>NC_141694.1:221784552-222984552 GCF_964263255.1 Lissotriton vulgaris | reverse complement strand
TGGGTCTGGGAGCAGTGCCAGGTTTAGGTCTGGGGCCCAGCGAGCGATGCGCCCTCTCCACGATAAATTGGGAAGAGAAGGCCTCCGACCCCACCGCTGACAGCAGACGTTTTTCCACATATTCCTCCATCCTACCCGTGTCTTTCGATTCTGGAATTCCTAAAATGCAAATGTTGTTGCGTCTACTCTCCTCCAAATCCTCGTTCTTAGCAGCAATTATTTGCAATAGGTTGTCCATGTGGGAGAGCTAGGAGGTGTGTTGTGCTGTTGCATCGTCTGATTCGGAGATGCGTCGCTCTGCTTCTTTGTGGTGCTCGTCATGAACATCCAGCTTCTGACCACTACGTCCATACGCGATGATATCCTATCCACCTTATCCGCGATTGTGGCGAACCCCTGGCGGACCTCTCGAAGAACATCTTGTAGGTCGCTTGCCGATTCGGAGGATCCTCCAGTGGCGCCACTGGTTCCCGCCGAGCCCTGTTGGTCCGGCCCAGTGCGGGTAGTTCGTTTAGTCGCCTCAAAGGTAAGTTTAGGTTGCTTGGCGTCCGGCCTGCCCATGGTCGTAGCAGTGTGCTTTCAGCGGACGACTTGCGCTGCGTTACAGAGGCCTAGCTACCTTCCAGAGATAGGTGTACTGGCGTAGGATCTCAGGGAGCACGGGATGCTGATTATGTCCTGAAGGCCCCCTTAGCTTCGATCGCAGAGCAGGGCGACATAAAGCCACCGGCGAGTCCCACAGGCCAGTTGGCAGAGCCCCGCACCCTGTCGTAGGATCCGCCAGCAAGCAACCACCGCCTCACATCCGTCTTTCACTGCAATCACTAACGCCCAAGAAAATGGCCGACCAGGCCCAGCTACTTCCGGCTGTACGCTGCTTCCTCCGAAAAGTTAAACAACATGCACTTACGCTCTCGACAGCAAATCTCTCCAGGTCTCAGCTTTCCCCCAAGAGGGGCACCATCCCGACCCTCAAGCAGGGTAGGCCAGATGAAGCAGGGTCACCCCGGGGTCGGCAGTACAAAATGTCCAAACACGGCTGCGCCCGGTGCCACTCTCTCCCAACGGAGCGGGAAGCCCCTTCTATCGATCGTCCAGAAGCCCCACGGTTCACTCGGGCCTCAAGCACCAGGCAGTTGTGCAAGCACATCCTCAGCGCCGGCAGAACGAGCTATACGGGGGACCCAGACTAGCACGGGGAGCATCAGAAAAAGCAAGACCTCAGCTCACCTCCGCAGGTCCCACAAGCGTTCGTCGTCCACAGCGTGATGTCGCCAGTAGGAGAGGGAGGCAGCAACGTGGCACCAATATAGTCCGCAAGTCACCAATATGGTGTATCTGGCGATCAGCGCAAATTCCAAGAAGTGCGCGCTGGAAGCAGCCCAAGACCACGCTTGCCGCTGCAGGCTTGCGTAGTTGGCGTGACCGGCCGTCGTCACTCTCCGCAGGTCCGTCTCGGTGAAGCTTCACGAGAGGCTCCCGACCACACCGTAACTCCGATGGGTCCAGAACTCCGCCAGAATGTGTAGAAGGGCTCACACTGCCGGAGGGTACGGGCACACCCACCCCCAAAAGTACAGAAAAAAGGATAATTTCATGGATAATTGCGCCGGGCAGCGGGGAGCCTCACTGCAAGGCTACCATTCGCTAGTGCGCCACCCAGCGCCCCGCCTCCTCAACCTCTTTGCATTATGCCTCCTGCACGCACTACTAGCCTCTACAAATAACATATGCCATCCACTAACATAGTTACTTGGAATGTCAGAGGTATGCACACACCAGCATGCTTTTATGAAATCTATGCGTATCTCAAAAGACACTCAGCCCATAAGGTGCTATTGCAAGAGACACATATAGCACAACCAGAGTTCCGCAGATTGCAGTATAGATGAAAGGGTCAAATACTCGCCACTAGATATTCCTCGTGTGCCAGGGGGTGTTTGATATAGGTCCGTCCAGGGACTTCATACACGCCTGAGGAGACAGAGGTGGATGTCTATTGCTGCTTCGTATTGATGAAATCGCGTCTGAAGGGGAGACAAATAGTGCTAGGCTCCATATATGCCCCAAACACAGAACAGGAGGCCTTCTTGGGTACATTGTCTGAGATATTATCACGTTGGTGCGACATTCCCTGGTTGTTAGGGGGAGACGTCAATGCAGTGCTGGACACCAACCTAGGCAGGTCCTTCCCACCATTGCAGCAAACTGCTGCCACATCTAATGTTAGGGTCCTAGGGGAGTGGTTGCAGCACTGGGATTTTGTAGACGTGTGGAGAACACTAAACCCACAGGCACGCCTCTATTCACAGTATTCCCACCCACACGGATTACATGTCCAATTAGATCCCTTTTTAGGGAATGCAACACTCTTAGCAGGCTGATCCAACACAGATTTCCTCAGCCGTATGCATTCGGACCATAACTCTCACATACTCCCAACTGAAAGGTGATCGCGTAGAACGCACCACCCGATTACGGATGCTGCAGCCCTTAGCGCTGGAAGACCCTCCGCTTTCGGGCCGAAGTGGGCGCAGCTATAGATACCTACTTCGAAACCAATGCAGGCTCGGTCCATGATGCAGGCGTGCTATGGGATACAAGCAAAGCCTTAACCAGAGGGCATTGTCAAGGACTTAGCTGGAGTATTCATCGCCAGCTAGACAGAGAGGCAAAATGCATTGAAGATACATTTGCCCACTTAGAAACCGACTTAGGGAACAACACTGGCATTCAACAGGCTTCAGAAAGCCAGAGACAAAAGCATGCAGGGGTTATTGAACGGTTTCGCTGCTTAAATTATAATGCACACGTGGCATGCACGCGGCAGCAGATAGGACGGGAAGACTGCTAGCGAGATTGAGCAGGTAAGAGCGCGCACAACAACCAGTTCTACAGCTGCCGTCCATGTCAGGCAGCTGCTGACTCGTCAGTAAGACATTCAATGCACACTATACCAGAGTGTATAGATCAGCAATTCACCTAGCACAGTGCTAGAATCCTTCCTATCCCCACTCACTGTGCCTTGTGTGTCTGCGGAGCAGAGAGCTGAGCTTGATGAACCGATCACACTCCTAGAGGTACAGCAGGCAATACAGGCATTAGCCACAGGAAGAGCGCCGGATCCCGATGGGCTGCCAGCCGAATACTATAAAGCATACCAGTCAGCTCTTGACCCCACAACTACACTCATTGCACCGCAGCTCACAGAAAGCATCTATATTACCAGAGACACTCCGCGAATCCCTGCTAGTTTCATTACCTAAGCCAGACAGAAATGTGAAAATGATAGGTTTGTATCATCTGTTAGCATGATGGAATACGGACTACAAGATACTAGCCAAAATACTAGCAAGCAGGCTGGCTCCAATAGTGCCACAGATCAAAATGGGTTTGTGCCTGCCTGCTGTACATCGCTGAGCTTGAGATGCCTTTTTAGAGTAGCTCACTACTCAAAAGGAATGCTGGACACACTCTGATTGCCTGGTGCTTGACTTGGAGAAGGCATTTGTGGGACTTTTTATGCGCTGCTCTAAACAAATACGGCCTGGGCGCCAACTTTCTCAGTCTCATCAAATCTATATTTCTCAACCTACTGCCAAAGTCAAGAAGGGCCCATATATATCTCAACCAATACCAACTGAGACCCACACACGACAGGGCTGCCCGCTCTCCCCACTATTGTTCTCATTGGCCATTGAGCCACTAGTCGAGTCCCTGAGCAAGACAAAGGAGGACTGGGACATACCCTTAGGAGACGACACACATGTGGTCTCTCTATATGCAGATGATCTGTTAATATATCTCCAAGATATCAGGATGCGAGGCGAAACAGTATGAAAGAGTGCTGCTGGAATTTGCCTCCCTATCAGGACTTCGAGTAAACTGGGGAAGTCATGTCTGTGCCTGTGGAGAAGTGTGGCTCAATGGTTAGAGCGGCAGACCCTGGTGCAGAGGTCTAGCCCGGGACCAGGGTTCAATTTCCCGCCTTGGCGGGTCTGGGGCTCAAAAATTCCACGCACCTGATAATTCTCGCCTTGGTGCCTATTCCAATCATGGAGTCCCACTCTGCAACTCTGGGCAATAGCTTGCTTTATCTCCACAACGGCCCCAACAACGCTAAGGATGCCTGGCCTCCACTTTGGGGGTGCCCAGGAGTGGACGCCTCACAGGGAAAGCCAGGATGGGTTCCACAGCGGTATTCGTACAAGCGCCTTGAGACCCTTGCGGGTGAGTAATGCGCTATACAAGTATCAATTTTACCCCTTCGCCGAGTCAACCCCTGGCTCAATGTTGTCAATCAACAACATATCGCCACACTGACAGCATTCCGATACCTTGAAATTCGAATCTACAGAGAAACAGTGGACTTATTGGAGGGAAGCCTCACACACGCTATCACAGCACCTAGGTCGCAAATGGCATTCTGGCGCACCCTTCCATTGGGTGCAATGGGCCGAATTGCGCTCCTGAAAATGGTGGTGCTCCCAAGACTCCTTTATCACTTCACCGACACCCCTATATTTCAAGTCTGCACTTTTCCGCATGTTCAAGCGTGATATGCGACAGTTCATATGGCATGGAACACGTAGCAGGGTAGCGCTGGCCTGGCTGTGCCCAATATGGAGCACTACTACTTGGCAGCGTAGCTGCAGTGGGTGGCCAAATGGATCAGCGGCCTACACCTAGCAAACACCGCTACACAGCAACCAGGCTACACCCACCCCCAAATAATATTATTTCACCCCGGTAGGACAGGAGCGACACCTACCCAACTGTTGACAAGTGTAGCTTATACCCGTTTCTGTCGTAGCCTAAGACTCACAAAGACAGTCACTGGGTACGCACCTTCCCTACCTGTGCTTGGCATGCCCAGGCAACATCGAGCAATCACTATGGCAGAACTCCACTTATGGGAAGAGGTGGGAATCCAAACGCTAGTGGACTTATATCATGATAAATAGCAGATGCCCTTCGATATGCTTGCAGAAGAATGAAAACTGTTGCACGGCCAATTCCTATTTCACGCCGCGCTGAAGCGGGTGCTGCAAACACTGTGGGGGGATGTAACACAAGAGCCTGCAACGCATTTGACAGTCCAATATTTGCATGAACTGGGCGCGGGGGGGGGGGGGGGGACTTCACTAGATGGTTGGCAGAACCACTACGGATGCACACAACACTTCCGCTGACATCTCTGAGGACCCACTGGGACACCGACCTACAGCGGCCAAGCACAGAGACGGACCCGCATACATTCCTCGGAATACTAGATTCCGACTCATACAGTACTTCATAACACACAGAGCCTACATGACACCAGCCAGATTAATCAGTACTTTGGCCGCAGTGATGCCCAATGACCCAGGTGTGGTCTGGTGCGTGCATTACTTTTTCACCATGCTCATCCTCCTTTTAGAGTGGTTGGGAATTGCTACAGTTCCAGGGAGAACTGGATGAAGCTTGAAGTTCTCACTTTAAATGTTTCATGGGACCACACTGTGACCCTCTCCTGGTGCACATGGGACCCACCTCTACCATCTACGCAAGCGCAATAAACAATCAAACCCGATGAGACGTATGCTCTAGCCACCACCAACGTTTGTGAGTTGTGAATTAAAATTCCCAGCCAGTTCTAAAGCAGGATGAGAATGAATGGAAAACTATTTTGGATTTGGTGCTCTTAGAAAAGCTTGGGAATACGTTTTATGACACCAACATTATCTTATTTAACATTTGGAGTTTGTCATTACGCATGTGGTGCAAAATTCCTGATGTAATGCCACATTGTCATGTAGCAGGACCGTGAGAGGAAACAAATAACACAGAAACAATGCTACCAATGTGTTTAGAGCATGAGAAGCTTTACTGGATGGATGGATGGATGTGTTGTTTTCTCTCATCCTCGTTGATTATTGATCAAATTTCATTTTGAGTGTATTTTGTGGTTGAAAGCTTCGTTCAAACAACATTTTAAGTGCAATATACATTTTTCTTAACTGAAGTAAAACAGAGTGGAGGTATTGTGTATTTGTTTGAGGGGGGAAAAGTGTTGCGGGTCATGGGACTAAATCAATAAGGCTTTTAGAAGGCGCGCTACGATTGTAGGCACTGTTTCTATGTGTGTTGTGGGCCATGGGAACAAATCAATAAGGCTTTCAGAAGGTACGCTACAATTGTACGCACTGTTTCTATTAAGCAAGATTCATTTCAAGTTTTGTATTTGTGGCTTTTTTTGTTCCAACTGGAGGGTTAAAGACAAGTTTTTTGTTCATAGGGAAAATGCCATAGACGGTGGGGTTACTGTACATACAGTAGCAACTTCCTCTTCCTGTCTTGAAGACTTCTCCATGTGCTTTGTTGACCCCTTGGATATTTTGTATTTGTATACTGGAGTAAAAGCATCAGTCTATGATCCACTACCTCACTAATCCTTAACTGTTCACAGCCTAGCTACCACTCCTATGGTTAGTTGACTATACACCTGTTGACCCTGTATAGTGCTCCAATGCTTTATGGCTAGATTGCGCTATAGGAATATCATATACTTACATAGACTCACACATGATCTACTGTATCATTCACCCTTGGATCTTTTGCAATTTTCTTGAAAATTATGTGTATTATTTTGGTGGGCTGATGTTTTGGTTCTATTTAATGTTGGTTGTTGCTGAAAGACCTGGGTGCTGTACTTGGAGATGCAGGCCAGCCTCGTGTAGATGAAATGACAAGAGTGCAAGAGCAATGGGCATTTCCAGGTGTTCGTGGCCAGAAGTGACATTTCCTCCTTTTCCTTGTGTTTTGTGGCCATCGTTATTGTACCGTGGCGTTTTCTTGTTCAAAGCCTGGGGTACTAGCTTGCTGTTGGCCATAGGTCGCAGGTACCAACAAACATTTCCCAAAGGCCTAAAAAGTACATATAGGTCTTTGGAGAGGCATTGATGTTGCACAAAAAAGGGACATTCACTAAGATAAGAGACCCTTGATGCAAAGTAAAGTTGTAAACATAGAGAGGTGTGTGCTCTTCTGAGCCCCACTTAATGCAATATAGATTTCAAGAAAGTTTTCATCCAAGAAACGTTAAGGCATTTGTTGGTTAAATTGTGCATTCTGTATGCACAAGCAGCCTTTGCAGTGCTTGAGGGTTCAGAAGGTCTTCACAAAGAAAATGTGTAGGAAAAAAAGATCAATAGAAAGAGAATTTAGCAGATTACAAAAACAGCCCAAAAGGGTGGATCTGATAGGCATCTAGCCGCAGATTCCTTGCCTTCGAATTTCCCAGGCCAAAGACTAGATCCGGAAGATCTTTCTTTGAGTAATACCCCTGCACGAAGGTAGGTGGCATCAGTCAACTCCGTGTGGCGTTGTTTGCATCGTCTGCTCTGGAAGTGATGTCTGCGTCACCTATATAGGCGCCACCTCGGCGTGCTGACGTCAGTTGTTTTCTTTCTGCGCCAGTCAAGTGCTGATCCATGAAGAGAGCTACCCTCTGTCACTTTTTAACAAGATTTCGGTGACTTTATTTTTAACCCCTTTGTGGTGTGTATGTTAACCATGTCTAGAGAGACTTCAAGGTTAAAGTCCTGAAGTGCCTGTCATCGCACCATGTCAGTGACGGACCCACGTTTAATTTGCCTCTGGTTTCTGGAGCGCGACAATGACTCGAAGTCGGGCTCCGACTGCCTTGGCCATGGCTCCAAAGGATTTGAGGGAGTGGTCCTAAATCTGCTTGCTGCCCGTCTGGTGACACCATATCACTCGACTCCTTGGCGGCGGGACTCAAGGAGTCCCAAGTCATCTTTGTCCCACTTGAAATTATCTGAACATTCAGGTAAGAGGCACAAAAACCACAAAAAGTTAAAGCATGTGACGGAGGATCCCCGACGTTCAAGGCCTTGTTCTCTGGAACCTGCACCTGGGCCAGCTCCGTGCCTTTCCGATTTTCCGGGAGCCGGAGTGACCCCCACCCAACATAAAGAATTTTATGAGGCAGTGCACCAAATTTTGGGGGGCCTGACTCCACTGCCACGTTTTCGGGCCCCTTGGGTTCAGAGGGGGTGCCCCATAAAGTTCCGCAACGGCAGCCCTGGCATTGCTGGCCCCCTGGGATTCCAGGAATGGATCTGGACTGACGCCCGTTGTACCATTGCGACTTTACCAGGTTCCAGCCCTGGCCCAGAAGCCTATGCTCCTGCCGCTTCCAGTGTCCACCGGTGATATCAGCCTCATTCTGATCCCCGACAACCCGGAGTCGGTACCACGTTGACTGATTCCGACATCGAGAAGACCTCCAGATCCTACGTTGTTTCCTGAGCTGTATTTTGCAGGACTAATCGTGGGAGAAGAAGAAGATTGAGAGGGGTCGTTAGACCCTATAAAAGACCAGCCTGATGAAGAAATGGACTGCTATGACGTATTGAGCAAGGACAGTGGACTGGATACTTCTCCAGATACTGGTATGCTTTCTCTCCCTACCCTGGGTATGGAGGAGGGAGTGACTTATTTCAAGGTGGTTGCGAAGCACGGCTGAGGGCCTTGACCTCCAGCTTCCTTCAATGGCAATCAAGACCAACATCTTGACAGTGGTGTTACAACCATGAACCCTCAGAACCCCCTGTTTCCCTTTAATGAAGCCTGGACGTCCTACTGGGAATCTGGTCCAGGCGCAGCACAGCAGCTTCTGTGAATAGGAGGATTGCTCGCCACCACTGCTCTGCTGCAGGAAAACCAGCTTTCCTCACTACTTGCCCTACCCCAGCTTGGTAGTCCAGGCATCTACTGCCCATGGCACGTTCCCTTCCACTCCCCTGGATAGGGAATCTAAGAGGCTCGATAGTTAGGGCAAGAACATCTTTTCTACCACCAGCCTTGCTTTGCGGTCAGTGAACACCATATGCTTATTGGGCCATTATTCCCACACTATGTGGGAAATGGTTGCACAAGTGCTGCCACAGGTCCTGGAGGAGGCCTGGGCCACCCCTTCCCAAGCAGTGTCAGATGAGAGAGATGCAGCAAATTTCATCGACAGTGGCTGTTAGATGCCACACCTGGCAGAGAACACCTGGCTTTTCAGGGGATGTCCGAGCCTCACTCATGAACATGCCCTTTGATGGCACCCGTCTCTTCAGAAACAAGACAGACACAGGGCTGGAGCACTTAAAGGACTTAAGAGCTACAGCCAAGTTTCACTTCTGCAGTGATTACGGAAGGGGCTTTCAGCCACGCCAGCCATACCCCAGCCACTGGGCAGCGCAAGTTCAGCAACCACTGCGTGGTTGTGGTTCGTTCTGACCACACAGGTCGGGCGGCCAGAGGTTGGGTCAGATCACCACCTCCCCAGCAGCTTCAGCTTCCAAGCACTCCTTGTCTCACCCTTCCAGACCATTGGTTGTCCAGTTGGTGGGAGGATTAGCATCCCCTCCACCTCTAACAGACCATAACATCGGACAGGTGGGTCCTCCAGATAGTCCGAAAGGGCTACACCTTCCCCTTCAAGACCCTCCTCCATCCATGCCTCCATCCTGCGACTGGCTGCTGGATAATCAATTGATTTTGCTCTGGGAGGAAGTCACGATGACTGGCCAAGGGAGCCATAGAGAGTGTTCCGGCACCAGAACTAGGCTGAGCTTGTTATTTCGGCTACTTTCTGGTTCCCATAAAGGACAAGGGTCTTCGTCCTAACCTAGACTTATGAACCCTCAACTACTTCTTCAAAAAGGAATAATTATAGATGCTCACATTCGCTAAGACCCTGTCAGTCCTGGACACTTGATGGTAGCATTGTTCTAACAGGACGCCTATTTTCACATTCCCGTCCTGCCTGCCCACCGGTGCTACCTGCGGTTTACAGTATGCCATGAGCATTTTCTGTTCACAGTGCTCACTTTTGGCCTTACCAGTGCCCCTCTGGTGTTCACAAAGGTGAAGGCGGTGGTCGCAGCTCATCTGCGCAGTTTAGAGGTGCCAGCCTTCCCCTATCTCGATGACTGGCTGCTGAAGGCAGGCTTGCCCCAGACTGTCGTCTCCCACCTCCAGACTACGCTGAACCTCCTGCATTCGCTGTGGTTCACTATCACGTGCCGAAGTCACACCTGGCTCTCTCTCAGACGCTTCCTTTCATCTGAGCCGTTTTGGATACAGTGCAGTTTCAGGCGTATCCTCCTGAATGGCAAGTCCAGGATATTTAGGCGATGAAACCGATGTTTCAGCCTCTATCCTGGATTTCAGTGAGAATGACTCTGAGGCTGCAGGGCCTCTTTACCTCCTGCATCATGGTAATGACACATGCCAGATGGCATATGTGGGCACTGCAGTGGGACCTGAAGTTCCAATGGGCGCAACTTCAGGGGAATCTCTCTGACATGGTCCAGTTCTCAAAGGGAACTGCCAAGACCTGCAGTGGTGGCTGATCCACCGTGACTGGGTCAATGGCAGACCCCTCTACCTACCCCAACCAGATCTCACTGTTGTGACAAATGCTCACTTCTAAAATGGGGCAGCCATCGCTCACTTCTAAGATGGGGCAGCCATCTGCTCGAGGTGAAATCAGAGAACTTGTGTCTCCAGCGGAATCTGGACTCCACATTAACATGCTGGAGCTTTGAGCGATCGGATTGGCATTGAAACCTTTCTACCCTCCATCAAAGGAAGGCTAGTTCACTGCCATGTGGTACTGCAACAAACAGGTTGGAGTGGGGTTGTGGGCTCTTTCTCGAGAGGCCCTGCATCTCTAGACATGTTTGGAACAGCAGCCCATATCCTGGTGGTTCAACACCTAGCAGGTTTCCTAAAGACCAGGGCAGACAAACTCAGCAGTCTATGCCTAGTGAATCACAAGTGGCAACTCCATCGAGAGGTGGCGCAAGGTCTCTTTCAGCAGTGGGGAGAGCCTTGGTTAGATCTGTTCCCCTCAGCAGCGAACGTGCAATGTTAGCAGTTTTGCGCACTGGAATTTGCAAGGTGACTCTTGCTCTGAGACGGTTTTCATCTCAGGGGAACTCAGGCCTCCTATATGCCTTTTGGCCCATATCACTCCTGCCCAGAGACCTGAAGAAGATGAGGAACAACCAAGACCAAGTCGTCCTTGTGGTCTGGACTGGGCAAGGAGAGTCTGGTATCCCGACCTTCTGCAAATGAGCACTGATCCTCCAATCAGGCTGCCCCTTCGGGAGGAACTTCTGTTGCAGCAGCAGGGGAGGGTCCTCCTCCCAAACATGTCATTCTTGCGTGAATATTGAGCAGCGGCAGTTGCTAGCTTTCAACCTTCCTCCTGAAGTCTGCAATGGTATTCTGGCTCCCAAAGGCGTTCCTCCACTAAGAGGTTATACGCCTGCCGGTGGAAATTGATACTTCGCACTAGGACCTCTTTCTTACCGAAAGTGGTAACTTCAATCTATATGGGACAATCTAGTTACATTTCCCATTTTCTATGCCCCTCTACCTCCACTGTCTGGATCCAAAAAGAGCGTTGTTGATCTACCTTGACCGCACAAAAGAGTTAAGGGTGGATGGCCAACTCTTCATAGGGTACTTTGGGTTGAAGATGGGTTGGGAAGAGCAGAAAAAGACCATCTTGCGATGGTTTGTCCTCTGCATTAAGATTTGCTACACTCTGACAAATAAGCAGTCTCCTGAGGGCCCATTACACCACAGCTAAGTTTGCTACCATTGCTCTGCCATGTGGAGTACCAGTCATTGACATCAGTCAGGCTGCAACATGGGCATTGCTGCACACGTTTATCACGCATTACTGCCTAGACAGTCAAGTTCGCAGTGACGGTCTTTTTGACCCCTCAGTCATGTACGCCTTCTTATTATGAATATTGTCTGCAGTCTGTCCTCTGGAGATGGTATTGCTTGGGTGGGTATTCAAAAGTAATGAATCTGCGGCTAAATATTGATCAGATGGACAAATTACTTACTTTCGGTAACACCTTATCTGATAGAGCCTTGATCTAGCTGTAGATTCTTTATTGATCCACCCATCCTTCCCACGTTGCGGACAGGTTGATAGGGTCAGGGCTACTCCCTTTCAGGGTCCTAGATTCCTAAAAACACACCAATGTCACAACTCTTCATGGTTCTGTGTTTCTGGCATAGAAAGTCATGAAAAGTAACTGACAGCGTGCCGAGGTGACCCCTATATAGGTGGCACAGAGGTCACTTTTGGTGCAGAAGATGTTGACGTGATCATGCGGAGCTGACAAATGCCACCTACTGGCGCACAGGGGTACTGCTTCCGGATCCGGTCTGATGCCAGGAAAATTCAGATGTAAGGAATCTGCGGCTAGATCATATCTCTACCAGAAAAGGTTTTTACTGAAGGTTAGGAACTTGTTCATAAGGTGGTTCACTTTAATAAACCTTTTAACATCATACCCATACTTCACAAGCACATTTCGTCCATCAAACAAAGTGAATAACTGTAGTACCTACATCATACAGCTCTTTCTGTCAGTCGGTTCCCCTGAACTACAGGGAAGATCTGTGAGCTCCAGGTGTAAATCCACCCTGACTCTGTATAAGGTAGCCCCCTCTCCAAACCCACTGAATGAGACATCCTTCCGTACATCTGCGTCAAGGCTCCCCAGATTGCATGACTGTGTGAGAGGCATTTGACTGTAGCATGCAAAGCATTTGCCCCTGCCGCTTCAGTAGGGTGTCTTTTTCCCTCTGGTTTGATGTTAGGGCCCTGGACATAGAAGATGTTTGACGAGGCTCCTGCTGAGCACAGACACGAAGAGGAGGGAGGGAGGGAGGGAGGGAGATGCCTCTAAGATTGCTAACCAATGATGACTACATATGCCATCAGTGCTGGGCTACAGAAGGATCAATCTTGAAGCTGCATCCTCCCGGACCCTGCACAGCATTCTCGTCCACCCATAGCGCTGGTCAGAGCAACAATCACTGTTGCACCTGCAGTACCCTGACCTTCACCCAGGATCTTCCAGCAGTACCCATGAATCTCCATTACAGACAGAACCAGTCATCAAACTAAATCTTTATTGAGTACCAGACAGAACAGAAGAGCCCAAACCTTGCTGGTGAGGACTGGCTGCCAGCGAAGACTGCCTGTGCTCCCCAGGGTCTGGACGAAGCACGCTTGCCCACGGTTTCTACCCAGGGGCCTGAAGCAGCACGAGTTGGCCACGTGTGTCTGCACCAGCTGTCAATCGGCTCCCTAAAATGCTTCACCAGCAACAAGGATGCTGCATTGCTGCAGTAAATGGTGCAATCTTTGCCTGCAATCTGATCCCATCAGCCAGGCACTGAACCCCACTATTCTGGCTCTTGGATCATTGTCTCTGGGGCAGCATGCAAGAATCGCCCCACAACTCTCGTCCTCAGCTCTGCACCAGCTGACAAACAACACCCAGGATTTCTAGGATAAGACACTAGCATCAAGGATGGGTCACCTTGGCTCCGAACTCTGTACATGATGTCCGGCAGCACCAATCCTCAGGTTGCTCCACCTCAAAGCCATTAGCATGAGCCAATCACACCCTTAGTCTTTGTCTCATCCCCATGACATGCTCTGGAAGCATGTTCTTGAAGTAACTGTTTCCCGTACAGCTGCTGTTCCAGATGTCCATATCTATCAAGTGTTCCCATGTAATGTTTGACAACTTCAGCAACCCTGACTGTTTAGTCAACGGCACTTTGCATGCTGAGATACTTATAATTATTATAATATTAAAACCAAAACCACAAGTCCCAAGATGCAAACTGTTGGGGGTTTTAAGAACAAGAACATCTTGGAGATCTCACATGTGAACTGCAGCACTTGTTAGCTGTGCAAACTGTGTGTAAGGGTAGCTTTGAGGCCTGTCACTCCTGCTGTTTCCTTGCCCATTCACTGTGTGGAATGCTTTCACAGCTGCTGATCATGCTGTGCCAGCCTCCCCTGCTGCATTTGTTCTGTGGGAGGGGATTTGTGCTGTCACAGTCATGATTGCAATCCGGGCCACAGTATTGTAAACCATTTAAAATCATACATCAAGGCCCACTGAGAATCCACCCCAGCCTTTGTGGTTGGAACACCCATTGCCACTTAGGCAGGTCTGCAGTTGATAACTAGCAGACCGCTGTTGAAAGGAGCAGTCCAGTTTTCCTGCTGGTGCGGTCGCCCCAGCAGTAGTTCACATGAGTATGTGCATCAAAGTGTTCTATAAAGTTATGCACATTTTTGTGTTCTTCATCTAGCTGACTTTACAGCATATGTAACCAGGGTCTAATTTGTGAAAGAATCGTGCCGGGGCTCATAGTTTTGCTCAGAAGCCCACAGCCAGAGCTATTGAAGCTTGAGATACAAAATACCTAGGCTGTATAGTCTTGATTCCAGCTCTTGTCTCTTTAATGCACCACCAGACCCTCCCTGCCTCTTCATCTCACTATTGTATGCGATTTTCATCCATGCTTTCACCCTTTGTCACTGTTTATCTGTCCTCTTCCTCCTTTTCCCATTTTGTGTTTTTCTCTCTCTTGTTCTGTATCAAGGATTTTTAAGGTGAAAAAAGTGCTGGTCCCCAAAAGTGAATGCCAGTAGATCCCACCTGCAACCATCCGGATTGAATTAAGCACTGGAGGATCTTAAGAATACTTTGTGCATATATGAGAATAAAATGGAGCCAAAGCAGATGGGAGATACAGTTCTGATCTCCCTGTAGACAGTACCAATGAGCCGCAAAGTGATCCTCATGGGAGAAGCTAATGTTTCTGCTCCGATGAAAACATTGAAAATAAGATGCACCCATCTGCACTGTGCACATGTAGTTGCCAAGTGGGCCCATGTCATGTATGACATCTCTGCCTGCACTGGCCGTTTGCTTAACAAAGCTCTGCACGCTGGGATTGTGATCCCATAATGTTAAATTCTTGTGCTGCAAACCCAGGAAAGTAAGATGCTATTGAATAAAAAGCAAAGACTTGCTGATGGAACCACATTAGCCTGGTAATCTTGCAAATGTATGCTGCACACTATAATCTAAACTATAATCGCACCTGTATTTTCAGTTTCACCTTTCTGCCCCACGCCTTTTCTTCATTCATAAGTATAAGGCAGAGAAAATAGTTTAAGATAATCACCATAAATTGTTTTTAGCGTAGGAAGATAAAATCCTACAAGCTCTGTATGGATTTCGATTCACAGTGGAAACATTTCTGGAGTGTAAATGAATATAATTTTATGGGACAACATCACAAATTTAACTTTAGAAGATGGAAGAAAGTAATAAATGGATATCAAATCAAAAGCTGCTTTTTATTCTGAACTATATCTCGTTTACATTTTCAATGTGCCATTATAGTGCTTAGGAACTTAGTTCTCAATCCAGAGTGTACTCTGCAGTGGAAGAAACTGCTCTCTAAAGGTCATAGAACATTTCAAAATTGTTGGGAAGTAGATTTGTTTATGTTCCCACTGCTTCTGTGCTCAATGCATGCCATATCTGGGCTAGAGGTCTTTCCACACGTGCTTGTTGGTGGTTGGGTTGGAGATGCTTTAGGCAGGCAGCCATTTTCCTTTGTTCTCAGCCTCTCCTTTGCCATGTCCTCATCTCCCAATTTAGCAAATATCTGTGTGTATATGTGTGTGATGATTGAATAATGTGTATTTACTGTAACATTTAAGTCTTTTGATGGGGTTATTTGCTAGATCTTTTACTGTTTTGATTCGGTGTCCACGTTTATGTATTGCCTTGGGGTATAAGGTGCCTTTCAGAGCTCATAGATATTGTCTAATTTTGATTTTAGTTAACATTTTAACTTCTGATGATCCAATGATTAATTTTAATATTTGTTGCCGAACCTTCACCATGTTTTATATACAGCCCATGGGCCCTGGAAGAACACCAGAAATGATTTCTCGTTGTACAATTTGTTTTATCATTTTTTTTTAAAATAATCTTCCATGTTAGTTTTATTTTCCTCTGCCTGGGACGACTCCTGGTGGCCCTGGGCACCGCCCCCAAGCCAATGGACCATGCATGCAACCTGGGCTTCATCCTGGACTCCTCCCTCACGATGACCAAGCAAGTCAACGCCGTCTCGTCATCCTGTTTCAACACCCTGCGCATGCTCCGAAAGATTGTCCGGTGGATCCCCACCGAAACCAGGAAGACGGTCACCCAGGCCCTCGTCACCAGCCGTCTGGACTACGGGAACACCCTCTACGCTGGAATCACAGCCAAACTCCAGAAAAGACTCCAGCGCATACAGAACGCTTCAGCACAACTCATCCTGGACATCCTCCGTCACAGCCACATCTCTGCCCATCTGAAAGACCTGCACTGGCTCCCCGTCAGCAAGAGGATCACGTTCAGCCTCCTCACCCACGCACACAAGGCTCTCCGCGACATGGGCCCAAAATACCTCAACAGCCGCCTCACATTCTACACACCCACCCGCCTGCTCCGATCCGCCAGCCTCGCCCTCGCTTCCGTCCCACAAATTCACAAAGCCACCGCCGGAGGAAGATCCTTCTCCTACCTGGCGGCCAAGACATGGAACTCTCTCCCTACCCACCTACGGCTGACCCAGGACCACCTCTCCTTCAGGAAACAACTCAAGACCTGGCTGTTCGAGCAGTAGCGACTCCCCCCACCCCCCCTCCCAGCGCCTTGAGACCCTAGCGGGAGAGTAGCACGCTATACAAATTTGTATGATTGATTGATTGATTGAGGGGCTGTGGTTATTATTTTCAATTCATGTTACTGATGTTTCTCTTCCTCTTTACCATACACATCTGTGGTGAGGGTATGTTGTCAGGCTCATTACATCTACTATGAGTATGAAGGCAGTTTTTAGTATTGAAAGAAGAATGTTTGAATACATCTGTAATATCAGCTTTTCATTGAGGGTATTGGTGTACCTTGGGACCAGGCTCCCACTTGCTTTACTAATGGTAAGATGTGTTACTTGTACCACATTCATTAGAATTATCAAGCCTGATAATCTTCCTTCTCTTATGTTTTTTTATGTCTGCATATGATCGAGAGTGTCATATGGGCGAGAGAGTGCCAAGTCTGTGAATTTGCTGACACCAGAGACTAAATGCTAACCAGTGAGAGGTCTATAAGATGGTACCCAAGAAACCAGTTCTGATCAAGAAAGCAGCCAGTGAAGAGAAATTATGTCCATCACAACTGTAAAGAATTGTTCTGCCAGGATTCACAAAGTTGCGCACCTGCAGCACTTCTTCCTGTTATAAAGATATTGGTATCACGCCCCATTCCACAGTACTGTCACCAAATCCAAAGCCCATGTCTCTCAGTGCTGTGGTAGCAAACATGAGTATTGCGTTTGCTACACAACAGGACATGGGCAACCAGCCTGTTGTCTCAAAGCCCCCTTCAGATTAAGGAGACATGGAGTGGACCCCAATTGAGGCCAGATAAGTGCACTTATGTACACTGAGGCTCCCTCATGTTGCTAATTAAAGGTAGGTTATCCTGTTTTAGGCTTAAAACGATAACAACTGATAAAACCCCCCTGAAAGGAAACAGCCCTCTTAAGTGTAAACATATAAACACTGATCAACAACTGCCAATTAAAATGCAACTCAAAGGAAGGAACCTGAGAGAGAGTGAGTCATATGTCTTTCTTTCTGTAGGGGCCAACACAATGTTACTTTGTTACACAAGGTAGCAGCAGGACAGAATAGTCTAAGATTATTCTGCTGAAGTTTTGTTGTTTATGTTTGTTACTAAGCATTGTTCCTTCCTTTTGGTTACTCCAGGTTTGGGTGCTTTGATTAAAAGTGCAGGGTTTAGAAGCACCTTTTAGATCTAATCTAATTATTTTATACACTGTAGAGAATCTGGGAATATTAAAACCATATTTGATATTTTGGCAGATATGAATTATTTTACTGACTGGTGAAAAGGCTGGCTCATACGAATCTTGGCCAGTACGCACTAACACACTTTAGCTCTAGGGTTTTGAGCCCATAATTACATTATTAGCAGAAACATTCCAAATCCCAGAATTTAAAGTGATGTCTGCTAATAGGTCAGGACTGACAAAGTGGGACATTTGCAATAGAGACACTTGGCAGCTATGAATGTCTACACATAGCACCACCACCTTATTGTAGCCAGGCAAACAGGGCAGAAAAGCAGGTTGAAGTATATTTACAGCACTGTATTTCATGTGCCTTAGAATGCAGGACTGCCTAAGAATCTAGTTTACTCAAACTTTTAAAGGTTCTGCAAGGTATAATACTGTAGGCAGGGTTGACCATCCCTACAATAACTTAATATTCAATTATCAATAAGTGAATGGCCCACAACTGTGCTCAGAGGTGTGCTTATTAAATCATTTGCATATAGTACTCTTACTCTACAATTAATAGTCCTATAAACCAGACAGAGGCCCGACAGTGAGTGTGAGAGGGGGTACTGAGATGTGAGTGAACGCGCAATCCACAGACTTTCTATGCTTAAAAATGACTGCCATAAGTCCATTAGACACACCGCCACTAGGAAGACACTACATGTCCTGCATTACTTCTTGTTTAAATTAAATATGTGCAAAAAAGCATGTTTTGAAAACACTAGAAAATCAGTTTTGTTTATTTTGCTGGTTTGGCAGATGAATAAACACATTTTTAAAAAGGTTTGGAAAAACCGAGGAAAATAGCACTTGCATCCACAAAAATAAGCACTGAACACAGGACAGCCTGATTAAAGGTTTTGATATGCCCAATACTTCTGCTTCTCAAAGCATGTGTCAGCATATAACAGTTGCAATGTTACACAGGTGGCAACACCCTGGAACAATTCAGTGCCACATTTGACGAATGATTTGAACCCAGGGTTTGGATTTGTTGCAATGGGGGCGTTATTATCAATGCCATAGCAGTTGAAGGATACTGTCAAATGTTTTGTTTCACCAGTTGTGTCAACCTGATTGTTCATGGGTTACTCAAAGAGTAAGTAGTAGTCCACAACATGCTAGTCACATGTGTAGGATTTGCACTCATTTTTGCCATTTGTTGAAAACGAGGACAAGTTATTTTTTTCTATTTTACAGAGTTTTATATAGCGCAAATTTGGCGCAAATAGGGTATCCGAGCGCTTTACATAGCACCTTTTGCATTATATGAGGACACATTAATTTTTGTTAACAACGGGGAGATTAAGTGAATTGCCCAGAATCACAGGATGTTCAGCGTCATTGCCGAGACTCGAACCCAGGGGCGTAAAACAGGCCCCCGCAGCCCATGCGGTGCAGGGGGGGCCCTAGCTCCAAGGGGCCCCCTCGGCACTAAACTCTGGCCGGGAGAGCTCCTTATTGAGTACCGTGCAGGGAGGCCCCCTCACTTTTCGTTACGCCAGTGCTCGATCCCGGTTCCCCAGATTCGAGGTCGACTGCACTAGCCGTTAGGCCAACTCCTCTCCCCATGATCATTTTACAAGTTGGAAAAGTCCCCGTAGAAGCCCTCGAACATTAGTTTCCAGCACACTGCTACTTAAACATGCCTCAGTGCCTGTTTGAGCAATACAAATCTACACATGATTATGTGCTGCAAGGAGCTGGAATGCCACTTCTAAAGCTATGTCCATGAAGGTTTACAAATGGGTGAAAATAAAGTGCCTGACCAAAATGCTTTTCGCACTTTGGCATTTTTGACCTTGGAAGTTGGCAAGGAAGATTGTAAAATGAAACAGGGAAGATGTTATACACGTACTTGGATGGCCAAATAAGATTTCCAGTGGATTTAGGGCAATTGATCTATTGGCATGGCAACAAGGAAAAATGGCGGGACTCAGCAGGCTGGTAATAAAATACATATGGTACCATACAACAAGTGTATCCTCTGCACATGTTTGTAACATGGTCAGAATGACCAGTCACACTGCTCAGGCTTTGGGAAACACCATATTGGAAGTGAACGATTCCTTAGACTTTAGGAATCTGACAACTGATTCTTCAGAGAACGCCACTTATAGGTGTTGGCACAGCTGACCACGAGCGGCGAAAGGGGTAGGTTTGAGGGACAGCATTGTAATATGGCATCTTGTTTCTGAGGACTTTACTACTACTTAGCGGGGACATTTAATTTAAATTTAATTTAATTGCAGGTTTCTAACCGCTAGAATCGACTCCCGAAGGAGTATCTCTGCGCAATAGACCGCTGGGGAACCCGTCCTGGCTTTCCCCGTGTGATGGTCCCTTCTGGGTATCTCCAAGGTGAAACCAGGCATCCCCGGCGTATGTGGGGGGCCGTTGTGGAGATGAGGCAAGCTAATGCCCAGAGTTGCCGAATGAGATCCCTGGTTAGAGTAGGCACCGAGGTGAGAATTATCGAGTCCGCTGACCCTGGTCCACGACCCTGCCGCGTCGGGAATTGAACCCTGGTCCCGGGCCGTCCTCTGCTCCCGGGTCTGCCGCCTCTAACCAGTGAGCCACACCACTCCACGTCAGAGGGGATTGCAGTTGCTACTTGTACATAACTATTGCTAATGGAAGGTATTAGGGTGAAACATTTGCCCAGACTTGTCTGGGGAAATGGTAATTTGGGACATGTCCAGGGTTCGATTTCCTACACTAATTATGGATTATGGATGGAGGCTCATCAATGGGTTCGTCTGGAAAGGGAGATTTCCATATATAAAGTTTGAGTAGACGGTAGATCTTCTTATGATGGGCCATGTTTTGGTCTCTTTTGCTGGGTGGTAGACCTTCCCTTGTATAGAGTGCTAATGCTTAGCGAACTCTACCTTCAAGTAAATCAATAATGGAAAAATTGTGGAAGGAATAATAATGCTTATTTAAAAGTTAGTGCTACTGTTACCATCGCCTCCTCTTCTTCCTCCAAGTCGCCTAGCTAGTGTAGGTGTGCTGCATTAGCGTGGACGTTTTTCCAGTTGCAGCCGAGTGGCTTTCTACTGCTGGTCCTGGCGTAAAGCGGCTTCAGCTTCCTGGCCTCCAATGGGAGCAGTGGGCTATTTTAAAGAGAGAAAAAAAGTCACTGAAATGTGGTACCCACTGCAAGCGCTGTCACACAACGGTGTGGGTTCTACCTAATGCATGGGAAGGGATTTCTGGTGCATAATTACTGTTTATCATACTTGCCATTAATGAATCCACCACCACATGCATCATTTGTTTGTTTTTTTAGCTCAAACAGATGAAAAAGCCTTTTCAAGGGTTAAGTAAGTGGTCAGTTACTTCTCTATTCATGTGGTGTTCAACAAGCACTCAATTATGAGATGAACTGTTACCCAGACAGAATTGGAGTATGTTAAAATAAACAAGATGCAATTATACTACAGTAAAAAAATATTGTGCATTTTTTTATGCCACATAATTAATTTAGTTAACCCTGCCAGATTACTATGGTATACTCTTCCTGCATAATAATACAATTTGCCTTGCCCTTCCTCTGCCTGACTCACAACACACACCATCCCGACTCATTTATTATCCTATCACTAGTACCACAATTATTCCATGGTTGCGGAGTGAGCAGGGGTAGGGCTGAATTGAGGGATTGAGCTAGGTTTAGATTTCGATATGAAGGAGTTTGATTAGGGGGAGATACAGGATGGGATCAGCCCAAGGGATTGCATATAAGAAGAAACTTAGGAAGAAGGCATACGAGAATTGAGGTTTGTTGAAAGGGGGTGGTATGGTCGGGCAGTATAGATTGACTGAGCTTGGGCCATCATGTTTCACTCAAAGAGCCCAACAGAAGGAAATATGCAGTCAGAGTTGGTTAATCACTGGCAGCTTGAGGTGAGAATCCTACCCAGTCTCTGCATGTGATCATTCTGCTTACGTGTCCACTTGGAGACATCCAGGAAAGAGCACAATAGCAAAGTGATCTGAGGAGTCTGGGTAGCTCCACTGAGATGCATTCATCATAGTTGGGTTGGGATACAGTAGAACCCTTGTCTAAAGTGATGCTGTGGAAAGATATTTTGAAGCATAGGTAATATAGATGCATACTCTGCTTTTCCGTTGAATTTGCACCTTGGAGCAATCAGATGGCAAGCCTCATTTGACGTTGCATATATGCTGACCAGTGGTTTGCGAGACTATGTGACCCACCACCCTTTGTACATGCACGCTGGTGTGTGGCACGCCTAATGACATGTAACAGAGTAGAGTACATCAGTAGCACCAGGGAAGAGTGTTTTGGAGTTTTATTCCTCAGTGAAGACTTGTGGGGCATTTTGAGCACATCCTGGCCTTGTTTGGATTTCGTACATCAAGCACCGCTGCAAGGTACATCCAATATTTGTTGGATGTAAATAGTAACCAATATTCTTTGCAGAGGGAAATGATCTTCAGTTTCAAGTGGCGACTTCAGTTGCAGCAGAGAGTGCTATTGCGAGAAACAATGAGCAAGTGCACTCAGCAGATACCAGCATCTACTCCAAATGCAGCTTTTATAGGTCATCGACAAGGTGAAGAGCCCATACGGCCCACAGTGCACTGTGCAGACTTTTGCTGTCTGTAAGGACAACAAGTATTCCTCCAGCTAGAGAGAACCGCGTAGTCGTCGGACCCATCCAGAAGCTCAGTACATTTTTTACTTTTTTTACATCACATTTTAATTGTATTAAACCGCCTGTAGCCCTCCTGCCCTTCACACGCAGTCCCCGGGTTTGTTTTTGTTTTTTTGTTTTATCTAGCGCAAAGTAAGATGCTATCCATTTCGATAATGGGTCTTCCACTACCGTGAGCGCCTTGTTGGCGGATCTGGAAGCTCTCCAACTGATTCAGCTCGTTACCCTTCCAACCCACTCGGGAGGACATATTCTTGACCCCCTCTTCTCCACACTAGATGGGTTAAGGCTGTCAGAACCGAGGCTGATGGGGTGGACTGATCACTTGTTAGTAGAAGCTTTCTGTCCGGTCCATGATAAGCCTTTTATACCCACAGACAGGCCTATTCTTAAAAGGCCTTGGCATAAGCTTACGTTGGAAGAGTTCTACGGTATATTAGAGCGAAAACCTCTGAGTACCTTCACTAATGTGGATCAAGGATACCAACAGTTCTGCGCTTGGATCACAGATGCCTTGGATTCTCTTATACCTCTGCGGTGGTCGAAAGGCCGGACAAAAACACCTAGCCCCTGGTATAATGAGTCTCTCGCAGAATTGAAGAAATCCTGCCGAAAAACAGAGAGGGAATGGAGACGCTCCTATGACCCTGCGCTGAAAACTCGGTATTTTACTGAGTTGAAGCTCTATCATAGAGCTATCTGCAGAGCAAGAGCTGCATTCTACGCTCATGAATTTGCTACCAGCCCCAATCCTTCAAAACTGATTTTCAAGGTACTGAAGGGCCTTATGAAAAACAGATCCTCATCAGAGGCGATTTGCACAGATTCGCACTGTGAAAAATTGGCCTCCTTTTTTGTGGAGAAAGTGGAAAAAATCTATCATGGGTTCGACACACTCCACCAGGATCGACTGGCTTCTACCCCTGTCACGACAGATCTTGAGCCTTTGGCCATTTTACCTGAACTGTCTATTGAGGCCTTTGACAGGTTCAGCCTTAAGGTCAAGTCAGGCTCCCCTGCGGACCCGTTAAAGCCAGCCTTCATTAACACACTTTCCCCGCTGTGCCGTGACCCCATATTGAATCTCATCAATATGTCACTGTCTTGTGGAACGGTACCCGCGGCATGGAAACAGGCAGTGGTCACTCCGATATTAAAAAAAGCCAACTCTGACCCCCGATTGCCAGAAAACTATCGACCTATCTCCCTGTTGCCTTGGATCGCCAAAGTAACGGAAGCCCATGTCAACTCTGTGCTGTCCGAGCATCTGGTTCGCAACCAGATTCTGGATTCCAGTCAGAACGGCTTCAGGTCAGGACACAGTACCGAGACGGCATTACTTTACATCACGGAACATCTTCGCCAGGTACTTGACTCAGGTCATACTGCAGCGCTTATACTATTAGATCTAAGCGCTGCCTTCGATACTGTGTCCCACCATATACTTATCCAACGCTTACAGGAGGCGGGAGTGACGGATGTCGCTCTCCAGTGGTTTCGGTCTTTTCTGGCAGACCGCTCCTTTAAAGTGGCTATACCACCTGGTCAATCTGCCACCTATCCTTTGGAGCTCGTGGTACCACAGGGATCTTCGTTGAGCCCGACAATGTTCAACCTCTATGTGAAACCGTTGGCTGGTGTCGTCAAACAGTGGGGTCTCACGATGGCCTCATACGCGGACGACACACAGCTAGCGGTGACACTTAGTGAAGACCCTGAGGTAGAGGCCCCTAGATTCCGTGCGGGTCTCTTGGCAGTAGCCGGCTGGCTTCGCACCAACTGCCTTCAGTTGAATGCCACCAAAACGGAGGTGTTGGTTCTAGGGAAGCACGCGGAGCTATGGGGAAATCAGTGGTGGCCATCGGAGCTTGGTGTCACTCCTATTCCAGCTGCTGGAGTGAGAAATCTAGGAGTATGGGTAGACTCTGCGCTGACCTTCAGAGATCACACCAAGAAGGTGGCTGCCACGTGCTACGGAATTCTGCGTGGTACTAGGCCGGTCCTAAAGTACTTTGATCCCCCTACCAGACAGCTTGTAGTCCAGGCCTCAATACTTTCTCGGCTGGACTACGGCAGCTCACTGCTGTTAGGGGTGAATCAAGCGGAGGCCTCTAGGCTCCAAAGAGTACAAAACGCCGCGGCACGTGCCATTGTGGGCCTTCCCAGACATTGTTCAGTGTCTGGTACCATCACGGCCTTGCACTGGCTCCCGGTCAGACAGCGAATTAAGTTCAAGGCGCTGTGCCTGGCCTTTAAAATTCTGAAATCTTCTTCGCCGCCGGCACTTGTTCCTCTTCTTACGCCCTATATGCCTTCGAGATCCTTGAGATCGGAGGGGCTTCATCTGGCCATCTTTCCACGCTTCAAGCTGAGCAGAATGGGTGGCCGCTCCTTTAGGGTGCTAGCGGCAGGCTTATGGAATTCGCTCCCCGTACACATTCGAGCTCTTGAAGATCTGCTTACCTTCAGGCAGGCGATTAAAACCTTCCTGTTCCCGGTATCTAGTTAATTTCTTTTCGTTTACTGTGTGTTATGTTATAAGCATCTGTCAAAAGCGCCAGGACGCCCCTTTGCTGGGGCAGCTGTGCGCTATAAAAATACCAAATAACATAACATAACATAACATAACTATATTATTAGAGTCGCCCAAATATCGTGATGCGCCCTGGCTCGTAGTTTCTGTATAAAGTGCGAAAATCAGAGACCGCTTTCAAGAGGGTGGAACTGCGAGGCCGTTCCCTGTGATATCGGAGCCAAGGTTTTCGAGCTGTTTTTTCTTTTGATAAAAGCTCGCTGAAGTTTAAGGTTTTTTATGAGTCATTAGGCAGTGGGAACTGGGCAACAAGAAGACGTGTGTGAACTTATTTTAATTTTAAAATCTGCTTTTCTTAAAACGTGAACGGCTGCCCCTTACAGTAGCGACATCTGCCCTTCAAATTAGATCCCGGGAACATCAGAGCTGCGGAAGCACTTTGGAGTACAGGAGTCGGCTCAACAGCAGGTGATTATGGGCAAAACAAATCACTTAATCTCCACGCACCTAAAAACACTAATCTGAACGTATGTTACGCAGTATGTATGCGCTTCAATGCCGTCTGGCAGATTTCGGGGTATAAAAAAAACTGCAAAAAAAATTATGTTTTTAACAAAAACACAGTTGCAGTGGAGCGAAGTGATGGAGCGGGTTTTTATAATGAAGATGAGAAGTGAAGCTCACTGAAGCTGAATATTTTCACAGGGCGCATGCGTGCTAGCAGGCAGGCATTGCCATGAATGGAGGAACCTCCCAATAGGAACATAACACATGTCGAAAAGATTCAAAGTATGTCTGCCGTGTGATGCTGAGGGAAAGAGGTGTTCTAGCCTGGATGGGATACAACTTAATGACGCTCATAGCCCTCTCGCCTCTAGTAAATGTGTTTTTATGAGCCCTGTCAACACTAGGCCGAAGCAGAAAAACTATGCACACCCAGGCACAAACACCGGAGCGCAGCGATATACATTAATTTGTGGAGCTAAGTGCAGCCACCAGACAGACTAAGTGCAACTCATGGAGCGACCAAATGAGGCACATTCTGGGGCTAAGCGCAGTCAGCAGGGTGGTTAAAGTACAACCCCAGGGGCTGTAAGTGCAGCTACCAGAAGGACTCAGTGCAACCACAGAAGGGTTTAAGAGCATTCTCTGGAAGGGCTGAGTGCAAGCACTGCTGTGACCACATGCTGCACATTCTGAAGCTCTGTGCACCCACCAGAGGGAGTAAAGCACAGCCCCATGAGCTCTAAGTGCAGGTTCCAGAGTGGCTAGGAACAGCCACTGGAAGGGCTAAGTGCAACCACTGAAGGGGCTAAGAGCAACCACGAGAAGGGCTAAGCGTAACCACCAGAGGAGCTAAATGCATCCTTCGGTGGAATTAAGTGCAACCACCAGAGGGGTTAAGTGCAGCCAACCGGTATGGCTAAGACGAGCTACCTGAGGGGCTAAGCATGACCACCAGACTAAAAGCATCAGTAGCTCTTAGTGTAGCCATCAGATTTACTAAGTGCAGTCATTTGGGTGCTAAGCATAGCCTCTAGAAGGGCGGAGTGCACCCTTGATGGAGTTAAGTGCATACACCCTCGAGGTAATTGCATCCATTGGTGGAGCTAAGGACAACCACTAGCCATGCTCAGTGTGACTACGGGACTAGGTAAGCTTTCATGTATGTTTTGGCGAGCTGCACAACAATGCAGAAATCTCCAAATCTACCCCTTTAAAAAAATATGTCCCCCAGCCTGCTACTTGTTTACGCTGCTGCAACGACCCAGACTAGAAATTTCGAGGGCTCTTAATGTATCACCCCATTCAGCCAAGACGTACTTATCTCCCTATTTTACAACTAAGAGGTCAAATGCAAATGCGTTCCATTCAGACAATGAGGCCTCCCCTCATAATTTATTGTCAATTTATGATGGCAGACGCTCCGCTGCCATTTGATTTTTCATTCAGAAGCTGGACGTGGAGCAAGTTGCAACCAGTGATGAATTTGTGTCCAGCGGATTTAATGGGTATGGCTGAGGCTGTATATTGCGCATTTTCGCCTAACAAGACTTTGGTGCTGAGATGAAGTTAGGCCGTTAATAGTTCTCCGGGGCTGGTGGTATGTATAAACAACTGGGGACTACACAGCAGGGCCTCCGGAGCGTGCTTGTGAGGAGAGTATCAGATCCCCTCTCAAAGGTAAGCTGACATTACTAGTTATTTATTATCGCTATTAGTGACAGGCAGCATGCGTCTCGGCGGAGTGGCTGAACTGCTTGCCACACAAACAGCGCGGTCTCCAGAGCTAAGACTGGGATGCTTCTTTCTTTTTTGGGATGGGTGTAGGAGAGTAGGGTATGCAATCCTATGATCACCACAGCTTTTTGCTTTTTGCTTCACTGGTTTACGACTTCCCTGGCTGTGGGCCTGCTAATCAGACCCACAGCCTAGCTGTTCTCTCACTAAATTGGCACGTGTACCTTAGGTGCATTTACCAATTGGTACTGGGCCACCTTATCAGTCCCTGTACCCAGGGCATAGGTGTACCCAGGGCCTACCAGGGGCTGCAGCATGTATCGTACCACCCCTGGCTGGCCATCTAAATCTGACACAACTGGCTGCACGACAGCTGGGGCAAGGTGGTGTAATCACCCTTTGCTTTAGATATAGTATAGCTATATCTAACCCTAAAATGGACACATGTATTCCTATCAGTCACTCCTATGGCAGGCCTTAACAATCCTGAAGGCAGAGTGCTTGAAATTATGTGAGATGGTGCTCTGGCATGAGCTGAGCCCGTCTGCAGCTTGCGGAACCAAGTCCTAATAGCTGTTCTATGATAACGCGTACCATATACTCTTAAGTGCCTTATAATCCTCGCGGTTATTTGCCAACTTTGGTATCGCTTTATCAAAACATGTCGAGTAAGGTGTCATACGAATTGGAATACTAAACCCTCGCCAATTCTGGTGACGGGGTTAGCATTCCACCCTTCTAGAGGGACACGACATGTATGTAACTGTGAACCCCGGTTAAAGTTAACTCGAGCCTCAGCATCACAAAATGGATGCTGCCACCACAGACACAAGTCTGACCTCCTGCTGCTGGGAGTCCTTCCAGCGAGGAGAGCTTGGACAAAGGGTTTCCTGTCAGGGGCGGTGCTAGCACCATCCCAGACAGGGTTTTGTGTATCCTAGGTAGGCAGGGCTGAATAGGAAGGTGGCTGCAAGTGGCACCCCGGTGCTCACTGTGCATAGGCCGGCTTGAACCAGTTCCAGGGGCACACCAGCCCCTGAGCTGGGGAAAGTCCGGACAGGGGAGAGGGGTGTAACCACCCCCCTTCCTGGTCCCACCCATGGGCAGGACCTAGTCGCGCACCAGCCCCTTTCTTTAGAATAAAGGTAGGAGCGGGGACCCTTCCAAATTAGATCATCTTTGAATCCTGAAACTACTTTCTACGAAAGGAACTCAAGACTTCTTCTCAAGATTTCTCCCTTGTGACTAAGGAGTAGTCACCCTGCAGCAGCAGGCACCAACTAATATCTTGTGGTTTGCTGAAACGTCCTTCCTCCAGAACCAGACCAACCAGACCGACCAGCACGACGAGACCCGGACTCCCTGCCCTCTCTGACCTCAACCTGCCTCTACAGCACAGCTGAGAATCGTGGGTGCGACGAGACCAGAGGGCCCGGCTATCAACGGAACCAGCACGACACTGAACCAGAACGACCACCGAGGGACCCTCGAGTGGGTGCACTGGGATAAGAGGAGCCCCAACCCCAAGCAGCACGAGCACCGAAGTCGAGCCCCCCAGCATCCACCAGATCTGCGTGGGGCCCTTTTGCTTCTGTGTCGCTTGCCACGTTGTCCGGTCACTTGCCCGTTGGCTAGTGACCCTCCAGACGACGTCCTACGTTTGTTTCACCACTGGTCTAGCTCCTCTAGACTAGCCCTCGTCTCCTCTTGAAGGGGACCTTCCTCGGACCCTCCTGGTCCACTCCAGACGCCATTTTGTGTCGCCACGTGGGCTTGCCTTAGCCAAGGCTTGTTGCCTCCTTCACCGGATCCAGCATCGCCAGCAGCAGACATCCGACGTGGGACAGCTTGCAGACCTCCAGCCTGGTCGACATCAGCGCCCTGGTCCGTGCAGCAGCAGAATCCAGTGTCACCTCTTCACCTGGCTGAGTGACCTCGTCCGGTGCCATTCTGGTGCCAACCTAATCACTGGCTAGTGATTCAGAACTCGGTCCCCTCTGCTTACAGGTATCCTTCTTTACTGATCCATCCTTGGATAAGCCCGGAACATCTTCACTGGTCGCCTGCCAGCAACTTCCACTTTAGGCTCCTGGTTCGTCAACGAGGATTCCCGACGACACTTGAACTCTATGCAGCCGCAGCCCCTGGGCTAGGTAAACCGAGTACCACGGTGCTCCAGCATAGAACCACTCTCTAAGTGTCTAGATCCACTTTCGTTTTTGACCTACCTAGTCGGGTTCGCCCGAGAACACTAACTTTGCATTTGCTAGTATCCATAGACTTTGTCCCGCATTACGCGTGAGAGTTTCCACTCTGCACACGGCGCTCCTAGACCTCCTGCTTCTAATCTAAGGGTTCAGCATTGTAGGCCTAGCGATTCTAAAGTCTCTGAGAATAGTTACTTACCTGCTAGCAATTCGCATTCCACTTCCATAGTATATGGTTTTTCGTGCCCCTCGGGCATTTGTGTAAATTGTGCGACTTTCAGTATTTCTTTAAGAGTTTTGTATTGTGCTTAGCACCCTGTCCTCATAAAGAGTCCAGGGTTGTTGTGTTATAAATAAATATCCTTTTATTTTCATAACAACTTGTGTGGTGTCCTTTCACTTGGTGTTCAAGGGGTATATGTGATGGTATAACAGCTGGCTTAACACGCCCTCTAGAGTTTAGCCTAAAGACTGCTCTTGTCCATGCTACTAGGATAGCTGGTCTATAAGGTTGATTTACAACCAATCATCAATAAGGGTTGTTTGGACTGAAACATAGTGATCACTAGAATAGTGAACACTGCATATCAGGCCAACTTCTCACATTGGTGAGCAGCGGTTGGGATTTGAGCTTGCTGTTGTTTTACCACACGTATCCTAAGAATATCATTTGAAAGATCACATAAGTATCAAGGTACATATAACTTAGCTTAGAATACTCTGAGTTCTACTGAACCAGCTGTGTTAGTTCAACAGGGCTTAGCACACCCTGACTACAACTCTTAGCAAGGGATCAGTAGGCAAACAAATAGTGTAGGTAAGTGCACCACTTACACCTCACTAGAAAAGCATGTCAGACAAAGGAGGGAACTCAGAGGCCCCCCTTGTGTCAGTTGACCCTCCACAGGTCATATCAAGATATGCAGCTCTTAGCTTCCAGGAGATGAGACAAGTGTGTACCTCCTTGAAGCTAAAACAGGGTTCTAACCCTACCATCCCATTCCTGATTGGTCTCTTAGAGACTTATGATGCCAGGAGGGCTTCTAATCCAGGCCCTTCTAATCCAGATGGGAGCATGCCCCTCTTAGAGGGAACCCTTGGGGACCCTGACCTCAACCTCAATGAAGCAGTTAGTGGTGGTGAGGAAGAGGATCAGGAGTTGTCAGGGGATGAGGCAGATAAGGGTCAGGTAGAAGTCAGTAGACTCACCAGGACCAACTTAAGCAGGCATGAGAATGGATTTGGGGGACCCCCAGGCCCACTCTCAGGCAGGCTTAACATTGGGAGTGGACGAGTTAGGTCTCTATCCAGAGGCTCTAACAGATCCATTCGAACCAATGGCTCTCAGACCTCTTCTCACAGAGGGATGACATCCCCTCAGAGGAGAGAGCATGAGGCCAAGATGAGGGAAGTCAATCTGAGGATTGAAAGGGAAGAACTTGCCCTGGCCAAAGCGAGACTTGCCTTTGCTAGAGAGCAGAAATTGAGTGGGGCAGACCCCACCGGTGGCAGCATTTTACCTAGAGAAAAGGACAGGAGTTTAGACACTAGACACCTGAGTAAGATAGTGCCCCCCTTTAAACAAGGGGATGACATCCACAAATGGATGACTGCTTTGGAGAGGGCCTGCACTGCCCAGTGCGTCCCCCAGAGTCAGTGGGCAGCTATCTCGTGGCTCTCCTTTGAAGGCAAAGGTAGAGATAAGCTCCTCACTACTAGAGCTGAGGATGCTAACAATTACCAAGTCCTGAAAAATACACTGATTGATGTGTTTGGCTTAACAACTGAGCAGTACAGGTTGCTGTTCAGAGACACCCAGAAAATTCAGTCTCAGGATTGGTCTGACTTTGTGGATTGTGCCACTAAGGCTTTGGAGGGCTGGTTGCTGGGCAGTAAGGTTACTGATTACACAGGATTGTACAATCTGAGCATGAGAGAACAGATTTTAAATAATTGTCAGAACCAGTTGTTGCATCAGCACCTTGTTGACTCGGATCTGACCTCTCCCCAAGAATTGGGAAAGAAGGCAGACAGATGGGTCAGATCAAGGGTCAAGCAGAACCAGGCTCAGAACCAGGGTGGTCAGAAGAAACCAGACCAAAAGGGTAGTAAGAAGAATGAGCAAAATGACCAGAAGTCTTCGACAGGTCCCCAACAAACCAAAGAGGGTGGGGGTCAGGCTTCACAGCAGAAAAAGAAGACTCAAGAAGGCCAGTCTAAAAGGTAGTGCCAATACTGTAAAAGTAAAACTCACTGGTTTAGTGAGTGCACCAAGAAAGGAGGGCAAACTCCTACCACTACAGCCCCTAAGGCACCTGCACCCCCTAGTACAGTCAGTAGTGGTAGTGCACCTCCCAAGGGATAAGTTGGGTTAACCTTGGGATCTGAGGGGTATGACAACCTAGTTGGCACACTCACTCAGGCTGTCCTTGTCTGTACAGGGGATGTGGATATATCCCCTGATGCAAGTCCCAATACTTTGGGCAAATACAGACAGACACCTTTTATAAATGGAAAAATGGCTCAGGCCTACAGGGACACTTGTGCCAGTGTCACAAAGGTGACACCTAACTTTGTGGACCCTGGACAGATCATACTAGGTACAGACTACCTAGTGACCAATGCCAGCAATGTCACTACGCACCATAGTATGGCAATTGTTGATTTCTCCTGGGGAGGGGTAAGTGGCCAAAAGAAGGTTGTGGTTAGTTCAGACCTCCCAGTTGAATGTTTGTTGGCAATGATTTGGAAACATCACTATGGTCAGAAGTGGAGCAGAGGACTCACATGGAAATGTTAGGCTTGCCAGCACATGTGCTTGCTGTGACTAGGTCACAGGCCAGAAGATGCCCCACTGAACAGGTGCTGGATCCTGGAACAATGGACCAGACACCTTCCAAGAAAAAGAGCAGTAGGGTTAAAGCATTTCCTTCCCCCTTGCCCCAGGTTGTGGATCAAGTCTCAGAGGAGGCTGACCTCAAAGAACTAAGGGAAACTGAGCCTAAAGAACTTGAACCTGATCAGGTTGAGTTTCTGGGTTCAGGGGGACCCTCTAGAGAAGACCTGGGGAAGGCACAGTTAGACTGCCCTTCTCTTGAACCCCTCAGATAGTAGGCTGCTGCTGAGGCTGCAGGGAACGCCACAGGTGCCCACAGGGTATACTGGGATGATGGACTCCTGTATTCTGAGGCAAGAGACCCCAAGCCTGGTGCAACCAGGAGGCTGGTTATCCCCTTGTCTCAGAAAGGTTTCCTTCTTACCTTGGCCCATGAGATTCCCCTTGCAGGACACTTAGGCCAGAATAAGACTTGGGACAGACTTGTCTCACACTTTCACTGGCCTCACATGAATGAAGATACCAAGGAGTTTTGTCGCTCCTGTGTCACTTGCCAAGCCAGTGGTAAGTCAGGTGGCACAACAAAGGCCCCCCTTATACCACTACCTGTGGTGGGGGTACCCTTTGAAAGAGTGGGGATTGACATTGTTCGTCCAATGGAACCCCAGACAGCATCAGGGCACAAGTTTATACTGGTGGTGGTGGACCATGCCACCAGGTATCCTGAAGCTATTCCCCTTAGGACCACTACAGCACCTGTTGTGGCAAGAGCCCTAGTTGGAGTGTTCTCCAGAGTGGGCTTCCCTAAGGAGGTTGTCTCTGACAGAGGTGCAAACTTCATGTCAGGATATCTGACTGCTATGTGGAAGGAATGTGGTGTCAACTACAAGTTCACCACACCCTATCATCCACAGTGCAATGGGCTTGTTGAAAGGTTCAACAGGACCCTAAAAGGGATGATTCATGGACTACCTGAAAAGCTCAGGCGTAGATGGGATGTCCTGATACCCTGCCTTTTGTTTGCTTATAGAGAAGTCCCACAGAAGGGGGTTGGCTACAGCCCTTTTGAACTTTTGTATGGACATCCTGTAAGAGGACCCCTGTGTTTGGTGAAGGAAGGATGGGAGAGACCTCTCAAAAAGCCTGCAACCAACATAGTGGACTATGTACTTGGTCTCCGCTCCAGGATGGCTGAGTATATGGAAAAGGCTTCTAAAAACCTTGAGGCAAGCCAAGAACTCCAAAAAGCTTGGCATGACCAAAAGGCTGTCCTGACTGTGTACAAGCCTGGACAGAAGGTGTGGGTGTTGGAGCCAGTGGCCCCAGCAGCACTCAAAGACAAATGGTCTGGGCCCCACACAATCATTGAGCAAAAGGGAAAGGTCACCTACCTGGTGGACCTTGGAACTCCCAGGAGCCCCCTCAGGGTGCTCCATGTGAATAGACTCAAGGCATATGTAGACAGGAAGGATATGAGCTTGCTCATGGCCACAAATGAGGGACAGGAGGAGGAGAGTGACCCTCTCCCAGACCTGCTCACTCAGAACCCTGATGATGGGTCAGTAGATGGTGTTGTCTTTTGTGGCAGCCTCTCTGAGCATCAGCAAAAGGATTGCAAACAAGTTCTTCAATCCTTTAGACATATGTTCTCTCTGACACCCAGCCAAACCAATTGGTGTACCCATGAGGTTGACACTGGTGACAGTCTGCCAGTTAAGAGTAACATCTACAGACAGCCTGATCATGTCAGAGACTGCATTAAATCAGAAGTGCAGAAAATGTTGGAGCTGGGAGTCATTGAGCCCTCAGATAGCCCTTGGGCTCGTCCAGTAGTTCTAGTGCCAAAGCCTCACACCCAGGGTGGTAAGAAAGAGATGAGGTTTCACGTAGACTACAGAGGCCTCAATGCAGTCACTAAGACTGATGCCCACCCAATACCAAGGGCAGATGAACTTATAGATAGATTGGCTTCTGCCAACTACTTAAGCACATTTGACCTGACAGCTGGGTATTGGCAAATCAGGTTAGCTGAGGAAGCCAAGCCCAAGACAGCATTTTCTACCCCTGGTGGGCATTATCAGTTTGTGGTAATGCCCTTTGGTTTGAAAAATGCACCTGCCACCTTCCAAAGGCTGGTGAATCAAGTTCTCACTGGGCTGGATGACTTCTGTGCAGCATATCTTGATGATATAGCTGTCTTTAGTTCACCTGGTCCACCTGAGGAAAGTGTTAGAGGCACTGCAAGCAGCAGGTCTCACTATCAAGGCCACAAAGTGCCAGATAGGGCAGACACAGGTTGTATACCTGGGCCACCTGGTAGGTGGAGGTCAGGTTCAGCCACTGGAGAGCAAGATACAGTCCATCAAGGACTGGGCTCCTCCAACCACCCAGACTCAGGTTCGAGCTTTCTTGGGCCTGACTGGTTATTACAGGAAATTTGTCAGAAATTATGGATCAATTGTGACTCCACTTAATGACCTGACAAGTAAAAAGATGCCAAAAAAAGTTCAGTGGACAGCAGGCTGTCAAAAAGCATTCGATGACCTAAAGCAGGCCATGTGTACAGCACCTATCCTAAAGAGTCCAGACTACTCCAAACCATTGATTGTCCAAACAGATGCTTCTGAGTTGGGTGTGGGAGCTGTTCTATCTCAGCTGAATTTTGATGGTCATGATCAGCCCATTGCTTTTATTAGCAGAAGGCTGACCCCCAGAGAGAAAAATTGGTCAGCTATTGAGAGGGAGGCCTTTGCTGTGGTTTGGACCCTGAAGAAACTGAGGCCATACTTGTTTGGCACTCATTTCAAGATTCAGACCGACCATAAGCCCCTCTTGTGGCTAAATCAGATGAAGGGTGAAAACCCCAAACTACTTAGGTGGTCCATTTCCCTACAGGGGATGGATTTTACAGTGGAGCATAGACCTGGCACTGATCATGGCAATGCAGATGGGCTCTCCAGGTATTTCCACTTAGAGCAAGAAGACTCACCTGGTCAAGGTTAGTTTATTGTCCCAAAGTTTGGGGGCGGGGGGGTCATATAGGAGAGTAGGGTCTGCAATCCTATGATCACCCCAGATTTTTGCTTTTTGCTTCACTGGTTTACGACTTCCCTGGCTGTGGGCCTGCTAATCAGACCCACAGCCTAGCTGTTCTCTCACTAAATTGACACGTGTACCTTAGGTGCATTTACCAATTGGTACTGGGCCACCTTATCAGTCCCTGTACCCAGGGCATAGGTGTACCCAGGGCCTACCTGGGGCTGCAGCATGTATTGTGCCACCCCTGGCTGGCCATCTAAATCTGACACAACTGGCTGCACGACAGCTGGGGCAAGGTGGTGTAATCACCCTTTGCTTTAGATATAGTATACCTATATCTAACCCTAAAATGGACACATGTATTCCTATCAGTCACTCCTATGGCAGGCCTTAACAATCCTGAAGGCAGAGTGCTTGAAATTATGTGAGATGGTGCTCTGGCATGAGCTGAGCCCATCTGCAGCTTGCGGAACCAAGTCCTAATAGCTGTTCTATGATAACGCGTACCATATACTCTTAAGTGCCTTATAATCCGTGCGGTTATTTGCCAACTTTGGTATCGCTTTATCAAAACATGTCGAGTAAGGTGTCATACGAATTGGAATACTAACCCCTCGCCAATTCTGGCGACGGGGTTAGTATTCCACCCTTCTAGAGGGACAAGACATGTATGTAACTGTGAACCCCGGTTAAAGTTAACTCGAGCTCAGCATCACAAAATGGATGCTGCCACCACAGACATAAGTCTGACCTCCTGCTGCTGGGAGTCCTTCCAGCGAGGAGAGCTTGGACAAAGGGTTTCCTGTCAGGGGCCGTGCTAGCACCATCCCAGACAGGCTTTTGTGTATCCTAGGTAGGCAGGGCTGACTAGGAAGGTGACTGCAAGTGGCACCCCGGTGCTCACTGTGCATAGGCCGGCTTGAACCAGTTCCAGGGGCACACCAGCCCCTGAGCTGGGGAAAGTCCGGACAGGGGAGAGGGGTGTAACCACCCCCCTTCCTGGTCCCACCCATGGGCAGGACCTAGTCGCGTACCAGCCCCTTTCTTTAGAATGAAGGTAGGAGCGGGGACCCTTCCAAATTAGATCATCTTTGAATCCTGAAACTACTTGCTACGAAAGGAACTCAAGACTTCTTCTCAAGATTTCTCCCTTGTGACTAAGGAGTAGTCACCCTGCAGCAGCAGGCACCAACTAAGTATCTTGCAGTTTGCTGAAACGTCCTTCCTCCGGAACCAGACCGACCAGCACAACGAGACCCGGACTCCCTGCCCTCTCTGACCTCAACCTACCTCTACAGCACAGCTGAGCATCGTGGGTGCGACGAGACCAGAGGACCCGGCTATCAACGGAACCAGCACAACACTGAACCAGCATGACCACCGAGGGACCCTCGAGTGGGTGCACTGGGGTAAGAGAAGCCCCAACCCCAAGCAGCACGAGCACCGAAGTCCAGCCCCCCAGCATCCACCAGATCTGCGTGGGGCCCTTTTGCTTCTGTGTCGCTTGCCACGTTGTCCGGTCACTTGCCCGTTGGCTAGTGACCCTCCAGACGGCGTCCTACGTTTGTTTCACCACTGGTCTGGCTCCTCTAGACTAGCCCTCGTCTCCTCTTGGAGGGGACCTTCCTCGGACCCTCCTGGTCCACTCCAGACGCCATTTTGTGTCGCCACGTGGGCTTGCCTTAGCCAAGGCTTGTTGCCCCCTTCACCGGATCCAGCATCGCCAGCAGCAGACATCCGACGTGGGACAGCTCGCAGACCTCCAGCCTGGTCGACATCAGCGCCCTGGTCCGTGCAGCAGCAGAATCCAGTGTCACCTCTTCACCTGGCTGAGTGACCTCGTCCGGTGCCATCCTGGTGCCAACCTAATCACTGGCTAGTGATTCAGAACTCGGTCCCCTCTGCTTACAGGTATCCTTCTTCACTGATCCATCCTTGGATAAGCCCGGATCATCTTCACTGGTCGCCTGCCAGCAACTTCCACTTCAGGCTCCTGGTTCGTCAACGAGGATTCCCGACGACACTTGAACCCTATGCAGCCGCAGCCCCTGGGCTAGGTAAACCGAGTACCACGGTGCTCCAGCGTAGAACCACTCTCTAAGTGTCTAGATCCACTTTCGTTTTTGACCTACCTAGTCGGGTTCGCCCGAGAACACTAACTTTGCATTTGCTAGTATCCGTAGACTTTGTTCCGCATTACGCGTGAGAGTTTCCACTTTGCACACGGCGCTCCTAGACCTCCTGCTTCTAATCTAAGGGTTCAGCATTGTAGGCCTAGCGATTCTAAAGTCTCTGAGAATAGTTACTTACCTGCTAGCAATTCGCATTCCACTTCCATAGTATATGGTTTTTCGTGCCCCTCGGGCATTTGTGTAAATTGTGCGACTTTCAGTATTTCTTTAAGAGTTTTGTATTGTGCTTAGCACCCTGTCCTCATAAAGGGTCCAGGGTTGTTGTGTTATAAATAAATATCCTTTTATTTTCATAACAACTTGTGTGGTGTCCTTTCACTTGGTGTTCAAGGGGTATATGTGATGGTATAACAGCTGGCTTAACACGCCCTCTAGAGTTTAGCCTAAAGACTGCTCTTGTTCATGCTACTAGGATAGCTGGTATATAAGGTTGACTTACAACAAATCATCAATAAGGGTTGTTTGGACTGATACATAGTGATCACTAGAATAGTAAACACTGCATATCAGGCCAACTTCTCACAATGGGGATATTAGATATGTGGTTTCCGTTGTTTCTAGTACTGTGCCCATAGTTCCACGAGGTACTAGAGCATAACAGAAGTAATTGTGCCTCAGTTGATAAATGCACGCCCTCCTCTGGGTTTATGGGGGGCAAGGGGAGTGAGCTGCAGTTTAAAAATGACAAGAAAATATCAGGATATCTGTGGTGATGTTGTATCCTGGTGGTTTGGACGGACATGGAAAGTCAATATGCTGCACATTTTGTCCCAAACGAATTCTCGGCTATGTCAATTTTAACACTAGGGGAGCTACCGTTTTTGCCTACTATTGCAACACATGGCAGTGCTTTTAATAACTTTGATGCATGATAACTAGCAAGTAAGTATATAAGTAGTAAGTGGGTTGGGAGGGGTATATCAGTATTGAATAGAAATGGGCCACAACAGTGGAAGCTAAATTGGCAAACAGTTTATAGCGCTGGTTTTCCACAGGCAGCACTTACATGAGGGAAGCGTGGCTTAGCCCTGCACAGGACATTTTCTTCTCTTTGCGGACATGTGTTAGGAAGCTTTGCTCCTAATTAATTAAACTTGAATGACCTAGGACAAATGACATTCACTAACAAGGGGTAAACATCGCTATTGCATTCCACAGAAGTGCAGGCAGAGCTTCGTGGGTGCACCAGACGCGATCAGGGGCTGTGCCTCTCAGGCGAAGTGGTTGGGCATTGGCAGAGCGGTGCTGCTGGTGTTCTGTTGACCGGGACTGCTGGGTGGATGGGTGGAGAATGAGATAGTGGTTTGGGTTTGTGGCCTATTTCGGGGCCTCGTGACCTGCAGGGGCTGCTTTGGGCTCACTCCTACCATTTGAGGAGGGAGTGGGTAAGTGGCGGAGTAAGCTAGTTAGGGTTTTGTTAGATGCCAGGCAGCTGTTATGAACTTGGGAAAAATAAATGCCTGCTTGATGAAATGGAAATTCAGTGGAATTATGGAAATAAAATGCAGCAATTTGAAGACGGACTTTCCATTTAGCATGCTTAACATGGGGGCAAGGACATAGCTATTCTTTACTTCCAAGCATTTTTCTATTATATCTACAAAGATCTCACGTTGTCCTGCGTCATGCGTGACTTGTACTGCTGTTATTTTGCCTTCCTGTATTCCAGTGTTTTTGACAATAAAGGTAAAAGTCCGCAATTAAACAGAGGAAACTTTGCACTACTCATACCTCACTTGCTCACATGCACAACTGGGACCCCTGGTTTGGCATTTCCCTTTCGATGCCGTCTGGCTGCTCCCTCCATTTCTGCACTTCTCTGGAGCTGAAAGCTGTGTACAAAGTGCAGTCCTTTCAGAAAATTACAGGGACATATTACATAAAATGGGAACATGGCAGCCATTTTGGAAACAGCCTACACAACTGATTGCACTGGGTGAGGTTCCAACGACAATTCCCATTATCCCAAAAAGTAGCACTATGTCCCTGCCCATGCTCATAGCCAGTGGGTGTATGTGATCTGGGAAACAGTATTGTGTTGTTATTGCTTTTATATAGCGCTTACTACTCCTGAAAAGGTGTTGTAGCACTTTACTCTGGGAAGCACTCTGTTCCAAGATTAAAAGACACCAACGATGTGGCAAAAGCCAACATGTGAAAGCCTGACATTGCACTATTCTGTGGGAGTGTGCTGGTGGCTGCCTCGTGTGTGAGGTGGATATGGAGATCCGCATTCCTCCCAAAGGGCTTGATGAACAAATGAAGTTCTAGCAGCACAGACAGGCTATGTGCATGTGCAATTCAACTTCTGGTTTATAGGGGCGCAGAAGTCACCCTCAAAGGTTAGTACATTTATGTCATGAAGCACATTATGCGTTGTGTTGTTTGCGGTTCACCACTGTTTGCTCCTTTATTATTCACTTTTTCTTTATTTTGTTATATTTTTTTCCCATCACAGCGGGGTGCCCATCATAAACCTTTCTCTTCTTCATTGTCTGCCTAGTCCTTCCTTTCTATCCCTTGCGATGGAACTAGTCTGTTCCCTTGTTTACGCTGATATGGAAAGAATATGTCAGGCTTCACCTTAATCTTCATTGCTGACAGTGAATCTCTTACAGATGACTCTCTTAATCCCCTGTGGTCCTGTATATCAGCACCACACACTGTTTTGATTTATGGGCACACTATATGAATCTATTAAGCAACCAGTGGCAGCTACCTATGTTATGCCATCTATTAATGTAATAACTGCACTTTCACAATTGCTTTATTACCCTTCCTGCTTTCTCAAATTTGCTTGAAAATGCATTATTTTTCTTCTTTTTTTTCAAAATGTTCTTGGGGGGGTAACCCCTCAAACCCCCCTTTTGGGGTTCGGGCTCGCTCGCTGTGCCCGCTCACTACGGTGCTCTATGCAAATCACTTTGCGCCCCACCACTTTAAAATCTCACCCACCGCCCCTATCCAGAATCTGAAATACCAATGTTTTCGCACTCCCATGGTGCTTGCTGGAATATATGCTTAGCATGTTCTGACATTGGATCTGCAGATGTTGGAAATCCCTGCAAGGAGGCTAACTATAAATTGTCAGTGATATATGTAAGGATGATTCTTTTCAAAGACTGGATCTTGAAAAATCCATTGCTGTACATTTGAAGAGCCTTTGTGGGCCCTCCACACAAAGAGTGTTATAAAACCGTGCCAAGTGTGTGATGTGCTAACGTAATTAAATTTGCATGCCACATACTGGTTTATATTAGAGCATTGAGCTCATGATTGGTGGTAATCCTTGCAACATAGATTCCAACCACATTGTTTTTGTTTGTAGTGAGAATTGTCAAATTAAGCCAAACACTTTGTGAGCATATTAGTGATGACAGGTGGAAGGCCGTCTCAGAAGCATAGCTTCATGTTTTCAATGATAGACATTAGGTATTGGTTAGGCACATGAAATTCTGTTCTAACTTCAGCATAATGGGGTGTGTGGTGGTTGTGTGTGCTGCTGTCACCTTTGAGCTGTTCTTGTGATTTGGGATGGACATTTTGAAACAGAAGATGTGGTCCCTCCAGATAATTAAGTTGTCAATCATACATGCTTGTCCCTGAGGGGTGAATATGATGCCCTGTGTGTGACAAGGGGCGTGATTGTCTCTGGCAGTCTGTGGAGAGAAGGATTGAGATGGTCAGTGTAAGAAACTAGCCTTTTTGCACGTCCCCCACTTTTTTACCCCATTTTGAACTATTGGATACTGGTATTCGACTCTGACAGTGTACTGAAGCCTGCTAACCAGACCATAGTGTCTGTGCTTTCTCCTTAAAACTGATATGTGTGAATTGGTAACCCCAATTGTCAAGGGACTCTGACCCCCTTGAAGGTCCCTAGCAAATGGTACTAGTGGTACCCAGTCCATGGGTGTTACAGAGGTCACCAGGGCCTGAAGCACTGTTTGTCCCACCCTGAGTGACCCAAGTAAACTACTGACAGCAGGCCTGCTATTGCCGACTGCAGGAGCAGTGTAAACTGTGCCAACTCGACTTTGCCTTCACTATGTGTGCCAAAGTCATTGCACTATTTTTAATTTATGCCAGTCACCCCTAAGGAGGAACTCCTAAAGCCCAGGAGGCAGGGTGCATTATGGTAAAGGTGTGGACAAGCATATATGTCCCATTAGTGGCCTTTACCATTAAAAGTCACTATAAGTGAAATCCGGGCCATAGGATAACATGGGCTGGCACTTGGACACACCGTGGTTGGCAGCTCTATTATGGTACCTCCCAAATATGTCATGTTTGGTATCATACAATGTGCCCATCAACCCTGCCATAAATCTCGTGTCAAGGGCAATGTAACATGCACCCATGCTACCTTAAAGGTTTCCCACCTGGCTGCCCCAGTCCTTCCTGTGCTTTTGCTGCCACCAAGACAGGAATCCGACCCCATCCAGGAGGTGAGAACTCTTCCACGAATAAGAAACAATGGCTTGGACAGGAAGGAGGTCACAACTCCCTCCCTGACTGGCTGGCTAGTGAAGTGGCGCATCAAGGTGGTGAACTTCAAAGGCTGCACTGCCTGTGATATGCAACCAGGCTGCCTCACAAAGGAGAAAACAGGCCTCCTTCTGCCCCAAGCACATTTGCTGTGGGCAGGCAGGAAAATTAGGTAATCGGGTGTACACCCCCAGACAGCTAGCCACACCTCTGGGGTGGACTATCTTGTCTGTACAGCTAAGGAAGACTTCTGCCATTTTTAAAAGTGGTAGAATAGTGGGTTCTGGGTAGAAAAGGTGACTTACAATGCCCGATGTGGTCACCTCAGGGGCGGATTAGCTGCTGGCCTGCGTAGCCCATTGGCCACTTGCACCCACACCCCTAATGACACTGAATCTAGGATTTAAGGGCAACCCCGGACACGGAACCTTAGTTCTGAGCCAAACTGCATCAAAGAAAACATAGAAGAAACCCGAGTCTGCGACAACAGGACCTGCACAAGCCAAGAGAGGAATACCCTGCAACTGTGCCAACACTCCTGGAACTGCCAGAGACTCGTCCTAGGCTAAAACTTAATTCCTCTGGACAGAGGGACCCCTGTGAGAGCCAGAAGCAACCCCAGACTCCCCTGGACTAGTGGCACTAGTCCCCTGCAAACTACAGGTAAAACAGTACTCCAGATTAGAAGAATCAATGGCCATCGGGCTCTCCAAAGGATTGCCCAAATCATGATGGTCTAGTGCATTGTGGCAAATATAGTTCTGCCCTTCACAAAGTTACAGGCAGCTACCGTATTCCCTAGGACCTCCGGACGTTGAAGTACCCATCTGCTATACTTACGGCTGCCAAGACTTGTTAGTCGGGAAGCCAGCAACTGACTCTTTTACTCAACGGTGCATCTAGAGGGCACTCCATACAACTTTCGTATGACTTCAGCAGCAGCCCTGCAAAAATGTTGCACCCTGTTCCTTCACACCACTGTGTAGGGGGTTAAAGCAACTCTCCCGCGGATTCTGTTCAGCTCCAGGGACAGCAGGATAACTCTGCACCCAGTCTCTAAGGTCCAGGTAAAATAGAACTAACTGTTGTGGCTTAGCCCTGGGTCCTGCATCACCTTTACCCTCCTTGGGTTCCACGCAACTCAACCTGCAAGTTACCGATTGTCACCACCAATTTTTCGCATTGACTGCAATGCTAAAGTTCTGCAGTATTGAATTGCTGTGATTTATGTTATCTTCTCGAATCCATAACTCCAGTTATATGTACTTGATCACGTTTGTTGTGGTGTTTAAATTAGTATAACAATCTGCTTTATTTTTATAAATTGATGATGGATTTCTTGTCAATTACTTATCGTCCATGTTGATACTCTGAAATACTTAACACATTTTCCTCTAGTAAAGCCTGACTGCTCTTTGCCAATCTACCAGGACTGAGCTAAGGATTTGTTATTGTGAATCCAAGGACCATCTTTGCGGTTTGTGAGAGTATTGAATGGTGAAGCCTATCCAGCATCACCATATAACACTCCACCTTCCTACAGTCAGGTCAGCAGGGTTCAATGTGAGAGATCTGTATATGATGTAGCAGGGCTAAGCTGGGGGCAGTGAAGGTGAAAGAGTGACCAATGAGCTTAGCGATCATATGCTCCTGCCTTCCTTTTTTTCTTCAGTCTTCTCCTGTCAAGGGACATTGTAGAATTTCTCCACTTGTACTGTGCTCATGTGAGGACGATTTGTCCTTAAATCAGCTGTGTGACTTTAATTTCCCGTGTTGGTGTATTAGTAGTAGTTGTAGGTGACTTAGCTGTGCCTACAACTGTCTTAATTGCAAGCTTAGTAGTGTTTATGGGTTTTGATATCCAAAGCTTGTTAACAGGGCAAGTGGCTGGGCAAAGGCTTCCTCTGCTGCAGTCGTCTTCTCATCCTAGTTCTCCTCCACACTTTGGATCTCACTGCCTGCAGCTAACGAGATCAGCAGGACCCTTCTCAATAACAGCCTATTTTCCAGGCAACGATCTTCCAGGACTAAGCCTTCAGCACTTCAATGGAGGAGCATTATTTTGAGTATAGATTTCCTCTAAAAAGAAACCACCTATGCTGCTTTTAAGCTAATGTCATGTCATGCTGCTTGGGCCAACAGCAGCGACATGACTCGCTGGAGATTGTCTTTAGTAAAGATGTTGGCTGCCACCGCATGTAGGGCGATGACACAGCAAGGTTAGAGGGAGGTGTTCACAGGAGCTAACCCTATTGACTAATAAGGGTATTTCCCTTAACCAAGGTGGCTGCCAAGTCTATCATGATCATGTAGTGCCCTCTGAGCCTATTTCATTCCAAGTCAGAGGGTGGAGAGAGTTCTCCAGGAGATGAGTAGGCGGCCACCGTTGGTTAGGGAGTCCAATTCTCATAGAAGGGGTTTATGTGCATGTGGTAGTCCAGAGAAGGGATTGGGAAACTAACAGATTACTGCGGCAGACTCTGGTGCTTGTTTTCCCCCGGCCCACGTGTTGCTTTTCTTCTGGTGGATTGCGTTAGCTGAGGAGTCCCAGAGATAGTTAGAGGACCCCAGAACTGAGGCCTCAGTGGTGTGGTTCTGAAGTTTACTTTAAAGACAACTTCTGTGGCTGCCCCTCCGACCTTCCACCTACCCCTTCCCATGCCTGCGTTGGTCATTACAACAGTCATTGCCTTGAACTCACTCTTCTCACTCATTCACTCTTATCACTTGTGTTGCTGTGCACTAGGGAAGTGCTTGGTAGTGGTGAGGCAACTTGCTTCTGGGTGCATGCACCTTAGAAGGGAGTCTTCATGAGAGAGGGGCGCATCGGGAGTAGTAATCTTGGAAACTTACCCTCAGGAAGTCGCGACCTGACCTAACTGGTTGAAGCAGCCTAGCACCTCTTCCTGGCCCAAGAAGTAGAAAGAGCAGGACAACACCTTCATAACCTGTGCTGCGGCTTTGTCAATGCAGGGTGAGGGGTCGTTGTGTGAGTGCTTTGATTGTGTAAAAGCTTCCTAAACAAAATATGTGTTTATTCAGGAGCCTTCTATTTAGGGACAGTTCTATGATTTGTTGGAGACCTGGCTCTTCGGCTAACCAGATCTGTGGACCCCCTCAGCGCCTTGAGACCCTCACTGGTGAGTAGCGTGCTTACAATTCCCTGATTGATTGATTGGAAGGTGCTGGAAGACATTTGAGCTTTTAGCTTACTTTTACAGCTCTGTGACGTGTCTGTGCTTTTAGATGGTTTTGATCTTGTATGCACTGCAATGAACCAATAAGCCTGAGGTAAGGATAAGGTCTGCTGAGGCAGGACTACTTTTGTATGCATCCGTCACTGTCCCTTCTAGGGAATAATCCTGTCAGGATCCACTCTCTTCGTCCTAGAAAAATCCATAAAAGAAACTCTTGGCGAAGAAACCCATGTTGGAAATCCTCTCTGTGGTGTTTGCTGTTGGAGTTGCAGCACTCCGCCATGTTGGGGAATCATCAGATTGTTCCCATTCTGAATGGTGGGCAGCAGTCTAGTTGTTTGTCTCAGAATCGGAGCGTGTCTGTAATGCGCATACGCGTCCTACGCGCTGCGCACTTCAACTGACAGTTTTCGGTGCTAAGAGCTTTCTGCCTACGCTCGCTGTCCATTATCAAAGGAATTCAGAGAAATTAAAATTAGAAGCCTTCAGTTAACTTCTAAATGGGAAGTATGAAAATGACGTTTACAATGTAACGTGAAGTCCGTGTTTTAATGAGGTTTTTCTCCTCAGCTTTTCATGAAAGAAGTTCCTGTGGCAGTTCGAGTCCCTCATTCGTTTGAATAAAGGAGCAAGTATTCCAGAAGCATCTTCAGTCAAGAGAAGACCTCACCTACTTACAAGTAAGCTTGTCTAGTTGATTTATCGAGTCTCTGGCAATGACTGAGAGGCTTCAAGGTTCTCGAGCATAACAAGCTTTGGAGCCCAACTGTTGCCTCGAGCCTCATAGAGACTTTCTTTTCTTCTTCATGGAATTCAAGGATTATTAAAGACCGTCCTGAGACCCTCAGAAGCGGTCGCTCCTCACGCTGCTCCCTGCGCCCATTCTGGTATCGTAGCGCTATACTGCCTGAGTGCTCTTTGCCTGTATATTCAGCTGCCCATCGCTCGCATTGCCCCTGGAACTATTTATGATTTATTAGTGCCTGAGTGCATTTGTATCGTAGCACTATACTGCCTGCTGAGCTGCGCTTTGATTATTAATTCGATTGTGCATTGATGCCTTTGATTTATTTGTGCCTGATTGTGCCGGTGACGCTTCCCTGTTAATACCGATTGTTGGGGTCTCGTCCTGTGTGGCTTTTGGCCTGCTGCCATTTTGTTGTTTGTTGTTGTGCCTTCCCAGCCCGGCTCTCCACCCCGCTCCCGCCTCCCAGCTGCTCCTCCCTCGCCCCACCCCCCTCCACTATCCACTTATGACAGATGCTATTGCGCGCAGCGTTCACGCGCCTTATGCGCGCCGAAGGTGCGGCAAAGGTAAGCCCGTCTACGCCCATCCGCGCCTGGACCGCGCCCAGCGCCAGACCCCCTGGCCCCCACAAACCCCACTTCACCCGCATAACGTACGATTCCGCAACCCTTTCAGCACTCAACTCCGGCCGTCTCCCAGACTGCCACCAAGCCGCCCCAGGACACACTCATGGACCCTTCACCTGCCACGCCTGCAAGTTCGACTGCATCAGGACCCATACCAAATCCACAAACTCCATACAGAGCTCCGACACTAACCACCTGAAATGCATCCTGACCAATACCCGCTCGGTCCACAGACACGCCATTGAACTATGGAACCTACTCGACACCACATCACCGGACGTCGCATTTCTTACAGAAACCTGGATGAACGCCTCATCAGCGCCCGACATTGCCATTGCCATCCCGGACGACTACAAGATCATCCGAAAGGACCGCATCAACCAAACAGGTGGAGGAATCGCCATCGTTCATAAGAGCACATCCGCATTACGACCAGTTCCGATGACAACCTCACATCCGCCGAACACCTTCACTTCCAGATTCACACCGATCCGAACACCACACTCAGAGGCACCCTCATCTATAGACCACCCGGAATTCAGTGAAGACATCACTGACTTCATCAACCCTCACGCCCTCCCCTCCGAGGACTACATCCTACTGGGAGACCTCAACTTCCACCTGGAAAAGAACAACAACAGCAACTCCACCACCCTTTTGGACAATCTCGCCAATCTCAGACTCAAACAACTTGTTGACACCCCCACCCACCTCGCCATGGCACACGCTCGACCCAATCTTCACCTCCAGCAAGATCATATCCTTTAATCACACCACAGCTCTCCACTGGACGGACCACAGCTGCGTTCACTTCAACTACAAAAAAACTACGACCCACAACCACCTACAACCAATTCCCCAGAGAAACTGGAATAAAATTACCACCGACCAGCTCTTCACATCGCTTCTCCTAAACCCCCCTGCAAAATCATCGGACCCAAACCAAGCAGCCACCAACCTCACACAATGGATCACCAACAGCGCTGACGAAATTAGCACCCTTGAAAAACCATCAAATGAAGCAAGGCAGCAAAAAAGCCCCCTGGTTTAATGATGACCTTAAGAAATCCAAGAAGATCTGTCGCACCCTCGAGAAAGCCTGGCGAAAAAACCCAACCACTGACAACCTGGCCACTTTCAAGAACGCCACCTGCAAACACCACCAATTGATCCGATCCACCAAGAAATCAGCATTCAAGGACCGACTCGACAACAACGCCCACAACAGCAAGGAACTATTCAACATCGTCAAAGAGTTTACCAACCACACCGCCGGCACCAACGACATTACTCCATCCCAAGACCTCTGCGACTCTCTGGCCTCATTCTTCCACAACAAAATCACTGACATACATAACAGCTTTGGAGACCAGCCCACCCAACCTACCTCCGTACTAAAACCCCCCTCCAATAACCCGATCACCACTGAAGACACCATCCCCCTGATGAACACCATTCACTCAGGATCACCAACCGACCCATGTCCCCACCACATTTTCAACAAAGCAGACTCCATTATCGCACCCCATCTTTGAGACATCATCAACTGCTCCCTCAACTCCGCCACCTTCCCGGAAAGCTGGAAACACGCCGAACTCAGCGCCCTCTTGAAGAAACCTACAGCAGACCCCACTGAACTTAAGAACTACCGCCCCATTTCGCTCCTCCCATTCCCTGCCAAAGTCATTGAGAAAGCCGTCAACAGTCAACTCGCCGCCTTCCTCGAATCCAACAAATCCCTCGACCCTTCACAGTCCGGCTTCCGAGCAAAACACAGCACCGAGACCGCCCTCATCGCTGCAACAGACGACATTCGAACTCTACTGGACAGTGGAGAAACTGCTGCCCTCATCCTACTCGACCTCTCCGCAGCCTTCGACACAGTCTGTCATAACACCCTTATACAACGCCTCAGCAACGTCGGAATACAAGGAAAAGCATTGGACTGGATCATCTCGTTCCTCGCCGGAAGAACCCAGAGAGTCTGCCTCCCCCCTTTTAGATCAGAGGCCACCGAAGTCATCTGCGGCGTACCCCAAGGATCTTCACTCAATCCCACCCTCTTCAACGTATACATGAGTCCCCTCGCATCCATCGCGTGCCAACACAACCTCAACATCATCTCCTACGCAGACGACACCCAGCTGATCCTCTCCCTCACCAAAAACCCAAACACCGCCAAAACCAACCTACAAGAAGGAATGAAAGAAGTAGCCGAGTGGATGAAGATCAGCCGTTTAAAACTTAACTCGGACAAAACGGAAGTCCTCATCTTAGGATCATCCCCCTCCGACTGGGACGACTCATGGTGGCCACCGTCCCTGGGCAGCGCACCCAAACCGACGGACCACGCACGTAACCTGGGCTTCATGCTGGACTACTCCCTCTCGATGACCAGACAAGTCAACGCCGTCTCATCCTCATGCTTCAACATCCTACGTATGCTCAACAAAATTTTCCGTTGGATCCCCACCGAAACTAGAAAGACGGTCACCCATGCACTGGTCACAAGCCGACTAGACTACGGAAACACCCTTTACGCCGGAACCACATCCAAACTTCTGAAAAACTCCAACGCATCCAAAACGCCTCAGCCAGACTCATCCTAGACATCCCCCGACAAGCTCACATTTCCTGTCACCTGAAAGACCTCCACTGGCTCCCCGTCAACAAAAGAATAACGTTCCGCCTCCTCACCCTCGCACACAAAGCCCTCTACGACCTAGGACCTGAATACCTCAACACACACCTGTCCTTCTACACCCCCACCCGCCATCTTCGTTTGTCCAATCAAGCCCTCGCCGCAATTCCACACTTCCAAAGATCCACCATGGGAGGAAGATCCTTCTCCTACTTAGCGGCCAAGACCTGGAACTCCCTCCCCACCCACCTCTGCCTCACACAGAACCACCTCTCCTTCAGAAAACAACTAAAAACTTGGTTTTTTGATAAGTAAGCTCCCTTCCTCCCTCAAGCGCCTTGAGACCCTCTGGGTGAGTAGTGCTCTATACAAATTTAAACTTGACTGACTTGACTTGACTTGACTTCTTCGTAGTCTGCAGGCATTTAGAGTTCTTAGAGACAATATTCAGAGTCAAGCTACTGAGCATCATAGCATTTAATACCGAGGAAGCTGCAAGTGAAAAGCTTAAAGGAAAACGTGAATGTCATTTGAAAGACAGAATTTGCTAAGTAAATAGAGACAGCAAACATTGAGGACAATATTCGATGGCGCACAAGAATGCTGAAAGTACATAATAAGGCATCAGCCAAATCTTCCAGTTAATCAGATTTACAAATATCTCACAGACAAAACTAGTTGGAGAGTAGCTAGCTTCTAATTCAACACTGGTAAGATTAAAGAGAAGTAGTAAGAATAAGTCATAAAAATTCAATAAGATTGTTAAGTAGGGAGGTTAATTGTTGCTTTGCCTTTCAGAGAACATCCAGTCCCAATCCAGAGGCGGAGCCAGTGTCTGAAGCCAGTCTTTCTTGTTTTGTCTTCCACTTCCCCTTTCCCCAAGGCTAATTCCAAGGGCAGCGGTTTCTTGTTGTTCTTGGTTTTGGCTAGTGCGATCTGGGGTAAGAACTTATGTTCCTGAGGGGACTCCACCAGTGTATCCTTTTCTGACAAATCCATCCCATTAATGCACAATTAATTATTCCATGCATCCTCTTTCAATACATTGCACCTACTGTATTCACTTTTGGTGTCATGGTATCGGTACTATACAGTAGATGTGGGAGGCTGTACCTTTAACAATCCTTAACTTATCTTACAGCCGCTCACTCCCAGCCTGTGTGTCAACGTCTTTTGGGCTGGATTAGCCGGAAGGTATGTGTAAAGCGTGTGATGTCATCATGTCAGTTGCCCATTTTTAGGTACTTTCAACCCGGAATTAAGGCAGAGGTGTGAGTTTTACCGAGGAACTGTATTAAAATGCTGGAACTAGCACAGGCAGTAGGTCTGCCTTTATTCTACATATGCAGCCAAATGCTGGTTGGATGAAAGCCAGGTCTGGTGGCTTTGCGAATGCTTGTTTTATTTTCGACGTTTTGTTTTGGGTTACGAATAGATGCAGCAAGTTTGGCAGGCTGAATGTTCTATTAGATCTCCTCTGCTTGAATCTGTAATTTCTTCACATTTGAAAAGCAGAGAGAACCCATGATGCATTCACCAGGAGACACTGGCTGTTGCATTACTACTATTTCGAGTTCGCAAATGGTTTGTAAAGGCAGTGACAGCGAACACCCTGACCCCTGGGCTGCACGTCAAAGTAGCTTATGAATAGAGGAGCCATAGAAAACAGAGAGCGCATGCGCAGACGCTGCGCGACTCCAGACAGAACGGAAAACATTCAAGAAAGTGTCAAGTACAGAAGGACAGCACCTGCCTGGAATGTGTGAACGTGGTGTACATAGTACAGCCCTACATCCACCCCTCAGTGTTACTTCCTTTTAACCAGACGTTCTGTTTTGAAAGATCACGCATGCTAAACATGTTCACCAAGGTGTTGCTTCTACTTTGAGAAAGTCATTCTGCAAAATATGGGCCGTTTTAATGGATATTTCGGATTACATGTTGGTGTTAATAGGTGCTATAACTGGAGAAATTTCAGTGGGAAAAATCAGTTGTGAAGTGGACTTATGCCCAGTTTTAGTGGTCAGTTGGATGGAACCCGTTTGTTATTCATCATTCCAAACTGCAACTCCAGTACATTGTGCACAGTTGGTATTACCTCCCCCCCCCCCCCCCCACCCCAACGAAGTCCCATTCTCTCATTCATTGTGGGTTCTTCTACCGTCTCATGTCCCATCTCCTTACCATGTGTCCTTTCTGGTTGTGTCCAGCATCAAATCCGAATTCGATAAAGCCACTTCCTCCTGCGTCCATTTGCATCCACTACACCGTTGCCACCCCTCATTTGTATTACTATTTGCAAACACTGCTGGGTTGGAGAAATAAACAGCCTGCCAAACCGACATGCGCACTTGCAGTGCACCTACCACTCCTCCTACCTGGGCCTGGCGGCTGCTGACGCAGAGCCTAGCCCCACCCCTCCCTAGACTCGACAGACTCGGCCAAGTCGGATTGAGTGAAAAATAAAATGATAATAAAATAATTTTATTATCATTTTATTTTTCATTTTCAGCCTTTCAACAATGGGGTGATGCTCCTCCGCCATAACGGAGAAACACCCCCTGGCCAACCTCCATACCCCAATGGGTGTCCAAATGGGTGGGTGACTCTCACGGACTTCCACAGAAGAGGCATCTGAGGTGTATAAACAGGATTATGAGTGAAGTATCACAGTGTAAACAGTGAGATCCAAACTACTAATCCAGAACATAATTGTGCGGGTCTGTGCCTCCATTTACACTCTCACATGTGCACCAGCACATAGCAGCTTTCACTCTTCCCGACATTGGGATACTGTAGAGATCCCACCAAGAACCAGGCACCTACGACCGCCCATGTCCGCTTTCTTTGCAGTCTCTATCATTCTACCCTAGTGGTGAATGAGAGTCATATGAGGTGGTGTCAAGGACACCTCCTCTGAAGGGTACACCAAACAGTTGGGTAATATATAAACTCCCTGTCTAGAATGGCCTGACATGACCACCTTTCTGTGTGGTAGGTTTAGGGCAGATTCAGTAGATTTGGAGCAGGATCTCACCCTTGCTTGCCCGCGCACTGAGTTGGCCACCTTCAGGTGGTGATCCGAAATGCATCACTCTACTGAGACCATTAGAATTTTAATATTCTCCTAATTTTCAGCAACATTCTGTGCTGCAGAGGTAGCATGGACTCGGGGTGATTATGGTTAGTCTGCCTGGTAGAGGCTTTGGACCAGTCTAGTGTTGACCTGTCCAATCCGTGAATTCGAGAGTGGGTGATCTGTGAAAAAGTTGAAGTAAAAAGACTTTCAGAAGGATGGACAGTGTAATGGACAGTGTAGAAAAGACCAGCTCACAATTAGGACTGTATGGTAAAAAAGATATTCAGTAGAAAAGACCAAGAGAACAGACCGACCTACAATAAGACCATACAGAGAAGATCTTCAGTAGAAATGACCAAGTAGAAATGACTGTCACATAATAAAACAGCACAAAGAATGATCTTCACTAGAAGGTACACGTAGAAAAGACCGACACACATTAAAAAAGTATAGCAAAAGATCGTCAGTCGGGCGGGCCATGTAGAAAAGATCGACAAACAATGACAGTATGGAGAAAGACCTTGAAACAAAATGACAATGGAGGAAAGACTGATACATATTAAAACAGTAAAGAGAAAGATCTTTAGTAGAGAGGGCCATGTAGAAAAGACCGACACACAATAAAAGAGTACAGAGAAAGGTTTCAGTAGAGAGGACCAAGTAGAAAAGACTAACATTCACAATAAAACAGTGTGGAGAAAGATCTTCAACGGCAGGGCCACGTAGAAAAGACTGACGCACAATAAAAGAGTACAGAGAAATGTTTCAGTGGAGACGACCAAGTAGAAAGGACTAACACATAATAAGACAGTGCGGTGAATGGTTTTCACTAGAGGGCCACGTAGAAAAGACTGACACACAATAAGACAGTGTGGAGGAAGATTTTCAGTTGGGCGGGTCAGCTACAAAATACCGACACACAATGACAGTATGGGGAAAGACCTTGAGTAGAAATGGCAATGGAGGAAAGACTGACACATATTAAAACAGTAAAGAGAAAGATCTTTAGTAGAAAGGGCCATGTAGAAAAGACCGGCACACAATAAAAGAGTACAGAGAAAAATTTCAGTGGAGACGACCAAGTAGAAAAGACTAACATATAATAAAACAGTGTGGAGAAAGATTTTCAACGGCTGGGCCACGTAGAAAAGACTGACACACAATAAGACAGTGCGGAGGAAGATTTTCAGTCAGGCGGGCCAGCTACATAAGACCGACACACAGTGACAGTATGGAGAAAGACCTTGAGTAGAAATGGCAATGGAGGAAAGACTGACACATATTAAAACAGTAAAGAGAAAGATCTTTAGTAGAAAGGGCAATGTAGAAAAGACCGACACACAATAAAAGAGTACAGAGAAAGGTTTCAGTAGAGAGGACCAAGTAGAAAGGACTAACACATAATAAGACAGTGCGGTGAATGGTCTTCACTAGAGGGGCCACGTAGAAAAGACTGACACACAATAAGACAGTGCGGAGGAAGATTTTCAGTCAGGCGGGCCAGCTACATAAGACCGACACACAATGACAGTATGGGGAAAGACCTTGAGTAGTAATGGCAATGGAGGAAAGACTGACACATATTAAAACAGTAAAGAGAAAGATCTTTAGTAGAAAGGGCCATGTAGAAAAGACCGACACACAATAAAAGATTACAGAGAAAGATTTCAGTGGAGACCACCAAGTAGAAAAGACTAACATATAATAAAACAGTGTGGAGAAAGATCTTCAATAGCAGGGCCACGTAGAAAAGACTGACACACAATAAGACAGTGCGGAGGAAGATCTACAGTCGGGCGGGCCAGCTACAAAAGACCGACTCACAATGACAGTATAGAGAAAGACTTCAAGTAGAAATGGCAATGGAGGAAAGACTGATACATTTTAAGACAGTAACAAGAAAGATCTTCAGTTGAAAGGACCATGTATACAAGACCGACACACAATAAAAGAGTACAGAGAAAGGTTTCAGTAGAGAGGACCAAGTAGAAAAGACTAACACATAATAAGACAGTGCGGTGAATGGTCTTCACTAGAGGGACACGTAGAAAAGACTGACACACAATAAGACAGTGTGGAGGAAGACCTTGAGTAGAAATGGCAATGGAGGAAAGACTGATACATATTAAGACATTGAAGAGAAAGGTCTACAGTAGAAAAGACCAACACACAATATAACAGAGAAAGATTTTCAGTAGAAAGAGCCATGTAGACAAGACCGACACACAATAAGAGAGAACAGGGAAAGATCTTCAGTACAAATGACAAAATAGAAAAGATCCACACATAATAAAACAGCGCGAAGAATAATCTTCAGTAGAAGGGCCCTGCAGAAAAGATCGACAGGCAATAAGAGCACAATTTCCTATTTAGCTCGTTTCATTAACTTCATAGAGCAGTTAATCAATAATTTGCCTGTGCTGATGTTTTTGCAGGTACCTGTCTGAACTAAATTTATTTATGACAACATTTCAGCAAATTTGAATAGAAAAATAGCGAGGTGAAATGTATGCAGGAAAGAGGGCGGCAGACTAAAGAACAGCTTTGTTGCTTGGCAACGCTCCCCCCTCCCCAGCAAAAAACCTTATGCATTCTGCTCTTGGGCCAAATGTAATCACAGATAAACACGCTGCGTTAAGCTAGATGGCAGTGAAATGTGCAAGGCTTTCAAGAAGGCAAGCAGAACATATTATAAGAAACAAAAACACATAGCACACTTCCAGCCAATGTACTAGAGTGAGAATGACCCACAACAAACAGAAACATTTGGGTATATTGTGGAGACAGAGAGGCTTTAGGGTATCTGGTAGAGACGGTACCAATCCATTCTCTAGTAGGGGAGGATGGGGTTGGGGGTGGCAGGGCTGGATTAACCACTGAACATTATCTTTATGACATCAAGAGAAGGGGAGGGGGGCATCGAAGTTTTCCATAGCCAGATTTACCATACACCATGTGGTGCAAAACTGCAAATGGTGCAGCTTAAACCGATAAATAAAGTGGAAGTATACAAAAATAAACATTATTTTCCATCTCACTGTAAGTTTTATTTCATTTTGAAAAATAAAATGTTATTTTATGGTTTACTTTTGTTTATATTTGGAAGTAGATATTTATGGGACACCAACATATTTTAAGTGCTCTAAAAGTCTTGAAGATGCCCTGGGTGGTGTGAGGTGGATGGGTTCATTTCAAGATGAAGGGCTGTATTGAATTGTGCTGCAATTGTTGTGTAGCTCTTGTAGCTCTTATGTGGGCTGTTGATGCACTTGCCTTCATGGATAGCATGCTACACTTTATAGGGAGTGTGGTTGGAAGGGTACAGACTTTGGTTTGATCTATGTGGGATGTGTTTCCATTCTGAGGGGATGACCAACAAGGTGCAGTTATGTTATTATGTGATATAGGACTTAGCAGTGCGGTGGATGAAGACTTGAGTGGGATAGGTGTGCAGTTTGTGGTTAGCAGTATACTGGCAGCTTGCAGGTCCCACTATGGTATTTTTGAGCTTATTTCATATAACCTGCCTGAAACAAGATCTGAATTAATGTTACAGCCAGAATGAGAGGGCAAAATCAAGCAAAACAGTGAAAAAATCTCATAGTACAGACTGAGCGCAGGCTGCAGAATTCTGGAATACACTGACTGCCTTGGTACATTTTAGAATCAATCCTGTTTTATTGTGTGGTAGAAAATCATTATACACAGCTTAGCTGCGTACATCAGGGCGCCGGCAGAGCGTAATCTTATGGGCAATACACAGCGTTTAGGTCTACATCCCAGAGGACGACCCCGCGATAGGAATCAGTCCACATGCTAAGATAAGGCACCTGGCTAAGTAACCACTTTTATAGAACAAAAGAAACAGAGAAATGAACAAATAACTGTACAACCCTCCCCCGTAACCTCCCCCTGCCTTTCCCTAGCAGCCAGTCCCAGGCTAATGTCTTGCAGATTAATTTTCGGTGACCCCTGGAGGTTCTAGTGGTAGGATTTGCAGGTATTTTGGACAGGTAACTTCCCTCATGTCTTTGGTAAGGAGTTGCAAGAATGGGGCCCATATTTTCGCGTATTCCGAGCCCTTCCCATCTATACTGAGCATAAGGCGCTCCATTGCTAAGAGGTGCCACAGCCTCTGAATCCAATCTCGAGGGTCTGACGCGGACCCCCAGTGCGCCAGCAGCACCTGCCTCCCCGCAAGTAATGCTAGGGCTATCTGCTTACCCCTTAGTGATCGCAAGGGGAAGGAGCTAGAAGGAGGAAGACCCAAAAACGTGTGCTCAGGTGCTTGAGGGAATGTAATCTGAAAAGCAGTATCAAGGTCATTGAGAATTGCTGTCCAAAACTTCTCTAGTTTCGGGCAAGGCCAGAGTAAATGTACCAAAATGCCAGTAAGACCACACCCCCACCAACAGAGGTCTGACTTAGTTCTATCCCATGATTTGATGAGCTCAGGGGTATAATATCAATAAGTGACTACTTTATAGGCAGATTCCGCACCCACTGAGTTGGAAGCAGTGTGATGTGCTCAATAAAAAATCTATTCCCCTTTCTTTTTGCGTTAAAGGCCACCCTAATTCAGTTTCCCAACGGACCTGTGCCTTTGTGCGTTGCTTCCTGGGGCTTGCAATAATCATTGCGTAAAGTTCAGATATGAGCTCACGGTCATCCTTTTTACAGACCAGCCACTTTTCAAAGGTTGACAAGGGGCGGGACATAAGAGCGAAGTTTGAGGGTTGTGTCACCCAGTGTGCAAGCTGTGAATAGTGAAAAGTGTCTGATGCAGGCAGATCATAATAATCCTTACACAGTTGGGGGAAGAGGATCAAGCCATCTAAATCAAAAATAGAGCCCACCCTTTTACAACCCTCCTCACTCCAACGGTGGAAGACTGTAGACGCGCACCCAGGCGGAAAATCAGGGTTGTCCACGATAGGGGTCATAGGGGAGGGGAACGTGGTCCAACCCTTCTGACGCGCTAGCTGATCCCAAACCTTAAGAGTCGGCAATGTAATCATAGAGGAGTATAGGCCTCAAGCTCTATGTCTGTGCGGGAGCCACTATTCACGCCAGATATTACAGCCAGCCACCGTCTGGTCCATAAAGTGTTTACTGGACAGGGGCCTGTTCCACTCCGTGATGTATCGAAGACAAGATGCTTGGTAATAATCACCCACTAGTGGGAAACCCAGCCCGCCGTTAGCTTTCACTTAAGTCACTAGCGACAAAGCAAGCCGCGTTTTTTTATTATCCCACAGAAACTTGTTCAGGAGCCCTCGTAGTTTCCGAAGGGTGCCTGGTGGTAGACTCACAGGGAGCATTTGAAATATGTATAGGATGCGCTGGAGCACAGTCATTTTCACTGCCGCTAACCTCCCGTACCATGCTAGGTTGAGGCGGGACCAGTCAGACAATACCTTGGTCATTTGCGCCACCAGTGATTTATAATTGAGGGCAGTTGTTTTAGCGATAGACAAGGTCAACCGAACGCCCAAATACGTAATGTCTGCGTGCACCCATTGGAAGGCAAAATCCTGTTGCAGGTCCTGTACCTCAGCTTCAGGAATAGAGATGTTAAGAATTTGCGAATTCAAGAAGTTAACTTCGAACCCTGCAACACCTCCGAAAACAAGAAGCTCTCTCGACAGATGCCGCAGTGTGGAATGAGGTTGCGTGAGAATGACATTGTCCGCATACATATTAATTTTGTGTGTGTCCACTGAATTTAATACCTACAATGTCAGGGTTCGATCAAATGCATTGGGCAAAAGGCTCCATATAGAGAGCAAAGAGCAGCGGGGACAAGGGACACCCCTGCCCAGTTCCTCTGGGAGAGGGGCCGATTTACACCCATTCACTCCACCGCCGCCTTGGGGGCTGCATAGAGACTCTGGACCCATCGGAACAAATTTATCACAGAATCCAAAGGCATGCAAGACTGCGAATAAATATTTCCAGTCGATGCGGTCAAAGGCCTTCTCTGCGTCGATTAAAAGCAAGAAGGCCTGAGTGCGAGACCGATGAATTAAGTCTATGAGGTGAAGGAGCCTCTTGGTGTTGTCCCATCCTTGCCGCGTCAGAATAAAGCCGGATTGGTCAGGGTCAATAAGGCCATCCATCGAGGGGCTAAGTTGCGCAGCCAATATGCTCGCAAAGAGCTTTGCGTCGATGATAAGGAGCGAAATTGGCCGGTATGACCCGCACTCCTTAGGATCCTTTCCAGGTTTAAGAATAACAGAAATTGCTGCCTCTGACATTGAGGGAGTCACCTCCCCAGTATCGAGGAAAGAGTTAAAAAGTTGCGTTAAAATGGGAGCCAGCTCCACACAGAAGGATTTATAAAACAGTGCTGGGAAGCCGTCCGGACCCGGGGATTTGGCCACATTCAATCGTGCTATCGCTGAGATGACCTCCTCTTTACCAATGGCGGCATCTAAGGTGTCAGCCGATGATTTAATCAGAGGAGTAATATTGCAAGCATTTAAGTATTCCTCTGTGCCCTGTGGGCGAGTGTCCCCCCTTGTGTAAATGCATTGATAGAACTGGCGAAAGGTGTTGACAATAAGGGTGTCAGTGTTACGCTCCACTGCTTTCAGATCCCGGATGGATTGGATAGCTGACATCTGTGTTCGCACCAGTAACCTGTGCACTACTAGTTTCAAAGCTTCCCATACCGCCGCAGGAGAAGTGCTCTCTTGGTCGTTTTCCACGAGGTAGTGTACTATAGTATTCCGAATTCGAGTAGTGACCTCCTCCGAGTGCAGAAGGGAATCACGGAGGCACCAGACATGCGGCGTGGAACGCTTGCCATGGGATATGAGTAGAACTGATATGAGGGCAGGGTTAAACAGGGAGCGGGGAGTGATATCTGCTGTGTGTAAGTGTGAGAGGAGAGAGGGGGAGGCAAAAAAATTATCTCAATGTGTATACGTTTTGTGCGCTGCTGAGTAGTAAGTGTAGTCACGCTTATTAGGGTGCTGGGAACGCCATACATTACTCAACCCACAATCAGTTAACCATTGGTTCCCTCCCTGCAACAGTGCACCAGTCTGATGTGATCTGTGCTGACCTATCCATTCCAGGGTCCATCACCACATTCAGGTCTCCTCCCACTAAAAGCGCCGCATCCGAGGAGGCAAGAACTTCAGAGAGGGCTAGGCGCCGAAAGTGTTCCTGTCGCTCATTCGGGGCATATAGAGTCCCTACCGTCATTTGTGTGTCCCCCCATTGCATGCGGATTGCCAGGAAGCTGCCTTTAATATCTGTCACAGTAGAGAGTACTTTGCATTCTGAACGTGCGCTAAAAAGGATTGCAACCCCATTTTTCTTAGCCGAACCTGAGGACCACAGCTGCAGCGGGAAGCGTTTATCTTTCATCCGCCTAGTATCTTTGGACAACAGACGGGTTTCCTGAAGCAGACAAACATCACCCTCTGCGCTTTCTAAGAGAGAAAGTATTGCAGAGCACTTAACCTGGCTGTTTAACCCTCTTACATTCAAGCTTACAATTTTTAAATCCCTACCCATCCTATTTAACGGGGGAAAGAAAGGCATCCATCTGGCTTAAGCCAACAGAACCAGAGCCAGCGCGAGTCAACTTCCTTGAACCAGGTATCTGCCATGCCAGCCTTAGACCTGATGCGTAGCCCCAAAAACAACCACTGAGAACCTGCAAACCCCACATCGCTAACAAGTAATAGAACAACACATACTGTATAATAACACCTGAGAGGCTAATGTAGCGATAAAAGCCTGTCTCATAGGACAAATGTTTAGGGGGACATGACGATTCCCAGATCGAGTCATGCAAGCGGTAAGAAATAGCAAAGTGAAGAAAAAAACAGGAGAAAGTCATCTCATACAATTCAGGTACATGCCACCCCTGCCTATGAACTGATGCGGACCCCCCCCCCCAAAAAAAACCCAACAACCCCAGTCCATTAGTAGCTAATAGCAAAGTTGAGAAACAAACACAGGTAAATGTAAAATAGGACAATAGTTCATCTCCGTGATCAAATGTTCAAGGGGGCGAGGCGCCCTCAGAGTCTGCACCAAGTAACTCAGAGCGCCCATTCCGGCCATCGAGAGTGATGTTACTACTCGCCGTTGGGCTTCTCCCTCCCTCCAGTGCCAGCAAGTGAGCCCAGAAGGTTGCCGAATCCAGGAGAATCAAGGAACTTCAGTGTTGTCGGTCACCTGTGACACTGATGAAATGGCAGCCTCCCTCTCAAGCCTTCTTGCGGCCGTATCTGGTTTGGAGCTAGGTGATGCTCGTTCGACTCACTGCCACTCTGAGGAGACGGGGCGCCTCCGTGGTAGGGGGTGATCAATCCCCGGCGCAGCAGGAGAAAGTTCCAGACCCAGGATGGTATAGGCGTCATCTAGGGAGAGGATCTGCAGGAGTTTGCCATTGTACTTGAAGATGATGCAGAATGGATGGCCCCATGAATAAGGGATACCTTGCTCTCGGAGATGACTAGTGATAGGCTTAAACTCTGTCTGCTTAACCAGCGTGGAAGCAGGTAAGTCCTGATAAAGCAAGGGCTGCTGACCACGGAAGTGCACTGGATTGAGGTCCCTTGCTTTGCGGAGGATTCATTCCTTGAGTTGGAAGTCATGCACGCAGACAAGTATGTCTGGGGGGGAGCCTTAGCACCGCGGGGCAGACCCACCCAGTAAACTCAGTCCATCTGGATCTCCTGACCCTCCTCATCACCGAGTATCTGTTGGAACAGGGCACTAACGTAAGCTTGCAGGTCATCTCCCTCTTCCTTCCACGGAACCGCTTGAATCCGGATGTTATTACGTCTGGAGCGGTTCTCCAAATCCTCTGCGAGCTTGCAAATCTAAATTCTGGTCTTTGAGCAGTATCATCTCCTGTTGAAGTTGGTGTAGGTCGTCCTCTTTTCCCAAGTCATGCTCCTCCAAAGTCGCCACTCATTCCCCTGTGGCGCCAACATCTTGCCTAACTTCGCGAAGATCTGATGAGAGTTGGGATATCCTCCTTGATAGCTGTGAATAATTCAATCATAAAGCTTTTGTGGCAGGGGCATCTTCATTCTCCGCCTGAGGTGTCTTAGGCTCCGGCTGAGAGGCAGAGTGACCCAATGGCTGTGGCAATAAATCTTTCAAGGACTTATCCCTCCTGACTCTGGCTGACAAAATGGTACTGCAGGTCGGTCACAGACTGCTAATAGGAGCTTCCCAAACTAAAGAAGGGGAGACTACAGATGGGGCACACGGAGGTCCAACACTAAAGGGGGAGCTAACTAGCACGCTAAACAGGCGAGGGAGCTGATTTATCGCCTGTGCGTTCTCGCACCACAGAGCCAGACACAAGGTGCCAATGCTGCACAGACAAGCCAGCCGCAGGTCTCCCGTACCATGTGTGTTGTAGTACAGGCAGGCACCGCAAACCAGTAGTGTAAGAATTCAGGCCCCTGTAGGGTGCAGGCCCAGTACCGCCAAGCCGGTGTGGCAGTCATAGGCGAAAATGCAGGATGCGGCCCACCAGAGTTAGCGTTGACAAGGGCAGTCAAGGGGCAATCAAGGGGCCACCAAGTAGGGCCAACTAGGGAGCAAGAGGCACACCGCTGCTATCCGCAACTAGCTTGCTGTGCTCATAGTGCACTCACTCCGCTATTACAGTGCCATCACATTACAAAGAGGCTGGTGTCCCGCTCCTTGTCGGAGATCACTGCCTGCCGAACTACGGGCCGACAACAGGCCTTTCAAATGCGAGAGCGCAGCAGCCCAGGCCTCAACGTCGCTCAGGACAGATGCCTCAAGGAGCGGCCCCCACTCTCGCCGTAGGCCCGGCCTCCCTCGCGCAGATCAGTACCTCAGGCTAAGTCCGCCCCGCCAGGCTCTCTCCCCACCTCGCATTAGCACCAGACCAGGGCACAGCTCTCTCACCCAGCCGAAGGGGGGAGGGGCCCAGAGGAGCAAAGAACCCCCACAGCTTCCAAGCCGCGTTGTTTATGCCTCGTGATGCTGCTACACCAGGGTACTAGTCCATCCACTCAGCCGGGGGGGAGGGGGAACTCACATGATCCAACAGCTCCCATCGCTTCCACAAGTCAGAGCATCGCCGTCTGCCGACCCACGGACCGAGCACACCACAGGGGGCCAGACCGCCGCTCCTCACCTCAATCGCGTTGGAGGGCCGATCGGGCAGCCAGGCTGGGCTGCACCACGGACCCCCCCCAGCTGCCAGGTCCGATTGAGCAGTTCTCTCGGCAACACCAGGGCCATGATACACACAGGCGCCATCGAGTTGCCGCAGTCAGCAGCGCCACCTCATGCACAGGCGCCCTCAGCTGCACCGGGAAGGCAAACAGGTCACTGCCAGGAAGCACAAAATGGCGGGCACCTCCCGGCTCCTCTCCGCCGGCTCCCGCCAGGAGCCCCTGCATACCGGGACCAAACCTTGGGGCAGCACACCAGGGAGGGTCCTGAACCGACTCCCTACACCAGGCGCCTTCAGTCCCTGCAGCTTTGAGGAATTACGCAGCAGGAGGCTCACCTGGGGCCCGCCGACAGCAGCAGGGGGCTCACTCCAGTCTCGCCTGGCGCAGCAAGGCCGGGACAGGGCGGACCAAATCGCACCAGAAAGCCTGCCGGGAAACCAGAAAAGGAGCACAACAGCAGCTCCAGGGCAGGAGCGTGCTTTGTTCCATGCAGTGGTGAGCTCAGACGGGCATCGGGGAGGGCGATATACCAAAGTTGATGGCTGGTGGCGCCGGAGGGATAGGGAAACACATCCTATCTCGCTGCCATCTTGGCCATGCCCCCTTGGTACATTTTAAATGCATACATTTTAAACAGCAGAACCAAGGAGCCCATCATGGCCCCAAATACTTTTCTGTTACACACCATCAAATACACGCCGAAACACATTGATCGATTGTTTACAAACATTCCATTTCCACTTGTTTTATGCACAGAAGTTTTAAAGAATTTTATCTGACAACTGGTGCATTCACTGCAGATCTTATCTATTGTAATGGTTTTAATTAACGAAACACTGAAGCTTACAATTACATATCTGAATTAATTTGATTTCTCATACGTATTTAATTACTTTCGTGTAGTACTTCTTTCCGAAAGCCACTTGATGGATTTAGTCTACCTTCGAGTAAAGCGCAAAGAGAGCCCAAAAGAAGGGTAAATGACAGTAAAGAGAGCAAACGGGGTTTGGAGGCAGGAGGAATGCCATTTGTAGACTAACAAACACTCTGGATGAAGTTATGATAATTTCCCTGCCTCCCCTTTTGACTTATCCAATCTGTCCAAATACAGTCTGCTTGGTCTTTCTCCCCTGATTTAAACTGCTTTGTTTATGGGGTTTCTTTATTGCTTATCTGATGTTTTCTTGTAGATTGTTACACATCTTCTTCTCTTGTAAAGCACTCTGATGCCCTTGAGCCAACTTGGCACTACACAAAATCCCCAAAAATAAATACATAAACATACAAGCTTATGTAACTGCAAGTAGTCGTGGTGAAGGATACCCCTAAGATCAGTAGATTATTATGAATGAGTATATGTCTTGTTCGACTTGACTTGGTAAAGAAGTGGAAAGAGAAATGGAGAAATTAGTAGATTATTTGTCCTACAGATTTACATACAAGGCCCTGATTTTAATGTGATCCATATTAACTAAATATTAGATAGTTTACTATTTTAGTTTCTTTCAACTATTCATAGTTGGTGTGTTGGGGTTATGACATGCTTAGATGTGTGATGTTTGCACCTGCATTATTTAGACCAGACAGCATGAGGTAGAAGGGTTCTAGAATGGAAGGCTAGGGGCTGGGGAAGAAAAAACTGTTTGGATTGTTGTTTGTCATGAAGGGTACTTTGCTGTACTGAATACATCTATCCTCCTGGATTTAACCATTCATAGTGGGTGTTTGCAATCTATTTTATTAAAGCCAATTGAATTGCTAGTCGGAATTCACTGAAGTCTATGAAAAGGATTGGCAGTTGAAGAAAACCAAAAGAATAGCATGACCATTGAGGGGTAGGGGATTGCTGCACAATTTGTGGTCAGTAGAAATTGCAGCCAGTTAGGGAATTAAGGCCAAGCAAACTTTGACCTTCCAAAATATTAGGAAATGTGCAAGAATATAGCAAATTATGATTAAAGAGAGTATTTTCCTCGAAAACTACTGGTAATATGCTACTGGAATATAACAAAATCAAACACATGGAAGAACTTTCCTCCAAAAAAAAACATAAAGTACTTGGAGATAAGTCGTCAAGAGTGGAACATACAGATTTTCAGGTTTATTTGTCAGCAAAATATTCAAAAAGACGGTAAAACAATCCTTATCAAAAAAATAGGTCTGGCATTGGATGCCAGACTTTTGGTCTCATCAATGCTTGTTTGTTTCCTCATGGTTTTTCCTAACCTTTATTGTATGGGAAGCTACAGGGCCATATTCATATAAATAAAGAAATTATCTATCTATCTATCTATCTATCTATCTATCTATCTATCTATATATATATATATATATATATATATCTAGATAGATAGATATATCTATATATATATTCATTGAAAAAAACATAAGTTTTAGGGGTGTTATAGTTAGCTGGACATTTCACTCGTACTAACTATAACTCGGGCGCCCCCAATCGACTGCTGATGATGTCGCATATTACATCATTCATGACATGGTATGTGACATCACTGATGACATCACTGATGACATTTCAAATGACATCACTGATGACATCACTGATGACAATTTGATACACCTCATGATACACCTTTCATCACTCACTATAAAATATATAGTACCATTTATATATTTATAATATTTTCTTTATTGTTTTAAAAAAAAAAATGTTTTGGGGAGGCACACAACCAAAGCGCACCTTACTCGACCACTGCCAGAATGTAGCCGCCATTTTAGAATTGTTCTGTAGGATCCGCGTAGGGTGTGCAATGGGTGCGTATTTCCATGCACGATCGCTGTGCGACCCGTACGCGACTTCAAGCGCATACGTGACATATCACACGACGCTCACGCATTTCCACATGATATCATCTATGTGTTCAACAAGGTGGGCGCGCGACTTCCGCAAAATCTTTCGATGTACAAAAAGATATATATATGTATTTAATATAAATATTAAGGCAAACAAATTATATTTTTTTAGTTTTAATAAACATATTACTTTTAAATGCAATTTCGCAAAGTTGCGCTGGGTGTTTGTTGCGTGTATGCACCCAACGCGGATCCCATGTGAAGAATTTGATTGGTTTATAACACTTACTGTTCTAACTATTGAATAACCCCACCCATTTCAATTACTCTTCTTAGACCTTCCTTAGGAGAAGACCTGTCCTGAGAAGAACCTCATTTGTTCTTTATTGGAAACCTGAATTTCTTTTTTGGAGACAAAAATGGCTACACCACTGGAAGAATCATCTGATTCTGATCATTTTGTTGCAGAAGAATTTCTACCAGAACCTCCCCCTCCCGAAAGATACACTCCATTGTATGGAAAAATTTTACTTTTCTGGAGGGGCAAAAGAAATGTAATGCCACCAAGGTGACATGCAAGATTTGCCAGGCACTGCTGTCCAGAGGAGATCCTAATAAAAAATACTCATGTGGCACTGCTAGTATGCGCAAGCACCTCCAATCCCTGCATCCTGTGAACTATGCTCACGAAAAATGTAGAAGACTGCGCCAAAATGCACCTCCACCACCGGCAATACCAATACCTCTGGGGCATCACCTTCAACTTCGCCACCAGACATACGTCCCACATTTGTAAAAGTTCAAATGTACTGCATGAAGTGCAATTGTTTAATTTGTTATGGGGAGCAATCAGTAGACCTAGTTTGCAGAGCAATTGATAACCATCAATGCTAGTTTTTTTTTTATTCCCTTAAAGTTCATGGTTTTGTTCATCCTCTTGACTTTTTTTCTTTAAGAAAACCCACCCAAAAAATTAAATAAATAAATAAAACTACAAAAAACAAAAAAAAGTTATTTTCAGAACTAACTACACTGGTTAAAGAAAGAGCTACATTTGTATGCTAGTGTGTGAAAGTTTAGATAAATCTATACGTACTGCATAATTGACTGAAAGAATGCATTTGTGGTGTATGGTGAATGTATAACTCCAGAACTATAAGGAAATGTTGCAGCATGACCCTGTAAGCTCTTTAGCTACAGCGTGCTGAGGTACTTCCGAAGCACAGGGATGCAACATATATACATAAATATGTTGCAAGTCTGTGCTTCCCTCTGCACTGCTGCTTAAACTACATCCGTGTGGTGACATGACATAGGCACCCTTGCACCATGGTGCAAGAATATCTGTGTCATGTGGAGTTTATTTTTGTACAAAAAGGCACACCTTCCTGCACAAAACCAATCAGTGAACACATTTTTCTCTTTCAATATATGCTGTGCATTGTAGCATATATTGAATGAGAACAAATGAGGAGAAATAAAAATAATTCTGCTTGTTGTGCCTTGCTATATCAATTGGAGGATGGTGCAGTATTCACACACATGTCCAGATTTATCATTTCTGATAAATCTGGTGATGTGTCTTGTTCTGTGTGTGTTCTGTGCAAATACGCACAGCAACACCTATAGAACGCCCTTTCAACGTAAAGTGGTGTGTATGAAGAAGTCATATTTACATGGAAAAGAAAAGGTACACAGACTGCCTTTTCCTCACCTTGTAAATATGAAAGATTTTTTGCGCTTTCACTATGTTACAAAAAGTGACATATTGTTGGCACAGGAGGCTTTCTACGCATATCTGCTAGGTTAGTTGGCCTTCAGTGACACTCAGTATTCATGTTAACTTTATCCTGTAACTCAAAACACCCCCAGAGCATCTTTCCACACATCTACTCCGTACATCTCCATTTTCTTCACCTGTGTGCAAACACAGGCTATTGTGCATTTTAATACTTAGTTAAACTTACCTTTACATTAATAGAAATAAAAATGCAGTTGTTTTTTTATAAAATACATTTGTGAAAATTTGATATTTTAGAAATAGAATCTGTAAAAGAAAAGAAAAAATACATTTTTTTTTGTTTTTTTTTGTTTTTTAAAACCTTTATTTGAAAAAGTGCACACAGCTATTCAGCCTGACATCCCGGAGGCAAGGCAGCATATATAAACAGGAGAGCGATAGTGCAAGAATCAATGTCACAATACAATGAAGGTTGATTTTATTGTTTTGTTTCGTAAAGGAACATAGAGAGAGAAGAAAAAGGCGCCAGAAAGGCGCAGAAAGAGTGGCAATGGGTAGAAAAAAACAGTGAAGCGTTGGCAGTGGGGTAGGGGGGGAGCAGTGGGCACACAAGCACAGAAACAGGAGAATAGATCAGGATAAGGGGGGGGGAAGAAGAGAAAACAGGATAAAGTGTTACAACGTGTCACAGTTGGTGCCACAGGCTATGGCGACAAATGTTCCTCTAATGAGACAGGTTCCGGGGGCACACAAATGTCTCCCCTATAGGCATTCCAGGCACCCCACACCTTCAACCACTTTTTGGGCTTACCCCTGGCAACATAGACCGTCTTTTCCCTGAACATACACCAGTCCATGTTAGCTTTCCATTGCACTACCATGGGAGCTACCGAAGCCCCCCACTTCTGAGCGATATCGCGTTTAGCCACCATGTTGCCAAGGGTCACCCACTGCGTCTGAGCCACATTGTGGTCCGTCGGTCCCCAAACGTTGAGGAGACATCTCCTAGCTTCCGCATTCGTTACCACCCCAGTCACTTCATCCATAATCAGGTGCACTCGTCTCCAGTAGGAGGCTATGGCGGGGCATTCCCAGAGAATGTGCATAAAAGTGGCAAGGGCACCGCAGCCGCGGCGACAAAGACCGTCAACCGAGTAGCCCATATGCACAAGCCGGGGGCCAGTCACGTACACCCTATGCAGGATTTTGAGCTGCACCAGCCTGAGACGGGAAGAGATGGCGACCTCCTTAGGGGAAGAAATTGCACTCTGCCAATCCTCATCGTCGATTTCCAATCCGTCACGCACCCACTGATCCCGCACACCCAGGAGGAGGTCAGTGCGAACATTAATAAGTTTCTTGTAAGACAGTGAGATGGCACTGTCAGGCATATGGCCGTCCAGCACCCTGTCTTCCAACGGGGAGCTTTCTGGAATTGCCCCCTCATCTGGTTTAGCAGAAAACAATGCGGGTCGCAACTGGGCATACCGGAAAGACTCTGAGGTACCCAGCTGATATTCAGCCTGCAGCTGGGAGAAGGTCTTGATCTCGCCGCTCGATAACATATCCTCCACCCTGGAAATACCGATAAGGTCCCACTTATCAAACCCTTTGGTGTGCCACAACTTGCCCAAAATGTCTGAATCATACAAAGGGGTGAATCTAGTCAGCCTGCCTTGCCAGCCCTGAGCCTTGGTGATTGCTCTCGAAATATGGACCGCCGTTCTCGTTGGGCCCGACATCCGCCTGTCCAGAGACCTCGAATAAAGCGCCCTGTAATAATTGCCGCCACTCAAGAGCCACTTATCCATCGCGTATCCAGGGTTATTTTCCGCACCATAGAAACCGTGATTAATGGCCGCCAATTGGGAGGCCCAGTAGTATCTACGCACGTCTGGTAGCGCTATACCCCCGTCGTACCACGGAAGCGTAAGCTTCGTGATAGCGATGCGGGGTCGGCCATCCCAGAGCAGGGCACGTTGAAGGCCTTCGATCTCCCGGAAGTATCGGACAGGAACCGGATCTTGGGTGTTCTGCAGGGCGTACAAGAACCTGGGCAAAGACATCATCTTAAATAATGCCGCGCGCCCGAGTAAGGAAAGCGGAAGTTTGCGCCAACCCTCCACGTCTCGCCGGAGGCGGAGAAGAGGGGGAAGCAGATTGTGTTCATAGCGCGCCTTCGCATTACCAGAGATATAAGTCCCTAAGTATTTAAAGCCCTGGCTGGCTACCTGGATGCCGCAGCCTCTAGGGAGGCGCGGTGTGTCCCCTTTCAGTACATAGAGGGAAGACTTGGCCCAGTTAATAACGAGGCCAGAATACTGGCCAAAAAGTCTAAGTACATCACATGCCACAATAAGTGACTTGCAGGGGGAAGTGAGGTAAAGCAGAATATCATCCGCATAAAGGGAGACTCTGTCCTCGAAGCCAGGGGCCCAGCTGATACCATGGAGATCCGGGTGTGTCCGTAACAAGGCCGCGAGTGGCTCAAGAGCGAGCGCAAACAAAAGAGGCGACAAGGGGCAACCCTGCCTGGTGCCCCTGTGAAGGGCAAAAGTCGCAGAGATACGGCCATTGACGGCAACGTTAGCCAGTGGGTCAGCGTACAAAAGCTTCACCCATCCCACAAACACCGGTCCAAAACCGAGCTTCGCCAACACCGCCCAAAGGTAACTCCATTCGAGAGAGTCAAAAGCCATCGTGGCGTCCAAGGACTCAAGGACTGCCGGCTCCTCAAGGGTGTGGGCCCTGGCCAGGGCGCCGTGGAGTCTACGCAAGTTAAGGGCAGTGTTGCGGTGTGGAATAAAGCCCGACTGGTCCGGATGCACTAAGTCGCCGATAACACCAACCAGGCGATTAGCGAGTATCTTGGCGAGAATCTTAGGCTCAGCATTTAGGAGAGAAATGGGGCGGTATGACCGACACAAATCTCTCGGCTTCCCTTCTTTGTGGATGACCACAATAGTGGCCAACCTCTGGTCAAGGGGAAGTAGGCCATTCTCCCGCGCTTCCAGGAACATGTTACGCAGGTGCGGGTAAACCACATCCGGCCTGATCTTATATAACTCAACTGGGATACCATTGGGACCAGGCGCCTTGCCCGATCGCAGTGATCGGATCGCAAGTGCGACCTCATCCACAGAGACGTCCCTGTCCAGGTCACAGCGCTCCTCGTCCGACAGGCACGGGAGGTCGACAGCCGAAAGAAACACTGTTGAATCGATCTCAGACTGGTCCGAAACAGAGGTGTAGACGCCTCGAAAGTAGTCAACGAAGGACTCGGCAATGGCACTTGGATCAGTGACGACAACTCCCTCCTCCCCCAATATTTCGGGTACAACACGGCTAGCCATCTCCCTCCTGTCCAGCCAGGCCAGCAATTTCCCGGCCTTGTCGCCGACGTCGTATACCCGACCTTGCTGTTCTTTAGCTAAGGCAAGGGCAGCGTTTGTAGCAAGGTCACGGTACTCCGTCTGTTTGAGGGAGAGGTCATGTAGGAGAGCGGGATCGGGCTCAGCCTCCAACTGGGAGTCAAGCTCCATGATCTCCTCCTCAATGCGTACTAAGTCAGCATCCCTAACTCTACGGGCTTCCGCTATAAGAGCAAAAGCCTCGCCCCTCAAAACTGTCTTAAACGCCTCCCATAAAGTCGCGGCCGACGCAACCGATCCCTCGTTTTCAGTAAAATAGAGATCGATGGCCTTGGCCAGGAGATTACGAGTCTTGGGATTACGGAAATACCACGGGTTAGCAACCGCCGGTCGTTCCGACATGACAATGTCAAAGTCAAAAGAGACCCACAGCGGGGAATGATCAAAAACACCCCGTGCTAGAAAACGAGCCTCAGAAACAGCAGGCGCGTGAGCAGCCAATGTAAGAACGTAGTCGATCCTAGAAAAACTACCATGGGCGCCAGAGTGGAAGGATTAATGACATTGCATGAGGTGCAAAAGCCGCCAACTATCTACCAGTCCCAACGTCTCGAGGAAAGACGGCAGCCACAATTGGGAGCCACGGAGGTCTCTAGGCGGATGGCGGTCCAAGGAGCCGGAACAAACCGAGTTGAAATCACCCCCCACTATCAGCAATCCAGCAGGCAAATTCAAAATGGCGCCACCAAGGTCCTGGAAAGTGCTAGACTGTAGGCCCGGGGGAACGTAAACTGAAAGTAATGTCAGGGCACGCCCTTCCCATCGACCCGCCACAGCGGCGTACCACCCCCTCTCATCAATCACAGTGGTGTCGACCTCAAGCGGAAGGGACGCACGAACAAGAACACCCGCCCCCGAGATTCCGAGGAGAACCCCGAATGAGCCACCATTTTGTACCCTTTACGATTAAGCGCCTTACATGTATTTCCAACCAGATGCGTCTCCTGCAGGAGAACGACATCTGGCATATGACGTTTAATCAATTGAATCACAATTCCTCTCTTAATACGGTCACCCAACCCGTTAACATTCCAACTGAGAACTCGTAGTTTCCTACCCCCCATCATCGTGACCCTGGCCCCACCCAACCCCAGCAAGCCTCAACAACAAGTGAAACTGATCAGTATATACAACCCATTGCCTAAGAGATGGAAAGAGAAAAGAAAGAATAAACAAATAAACTTCCCCACCACCACCCCCCACCCTGCACCCCTGCAGCAGACTAAAAAGCCCCCCCAACCAGCAGTGTGCCTGTTGCCCCATAAACTAATCTACAAAAAGACCCTAGAGGAGTAAGGAATCTCTGCAATCCCCTCCCGCCACCCTCCATGTAAAAAACAAAAGAAATATCAAAATCGGAATAGCACTGGTATTAGCAGTCACAGACATCAGGGACACCAACCGCCATAATCGGCACAGCAGAACCTAGTCCTAGAGATCAGGGCCACCAGTTGCGCCACCGAAGTGTTCGTCGTGTTCTTCCCGGCGTTGCGGCAAAGTGTCCAGCCAATCGCTCGCATTCTCTGGCACATCAAAGAACATAGCTCGGTCCTCGTACTCAATCCGTAGTTTAGCAGGGAATAGCATAGAGTACTTAAAACCCATGTCTCTTAGGCGCCGTTTCACCCCTGCAAAGCTCTGACGTTGTCTCTGAACGGCCCTGGTGAAGTCCGGGTAAAAGTGCACCTCAGAGTTCTGAAATTTGAGCGGCCCATGTCTCCTGGAGGCTTGAAGGATCACATCCCGGTCTCTAAAGTTAAAGAGCCGGGCAATGATGGGTCTAGGTGCAACACCCGACTTCGGAGGGCCGCCAGGTATCCGATGGGCCCGTTCCACAGAAAAGAAGTTACTTAGGCCAGATGGTGCGAGATGTGTCTGCTCCCTCCGGTATACCAATAATGCGAACATTCTGCCGCCTTGCACGCCCTTCAAAATCTTCCAGCCTTCTGGAGAATTGGTCGTTGATCGATCTTAAGGTCCGGACCTCTGCTTGCAGGTCCGAAACATCGGTAGTCAAACTGGAGGTCTTGATATCAAGGGATTTCACCCGATCGTTGGTCTTACCCAAGTCGGCTCTGATCAAGTTGAGATCCACGGCCAGAGTGTCCACCTTATGAGTCAGGACCTCATGTTGCTTCTGCATTTCAGTCCGAATGCCCGCGATGGCCCCCATAACATCACTCAAAGTAGGCTCAGAACCATCAGGAGAGCCCGCACATTGCGAGTCTTTAGAAGAGGCCACCACAGTGGGCCAGGTCCGCTGCTGGGCATACCGGTCAATCTTGTTCAGCTGCGTCTGAGTCGTCCTTCGAACACCTCTGTTCGACGTCTTGTCGGGGTCCCCTCTGCCGGCCATGATGGAACCAAGGAGAACAAAGGGCTACGCTGCCCGGACAAGGAAGCAGATGTGTGGAACAGAGGCGAAGCCAGCAAATAAACCAGGCCGATAACAGGCGACTTCGCAGCTACATGCACTTCGCCAGCAGGGACCAAAGATGTTCACTTCGCATTCCAATCATGCGGAGCGTCGGTACGAACAGCAGCCACCCATGAGACAATGACGCATCACTGGCACGAAGTTCAGCTCGACGTGACTTCGCCTAGGAGCAACGGATTTGAAAGCGGAAAGCTGTTCCTGCGTCTGCGACCTCTCACCAATCGGAATCCACTAACGTGGAACAGGATTCTCAGCAGGATATTTGCGGAGGGTCGGAGGGTCCGCGGAGCTCCGAGCTTACGCGGCCATCTTGGTCGCCCGCGAAGCTCCTCCGAAAAAATACAGTTTTAATACATAATACTATATTCTTTAATATACAGAATAATGTTTGCATTTTACAAATTATTTTCTTTGCCTTTTTGCTGTTCTCAGAATATATTGAATTTCACTAGAAACAGTGATATCAATCCTACTCATCACATAACAGTGGGCAAAAAAAACCTATCAATAAAATTGTTTTTTAAAAAAAACAAGAATCCATCCTCAATAAAATACCATATAATACAAATCACACATATATAAAATGCTTACTGGTAAGAAAATGTTATACCTTAAATTTATAAATATCAATCAATCAATCAATCAATCAAAGCATTTATATAGCGCGCTACTCACCCGGATTGTCTCAAGGCGATTGGGGAGGGGGGGGGTCCACTACTGCTCGAACAGCCAGGTCTTGAGCTGCTTCCTGAAGGCGAGGTGGTCTTGAGTCCGGCGGAGGTGGGTCGGGTGGGAGTTCCACGTCTTGGCGGCTAGGTAGGAGAAGGACCTTCCTCCTGTGGTGGCTCTTCGGATGCGGGGGACGGTGGCGAGGGCGTGGTTGGTCGAACGGAGCTGGCGTGTGGGGGTGTAGAAGTTGAGGCGGTTGTTGAGGTATCTTGGGCCTTGGTTGTGTAAGGCTTTGTGTGCGTGGGTGAGGAGTCGGAACGTGATTCTCTTGTTGACCGGGAGCCAGTGCAGGTCTCTCAGGTGTCCGGAGATGTGGCTGTGTCGGGAGATTTCGAGGATGAGTCTTGCTTAAAACTATACGCTGAGACAATGTGCAAGAAAAAGTCGGTAATTCAAACAAACACCTTTCCTCAAGGCCAAATGGTATTCTTGAAATCCTTTATATTGAAATTGTCCAATAGTAATCTTATTAATACATATTAATAAATTCCTCAGAGGCCGAATTATGTTCCTAAAACTTTGAATTTAAAATATTAGGTAGGAATTTGGTAATTCGCTTGGCAAACGTTTTTAAAAACCAACTGAGAAATATTACAAAGTGTCCACCCTTTTTCACGTTTCAGATAAGCAGTGTAATGTCCAGATGTTGTGGAAGGACCATCATGGAAAATTATTGCTACTGCTACAAAAGTTCTTTCTGATATTGATAGTTGACTTGCTACAAAATGTTTTATTAAAGTGACCAGTTTTCTTCCATCAGCTGTACAACGTTGCATCATTAAAATTATATATTGTCCATATCTTTATATAAATAATGTTGATAACATTTCTTATTTGCATTGGCTACACTCCATGGTCTGATTTGCTGCTTTAACTAGTTTATTGAAAGACACTGATTTACAGTCTGGTAATGTCAAATATATAAATCTTTCAGTGTCTATGTTAGTGCTACATGTAGACATACAATTTTCACAATGATGTTCCCATTTGTAACAAAGGCCAAAAAGATTTTTAATTTCTATACCTTCATTTTCTAATATGGTAAGCATATACACTAGAAATTCCTGAGCATCTTGTTAGATATTCTGCGTAAATTGTGTAGACCCAGAACATACATCCAAAAGATTACGAATATCACAAACACTTTGTATTTTACTTTTATCAGTTCTCAATTTTTCATTAACGCAATGAAACAATGAACAAAATGTTTTTTCCCGATTCTCTATAATTTGCTGTTGCAAACCTTCAAGAAAGAAAACAACATTGACCACTACATTAGCATAGCAGTTGACACCTGAACTATTTTACCTGGCCGTAATGCCTTTCAAACGGCCACGATCTCCCAGACCAAGGAGGCGATACTGGCCTGCAAATCTGGCTCCCTGTTGGACGCATGCCCCCAGTTTTATTACATCATATCATCAATATTGTAAATCCGGTGATCAATAGTATTGGGAACTCATCAGTCTCCACGGGTATTGTACCAGAGGAATGGAAATTTGCCATTGTGAAGCCTTTGAAGAAAAAAACCTAACATCGATCCTTCTAATCTCTCCAACTACAGGCCTATATCCCTGTTACCAATCTTGGGTAAGATCACAGAGATAACAGTATCTAAAGAACTCTCTAGTTGCTCAGAGTCAACACAGATTTTCCATTCACGCCAATACGGTCTTCGACCAAAACACTTGACTGAGACTGCGTTACTCGAGATATCAGACACCATTACATTTATAATGGATAATGGCAAGAAGGTAGTCCTGATCCTTTTGGACTTGTCTGCCGCTTTTGATTCCATGTCACAAAACATCTTGTTAGCCAGATTGAGATCTTGTGGCTTATCTGATTCCGCATTGGCATGGATTACATCTTTCCTGTCAAATAGGAAGCAGGTGATCTTGCTGGGATCTTATCTTTTACCTGCATGGACCGTTTCCACTGGTATACCACAGGGGGCTTCACTCAGTCCACTTTTGTTCAATATATATATGGCCCCTCTTATCTTGTTGATTTCGACCTCTGGGATCGAAATCACGTCATACACGGATGACACTCAGATGATCCTAACACTGGATAAGAATTCTACTGATGCTGAAGAAAACTTTAAATCTTGTTATGCAGCAGTTATAAAATAGATGAAAGATAATCATCTTTGCTGTAACACTGATAAAACTGAGATCTTACCTATCGGTAAAAATAATTGTTTTCAACCAACGGACTGGCGGCCAGATGACTCTACAGCCCCCCCCCATTGATGCTGGAGGTAGCAAAAAATCTGGGCGTCTGGTTTGATTCTTCCCTTTCATTTTAGCCCCATGTCCTGAAGACAGCTGGGACCTGTTTTGGGCTTATAAAAACTTTGAGAAAGTTCTTCAATCTGATTCCGTTAGCCGCTAAGAAAACAGTGGCGGTGTCTCTTATACTATCACGGCTGCACTACTATAATAGCCTCCTCGCAGGAATTACCAAAAACATCCAGCACGCGGCAGCCAGACTGGTCTTAGGGCTTCCGCGCAGGGCGTCTGCCTCGGCTGCCCTAAAGACCCTCCACTGGCTTCCAGTTCATAAAAGAATCTTGTACAAACTATTACTGACGACTTTTAGAGCACACTCAGGCCTATTGATGTATTCTTACGCCGATGATTCCCAGTTGATTTTTTCCCTTACCTCAGAGAATACAGAAAGCCCCCTCCTACTTAAGGAGTGTCTTACTAAAATAGCAGGTTGGATGGAGGATCATTTTCTCAAATTAAACAGGGAAAAAACCGAAGTGATCATCCTTGGCAAAAACAGAAATTTGTGGGGCCCCCATCATTGGCCTCAGGTAATGGGCGCGACCCCCGTTCCAGTCTCACAGGCACGTAATCTAGGCATCATCATAGATGAATCCCTTAATTTACAACAGCAAGTGGCAAAAACCTCTGCCACATGCTTTGACATTCTAAAATGGCTGAAAAAGATCTCTTGGATGCTGCCGGAACCAACTAAGAGAACCGTAGTCAATGCCCTGATTACATCGAGGATCGACTATTGAAAAGTGCTTTACCTGGGCTCTAATAAAGCTACTATTTGCAAACTGCAGGTTATTCAGAATTCTGCAGTCAGATTACTTTGTAGAATCCCTAGAACAACTTCTACTTTTCAATACCTTTGTGACCTCCATTGGCTTAGAGTCGAGAACCGGATTAAGTTTAAAGCTCTTTGTTTTATGCACAAAATCTACGCTGACAGGGCCCCAAAATATCTTCATTCACTTGTTTGCCTGTATTGTCCATCCCGCTCCCTCCGTTCATCTTTGGCAAAGAAGTTTGTCATTCCTAAAATCAAGCTCTCTCGCATGGGCGGCAAATCCTTTTCCTATCTAGGACCTCACCTATGGAACTCTCTGCCTTTTTCATTACACAATGAGACTGATTATTTCAGCCATTGTCTTTATTCAGCTACGGCAGACTCGCATTTAACCACAAGTAGTAACTGTTCGGATGTTTCACACCAGTCCAGACTGGATGGCGGCTACACTTGGGAGTCTTTTTCAAACAAGGTGTCAATGCATTTCTAAAGCATTCCACTTTACAGTTTGACAAATTGCTACATTCTCCTTCACTTCTCTGCTTGCATTTTTTTATCCTTGTAAAGATCAGTATCTGCGTTAGGAGAGGCAAATGTGCCATAAATGCAGTTGCACATATAGGTGAAGTTTTTTTTGCACGTTATTCATGCCACTCCCTTTATTACATTACCCACACTGCTGGCGTTATCCTTTCAATCCACTTTTTGCTGCTGTACTGTCCCTCACATTTTAGCAAATTAAGGCGTTATGTGGGGCTGTTAGGGCAGGACGATGGTAGGTGGTATTGTAAGTTTTTTCACCCTTCGTCCCCTCTCAACCCATTGTGACCTCCTTCAGCGCTGTGCACCCCTTCACACACTCGCACATAGCTGACCATCGCCGCGTGCTCTTTTAAGAGAGGCCAGGTATTGAATGGGCGTACATCAGCTGTGTGATGTGACTACAGGCCAGGTAATGTCCCCCAAGTGACTTGTGTTCCCACTATCTTTCCGCAGCTTGCGCCTGTTTAGTCCCCCCATGCACCCAAATGTGCTGCATTATATCGCATAATTTGGCCATTTAAAAAAAAAAAATTTTATCCAAACCTGCTGCATACTATAGCCCAAGCCATTGTTGCTGCTTATTTATCTTATACAACTAACAACCATGACAAAGCCAATAGACCCGACTTATTGTCAGTATGCTGCTAGTCGTTGAACCATATATCTGTATGCAATGACTGAATCAGCCAAAATACAAGTGGGGCTTAAGTAAGGGCTCTCAAAAATGCACCAAAAGGCAGATTGCCTACAGTACATGTGTGCGGGCGCGTGCACACCGCACACCCTTTGGCAGCCTGTGAGCCGGCATCAGACTTCAAACACTTCAAAGGAATGCGCTCCCACGCCCCCCTATCGTATGTGCCTGGCTGCTCAGAACTTCTCACTGTAGTGTGTGGTGCATCCACTCGTGAATCTTCTGGTGTTTTGTTAAAACCTAGTCTCTTGTTACTTTCACTATTTTATAATCTGCGCTTTTTGTTCTCCCGCTAATCCTCTCCCTTCCCTCTTCCCTGTGCCCCCTCTTTCCATTCGCCTTGTGCGCTCTGGCATTCTCCTCCTTCACCACCTTCCTTCTCTCTGTCATTCTCCACTTCTGTATCTATTTGGAGCAGGAGAAACGGAGATCTCACTAGCCCTCAGTGCTTAATGAGAAGATTGCACATGAGAAGGGCTCGAACATTTCCACTGATCATGTCCACTAAAGCCTTCTGGCTTTTGGTGTAACTTATTCAATCTATGAAAATAAATTCATACAGTTTGCAGTAGTTGTGTGATACAGTGCTGAGACAGGCAAAGTTACGTTTCTATGAGTGTTTCTCTGCTTGTCTGTGCGCAAAATAATTGAAATGGTTCTGTATTGCCTGGCTGCTCAGCAACACACACTCCACACAACATCACTCAGTGCCACATAGTTATATGCTACATAATTACACTGCACTCAATGCAACATACACTCCAAACAATACCACTCAGTGCCACATAATTACAGGCCCCTTAATTTCACTCTACTGAATACAACATACACCCCACACAATACCACTCAGTGCCACATAATTATATGCTACATAATTACACTGCGCTCAATGCAACATACACTCCAAATACCACTCAGTGCCACATAATTACATGCCACAAAATTACACTGCACTCAATGCAACATACACTCCAAATACCACTCAGTGCCACATAATTACATGCCACATAATTACACTGCACTCAATGCAACATACACTCCAAATACCACTCAGTGCCACATAATTACACACCACATAATTACACTCTAATGAATGCAACACGCACTCCACACAATACCACTCAGTGCCACATAATGGTATGCTACATAATTACACTGCACTCAATGCAACATACACTCCAAACAATACTACTTAGTGCCACATAATTACACGCCACACAATTACACTCTACTGAACACAACATGCACTCCACACAATACCACTCAGTGCCACATAATAATATGCCACATAATTACACTGCGATCAACACAACATACACTCAAATACCACTCAGTGCCACATAATTACACGCCACATATTTATACTGCACTCAATGCAACATAAACTCCAAATACCACTCAGTACCACATAATTACGCGCCACATAATTACACTGCACTCAATGTAACATACACTCCAAATACCACTCAGTGCCACATAATTACACTGCACTCAATGCAACATACACTCCAAATACCACTCAGTGTCACATAATTACAGGCCAAATAATTACACTGCACTCAATGCAACATACACTCCAAATACCACTCAGTGCCACATAATTACACGCCACATAATTACACTGCACTCAATGGAACATACACTCCAAATACCTCTCAGTGACACATAATTACACTGCACTCAATGCAACATGCACTCTAAATACCACTCAGTGCCACATGATTACACATCACATAATTACACTCTACTTAATGCAACACACACTCCACACAATACCACTCAGTGCCATATAATTATATGCTACATAATGACACTGCACTCAATGCAACATACACTCCTAACAATACCACTCAGTGCCACATAATTACACGCCACACAATTACACTCTATTGAATACAACATACACTCCTCATATTACCACTCAGTGCCACATAATTACACGCAAAATAATTACACTCTACTCAACGCAATATAAATACACTCCACATAGTACCACACAGTGCCACATAATTATATGCTACATACTTACACTGAACTCCATGCAACATACACTCCAAATAATACCACTCAGTGCCACATAATTACACGCCACACAATTACACTCTACAGAATACAACATAAACTCCCCATAATACCACTCAGTGCCACATCATTATATGTAACATAATTACACTGCACTCAATGCAACATACACTCCAAATACCACTCAGTGCCAGATAATTACACACCACATAATTATACTCTACTGAATGCAACACACACTCCACACAATACCACATAATTATATGCCACATAATTACACTGCACTCAATGCAACATGCACTCCAAACAATACCATTCAGTGCCATATAATTATATGCTACATAATTACACAGCACTCAATGCAACATACACTCCAAATACCACTCAGTGCCACATAATTACATGCCACATAATTGCAGTCTACTGAATACAACATACACTCCCCATATTACCACTCAGTGCCACATAATTACACTCTTCTCAATGCAACATAAATACACTTCACATATTACCACACAGTGCCACATACTTATATGCTACATAATTACACTGCACTCAATGCAACAGACACTCCAAGTACCACTCAGTGCCACATATTACACGCCACATAATTACACTCTAATGAATGCAACATACACTCCACACAATACCACTCAGTGCCACATAATTATGTTACATAATTACACTGCACTCAATGCAACATACACTCCACACAATACCACTCAGTGTCACATAATTACACACCACATAATTACACTGCACTCAATGCAACATGCACTCCAAATACCACTCAGTGCCACATAATTACACTCTACGTAATGCAACATACACTCCAAACAATACCTCTCAGTGTCACAGAATTATATGCTACACAACTACACTGCACTCAATGCAACATACACTCCAAATACCACTCAGTGCCACATAATTACAAGCCACATAATTACACTGCAGGCAATGCAACATACACTCCAAATACCACTCAGTGCCACATATTTATATACAACATAATTACACTGCACTCAATGCAACATACACTCCAAACAATACCACTCAGTGCCACATAATTACACTCTACTGAATACAACATGCACTCCACACAATACCACTCAGTGCCACATAATTATATGCTACATAATTACACTGTGCTCAACGCAACACACACTCCAAATACCACTTAGTGCCACATAATTACACGCCACATAATTATACTACACGTAATGCAACACACACTCCACACAATACCACTCAGTGCCACATAATTATATGCTACATAACTACACTGCACTCAATGCAACATACACTCCAAATACCACTCAGTGCCACATAATTACACACCACATAATTACACTCTTCTCAATGCAACATAAATACACTCCACATATTACCACCCAGTGCCACATACTTATATGCTACATATTTACACTACACTCAATGCAACAGACACTCCAAGTACCACTCAGTGCCACATATTACACGCCACACAATTATACTCTAATGAATGCAACGTACACTCCACACAATACCACTCAGTGTCACATAATTACATACTACATAATTACACTGCACTCAATGCAACATGCACTCCAAATACCACTCAGTGCCACAAAATTACACTCTACTTAATTCAACATACACTCCAAACAATACCACTCAGTGTCACATAATTATATGCTACACAATTAAACTGCACTCAATGCAACATACACTCCAAATACCACTCAGTGTCACATAATTACAAGCCCCATAATTACACTGCAGGCAATGCAACATACACTCCAAATACCACTCAGTGCCACATAGGTATATGCAACATAATTATACTGCACTCAACGCAACATACACTCCAAACAATACCACTCAGTGCCACATAATTACACGCCAGACAATTACACTCTACTGAATACAACATGCACTCCACACAATACCACTCAGTGCCACATAATTATATGCTACATAATTACACTGTGCTCAACGCAACATACACTCCAAATACCACTCAGTGCCACATAATTACACGCCACATAATTACACTGCACTCAATGCAACATACACTCCAAATACCTCTCAGTGACACATAATTACACTGCACTCAATGCAACATACACTCCAAATACCACTCGGTGCCACATAGTTATATGCAACATAATTACACTGCACTCAATGCAACATGCACTCCAAATATCACTCAGTGCCACATAATTACACACCACACAATTATACTATACGCCTAAAACTGCCTGTAGCTGACCAGGGAACTCACCGGCTAAATCCCTGCAACGTTTCTGCTGCTGAATCCATCTCTGCTTGGTTGCCCTTTTTGCCGTCGTTGGACCTCGCGGTACCCGCTGCGCGGGTCCCGCATCGCCCGTCTTGCTGGGCATTCCTGCTGAGGAGTGGGACCTTCGCTGGAGTCTTGTGTGGGCTGCAGGGCGGGAGGAGAACACTCTACCAGGGCTGCGAGCGCCAGGTGAGGGACAGGGACTCCATTTCCCAGGAGTCCCTGTGTTGCCATCACCTGCACCTGGACGCTCTCCCTGGTTGCCCCGCCCCCCACCGCCGAGCTAAAAGCTGCTGCCTGTGAAAGAAGTTTGGGAAACGCCTAAAACTGCCTGTAGCTGACCAGGGAACTCACCGGCTAAATCCCTGCAACGTTTCTGCTGCTGAATCCATCTCTGCTTGGTTGCCCTTTTTGCCGTCGTTGGACCTCGCGGTACCCGCTGTGCGGGTCCCGCATCGCCCGTCTTGCTGGGCATTCCTGCTGAGGAGTGGGACCTTCGCTGGAGTCTTGTGTGGGCTGCAGGGCGGGAGGAGAACACTCTAGCAGGGCTGCGAGCGCCAGGTGAGGGACAGGGACTCCATTTCCCAGGAGTCCCTGTGTTGCCATCACCTGCACCTGGACGCTCTCCCTGGTTGCCCCGCCCCCCACCGCCGAGCTAAAAGCTGCTGCCTGTGAAAGAAGTTTGGGAAACGCCTAAAACTGCCTGTAGCTGACCAGGGAACTCACCGGCTAAATCCCTGCAACGTTTCTGCTGCTGAATCCATCTCTGCTTAGTTGCCCTTTTTGCCGTCGTTGGACCTCGCGGTACCCGCTGCGCGGGTCCCGCATCGCCCGTCTTGCTGGGCATTCCTGCTGAGGAGTGGGACCTTCGCTGGAGTCTTGTGTGGGCTGCAGGGCGGGAGGAGAACACTCTACCAGGGCTGCGAGCGCCAGGTGAGGGACAGGGACTCCATTTCCCAGGAGTCCCTGTGTTGCCATCACCTGCACCTGGACGCTCTCCCTGGTTGCCCCGCCCCCCACCGCCGAGCTAAAAGCTGCTGCCTGTGAAAGAAGTTTGGGAAACGCCTAAAACTGCCTGTAGCTGACCAGGGAACTCACCGGCTAAATCCCTGCAACGTTTCTGCTGCTGAATCCATCTCTGCTTGGTTGCCCTTTTTGCCGTCGTTGGACCTCGCGGTACCCGCTGCGCGGGTCCCGCATCGCCCGTCTTGCTGGGCATTCCTGCTGAGGAGTGGGACCTTCGCTGGAGTCTTGTGTGGGCTGCAGGGCGGGAGGAGAACACTCTACCAGGGCTGCGAGCGCCAGGTGAGGGACAGGGACTCCATTTCCCAGGAGTCCCTGTGTTGCCTTCACCTGCACCTGGACGCTCTCCCTGGTTGCCCCGCCCCCAACCGCCTCATCCCCTATTAGGAACAGCCGATCCCCGCTACGCGGGACGCGTGCGGGACGCCCGGGGCTAAGCCCGGGCAAAGGGCGGGCCCTCTGTGGCCCTCAGAGGCCTGAGGAGCCTGTACTGGGCCACTCCCTTTGTCATATGTCTGCCAGCTTCTGTGGACTATTGGACCTTTTATTATAACTGTAAGTCTGTTGTCCTATTTTTTTTTTTTTTTTTTTTATGCTGTTATCATTATTATTATCGGGACTAACATTAGAGGCTGAGTCACCTTTTCTTTCTTCCCTACACTTAATTTCTGCTACTCTGCGTTATTAAATTTCTGGGGCTTGCTATGAACTTACGTGAGACTAGAAGTATGGCAGCTGCTGGAGCCAAAAAATTGACAGGGACCCTTGATGATTTTATCGTCCGGACTCATGCTTTAATAGATGAAGGGATCATATTAATGGATAGAAGGGTGTCTCAGGACCTGGCAATGGCCAGGAGATCTTCTTTAGGACTTATAGCGCAGGCCCGCACTCCACACGCAGCGACTGGCTCAAACACCCCTGCTATTGTACATAATGAGGGGGCCCATGATGATATTAGCTCCCAAGAGGGCTTGGAGGCAACACCTAACCTTGCCTTGTTAGTTGAGAGCGATTCTTCAAATGGGCCTGAAAATGTTTCTGTGGTTAATGTATACGACAGAGGTCTGAAAGAGGGTGCAATTCCCAAAAAGAAGTCCAAATCAGCCAAAGGTAAAGGAAGGAAAGCACTGACCACTCAAGACCCAGATCAAACCACTTTAGACCTGGCGCCCTCGGACAGCATCCTGGTTGCGCATGCCGCGGACCCGGATGGAGCGGTCCAAACTAATGTGCGTTTATCCCTAAGCCTACCAGATGATACGGTCTTAGATAGTAGCTTAGAGGAAATACTGAATTTGGGTGATGATATAGATAACCATGTTAGAAGCAACGAGGATAGGAACAGCTTAAACATGGTAAATAACAACATCCTGGAAATGTTAAAAATCCTGCTTGAACCAATTGAGGTCAGGTTGCGTTGCTTAGAAACCATCCTAAAAAACATCCACAAAGATATAAGTGCCCCAAGTTTTAGTTTGGAAAATAAGAAACCCCCTGTAAAAAAGCCCACGGACAAACCTACCACAGCTGTCAAAAATACCCTCTCTCAAAAAAAGATTGTACCCACTAATCCCACCAATGTTACCATCTCAGGTGGCACTTCTTCAAAAACCACTGATTCCAAGCAAATAACGAACCCAGTAAAAACTAAGGTAACCCCTCAGGTTAAGTTTAAAGATCCAACACCCCCGGCCTCTAAATTAGATCAGACCCCGAAAGAAAAGAGAGAACCACGGAGAAACATCCACCTTCCCCCGGATGCATGCTCTTATGTAGTGATTCTGACTGGGGTCACTGAACTTGTAACAACCGAAACGGAGTCTTACCAAGCCTTAAAAAACAAGGTATGTCATTGGCTGTCTAAAAATTACCCCTTACCGCCTGCCATGCCTAGTAACATCCTAATGGTAGAGAGAACCCCATGGGTGGGAGGCAATAGGAAAAACCTACAAGGTGACTGCGTTGTGGTCACCTTTGAGCATCAAGAGGTAGTAAATTACATCTGCGCTGGTACACCACGCCATCAGGCGAGTACGGTCACTGCCAGGCCTCTCTCCTATTTTTATGTACAGGGGAATCAACCAGACAGTAGGTGGAGCTGGTTAAAGGGCCCCCAGGAGCTTAACTATCGACAGAAGTACAATCCCCCACGGGAGGCTCAATCACGTGGTTGGGAGGAGAGGGGGGAGGACGGGTGGAACGTGGTTAGAAGAAGAAGAGCCAGACCTTTTCAGGGCGGGTTTGTTGCAGGCCCCCAAAATAAATTTTCATATCATGACCATCACTACGTAAATGGGCAAGATAATTACTTTAACGTCCCAACGTTTAATCATTACGATCACCCGTCCTTTATGGACTGGGTAGATTGACAAACATTAGGCCCCTCCACCACACGAGTTTTAATTGCTCCTCGTATTACACCACAGGGCAGTGAACACTCACAAGAATTAAACCCCGAGCCAATTATTGAGTCAATGTTAACCTCAGGACAGGGTCTGGAGGGAGGGACAGCCTCGTGTGTGATTGATGGGAACAAAGGAAGTAGACGGGTGATTGCAATGGCCACTTGGAATATAGCGGGCCTTAGGAATAAGATTGATGATCCTCATTGGAGAGACTTAATAGGCACTATGGACATAATTGCCATGCAGGAAACGTGGGCGACTGAGAATTTGCTTACACTGGATGGGTATACCACCTTTTACCTCCCAGCTGTTAATTCATTGAGAGGGCGGGCTAGAGGTGGTCTGGTTACCTTGATATCTGCAAAAATCTCAGGCATATATAAAGAAATTCCCACTGGAAGCCCCTATTGTTTGGCAGGCTTAATTACATATAGGGGATTCAACGCTGTACTATTAGTTAACTTCTACAACTCCTTTGATAGAGAACATCCACTTGATAACCTGTTGAGGTTAAATTCTTTTTTAATTAGTTTTCAGGAGTCTATGGAGGCTAACTGCATTGTAATTTTACTGGGTGACTTCAATGTTCATAGTTGCAAGGAAGAATGCCCCCCGAACCTTTTGTTTGGTCCCCCAGAAGAAGAGAATATTCATTTTGAACACTCAGAACAGGGATCCTGTCTAGAATCCCTGTTAGCTGAAAATGGTCTAATGTTGCCTGTCGGGGGGGAAGAGGGTATTCCAACTTTTACGGGACATGGTAGTGGGTCTACCATTGATTACATTTTTTTAAGCAGCAGTTATAGTAGTCATATTCTCGGTTATACCGTTGTAGGGTCTCATTTTAGTGACCACAATCCTGTTGTATTAAAAATTGAAAATGTACTAGCTACCAATGTTAGCAATGTGAGTCCAGTAGATAAATGCGATTTAAGAACATCTGATCAGGCCCGCCGAATCAAATGGTGTAAAATAATTCCAGAGGATTTTTTTGGTAACCTATGCATAAGTAGCCAGGAGGCCTTTGCACTCTGTATGGATGATCATGTGGGAGACACCGAGGTGTTAGAGGCGTATAATAGGGTCTGCGCCAATATTGTGTCCAACCTGACACAACAGTGTAAAAGGAAAACACAAGAAAGGGTGGGCTGGTTCGACAACAAATGTTCTGCTGCTAACCGCAAATTAAAATCAGCTTTAAAATCGAATCCAGTAGATAGAAGACTTGTGGCTACTCTGAGGAAAGCATATAAGATCGCCATTGAGAGTAGACGGCGCGAGATCAGAGAGGACGCTTGGGCTGACCTGACCTCAACTGATGTTTTGAAGAGCAGCGCCAAATTCTGGGCCGTGGTCAACCAACCATTTTTTGCGGATTCACACAACAGTGAGTTGGACTGTGGCATCCAAGAAGATAAATGGCACCTGCATTTTAAATCTGTGTATGAACAGGAAGCTCCCGGGGCCGAGGGCATGACCAGCTTATACCAACTTCCTTACAGCCTAACGGTGGATGAGGTAGAGGTGGGTTTAGCCATTGAAAAAATGACCAGCAATAAAGCTCCCGGGCCGGACGGGGTTCCCGCCGATCTTTTTAAAGTGGATATTTTATTTTGGTCCAAAATTTTAGCTAGAGTCTTCAACAGCATTTTTAAAATAGGTATCCCAGCTTCATGGTCCCAATCAGTAATTGTCCCCATTTTCAAAAAAGGAGACAGGGGGGAGCCGGGAAACTACCGCCCCATATCCCTAATAGACTCTGCGGTTAAGGTCATAGGGAGAGTGGTTCTCAGTAAACTTACTGATTGGCTAGGTGAGACTAACATTCTCTCACCCCTTCAGTATGGTTTTAGAAAGGGAAGGAGCACCATCGACCAGAGCCTAAACTTACAACTGTTGATAGGAAAACACACCATAGCTAAGCCTGGATCCCTGTATATCGCCTTTATGGATCTGTCCTCGGCCTTCGACCGAGTTAACAGATCCAAGCTGTGGGGTCAGCTCCTCAGCATAGGCATTGATCCAAATATTGTGTACTTCCTAGCAGACCTCCACAAAGACCTTACCGCCACTGTTCGTTATGACAGAAAAGGGAACTGCACAGGGAAAATTCACATTACCAACGGTGTTAGGCAGGGCTGTATCCTTGCCCCTCTGTTATTCACTTTATATATCAACAATCTGGGCGGAATACTGGGTACAGCATGCATAGATATACCTAGGGCAGGGAAATATACACTGCCCGCATTATTGTACGCAGACGATGCTGCTCTTATAGCTAGAACCGCAGTAGGTCTGCAAAGTCTGTTGAATTCCTTTTATAATTTTATGATAAAGCTGGATTTAAGCATCAATTTTGGTAAATCCCACGTAATGGTAGTAGGGCCTAAAACAAAGGTAAAAAAACAAGCCATGACGTTACACTGTAATGGTCACAAATTATCTAGAGTTCCCAGATTCCCTTATCTGGGTGTAGTGTTTGACGATCGCTCTACATGGCTTCCCCAAATGCTGGAGAAGAAAAAGGTCTTGACACGATCCATATCTGCAGTTCTCGGCTTCTCACGTAAAATCGGGGTGAAACCTATAGAGGCCGTTTTAAAAGTGTACGCTGCCAAATGCATAGCTATCGTTATGTATGGCGCAGACCTGTGGGGTTTTAGGCCTGTCAAATTTCTTCAAGTGATCGAAGACAACTTTTTAAAATCCATTCTTTCCTTACCAAAATCCACGGCAAGCTTTATTGTACATCAGGAATGTGGGGTGGATTTTTTGGAGGATCGGGTCGCTATGGCTCCCCTCCTGAAATGGATATCTGTGTGGCTCAACCCAGAGCTTGAAGTCAATCATGAAATCCTGAAGGACTGCCTTAAACTAGATCACTGGAACAAGATCCCCTGGCTGAATTATGTTGAGCAGTTGTGTGTTAAGCTAGGAAGACCTGAATTGTTCCATAACCCCTCTGCCCTTGTGAAGGCAGATTTGAAGTGGACAAAGAACACTTTTTTGTTGTATAGTGGAATGGACAGGGAAAACAGGGAGTTGATAAAACCTTCGGTTAGGTCGCATCAATTGATTGTTTCCTCAGACCATGATCTGGAGCTTTATTTGAAGGTCGTAAACAACCCAAACCATAGGTACCTTCTCACCAAGTTCCGCCTGAACAAAGTTCACTTGTTAATTTCTGGCCGCCCTGGTTGGACCAGGGACTCGGAACTGAATTTATGTACTTGTGATGGACATTCAATTATGGACACTGCCCACTACCTGTTCTTTTGTATCCACTTTAAATCTATTAGGGAAAAATTTATTATTCCCCTGTTAAAAGGGAGAGGGTTTAGGCAGGTCAAACCAGCGTTATTATACCTTCAGATGCTAAATGATATCTGGCAAATCTATAATGTGGCCAAATTTCTAACTATCGCAGTCAGACTGGGTAAAAAGATTAATTGGGTGTAGAATACCTACCAACAACAACCACGCTCACTGTAAAATTGAATCTAGTTTTTAAAAATCTTGTAATGTTTTTATTCTGATTGATAATTGTAATCCTTTTTAATGATATATTGTGCTTTTTGGACCATTGTTTGTGTGTCTTGTACTTTTATGGTTTTGAAAATTCAAACCGAATAAAGTATTTCTTGACTTGACTTGACTACTATACGTAATGCAACACACACTCCACACAATACCACTCAGTGCCACATAATTATATGCTACATAATTACACTGCACTCAATGCAACATACACTCCAAACAATACCACTCAGTGCCACATAATTACACGCCACACAATTACACTCTACTGAATACAACATACACTCCTCATAATACCACTCAGTGCCACATAATTACAAGCAACATAATTACACTCTTCTCAATGCAATATAAATACACTCCATTTATTACCACACAGTGCCACATACTTATATGCTACAAAATTACACTGCACTCAATGCAACATACACTCCAAGTACCACTCAGTGCCACATAATTATATGCAACTTAAATGCACTGCGCTCAATGCAACATACACTCCAAATACCACTCAGTGCCAGATAATTACACACCACATAATTACACTCTGCTGAATGTAACATACACTCCACACAATACCACTCAGTGCCACATAATTATATGCTACATAATTAAACTGCACTCAATGCAACAGACACTCCAAGTACCTCTCAGTGCCACATATTACATGCCACATAATTACACTCTAATGAATGCAACATACACTCCACACAATACCACTCATTGCCACATAATTATGTTACATAATTACACTGCACTCAATGCAACATACACTCCAAATACCACTCAGTGCCACATAAGTACACACCACATAACTACACTGCACTCAATGCAACATACACTCCAAAAACCTCTCAGTGACACATAATTACACTGCACTCAATGCAACATGCACTCCAAATATCACTGAGTGCCACATAATTACACACCACATAATTACACTCTACTTAATGCAACAAACACTCCACACAATACCACTCAGTGCCACATAATTATATCCTACATAATTACACTGCACACAATGCAACATACAAACAATATTTTTTGTAAATAAAGGCGAACATTGGACATTTTCAAGGTGTACATTGTACGTATCAATCGCACACAGTTAGTATGACTATACATAGTGGACATCGCATTCGATCTTTAGGATGCATCTTATTCACATTCACGATATCTGTACATCACCCGCCCACTCCCCCCAGGTGTCCCTCCCCCCCCTCTTATTCTGGATCGCTATCACTGTCCATCTGAGGTGGTTCACAAATATACCCTCTGTATCCATTCCATGCTCCCCAGAGTTTCCCCCACGTTCGTGGACACTTCCGATTTAAATATACTGCCTTTTTCAGCAACCATCGCTGAGTCCATATCTGCACTCCAATCCCTGAGCGCCGGTGACACGGGGGATCCCCAGGCCTTGGCCACATTCCGCTTAGCAAACACAATACCCAGCGTTGCCCAGTCCTGCATCGAATTTTTTAAATCAGTAGGCTCCCAAACGTTCAGTAGACACCGACGCGGCTCTGGGAGCAGGGAACCATTAACCACTTGTGATATAGTTCGCATAACCTTGGACCAGTATTCAGCAATGAATGGGCATTCCCAGATAGTGTGGTAGAATGTCCCCGCCTCCCCGCAGCCTCTCAAACAGTACTGGTGTGTGGCTCTTCCTATTTTATGTAGTGTGACCCTTGTGTAATAAACTCGGTGCAAGACTTTTAATTGTATCAGTCTGAGCCTTGATAATATAGCGACCTCCCGGGGTGAAGAGAGCGCGGTCTGCCAGTCCGTTTCGTCAAAGTCACCTAATTCCCCAGTCCAGGTTGTTTTTAGTTTGTCCATGGGGTCAGGCATGTTGTTTCCCATCTGACTGTAGACCAGTGAGGTCGCTTTGTTAAGCATGTGCTCCGTAAGCAGTCTATCCTCTAAAGGAGTGGACTCTGGTAGTTTTCCTTCAGTCGGCAACACTGACCTAAGAGCATGACTGATTTGCAAATAGCCGAAACGTTCCGCCAAATTAAATTTGCCCGCTAGTTGGGCAAAAGTGAGGATTTTACCCTGTCCCTAAAGTTCTCCAATCGTCGAAATACCAATATGGTCCCAGGCCTCAAATCCCTTACTATTACAGAGACGGCCGAGGCGGTGCGATACCCAAAGTGGCGTCATCTGCGTGATCGTATATTGACATTTGAGACGAGCCGACGCCATGTGCCAGAGCTTCACCGTTTGGGCCGTGGGGCCCAGCAGGGCCGCCACACCTCGAGGATCATAGAGTGCCTAGGTCATATCTATCCGCCTTAAACGCGGGCTCCGTCTGTGGGGCGTGAAGCCAGTGATTAATGATCTACAGTTGTGATGCCCAGTAATACAACTGGACATCCGGGAGTGCAATGCCCCCATCAAACCACCCTCGTACCAACATTTGTCGGGAAATGCGTGCCGGTTTATCTCCCCATAACAAGCCGGAGACTAGTGCATTTATAGACTGAAAATACCTGTTAGGCACGAGAAATGGAGTGTTTTCCAGGATGAAAAGCAGTCGCGGTAGTGTCATCATTTTAAATAATGCAGCCTTGCCCAACAGGGTCAACGGCAGGGTATGCCAATGCCTCACATCCGTGCGAAACCGTTCAAGTGGCGGCTGTAAATTACGTTTATAAAAACTTTCCCAATTCGGTGACACCCATACCCCCAAATATTTAAAGGGTCCGTCAGTGATCGTCAGAGGGCAGTCGTTCGGGAGGATCGGCGGGGGACCCTTAAAGACAAACAGTACCGACTTGGACCAATTGATGGTATATAAGTATGGGCGAATTTTGCGAATCTCGCGTTCGCGAATTTTGTGGATTGCGAACTCGCAATCCGCAAAATCCGCGAATTCCCGCAAATTTGCTGATTTTATTTTTGTGTTCGCAAGTGTTTCTGCCAGTTCGCGAGGATTTGGTAGTAGTTCGCAATTGCGAACTTACTTATCGGCTCGCAACGGTCGCGACTATGTTGTTTCTACGTCTGGTTCATCATCACAGCCTCCCAGCACCCTCTGTTTCACAACTGCCACCCTCTCTTTGACCCATGCCACCCTCTGTTACATCAATGCCACCCTCTGTTACATCATCACTGTAGAAGATGGGGGGGAAAAGCAAGCACACCTGCCCTGCTTCAACTGACATGAATTAATTTGGGGTTAGTTTATTAATAGCACCTGCCCTGCCCCAACTGACAATAATGAATTAGGGGCTAATTAATGTGTCACTGAATTTGAAGTTCCAGCCTGGCACCTGCTTGTCTGCTCCCTTAGCTGTAAATCAGGAGTCAGGACCTTTGTGGCATACAGTTAAGGTCATAGCAGGGACACACAATTGTTGCAAGCAGGCAACAGAATTCTGGAGGGCTCCTCAGGAAGCACAACAGGGAATCATTACAAATCATGAGATTGACCTTTTGCACCTGCTCATTTGTTTTGCTTTTGCAAAAATCGTTCTTCGGTAATTTCGCGCTATTTGCGAGGCTCGGCGTCGTGCGAAACCGACCGCGGAAGCCGCCAATTCGTGCGAACGAGCTCTATATTTTTTTTGCAGCGTGTTATTTCGCAAGTTTTTTTGCAGTATTCGCGAGCCGCTTGCAGCGCAACACGCGAATTTACCCCAAGGTCGAGTACGGGCGCGGCCATTTTGTTTGCGTGACGTATTTCCGTTTCCGCCCGCTACGTATAATCTCGCGAGGTAAGCGCATTGCGAGTACAAGTTCGCACGAGATCGCGAGGAAAATTGCGTGCGAACTTACTTTCGCGCTCGTGAACGGGCGGCCATCTTGTTTTTCATTCATTTCCTGTGTCTGGGCATGGTGTTTATCCTCTTGCTATCTTTGCCATCCTTTGCTTGTTTTCAGTTTTTTTTCAAACGATTTTGCTTCTTATCTATCCCTCTCTTTTCCTACCTGTATATTTTTGTCTTGTCTGCTATTTTTGTTTACTTTTAAACTACTTTTTAAACTCTTTTCTTTTCTTCTTCCCTATCCTATTCCTTCTTAATTTTCTACTTCCTACCTTACCTGCCCAGACCATGGTGAAGCCAGGCGCCGTGAAGCTGCCCAGGCACTTGAGGGACGCAGCGGCGGCGGGGAGGAGGAGTCCTGGAACCCGTGCCAGGACAGCATGCGGGCGATTGAGGGGGGAGCAGGTGACCCGACGGGAGATCTTCAGCCCGGAGGAAGTGGGCGCGCTGGTCTACTTCGTCCAGCGCCGCCTGCCCAGGACCATCGCGGGAGGCGGCAGGATCACGGCCGGCTACAACATCCGGGAGCGCCGGAAGCGGTGGGAGAAGGTGTGCTGGGCCATGTCCCAACTCTCCGGGGTCCAGCGCACCTACAGCCAGGTCACCCACCGCTGGACGGACGTCCTGGACAGGGAGCGCGACCTGCTGGACCAGCTCGGCTTGGAGATCCCCGGGCTTGGTGAGTAGTAGTAGCTATTTCATCACTCACTACTATGTTTTCTCCTGCTCTGTGTAGTTGTATTGCAAATATTTGTTTTTTACATGGAGCAAGCCAATAATGCTGCTGACGATTACATTGTAGTTAAATTATATTTCAAAATCTTCTGTGCATTTCAGGTGCACTGCTCTCCTTCTCAGTGGCGTTGCTACTATGCTTATTTGTTTTCTATTTTGTGGTCTCATTGGCCTGAGTAACAATTATGTATGAGTGTACTTTACAGAACTGCGTAATGCTAGACACTAGGGGGCAGATTACATTTACAAGCCCCTGGCGCCACGTTTACGTTGCCTTGCGTGACGCAACAGCGGCGTAAACGTGGCCCTGAGCATTACTGGAGTTGCATTGCATTGGCGACGTGACTCCAGCGATGCGCCGCTCTTACGTGACGAGATGCGTCACGCAAGTGCCTACCCTTGCGCCAGGGCGCGCCGCATTGTAAATGAGGCGCATCTGCCGTGTCGCAAGGGTAGTTTTGCGTGACGCATTTGATCTGGCGCATCTCTGGAGTAAGTAAGTATGCCCCTAAGGGGCAGAATTGCAATTACTGTCGCATCCCTGCAAAGTAGCAGGGATGCGCCAGTAATTGTGCGGCCCGCTACCACCACCAAACATGGTGCGCCGTATTTGCAATGCGGCGCACCATGGGCCCAAAACGTCACCGAAGCTTTACTGCTGGAGTTGCGTCGCAACGATGGCGCAGCTCCAGCAATGCTCTGGGGTACCCTATCTCCCCAATGCTGGGTCAAGCCATACGTCTGCTTCAAGCAGGTGCAGGGTTTGTGTGACGCATCATTGTCCTAAAGGTGACTGATTGAAATTTTGTAGATTTCCCTCAGCCACTTTTAGGATGTGTTCCAGCGCAGGAATGCCCTCCCTTGCGCCGGAACGCCCCCTGATGGCGCAGGGCTTTATAACGGGATGCATCTCCCAAATGCGTCACGTTGTTATAATATTATACGCCGCACCATGGCGCCTCTTTTGTTTAGCTGCTGCGTCACAAAAGTCACGCAAGAACGGAGCAAAAGAGCCGCAAGGGGCTTAAATCTGCCCCTTCCTTTGTACCCCTGACAATAAGAAAAATAGTGGCGGTGGATTGATAGTTTGACTATTTAAATGACTGGTTATGTAGCAGGCAACTGTTAGTGTTGTCACTGATCTGACTGAAATCACAATGGAGTTTGTCTGTCACTTTGCGTCTTGCCTGCGGACTGCTGCCTGCCAGTCCTAGGTGAACCTTTCAGTACTTTGTTTAGTGAGTTACGTGACTTTCGAAGTCGCAGGTCCGCAAATCAATGAAAACTAACCCTAATCAATATAATTTCGCGGAAATATTTTGTTATTGTTGTTTTGAAATGTTTGATTTGGTTGACATTGACAAGCAACAATCATCCATGTTTTCTGTTCTTTCTTTCATGTTGTACGTCAGCTCCCCCCAGGGGCGAGGGGACACAGGAGCAGCAGGCGGCGGATGCTGTTGAACAGGGCCAGGATTGGGCAGGCGAGGGCTCCTTTGCTGGCCCCAGTAAGTTTTCATTTTAGACTACTACCTATTTTTCCTAGCGTTCCTCATTTGATTTTTTCAAAATCGTCTTTGATCTTCTTGTAGACTGTATCTAAATTCTTATCCTGCCTCTACTATGACTCCCTGTGGTATTACTAGATTATTCTTATTAGTCTGTCTGTGTAGCTAACTAAGATTGCACGGTTGGCGAAACTCCCATTCTAGTCAGCAATAGCTCTATCAACTTAGTGCAGTGCAGTCTTCTGGGATTGTCCATAATGTCTTTTGAAGTGTTCTATCTGCTTTGAAAATTCCCAACTATAAAATGTGAATGACCACCAAGAAAGAATAAGATACTACCTTTTGGTTTGGATAGGAGGACAATCCATACCACTACTGTTGAGGGGACAATTCTTCTGCAGAAACAACTATGGACAATAAATAGTGCATTGCTTATCAATTATAATAGGCGCTGTTAGAGTTTCCACATACCTCTGTGATAACAGACTTTGAACCCCCAATGTCCTTACTGAGTGACTACATAGTGTGGCACAGTCATTTACCTCCCGAATTCATCCATGATTGATCCCCAATGATGATTATCCAACGTAGCTCAAGAGTACGGAGTCAGAGTCAAGAAGTGTCAGAGGCACGGACTCATGCTTGCAAAAATTGCAAAACCTTTCGCTCAGTCTCTCTAGTCTGGACCAAAAAACACAGAGTCTATTTAAGTTTAAAAGCTTTATTAAAAGTAAACACATTTATTAAAATGAAGTCATAATAAAAAAACTAAACGTTTAACTGAGACTGGAAAAGTGGTTAGTGCTGACGATTAATTGAAGACATTTCTTGTGGTCTAGCCGAGCTCTCACCTTGTTTCAACTTGATCTTGTTGTTAGAAGTCCATCTTCTGTCTGTGTGGAGAAAAATGGTGCATGTTAAAAAGCCAGCCTTCATCAGTTGTGCCAAAAAGTGCAGCAAGACAACACCCTTCCCTGGAAAAAGGGACATTTTTTTTACTTTAGAGTACACAGTCACAAATTACATTGTTTTCACATGTCTTCATTCCTAGACCAAATACTAGTGAGTGGTTTATTCTAACATTCTTAAATGTACTTTGTAGGTGGAACATCTGGTGGCGGGGCCAACGCGGAGGTGGTGGTGCTCGACACGGAGGCGGAGGGCAATTCCTCAGGGGAGGATGCGGCGGTTCCAGTGCCGGCTGTGAGAGTTCCGACGGTGGTGGTGGCGGGCAGAGGTAAGCTCTTATATATTCCTTACTTATTGAGATTGAAGACGTGGCTGGGAAGTAAAGAATATGAGATGCATAGCTGGGTGAATGATGAAGCAGTGATTGGTGGAACTGAAGGACAACAGCCTGGGTGGGTGACACAGAAACTGTATGTGTCCATAATATACCTGGATCATGCTACTATCTGACTCTTGGATAGCATATGTGTATCTAGAGCAGGGGTACTCATAGTACGGCCCGCGGGCCGGTGGCGGCCCGGCAAGCCTTCCTTGGCGGTGCGCAGACCTTGCAGACAATCACTGCTCCCCCGGCCCCCACAGAGCAGAGTGGAGATGCAGGGCCACAAAGAGGTGAAATAGAACAAAGCCTCTGCTCTGTGGTGCCGGGCAAGCAGTGATTGTCAGGGTGGAGATGCAGGGGCGCTACAACAAACAAAGCCTCAATAATATGTTAATGGTCTTTTAAAGACCTGTTAAGTACTTTGGTGTGGCTGTCTGTGTGTGCGCGTTGAGGAAGCTGTCTCAGCCCGGGCTGAAGGCTGACACAGACAGACACACACACAGTGAGATGACAGAGGGGGAGGGAGAGGGAGGGCAGGAGGGAGAGAGAGATGGAGAGGGAGGGCAGGAGGGAGAGCAGGAGGGAGAGAGATGTATGTAAATGCTGGGTCTGGTGGCTCAGTGGATGAAGGCATCTGCTGCAGGGACCTGTGTGCAACCTCATGGTCACAAGTTTTCGTTTTGCTTTAGCCCCGCCCCCTCTGACTCCGCCCCCACCAGTGCGGCCCTCGGCCACAAACTACACTGTAAATTTAGCCCCTGAGAGAAAGTTTGTGAGTACCCATGATCTAGAGAGAGTAGACGGTCAGTGGATGAACTAAGTGTAACTTTGAAGAGCATGTAACACAGCACCCGCACGTCCGTTCCAGTGTAGGAAAGGCAAGGAAAAGAAGTTGTAATTTTGTCCAAATACTACCATCAATAGTAGCAGTAGTTTGTATTGCAAGCACAGCATAGATCCGGTTATTACCGTGGCCACTCCCTACCTCTCTTAATAAGTTTAGTAGTACTCAGTCATTCATGTGTGGATGTATCACTGGTCACTCAATAAAAAGCAAAGCACCTAAAGTCATCCCATATGTAAGCAAAAACATCCCATGTGAAGTGATAGATAATCAGATTATTTATCTTCTTCATTTTTCCATTTCTAGTACTCATTTGCACTGTAGGGTGAAAGTTAAATTAATTAAGCAGTAGCCCTTGTAACAGAGTATTCTCAGTGCCACCCGTAATAGAAAAGTAAGAGCTTCACCACTTGCATGTACTGGACCGGTACAGTAACGCAAGTCTAGGTCACTCATCATGGCGTGCGTCTCTTTTTCTCGGGTGCAAGTTCACTGCGCTGTCATTATGCCGGCTTGCAGAAGATAACGTACCAATTTTCCTAAACAAGAGACAAGAAGAAGAATAAGACTGGTGTACTTTCATAGTCGACTCCAATGGAAGTCCATAGTGCTCGTAGAATTTGTTCCTTAAACTCCCACTAATGTTAGAGCAAGGATGAAGAAGTGGGAGGTTAGATAGATACTGGCCTCAATAGTTATGTAATGCGCTTGCAAGTTGCTAGTTGTACTGCAACACACATTTCTGCTGAATGATTGAGTTAATCTTAAAGAGCATTGGTTACAGACTATGTCTTTCTTTCTTCATATAGATGTTCCTTCCAAACAAACAAGGAGGAAGGGGCTGGCTAGAGCGGCCCGGCAACGGAGGATCGCTGCCACTGTTGCAGAATATCGGCGGCTGGTGGCCCTGGAGGACGACGAAAGTGTGCAGTCGACCACAACAACAACGTCGTCTGCATCGGCCCCCGTACCCCCACGGGCTGCCACCCAGCACAGTGCTCCAGCCAGACTGAGCCGGGCTGCCAAAGCCAAACGCCACCGCCGAGCAGCAAGGACAACAGCTGCCTCTCACAGCCATTGTAACTGCAAGGCACGCCTGCGCCGCAGTACCCTGAGGGTGTCCCGCCTTCAGCAGGAGCTCCACCACTTCACAAATGTGTTGGAGGGGCTCCGCGTAGAGCACGCTTTGTTCCGCCAGGAGTATGATGCCCTGGCCCAAAAAGTAAACAGCATCCACCCATAGTGTCCCTTGCCCCTTTTTTAGAGACTTTTGGGGGGTGGGAATCGGGAGTTGGGTTTGGGACTTTTAAAGGACAACCGTTGGGGTTAGGGAGGGTCTTGCGGGAGATTATTTTGTTAGGGATATAAATATACTTTTTCAAACTTTATCTGAGCATACTTGTTTTTTACTGCTTGCCTGGTGGGTGGGGGTTTAACAGTAACTTTGTTTTCCTGAAAGTTTTGTTCCATTTTCTTCCTTTAAGTGTAAATGCCCAAATGTTTTCAACACTAAGTGCCTCTTACAGAGTAAGTGAAGTGAATTCAAGAGTCCTAGGACTTTAGTAGTACTACCGTCAGTCTCTCGTCTCTCCTAATACTCCATTGTACTCCCTCCCACCAAACGCATATCTTACCTGTAATTTGTGTTTTAAAGTAGGGCTAGACCCAGGGCTGGCTCCAGGGGAAACAGCGAATAAGGTTGGCGATCCTGGGCGGATAAAATTTGCTCATAGCGGTGGTACTAGTGGTGTGACACAGTGGCAGTTGCATGCCTATGAAAAAAAAGAAAATGAAATATCGTTTGTCCTCCTGAGCAATACAACGGTACAATAGAGAATATAGCAGGTGACAGTACACTAGAACAGTGCCACATTGTAGCCTAACAAATGGTAAAGTATAACTACTAATTCGGTTGAAGTTCTTTGACATTAGCCATGGGTCTTTGTCAAGCAGAGTAAGAATATATCCTCGGATTTCTTCACCAGCCTGTTGCTATCACCTTATCCTCCCCAGCAAGTGTGTGGATTTATTGCTGTAATTTAGTCACACATCAATCAAAACCACACAGCCCGGGGGAGGAGGGTTAGGGTTTGAAAAATGGATGGGTACGGGGGTTTTTGGGAAAGGTTTTGGGAGACAAGAAAAAATAGCACAGCATGGACAAACAATTGTGAACATAAACAAATCTTTGGGTACAAACCTATCCATCAATCTTTGAAAGTGCATGCACTACTGCATGCATGTCAGTGAAAAGTAAGTAGTACTTTCGACAACTGTGGAAGAAAGAATGCGACAGTACAGGGCGTGTGTGGAAATATTGATAACTATATTCAACATAAGGTCTCTGTTGCCAGATACCTGAGAGCCTTGCTGGTCACTATAAATCCATTCACAACACTCAATGGGGTTGGTCTGGAAGGTGTAGTAGATAGAAAAGGAGAAATTGCTCTTTTTCTAGGTGTCCCCTCACTCACCAGGGTTGCCCCTTGGTGACATGCTTCATCATTGGGGCCATCCCAGTCCTCTACGGGCTGGGGCGTGCTGCGACTTGCGAATTACGTAGGAGCACTTACAAATGACTATGTGTGGTGCAGATGTGATAGTGGAGTGGACTAAGTGATGTGTTAAAGGATCAATTTAGAAGCAGAGAGAGATCCAAGATATGCAGTCACAGTCCTAGAAAAACACAATGGATACTGTATCTGTATGTTGTTGTAGTTGTCCTGTTGAATTTGGTAAGTAAGTTGCATGCAGAAAAAAAATCCTCTTATTAGCGGCACTCCTCCATTGCATCTGACGCTTCGTCCATCGATGTTGGTCACCACCAGAAGACACCCTGTAAAAAAAGCACAGCATGGACAAACAATTGAACATAAACAAAGCTTTGGGTACAAACCTATCCATCAATCTTTGAAAGTGCATGCACTAGTGCATGCATGTCAGTGAAAAGTAAGTAGTACTTTCGACAACTGTGGGAGAAAGAATGCAACAGTACAGGGCGTGTGTGGAATTATTGATAACTATATTCAACATAAGGTCTCTGTTGCCAGATACCTGAGAGCCTTGCTGGTCACTATAAATCCATTCACAACACTCAATGGCGTTGGTCTGGAAGGTGTAGTAGATAGAAAAGGAGAAATTGCTCTTTTTCTAGGTGTCCCCTCACTCACCAGGGTTGCCCCTTGGTGACATGCTTCATCATTGGGGCCATCCCAGTCCTCTACGGGCTGGGGCGTGCTGCGACTTGCGAATTACGTAGGAGCACTTACAAATGACTATGTGTGGTGCAGATGTGATAGTGGAGTGGACTAAGTGATGTGTTAAAGGATCAATTTAGAAGCAGAGAGAGAGATCCAAGAAATGCAGTCACAGTCCTAGAAAAACACAATGGATACTGTACCTGTATGTTGTTGTAGTTGTCCTGTTGAATTTGGTAAGTAAGTTGCATGCAGAAAAAAAATCCTCTTATTAGCGGCACTCCTCCATTCCATCTGACGCTTCGTCCATCAATGTTGGTGACCAGAAGACACCCTGTCCACTCCCTGCCTGGCGGATGCTGAATTGCGGCTCGCTAATGTGAAGCCTGACTCCATCCTTTTTTCCCCATTGCACAGACTGAAACCCGGCCTGTAATTATTCAACGAAAAACAGGAAGTGATATAATATTACAACACCACTGATAAATAAATATAAGGTATGTAGGCTGTGGAGTGCAAAAACTCACACTTTGATTTTCCTAGTTGACAGTACAATATTTTTGACAGTGCGTACTCTGTCTGAGCCACCTTTTGAAGGATAAATAAGTATGGGCAAATTAATGTATCAGATCTTTCCCGTCAAGCTAGGTGTACTGTAAACTGTGTTTTAGAACAAAATTAGATCTTCCCAGCAGTGCTCCCACCCAGACCCTTACTAAAGCCAGTCGCAAAAATGTAGAAGACCCCCAATCAAATCGCAAAAAACGAGGCCTAGCAGAAAACTGGTGACAAAACGTACTTTGAAAGTAAAAGTAGGTCCAAATACTCCCTTACCCACCGTGGATTGCATTCAAACCACTTGCAAGCAACCAAGCAAAAGTATCTATAGTCAGCATCGCTCCAAGACTCGAAAACCCCCCCACCCAAACACATGCAATCCCACCATGGATTTTCTTCAAATGACTTGCAACCAAAATTACACATTCTCACGAGTGCTGTAAGACCCCAGAACTCAGTTGCAAAAATGTAGAACACCCCGAAACACATGCAATCCTGCTGCTAGGGCTAACGAACCCTAAGTTACAAAAAGTGCCAAAAGGCTTTTCGGCGTGGATTTTGTCCCAACCACTTCCACCCGGTATTAGACCTTCCCAGGAATGGCCCAAGACCCGCCAACCCACCCGCCAAAAAGCATAACACCCCCAAACAGGCCAAAAGCAACATCTCCTACTTACAATATTTCTCGGCCTTCGGTCCAAACGCGCTGCGTAGCTAGGCCATAAGTCCGGTTTGCCACCACGGATTTCCTGAAAAGCAAATGCAATCAAGATTATAGTGTCCCAGCAGTGCTCACGGACCCCGAAACTCACCCACAAACAGACGGAACCCCCCCTAAGAGCACCTCAAAGGCAAGCAAGTCATCAAAAACACAAAAAAAATTCAGCCTGGGATTTGGTCCAAACCACTTTTATCTGGTATTAGAGCTTCCCAGCAATGGCCCCAGAGCCGTCAACCCAGGAGAAAACGAGTAGAAGACCCCCAAACAGCCAAAGAGCAAAAGTACAAAAATGGGGACTTAGTCATTGTTTTCCAAATTTCCCAAATCACTCCGCGCGCGCTCTGCAGCTAGGCCCTAACTCCCCTCTGCCACCATGGATTTGCTTCAAACCTCTTGCAAAGTAAAGTATCCATAGCCAGCAGTGCTCCCAGACCCCGAAACCCACCCACAAACACCAGGAAGCCCCCCAAACAGGCCCCCGAAAACGCTACATTGAGCAAAATGTCAGAAATAGCAACAAGAAAAAACGGCGTGGATTTTGTCCCAACCACTTCCACCCGGTATTATCCCTTCCCAGGAATGGCCCAAGACCCGCCAACCCACCCGCCAAAAAGTATAACACCCCCAAACAGGCCAAAAGCAACATCTCCTACTTACAATATTTCTCAGCCTTCGGTCCAAACGCGCTGCGTAGCTAGGCCATAAGTCCGGTTTGCCACCACGGATTTCCTGAAAAGCAAATGCAATCAAGATTATAGTGTCCCAGCAGTGCTCACGGACCCCGAAACTCACCCACAAACAGACGGAACCCCCCCTAAGAGCACCTCAAAGGCAAGCAAGTCATCAAAAACACAAAAAAGATTCCGCCTGGGATTTGGTCCAAACCACTTTTATCCGGTATTAGAGCTTCCCAGCAATGGCCCCAGCGCCGTCAACTCACCTGCAAAGAGGTAGAACAACACCCCCACAAGTGCTGAGTCTTTCTTCATTGGGCGTAAACCAGCCCTCTGCTTTGATGGAAATAGGAGTCTGGAGGAGGACGATAGAGGAGCATGTTCTTCTGAACTTGTGAACCTGAGGAATGCAGGCTGCGGCACCTTCAAATCAATTAGCAAACAAGTGAAGACAGTTCTGCTGATGGGCTTGTTTTTGTGATTATCTGATTAAAGTTTGAATTATATTAACTGTGCACAACAAAGAAAGACAGACACACAGGAATAAAAGTGAATAAGGACGAAAAAAGAAAGTTAGTGATTCGTTGTCCCATTTTCAGGGCTCGGTATCACGGTCCGTGAATAAGAATAAGGCTTCGTCATCATACTCTGCGAATTCAGGCAGGGTGAAGTCAGTGTCACCTGACAGAGTAGAAATTCCCTCATCTATGTTGCTGTCCACCTCGTCTTCATCCGGCGCACTTTCTCGTACTCTGAAATCTGGTGGTATGAGGTGCTGATTCATCTTGATCATTGTTAACCTCTCCACATTTTTGGGCGAGCGGCGGCTCCGTTTGGAAGTTACAATGCCACCAGCAGCACTGAAAGCACGTTCAGAAGACACGCTTGTGAGTGGGCAAGACAAGTAGTTTAAAGCCAGGTTGGTGAGCTGTGGCCACAATTCTTTTTTCCCATGCCAATACGCCAATGGGTCAGCATTAACATAGACCTCTGTTGAGTCATTCAGATAGTCCTTGACCATCGAATCAAGGATCTCCTCCAAGGTTCCTCCTCTTTGCTTAGCTGTTGCTGTGACCTTTTGAGAACCAAACCCAAGCCGAGCTAGCCAATCCTCTTCAGCCTCCAATGTTACTGTTGCGTCTGGTGGTGCAGATGATCCTGTTGCCGGTCTCTTTAACGGCTGAGAGGTCACTTGTGCCGCAGCCACAGGTGCAGAAGAGGATTGTTGTGACTGGGGATGGCCTGCTGATGCTGATGTACTGCCTTCTCCTTCAATTTGCTGCCGTTCTCTTTCAAACCTCTTGGCTGAGGAGGCTATCCACTGTTTGTAACTTGTAACATCTTCATCAGCAAAAGGAAAGAATGCTTGGCCTGCCAGCGCCTTTTTGTAGCGTGGATCCAGAATAGTAGCACAAATGTAATGCTGGTCTGAGTGGATCATTTTAAGATGTTCATCACCTTGTAGGTGCTCTAATAATTTCTCAGCCAGAACAAAAGAGTCTTGTTTTTTTTCATCTTTTTCAAACACAGAACACACCTCCTTCAGTTGGTGCTCCAGCATGTACAACAATGGGATAGCTTTTCCCAAATTACAGTCCTCCTTGCTGACTGCACGCGTGAAGAACTCAAAAGGACGAAGCATGCGTGTCAGGCTTTTAACTATGTTCCATTGCGCCGCACCCATCCTCAGGTCCTCCTTCTGAGCTGTACCCTGTGTTAAGAAATAGTGATCGAGTACCGTATACTGCTCATACAGATGCTCAAGCATGTAGAAGGTTGAGTTCCAACGTGTTACCACCTCCTGGATGAGTGCTTTCACTGGCATTTGATGTTGATATAGCAGGCTCCTCAGCTGCTTCCGGGCCTTAAAAGAATGGCTGAAATGGTTGCACATTTTTCGGCAGGTGTCCAATACTCTGTACGCTGCACTGTCTTTATTACCCAAGAATTTTTGGACAACCAGGTTTAAACAGTGCGCCAAACACGGCACTCTGAAATAGTCACCCAGCTTCATGGCCTTAACTATATTGGCGCCATTGTCCGTGGAAACATAACCAACCTGGCGTTTTTTTGGGGACAGCCAGTTAAGGACCTTTGTGTTAAAGACATCCAAAATGTTTTCTGCTGTGTGACGTTTCTCCAAACCAAACATGGCTAGTGTTGCATGTTTCCGAGCAGCTTTAAAAACAATGTCCGGGTCAACACCTGTGTTTAGCTTTGCTTTAGCCCCTGAAAAAGAGACCCAGTGTGCAGTGATGCACATGTAATCAGCGCCTGCGCCACTGGTCCACATGTCTGTTGTCAGATGTATAGTGTGAACAGCACTCTTCTGCAAAGCTGCCCCAATCACCTTCAGAACATCTTCATGTAGTGCTGGAACCGCAACTCGGGCAAAATAGAACCGGCTAGGAACCTTCCATTTAGGGCAGAGCGCTGCCACTAATTCTAGAAAACCAACCCCTTCTACAAAAGAAAAAAGGAGAAGGTCCAGAGCTAGCATTTTAGCCAGCTTAGTGTTATACAGACGCGTCAGTGGGTGGTTGCGTTCATATTGCGCTTCTGTAAACAACATCTTTTTAATGTTGCCCTGGACCAAGGATTTACGGGATGATGATGATATCTTCGACCCAGTTACGCTCGCTGATGAACTTTTTCGCATTGATGTCTCACTCTCTCCCACACTCTTAGTGTGGCTCACATGGGGTGTGCTGCTGACAGGGGTACTGGGTGTAAGTGAAGTGTTTGAATCGTCTTCTTCCTCCTCGTCATCATCAGATGAAAAATCAACGTTTTCAATACGTGCAATTCGGGCTTCCTTGACCGCATCTAGGTGCGCAAGCCATTGGACAGCGTGCGTTCTCTTAAGATGACCTCTCTGGCCTCCGGTACCATAGTTGGTACCAAACTTACCACGACTAACTCGAAGCTTACAAATGCTACAAATGGCTACGTTTTCCTTTTTTGGGCAAACACTAAAGAAGTCCCAAACTGGAGATTTGAAATGTCTTTGGGGGCCGGAGGAGGCGGCGATACTGGTGGTGGTGGTCCTCCTGCTAATGCCAGATGAAGTGGAGGATGTGGATTGCCGAACTTCAGTATGTTTTGCACTTTCACCACCACTAATTGAGGTCGAGGTGGATGGAGGTCCCTTCTGGCGAGAAAGAAATATGGAAGCGGTAGGTGTTGGTGTACTAGTTAACTCCAAATCTAATGATTGTTGTGTTTCCATTTCCATTGCCTCCTCGTCGACATCATCATCACGCTCAGCAGCTTCTCGGGATAGGGTCAAAATGTCTCTTTGCTGCATGCCCGCTGGGGCTGCAGTGACCTTTATGATGACTGCCTCATCGTCGTCATCGTGAGAGGCTTCACCAGCAGCAGTATCCGTCACTTCTTGTTGAGCCTCATCATACTCCATAGCTATGAGTTTTTCGACGACCTTCCTTTTACGCTTAGGTACCTTTGTCAGATCATGGTGTGCCTCACTCTCAGACTGCCGTGATGATGGTTCCCAATCTTCATCCAGAATGGGATCATCAGAAGGAGGCGGGCTTGAAGAAGATGTAGACACCAACCTTGATCTTTTCCTTGCTAGGGATGTGGAAGACAATGAATGATCATCAGGAGGAGTGGCTTCCAATGATACCTCGGCTTGATTGTCGATTTCCTGATGTGCCCCTACTTCGGGAGGAACAACTATTGTGGGCACTTGTGACCCTCCATGCACCTCTGCTTGCGCATCTCCTTGCGCTGCCTCTCCTTCCACATGTACTTGGGCTTGTACTTGCACATGGTGTTGTTGTTGCGGCTGTGGTTGTTCAACACTTGTCAGATGAGTTACAACAACCTGTGTTGATTCAGGGACATTTCTGCTACTTTCTTGCGATGAGCCAACATCACTGGTCGATGGTGATTGGAGAAATAGACTGACTGCCTCTGAAGCACTCAAGGGCTTTGACTTGAGTTGGCGTGGTGGTAGAGGCACTAAACCCAATGGAGCGGGGGTGATGCTCCCAGCTTGGTCCCCAGCAGATCCTGCTGCTGCTGCAGGCGTACTTTTTTTTTTGCTCCCAAAAAACGCGGCGGCCGGCACACCAGCCTCCTTGGTAACTTGCTTCTTCTGCTCCTTACTAGCAACTTTCTTGCTAGAGGAGCTACGGAGACCTTTTTTTGGGGCCATCTTCTTCAGAGCAAGTCAGACAGCAGGCCGCAGTTGCACGAATTGTAGAGTTGTCTGAGGCCAGACGTGACGTCGCGTGACGTTATGCTGCACACACACACCGCTGCAGGACTTCTTCCTGGCACTGGTGGTTCTCTTGAGTCTTGTGCACCTAAAAACAATGGAAGACAGAGGAACATCAGTTCAGTTATACACCCCCAAAAAATCGGAAAAAAAACAGAAAAATCAGCACAATCCCATGCCCTCCATGATGCTTAAATTCAAGACACCCCACAGAAAGATTAGGCACATGCAACACTCACTAGTCACTACCCCTGGTGAAAAGGCCACTACAACAGGCCAAAAAACGAAAATCACAGAAAAATCAGCACAATCCCATGCCATGATGTTTAAATTCAAGACAACCCACAGAAAGACTAGGCACATGCACCACTCACTACCCCTGGGCCCTGGGCATAATGGATGAAAGCTAGGCAAAATGGGTGCAGGCCTGAGAACACTCCCTGCATTCAAAATGGCCCCCTCCATCACAGCACATGGCCAGGGCCTGTAGCAGCACTCAAAATGGCCCCCAACCACATGGCCTGTCCATCCACAACAGGCCCAAAAAACGAAAATCACAGAAAAATCAGCACAATCCCATGCCATGATGTTTAAATTCAAGACAACCCACAGAAAGACTAGGCACATGCACCACTCACTACCCCTGGGCCCTGGGCATATTGGATGAAAGCTAGGCAAAATGGGTGCAGGCCTGAGAACACTCCCTGCATTCAAAATGGCCCCCTCCATCACAGCACATGGCCAGGGCCTGTAGCAGCACTCAAAATGGCCCCCAACCACATGGCCTGTCCATCCACAACAGGCCCAAAAAACGAAAATCACAGAAAAATCAGCACAATCCCATGCCATGATGTTTAAATTCAAGACAACCCACAGAAAGACTAGGCACATGCACCACTCACTCCCCCTGGGCCCTGGGCATATTGGATGAAAGCTAGGCCAAATGGGTGCAGGCCTGAGAACACTCCCTGCATTCAAAATGGCCCCCTCCATCACAGCACATGGCCAGGGCCTGTAGCAGCACTCAAAATGGCCCCCAACCACATGACCTGTCCATCCACAACAGGCCCAAAAAACGAAAATCACAGAAAAATCAGCGCAATCCCATGATGTTTAAATTCAAGACAACCCACAGAAAGACTAGGCACATGCACCACTCACTACCCCTGGGCCCTGGGCATATTGGATGAAAGCTAGGCAAAATGGGTGCAGGCCTGAGAACACTCACTGCATTCAAAATGGCCCCCTCCATCACAGCACATGGCCAGGGCCTGTAGCAGCACTCAAAATGGCCCCCAACCACATGGCCTGTCCATCCACAACAGGCCCAAAAAACGAAAATCACAGAAAAATCAGCACAATCCCATGCCATGATGTTTAAATTCAAGACAACCCACAGAAAGACTAGGCACATGCACCACTCACTACCCCTGGGCCCTGGGCATATTGGATGAAAGCTAGGCAAAATGGGTGCAGGCCTGAGAACACTCCCTGCATTCAAAATGGCCCCCTCCATCACAGCACATGGCCAGGGCCTGTAGCAGCACTCAAAATGGCCCCCAACCACATGGCCTGTCCATACACAACAGGCCCAAAAAACGAAAATCACAGAAAAATCAGCACAATCCCATGCCATGATGTTTAAATTCAAGACAACCCACAGAAAGACTAGGCACATGCACCACTCACTACCCCTGGGCCCTGGGCATAATGGATGAAAGCTAGGCAAAATGGGTGCAGGCCTGAGAACACTCCCTGCATTCAAAATGGCCCCCTCCATCACAGCACATGGCCAGGGCCTGTAGCAGCACTCAAAATGGCCCCCAACCACATGGCCTGTCCATCCACAACAGGCCCAAAAAACGAAAATCACAGAAAAATCAGCACAATCCCATGCCATGATGTTTAAATTCAAGACAACCCACAGAAAGACTAGGCACATGCACCACTCACTACCCCTGGGCCCTGGGCATATTGGATGAAAGCTAGGCAAAATGGGTGCAAGCCTGAGAACACTCCCTGCATTCAAAATGGCCCCCTCCATCACAGCACATGGCCAGGGCCTGTAGCAGCACTCAAAATGGCCCCCAACCACATGGCCTGTCCATCCACAACAGGCCCAAAAAACGAAAATCACAGAAAAATCAGCACAATCCCATGCCATGATCCAGCCCCTCCATGATGTTTAAATTCAAGACAACCCACAGAAAGACTAGGCACATGCACCACTCACTACCCCGGGTGAAAAGGCTACAACAGGCCAAAAAAACGAAAATCACAGAAAAATCAGCACAATCCCAAGCCACCCAGCCCCTCCATGATGTTTAAATTCAAAACACCCCACAGAAAGACTCAGTGCACCCACCACTGAGTACCCCTGGGCAAAAGGCCCCAAAACAGCCCAAAAATCGAAAATTCCAAAATTGTACTTGCAGCAACTGTAATGCCCCAAACAAACTTACTTGTGAAATTTCTAATCCAAAAGTGATCCAAAGAAAGTCAAAAAGGCCTCAAATCCAAATATCCAGCAGCATCCACAAAAAGTAATCCTTCCAGCTCCAGATCCAAATGAAAAGTGACCAGGAGATGGACAAAGCACTGGGAGGAGCCTGCTGGACAGGAACAGGAAGTTGAAGACTGTGGGGCACTTCCTTCCTCCCACCCCACCCCCCTCCCCAAAATGGACTCCTCGCAAAAAAAGTGCAGGCAAATGTCAACCTAAGGAGTTATTCAGATAAAAATCAGCATTTCAAGAAGGTTTATGCTGCTTGCTGGTGGATGCACCAGGGTCTCCAAGTGCGGGGTTAGGCGCATGGCGATCACTTTGGCCAGTATTTTTGCCTCCGCATTCAGCAGCGAGATGGGACGGTATGATGTACATTCGTCCGGGGGTTTACCAGGTTTCGGTATAGCTATGATCGTAGCCGTACGTTGATCTCGAGGCAATGCCCCCTTGGCAAAGCTGTCTTCAAACATTCGCAATAGATGCGGGCCACTTGGTCTGAGACACTCTTGTAAAATTTTATGGGAATCCCATTAGGCCCCGCAGCCTTGCCCGACTGCAAGGAGTGGATAGCAGCCACAACCTATTCCGTGGTGAAGTCTGACTCTAGAAGTTCAGCATCTGTGTCCGCGATGGAGAGCATTTGGATATCTTTAATGTAGGTTTGCACCTCTTCAGAGGACATACCCGAGGAGGAAGTATAAACTGCCTCAAAGTGATTGGCCAAAGTGTCAACAATATCTGCGGGGTAAGTGTACATCACGCCTTCAGCGGAACGAAGTTGTGCTATCGTCTTTTGGGCCCTGTCCTTCTTATCTAGCCACGCCAGAAGTCTTCCTGCCTTATCCCCAACCTCGTATATGATATGTTGAGTGCGCAGAAGCCGTTGTCTGACCTGCACCCTCTGGTACTCAGCCAATTCCGCCTGATTAAGACGTAATTGACGCTTAAGCTCTTCAGTGGGATCGCGATCATGCTCAGTAGGTAAAGCTTCCAGGTCAAGCTCCAGCATTGCCAATTCGTCCTGCATGGTCCGCCTATGACCCGTTATGGAGGCTATCGCCTGGCCCCTCAGCACCGTCTTGAACGCTTCCCATAGGACCCTGGGCGAGTCCACTGAGGCAGTATTTTCCTGGAAGTAACACTTCGTAGCTGCGACTAGGTCCTTTCTGACTTTAGGTACTTGTAAGTAGTGGGGCGAGATTGGGAAGATTTGTCTCCGAGCCTGGACATGGGAGGAGTATACCATAGTAATTGGGGAGTGATCCGAGATGCCCCTAGGGCTTATTTTTACGTCACATAATTACATGCCACACAATTACACTCTACTGAATACAACATACACTCCTTATAATACCACTCAGTGCCACATAATTACACGCAACATAATTACACTCTTCTCAATGCAACATAAATACACTCCACATATTACCACACAGTGCCACATACTTATATGCTAAATAATTGCACTGCACTCAATGCAACAGACACTCCAAGTACCACTCAGTGCCACATATTACACGCCACATAATTACACTCTAATGAATGCAACATACACTCCACACAATACCACTCAGTGCCATATAATTATATGCTACATAATTACACTTCACTCAATACAACATACACTCCAAACAATACCACTCAGTGCCATATAATTATATGCTACATAATTACCCTGCACTCAATGCAACATACATTCCAAATACCACTCAGTGCCACATAATTACACGCCACATAATTACACTCTTTCCAATGCAACATAAATACACTCCACATATTACCACACAGTGCCACATACTCATATGCTACATAATTACACTCTACTGAATGCAACATACACTCCACACAATACCACTCAGTGCCACCTAATTATATGCTACACAATTACACTGCACTTAATGCAAAATGTACTCCACACCATGACACAATTTCACTAAGCATAATTTCACAAAACACCACAGTTCCAGGCCACACAATTCAACTCCACACATTTCCAATACACACTGCATAATTACACACCAAACAACATATTTTAACTCCAAAACTCCACAATCCACAACGTACCTCCAATCCACACCATATAGTGTCACCATCTGAGCACAAAACATCATTCACCACCACCATTTTGCATCAGCGCACCACCTAAGCATCACGTCAGTCTGCCCTTGGAATCTGGCATCTGTTGATTCTCTCCTAGTGTCTGTCCGCTGCTCGTGTTCTAATTAAATTACTGTTTTCAAACATCCACTCCCCCGTTATTTATGTTCCGCTGCCCCATAACAAAAAAATTATAACAAACAAGCATGAGAACAGGCAGGAAGTAGTTGCCAGAAGTGCAAGCACAAAAAAAGTAGAAGACAATTGTTGTGTTAAAATCTTTTTTTAATCAGGTTTTTCAGTTGCATGTAATGTTGCCTTTGTTTGTATTAATGTAACAAAAATGCCTAACACTTTTTATTATAAGTTTTCAACATAATGCACAGTAGCCACAATGCTCTACAACATAGCCAAAAGTTCTGGGTAAACACATAAGGTCCCAAAGGTGAGACCTATTGGCTATGCCACACACACAACCACACACATACACACACACTACCACACACATACAACACCACACACAACCACACACACACACACACAACCACACAACCACACACACACTACCACACACACACACACACAACCACACACACACAACCACACACACACACACAACCACACAGAACCAAACATACAACCACATACACACACACACATACAACCACACACACACACAACCACAAGCACACACACAAGCACACACACACAACCACACACACAACCAGACACACAACCACACACCCACAACCACACACACAACTACACACAACCAGACACACACACAACCACACACAGACACACCAAACCACACACCCAACCACACAACCACAACCACACACAACCACAGACACACACACTGTTGTGTTCTATCTAGGACCCCGATCAATATTGTGACCTCATGCCCCTATACGGCTATAATCAATTGATATCCCTATAATGGCATAACCGATCAGAGACATATTTCAGTAACTCGTCTCTGGAGCTCATTACAGTACATGACACAGCAGAAGCCACTTCCTTAGATTCCTAGATAACACACCGAGTTCTTTCGACAGCAGCTATCCTAAACGCACTACAGACAAGAATATACAAAACTGTCTTTCACATATACAAAGGAGCAGCCCCTGCCCAAATAAGGCTAGAATTTGGTCTACAAAATCAAATCTACCAGAGGAAAGCAGCTCTAGTGAAATGGTGCTGGAAATTGAGATTATCGGAAACTGGATCTTTAAACAACTTATGTTGGCAAGAAATTAAAAAACAATATGACCAACAGGAACCTGACTCATGGGGCTATGACCTGAGAGCATCACTAGATACCCTAAAAATAGTGGAGATCTGGAATAACCCCCCGGAAACAACGTCCTTTAAAAAGATTTGCAATCTAAACGCAAAAGCCTTATCTCTGGTAGAGGATAAAAAGACTTTGGCCAAACGTCGACACGCATGGACCATTCTAAATTCGTATAAACGACTAAAACCTCAACCTTATCTCACTGCGCACTTCCGGCTATCACTAAAAACAAAATTCATGGCCTTCAGAATGGGCAACCATTTCTCAAAAGACTTGATACCGTCATGGAAGGTCACTCACCAGGAACGAAGATGTAGATTATGTGATTATCACAGTGAGACCTTGTGTCACCTCCTGTGCACGTGTGAGTCTTCTAAAGAAGAAAGGAAAATTTTACTGAAACCAATTTTTAATATGCTACAGATCCGTACCTGCAGGCAAGCTGTGACTGGCTGGATGGGAGCAGGTTCAAACATTTTGATATGCCGCGGGGTAAAGTTTATGAATTCTGTAGAGACCAAGCTTCAAAAAGCAGAATCAGACCTTCGATAATGACTGGGTTAGTTTGTAAATGAAAAAACGAGAAAAGACATTTTTACCTAAAGGAACTTTTAAGTGTTTGTTACTTTTAAATTGTTTTTGGATATGTATACTTTAAGGTTGTGAAATATCAAAAAAAGTAATTTTTTGACTTGACTTGACTTGAGTTCTTTCGACAGCTCAAACCCCCCAGCAACCTGGGAAAGTCCTGCTTGCTTTGTTTTGATTTGTAATAGAACTCCTAACGGGCACTGTAAGAACGACCAGTTCTTAGTGACATCTTTATTGACGTCTTATGTCCAAAAACGTACGTCAAACTCGGCACCTTTCAGGTATAAATAATACCAACGTTGCCTTAAGCAAACACGACGGTGGTGGTGAATACTGGAGCAGAACAGCTGTCCCTTGCAGAGAGCCCAGCAGATGCGAGAAGCCCAAGGACGCTGCCCCTCCTCCTTGACGCGCTGAGAAAGACGCTGTCTTTTCTCTTGCCGAGAAAATCCAGCTCCGGCGTTTCCAGCCTACCCTTGCGGGTGACTGGAATATCGAGTCCTGAGAGGAGATACCAAACCTCCTGCATTCTATTCCAGAGGAACGCTGCTGACTAAACCCTTAGAGAGAATTCTTGAAGCAAACCATTGGCAAAACCAACTTAACTTAAACTGCTACTTACTTACTCCCTCCCACGTATTAGGCTTAGGTCAGGTACATTGGGGTAGGCGTAGTTAGAAGCACCAGTTGAGGACGTTAGCCAAATGTATATATGAATGTATAAATTTTATTCATTTTAACCATCATATGGCTAAGAAACCATAATAATGCTTTTACAGTATTATTTCGCAATACTCCTTTTACTGTACGCACTTTTTATAATAACAAGTCTTGCAATTGTGGCAATTCATTTCTCTTGCATGAGAAGAAAGAGTTTGAGTTTGAGTTTGAGTTTGAGTTTAAAATTACTTGTAAAGCGCGCATACACCAGCGGTTTCTTGGCGCTACAGCTAACAAGATCCGGGGCTAGAAGACAGGGGAAGCTGATGGGGATTTAGTCAAAGGATTTAGTGAACAGGTGGGCCTTAAGGTGTTTACGAAATTGTGGGTACAGAGTGATGGATCGGAGTTCAAGGGGAAGAGAGTTCCAGAGGATCGAGCCTCCCCACTTCTTTCTCCGGTAGCGTGGGATGGAGAGGAGGGACTGGGAGGACGAGCGTAGTTCCCTGGTGGGAACGTAGGGGGTAATCTCAGAAGAGATGAATGCTGGTGCCAAGCCCTGTCGAGCCAAGAAGGTGATGGAGGCGAGCTTGAATTGGACCCGAGCTCGCACAGGGAGCCAGTGTAAAGATTTCAAGAGGGGGGAGGAGTGGTGAGATTTCGGAAGATTGAAGACCAGGCGGGCCGCCTGGTTTTGTATCTGCTGCAGACGCCGTAGGCTATATGCAGGAATACCTGCATATAGGGCGTTGCCGTAATCTAGGCGGGACACCACCATGGCCAAGATGATAAGTTTGAGGGCAGAGAAAGTAAAGAAACGGGACACCCTGCGTATAGTGCGCAGTGAAAGGAAAGAGGAAGATACCACAGAGCTAACCTGGGAGTGAAGGGTGAGTTGAGAATTGAGTTTTATGCCGAGGGTTTTGACAGAGGTAGTGGGTACAGGTGAGGGGCCAAGAGAAGGGGGCCAGAAGAGAGAGGACCAGGGGCTGGATGAACCACCCGTCAACACCAACTCGGTCTTATCGGGGTTGAGTTTCAGATGATTGTGGTTCATCCAGTCCCGGATGTGGAGCATGACAGATTGGAAGTTTAGAACAGAAGAGGGGGAAGAGGACAGGTTGAAGACAAGCTGGAGGTCATCCGCATAATTAAATACGGCGACCTCCATTTGTTGAAGAGAAAAGATAAGAGGGGCGACATACAGATTGAACAGGAGGGGGGAAAGGGGGGAGCCTTGGGGAACCCCGCACTGGACTTTCCGGACGTCTGCTGTAAAGCCGCCCAGGCGGACGGCCTGGGTGCGGTCACTCAGGAAGGAGGATAGCCAGACTAGAGCAGTCCCCCCGATCCCCGCCGCCCTGACACGGGAAAGTAAGATGGTATGATCCACCGTGTCAAAAGCGGCTGAGAGATCGAGGAGCACAAGGGCCTGGCGCTGGTTGGTATCCATACCCTCCCTGAGGTTGTCCAAGACCGAGATGACAACGGACTCCGTGAAGTGTGCGGGGCGGAAGCCGGCCTGGCGGGGAGCAAGAGCTCCATGCATCTCCACAAAGGAGCTCAGAGCGCAGGTGACATGGCGCTCGAGCACCTTTGCCAGAAATGGCAAGAGGGAGATGGGGCGGAAATTGGCAGGGAGAGAAGGGTCTGCCCCGGGTTTTTTGAGAATCGGCACAATAACCGCGGACTTCAAGGGGTTAGGTACTACACCTTGAGCCAGAGAGCTGTTTAGGAGATGAAGGGGGGGGTCTGGGCAGGTAACAAAGATATGGCGAAGAATGTGAGCAGGACAGGGGTCAAGTGGAGAGCCAGATTTGACCAAGGGTACTAAGGAAGTCAGGGCTTCCTTAGATATGGGGGGGAGGGTAGTGAGTTCTCCCTTGGGAGGGGGACATTGGGGGTCAACAAAGGAGGGAGAAGGGGGCGGGATGTTGGCTTTAATGGTAGCAATTTTGTGAATAAAGTAGTTATTGAGGGAGTGGCAAAGTTCTTCGGACGGGGCGGGCTTAAGGGTTGTTCTGTCCGAGAATGCCAGGTTATGAACAATCGTAAATATCTCCTTAGACTGGTTTTCTGCAGCAAGGATTTTGGAGGAGAAGTAGGTGGTTTTGGCCTCCAAGATGTCTTTTTTATACTGGGTAAGGATGTTGGTGTACTCCAGTCTTAGAATGGGGCAATAGTTTCTCCTCCAAGCCCGCTCCGCGCGACGTACTGTAAGTTTGGTGGCCTTAATCTCTGCGTTGAACCACCGGTTGGCGTCCTTATCACGCTTGGAGGTAATACATTTGAGCGGGGCAACAGAGTCACTGCCAGCGGAGAGCCACTGATCTATGGCCTCAACCTGGGAAAGGGTGGAAAGGCCCTGCAGGGAAGGGAGGAAGGTGGTAAGAAGGGAAGAGAGATCTTCCGGGTTAGCTCGGCCCCATGCTCGAACCCAGATGTTTTTGGGGCGAGGGGGCTTGGCTGGGGGGTGAGTGGGTAGGGAAAAAGAAATCAAGTGGTGGTCGGACCATGTGCAAGGCGAAATAGAGAGAGATTCCACAGGACAGTTCAGGGACCAGATCTGGTCAAGCACGTGACCTTTGATGTGGGTGGGGGAGTGAACATGGGGTGTGAAGTTGAGTGATTGGAGGGTTTTGGAAAATTCCTTTGAGGACGAACATTCAGCTAGGTCGGAGGGCCAGAAGTTGAAGTCGCCAAGGAGTAGAATAAAGGAATTGTTGACTGTAATGGTGGCCAAGACTTCCAAGAAGTCAGAGAGAAACAGTAGAGGGGATTGAGGAGGACGGTAGGTAAGAAATCAGGTCAGAGGGGGAGTGATGGAGGTGGTGCGAATTACCAGATATTCGGTGGTCGCGATGTCAGGCAGGGACAGGGTTTGAAAAGGAAGATCGGTGCGAGCGATGACCGCCACGCCGCCCCCAGCTCTGCCAGAAGGGCGATCTGCCTGAAGGGCATAGTAAGTAGCTGGTAAGATGGCTAGAAGGGCGGGGAGGGAGTCATCGCAGAACCAGGTCTCCGTTAGGAAAAGAAGATCTGGGGCATGGAGCTCCAGCAGGACCGAGAGTTCGTGCGCATGGGCGACTGCGGACCGGGTATTAAGATAAAGAGCCGTAAGGGATTTAGGGGTTGTAGGATGAGTGATGCTTCTAGGCGAGAGAGAGGGGCAAGCTATAGGAAGGGGGATGTGCGGAGGAGCGGCAGGGGAGAGATCGAGGGAGGAAATGTGAGAACAAGTGGGGGCTGCGATGGGCCAGGGTCCCTGGAGGCGGCGTAGTTGGACCGGGGTATAGGTGATGAGCGGGACAGAGTGACGTGCCCCTAGCCCCGGACAGTCGCGGACGGGCGCGGACGGGGGCAGACGGGCTTGCCTTAGGCGCGCCTTCGGCGCGCAATCGTCGCGCCCGTCCGCTGCGCCTCCGGCCCAAGCACATCCTTTTATGCGGGGATCAGAGGGAGAGAGGGAAAGGAAGGGGGCGTGGCCTGCAAGTGGGCGGAGCTTACTCGCTCGCGGTGGATGGCGGCAGCGAGGGGCGACTCCCCAGGGCAGCGCCTAAATCGGCTGTCTGGGACCTCCTGTGCAGGCAAGGATCTTGGCGAAGTGCCGGTAAGATTGTGAACACACAGCAGTGCAAAATACAGTTTTTTAAAATCAAGTAAAATGAAATGAGCAGCGCTCCCGGCTTTCCGCCTCAGGAGTTTGTTAGAAGGACGCGCTAGTGATCAGCGCGCCCTTTTAACCGATGGAAGGGGGCGTGGCCTGCAAGTGGGCGGAGCTTACTCGCTCGCGGTGGATGGCAGCAGCGAGGGAGGACTCCCCAGGGCAGCGCCTAAATCGGCTGTCTGGGACCTCCTGTGCAGGCAAGGATCTTGGCGAAGTGCCGGTAAGATTGTGAACACACAGCAGTGCAAAATACAGTTTTTTAAAATCAAGTAAAATGAAATGAGCAGCGCTCCCGGCTTTCCGCCTCAGGAGTTTGTTAGAAGGACGCGCTAGTGATCAGCGCGCCCTTTTAACCGATGGAAGGGGGCGTGGCCTGCAAGTGGGCGGAGCTTACTCGCTCGCGGTGGATGGCGGCAGCAAGGGAGGACTCCCCAGGGCAGCGCCTAAATCGGCTGTCTGGGACCTCCTGTGCAGGCAAGGATCTTGGCGAAGTGCCGGTAAGATTGTGAACACACAGCAGTGCAAAATACAGTTTTTTAAAATCAAGTAAAATGAAATGAGCAGCGCTCCCGGCTTTCCACCTCAGGAGTTTGTTAGAAAGACTGTTCAATAAATAATACCTTTTATTGAAAACGCCCGTCTCTCTATTCTCTGCACACTGGTGAAAGTAATTCTGCACAACTGACTGAGTGAAATAGCTGTCTATTGTTTCACACAACTCTAGAGATTGACTCTTATTCTGAGGAGCAAAGTTGTCATGTTAATGCGGTTGTTGGAAAACTGAATCCCTTCTTGTCTGAGCCAGGGAAGCTGATCACTTCCTATTCAGTCAAGAAAGTTTCCAGTGACCTCTGAGCTAGCTGGTACAAACCCAATTAAGTCTAACATAGTCAGTAGAGACCGAGGAGACCGCACTCCTACGTCTACACTGCTGTTTATGTTATTCCAATGCGCAGGGCCTATAGGGAAAATAGGAACTACACTACAACACAACCACAAATACAACACAGACAACCACAAACAACCACACACACAACCACACGCACAACCTCACACACAACCACACACACAACCACACACACAACCACACCGTCAGTGCACACTTAAACCAGGCACACACACCACCAGCCATCAGTGCACAATTTCTACAGGCACACACACCACCAGCCATCAGTGCACACACCAATTGTTAACGCATCCACAATTAACTATTGTAGTAATCGCAGTAAGGCGCACTTTACTTTTAAACATTCATCTAAAGAGCAGCATGCCACCATTGCTACAAAAACAAATACACATTTTTTTGGCCTACAATTTATTGACTTTTGTTGCAATTGGTGTTGCACTATTTAGCAATGCCAACAGCTCAAACGGAATTAATGAGAGACCTATTGCATTGCAAATGCTTGTTCGTTTTGCTTGCAATCACAACATTATCTTGTTTTTTTCCCTTCTCTATAACTTCACTACAGATGTTCTCATATCTTCTTTTTTGTCCTACTACATGTTTTTCAAATACAGGATATTGACCTAAATTTGGAGCATACACTCTTCTCAACCTATTATTCTCTTTTACACAGTTTGCATCTGCAGTAACCTTTGTGTCATCAAAATCAATCAAAAACAAACCAGATAAAGTTCAGACTCATGACAAAGCAACATATGCCATACCCTCTTTAAAAACGGTATTTCCAATGTTCACCAAAGCACTTAAACATTGAGATTTATGAATAGTCACTCCATATGCCAGAGATACTGGAAACTGTTTTCTACGGACATATAAATCTTTAAAAAGCAAAAAACGAACTGAATAATGACCAATTTGTTTCACTTCTTCAATCTGATCAAATTTAATTGTTTTAAATTCAATACCATCTTTATTCGGATAATTAACAAAATCCACAACTCTGCCCATTGCTCCATTAACTAAACCTTTTTCTACATCCAAATTACACCTTAAAATTACCCAACAGTTTCTACATGCATATAGATTCTTTGCTTAACCAGCAGTTTTAGATATTGATTTTTCTAAAGAGTCCAATTTTGTTTTCCACTTTTCTGTCAAAGTAATAGTGATTCCTTCATGCTCTATTTTATCAATGGCTTGCATTTATATTATTTCTTCATTTTCCAGCTTCAAATGTTGTTAGTTGAATATAGAACACTCACACAGTGTTGGCATTAAGCAGATTACAGATTTGTTTTCTGCAATTTTCATATATATTTTCTCAGGAACTACGTTTTCATTTGGAAACAAATTGGAAAGTAATCGACTCTGCAAAGCTTCTCTGCCATGTTCTGTCAGTACGCCAATTCTTATATCTTGAAGAATATTCCATAATCAACATCATTTGCCTGTCGCATATTTGTAATGAGTTCCTCGTATTCAAAATATGACCAAATGTTAACATTTCCAACACTACCCAGAGACTTTCTGGTGTCTTCATGCGCAAGTGTTGTAAATACTGGTTGTCCTTTTACGGGAGTAAGTCACAGTAGATCTCCAAAAACTAGCACATGTTTTCCTCCAAATAAGACATCGTACTCTGTTTTAAGAATTTGTTGCATTCTTAAATGCACAAAAGCAAGCATTAAGTTTGATACCATGCTTACCTCATCAATATTCAGAAGTTTCATTTTCTTCAGCACTCTTGAAACTTCACAACAAGCTTCTCTAGATAGCTTGTGATATTCCAATTTGTTTTCATGCTGCACAGGTAGCATCAGTAAACGATTTAATGTAATTCATTTAACGTTGTGTGCTGCTAACCCAGTTGGAGCAGTTACAACACAAGACAAATGTGACTCAGTTGTTTTCTGTAGATAACTGGTTGAAAAGATGTGCATGTACATTCTTTCTTTTGATGAAGAAATCCATAATCAATCTGTTGTCTCACTTGCTGATATATTTCTTTCTGTTCAACATTTAGTTTTTCTTCCACGTTTGCTATGTCCATTACATCTTCTTGAGCTTAATACATTACTGTTTCCACTTCATTAATGGTGATTGCTGCTTCATTTTCAACAATTAGTTGTCCTAGTGGATCCTGACTCAGCGCAGCAGAATTTTGACTGTCTTGAGAACTGTCTCTAGCAATCTCAGCTGCAATAGTAGCTTCTTGATCAATTTAATCATTCAACATTTTCACATAATTTGCAAAAACAGTGCATTGTATGATATCTTTACAAGCATTGAAGGAATCTTCATAGCTCTGAAATTTTTCAAGTATTCCCAATTCTGAACGCCACGGTTTGAACAGTTGCAAAAGGGCTAAATAGTAAAATTCCTTTTTATCAGCACTGTCACAACTCAGCTTCCTGTGATTATTCAAATTTCCTTTCATTTGTTTCACCAAACATCCTTCGGAACCAATCACTGCATATTTTCCATCATTGATGTTCTCTGTAGTATTCCGTTTAAAAGTGTCGTTTTGCAGCACTTCATAGAGACACATGTTCTCAAGATGATGACTTCTGTTTGGGTAATATGTGTCCAACATATTCGTTTTCAAAATATCTGTACTTTCTGGATCTTTTTCTGCTAAATATTCAATTTCTTGAGCAAATTTCAGTACCCGATTTCGCATTGCAGCAAGACCTAGACTCACCCAAATTATTCTTCTAGATTTGGAGTGTAGACTTGCAGATTATAACCGATCTGAGTATTCATATGCTCCAATTTCTCAATGGGATAACATCTTCAAACTGAAACTGTATAATTTCTTTCTTAGATTCTTCTCGTGAGAAATCTCTACCCACATTTCTTTCAATTCCGTCTTTTCTGATTTTGTAATGTAGGACATTACATATTGAGCAACAGCAATGGAATTGTCCGCAACGTACTGAATATCCATGTTAGCATTCCACATGGGCAGAATAACCGGATTGTAGTCATTTATGTATTTTGACTCTTCGCTTCTTCTTAAATTGTAGATATTTTTTGGAGACTTTCTTGTGATGTATGTTGCATAGCTGACATAAAAATGTTCACTCTTCCTTTGGATATTACAGGACGTGGAAATGCAAAACGACATTTGGTATAGAACTTATCCGTAGACTTGTAATTTCGTCAGCAGAATTTTCCACATCGATGGCTTTGGAATCGTAAGATTTGTTGTCTTAAGTTTTTTTCTTCTGTGCTTTTGGGTACAGCACATGTGTCATATTCTTCAATAAAAGACAAAACAGTATCATCTGCATCTGTTCCGAATTTTGGGGCATCCTTGATCCATAATAGCATATGTATATGAGGAGCACCTCTTGCTTGATACGCCTTTCTCCAAAAGAAATCCACAACTTCTCCAAGAGGAGGATTTTCTTATTGCAGATTAAAGGCATCATAGCTTCAAATCTATGATTAAAATACCTGCATACATTAACAGGATCCAAAGCGCACAATTTTCCAGTTGTCTTGTATTCAATATTTTTTATATTGAAATTTGCCTCTCGAAGAAATTCAAGTAAATCGTCCCAAGCGAACTCAGCACAGCTTAGGGTAAGAAACCATGTAGGAGTTCCTAAATTCCGTAGCATACATTTCAGTTCTCCATGACGACAGTACCTATATTATTTAGTGCCAAGCTGACATGCCATCAGATTAATCAGCTGAGATTCTAAGTGATCATCCCTCTGGTGCACTTTAACCAAAAAATCCTTTGCAGAAACATTTTGCAGATGTACTCCTGTTTTCAATATGTGATTGACTGCATATGAAAGTCCAGACAAGTCACTTTCAAACAAAAGATTAAATATATACATTGTTGAAATCCTGGATCTTCTGCATATAATCTTGCTGTCTGAGATTCAGATGCAGGAATTTGCACAGGTCGTTCATCATATCGTCCTCCTTTTCCTGTTGGAAACAACTGCAGAAAACAACGAGCTTCTAAGCACATTTTTATAGTACTCATTGTTTTTTATTAAATACAAAGTCGCCTTCTGCACTTTCCTAACATCCACTAACTCCTGCCAGATTTTCTTACTCTTAGTAGGAACGCTATTAACTAGAATGACTAGTGGTTCATTTTCTACACACTCTACACCAATAGTTTCAACATTTTTCTTTAAATCTAATAATAAATATACAACTCTTCCTTTTAATCCCCTCTGTAAATCTGAAGGAGGCAATTTACCTGTTTTAGGCTCCATACGAACATTAGCCTGAAACGGGTGCACACATTTAATGAGAATAGACTCATAGCTATTTAAATCTATCAGTTCTGGAGGAATAGCAACCAACTCTAGATTATTATGCACAGCCCTAGCAGGTATTTTATTCTCATCTCATTTGTTATAACAATATTTACAAATACGCTGATCAGAACCCAAATCAAAACAATTCTCTACCAACAAATACGTTGCAAATTCCTTCCACATATCATTATTTTCTCTTTCACTTTTTAAATACAAATCGACACTCCTAGTCTGATTTTTATAGTGAGTTCACCGGGCACAACAAATACAAGAATAATTTGGCCTCTCAACTTAAATCACCTTAAACTTTGTAATTTCACCTTCAAAATTGTTTGTACTACTATGTTCAACATTCTCTTCAACATATTCTTCTATTAATGTATCAGTTTCTGCATTCTCTTGTTCAGGACCAAAGTAACCCAACTCAATGTCATCACAAATCTTCTTCACATCTGAAACTGACCCACGCAAAAGAGCACTGTTCAACTAATTTAATTTTAGTGCTGGACTTTTTGCATAATACCATCTTCTGACTAACTTCCACGTTTGAGTATGATGTACTGCTAACATCCTGAAATGATGAAAAACACTTTAACATACTTTTCTAGAAAGACAAGCCAGAGAATGACCTTGCAAACCAGTATTTTTTCTAACTCTTCAAGGGTCTAGTCCTTGCAACATCTTAATCTATTTTACTATATTCTCTTAAGAAATTACGTAAAAGATCAATAGATTCTTGTCGTACACTAAAAATACTACTGCAATCCCAAGTGTACACTGGGGCTTTAGCACGTCTGCCTAGAACTTCATTAGCTATCACCTCCTCTGCATTTCTGGGAACCATTTTTATTGTCAAGTGGACAACCATTTCTAACCTCATAAGCTCAACCACTGGTGTCAACTGCATGTAACAAATCATTGGTCTGAAAATAACTCTCTTCATTAAAGAAAGGCTCTGAACTTGAACTGTGTTTCCATTCCCCCCCAAAACAAATCACAAAAATGAGTTCTGTTAATTACTCTTTTCCTCTTACTATTGGCCTTCGTTGAATGGATTGGTTTATCTAGTGATCGAATTCTGTTTTAAACTAAAATAAATAGTTTCCTTTTTACTTCAAAAGCCTTTTCAACAATGGACTCAATATGCTTCTTCTTTTTATAAAATAGTGATCTCTTTTTATATTTCTTTAAATCTTTCAGCAAATTATGTACTACTCTATTATAAAATATTTTTTTCGTATCTCTTTAAACTGATTTTGTCTTCTTTTACCATATGTCGAATTTTTTGATTCTACATTTGCTTTTTTCCTTTCCTATTATTTTGATTTTTTTTTTGTGGTTGAAGCGTTGTCACTGGTTTCAACATTCTGAACATTCGTTTTGGGTCTAGAAAGATTTTTAATAAATTTCTTAGTAATTTTCCCAGAAGATTTTGTCTTTTTGGCCACATTATGTTGCTCATCCAATACTTGTTGTTGAGTTTTCTTCAAGTAACTGTCCTTTAGCTCTCTTTTTCTCTTTCTTGATTTTTCAGGCATGATAACTTTATTTTAATGATGGTAAACAATATCTTTAAAAAATAAACATAAATAAAAGTATATTAATAACCTTATAAATTATACTTTTCTATTACTATGCAAACACATTCTATATAGATACTGACAGAGGAATTGTAAACCTTAAATACAAGTGTGAAGGTGGTTAGACCACTACATGCATAGTGCGTAGGAGTTTGAAGCAGTCCATGTCCTAAGACCTGGCATGCTCATGAGTACATGCATACTGACTAAAAAATTGGAGTAGTACAAGGAAAGACACTGGATGAATTTATAACTGGTTGAGTTTTACTTTACTGAAAGGATTAGTACATAGTACTGAAAGAGTCACTATGGCATTGGAAGAGCAGTGACAGGGTGTTTGCTGCAGTGTAGGTATACAGACTTGGGAATTGTAGGCCTGAAACACAACTGTAAAAGTGATTAGTCCACTACATGCATACTGCATAGGAGTTTAAAACAATTAAATATCCTAAGGCATGTTTTTTTTTTATTGAGAAATGTGCGCTGGGTGCATGGATCCGCCGTAAAAAAAATATTCGGTAATAATAACGATTCGGTAAAATTACCGAATATATGCCCCTACATCTCCATAGCCCTTTGCCGATCGGAAACGGCCGAAAATCGGTATTTTCGGACGATTCCGATCGGTAAAGGGCTACCTACATCTGGCCCTAAAAGGTACTCCCCCAGTCAAATACTTGATTAGGGGGTGCTTAAAGGCTCGGTCCAACCCTGGGGACCGCTACTCTTCTTGGCTTTGAAAAACATGGGTTGGAGGGCTCAAAGGTCCCTCTCAGCCCCAGTGTTGACCACCCTTCGGGAATTTTTATATTGTGGGAGAGGAGTCGCTTGGCCCCCATTCAGGAGAAGTTGAAGGCCCTGGGGAACACCACTCCCCAGGGCCGGTTCCTACTCTGTCTCAGGGTGCCTACCCCAGGGACACTGCTGTTTGCTATGGTAGGGTGGGAGTCGAGGTTGCAGATCTGTCATAGCAAATTTGAAGGCATATTAACAAGGGCCATTTCAACGCATTTTTTTAAAAAAAAGCCAAAAATGCTGTGAAAATGATGTTGCCCTGTTTACTCGGCGACGGGAAGATGCATTAACGCATGTTAGCGGCCGGTTTGGTAACGTCTCGCCTCGCATCTCCAATGAGTTGCAATGTAGGCGTGCCCAGAGGCAAGGTATGTTTTCCTATGACAACAGAACATGAAAGAGGGGAGTACGACAATAGCGTTGTATTTACAAGGTAACCCTGCAATTGTGGAGCAATAGCAAAACTCTTGCTAATTGCGGTTTATGCAGGTTCCTAACATGTGCTCTGAAGTAGACTTAAGCATGTTTAATATGGGAGGTGGATTCATACTTGAAAACTTAACAACAGTAACGTTTTTAAGCACTTATATGCCTGCAAACACATGAAGCACCAAAATGCTTCTCTCATATTTTCCCAAATACACACTGACTCACAGTGTGATTCTAGACAAATACCAGTTTCCTTGGCACTTTATCAAAAAACATTTACTAGTCTGGAACAAGTGAGATGACTACACACATTCCACGGGGCAGATCTCTAAGCGCCGCTGTGGCAATTTCAGAGCACAGCAATGCGACCTATCTACAATGATATTTCGCATTCCTGTGCCCTCCCCTGCACTAGCGCAGAAACTGCTGTCATGTATCGGAGCAGGCACCCTTGCATCATGGTGCAAGGATGCCTGCGCCATGGGGAGATTCCTTTTGTGGAGGAAGAGGCCCCTTCCTGCACAAAAGCAATCATTACATGCATCTTCCTCTTTCAATGCGTGCTGTAGAATACTCAGTAAAACAAAAAAATGGCAATGTTTCCCTCTCATTCTGCACACATATACATGTAAATATCAAATCACATTGCTTCCCACAATAATTCAAAAGCTAACACACATTTCTATTGGTTACACACTTCAACCATTTCCAATTGACATAAGTTTGAACCCACCCCAATCTGCTTACTGCCTGTTACCATGGTAACAGTACATGGAACACTGAACTAAGCCTGCAGGTCACAAGTTCAACACACAATGTTACTAATCCGAACAGCAAGTGTGCTTGACTTTTCATAATTTTCCACCTTATCTAATGTAATGTTCGATTCAAACAGTTTTTCTTAAACAATATGAAACATGCTTTTAAAAAACAGAAACATGCACCCTAGTTTTTAGACTAGAATGTTTTTAAACAGCCAATCATTTCTATTTTTTTTCTAAACTGCATTTTATCCACCATTTTAGAAAAATCTTATTTTTCAAACTGCCATTTCATTTACAGAGACCATCTAAGTGCATCCAGACCTCCTTTCAAGATGCTTAGAGTGTGGATTGTGGGACACAGCTATATTTTCTGGAGCCAAAGGTACGCAGAAAATAGAGCCATTGACAAAGACCTAGATTTGCCAAATATAGACAATAAATGGATTGGACAGAGAGGGTTAAAGTGGCACTAATTGATGCCATTGGTTAAATCCTTATTACATCTCCAACACCCTGACCTCATAATTGTGCACTGTGGTGGCAATGACCTAGGCACTTTGACTGGAGTAGGTCTGGAAATGCTTATGAAGAACACCTTTGGAGAATTGATGTCACTTTTCCCCCAAATTGCCTTTTGCACCATGTTTTTATCACCTGCCTAAGGTGCACAAAAATACCCTCTTACCCCCAGGTAGGCCCATTGTTTCATCGCAAGGTAGCCTTCTAGAACATGTCTCTATGTACATTGATCATTTCCTCTCTGATTATGTAGTCAAACTGAAGTCATATATTAAAGATACAAAAGATTTCCTAGGGCAGCTAGACAGAGTACATGTATGTGAAGGGGACTTGATGATAGTGATGGATATCACTAGTCTATATGTTTCGCTCAAAGTGTGAAATGTCGCATTCTATTGAATGCCTAGGTAATGTATAGAATGCCTGAAAATGCCTGAAAATCGAACATCAAAGTATGAAATGATTGATATTTTATACATTGTCTAGGCATTGTATACTTTGCCGGATTGTCTGCCGGCAAAGTATATAATACACCTAATCCGGCCTTTCTTAGTGTAACAAGTACTTCAATCTCAGTTCTGCTTTCATTGTTTCCCGGTAAGAATATCCTGTGCTTTATTTCATAGTTTTGTTCTTTCAGTTTCAAATGTGTATTAGTTAATAAAGGCTACTCATCTTGTGCCCTTTTAACACTTTGTGTAAATGGTATTGGTCATTCTGTATAATGCCTAGGAATTGTATAGAATGCCTAGGAAAAGTATGTAACATTTTCACAAAAAACGTATATTTCCTAGTTTGCCTCTAAACCATCAGGCATTCTATACATTACCTAGGCATTCTATACAATACCGGGATTTCACACTTTGCCGAATGCCTAGGAATCTCATCTTGTGGCCTTTTAACACTTTGCGTAAATGGTACTGGTCATTATGTATAATGCCTAGGAATTGTATAGAATGCCTAGGAAAAGTATGTAACATTTTCACAAAAAATGTATATTTCATAGTTTGCCGAAAACCATCATTCATTCTATACATTACCTAGGCATTCTATACAATACCGGGATTTCACACTTTGACTGTAACATATACACCACTATAGCGCACGAACAAGGATTAAATGCGATACAATTTCATTTGAAGAATCGAGCACTCAAATACTCGGAGCACAGTACTATGCTCATTGAGTTTCTGAGTTTTTGCTTGAATAATAATATCTTCCTCTTCCAAGATCAGCATTTTAAACAAGTATCGGGGACAGCCATGGGAACCTGTTTCGCCCCCAGCTATGCAAATTTATTCGTGGGCTGGTGGGACGGAGCAGGTGGCCTGGGAGGAGGATAAGAGTCTATGGACTGAGAAGATTGTAACTTGGCATAGATACATAGACAATCTTTTTATTATATGGAGAGGAACTAGGGAAACAGCCTAAGAATATATACAGACATTTAACAACAACGAGTTTAATTTGGAATTCACGGCAGAGATTAGTGCTAGTTCAGTGAATTTCTTGGACTTAGAAGTAGTTGTGGTTGAGAACAAGGTCTGTACTAAATTGTATCGGAAACCCATGGCGGCCAATTCGGTTCTACATGCCCAGAGTGGACATCCTGTGAAGCTCATTAATAGCATCCCTTATGGGGAGATGCTTCGTATAAAGAGGAACAACACCAGAGAGGGGAATTTTACGAAGTATGCAGTAGAGAGCATTTAAAGATTTCGTGTAAGAGTCTATGGTGAACAGACTTTAGAGGGAGCCTTGAAAAGGGGTAAGTCACAGACAAGAGAAAGGCTCCTAGAGAATAAAGTGAAGAAGGAAGATGAGAAACGTGGTTTTCGGATGATAACCACCTTTTCCAAAGATGCAGATAAATTGAGGAACATGTTCAGTAAACACTGGGGTCTTCTTAAAATGGATCCAGTGATTGGAATGGATATTCCAAAGAATCCATTGTTGAATTTCAGAAAAGCTAGGGCCCTCCGAGACACACTCACTATTAGCTTTCCCAGGAGAAATATACCGAAGGTGTTTGGAAAGGATTTGAAGGGCTGTTACCCCTGTGGTAACTGTAAGGCGTGCATGGGCAGCAAAAAAGTTGTGACCTATCAGGTCCCAGGGGTGAAGAAATTGAAAGAAATTAACAAATTTGTTACGTGTACCACCCCATATACTAAATACTGTCTTGTATGTCCCTGTGGGCTCAGATATTTTGGGAGCACTATTCATCAAACAAAAATTCAGGTGCTCGAACATGCTAGGGCCATAAATAATGGGGACATGACTTATCCAGTGGTACACCATTTTAGAACATTTCACAGAGGTGACAGGAGCTTTCTGACCTTTTTCATTTTGGATCATGTACCAGCCAACCCCAAAGGAGGAGATAGGGTAATGAGTCTTAGGAGATTAGAATCTAGGTTCATTATCGATCTCCAAACAAAGACCCCAGGGGGTTTTAATTCACATGAAGAACTGGCTGTACACCTGGGAGAATAACTGTAGGTGTGTTTCTATGACTGTAAATATCTAACCTTACTTTCGTAAACAGATGCTGCAAGAGATATTTGTAGAATGATATTCAGGGAATGGGATGAATGATTGCTATTCTTTTATATATTTTTGAACTAGCATTTATGTTCAACTATGGGAAGAGAGGTGGAATAGATTGATTGCACAGACTAATAAGAAGTGCTCATTTGTGGGCAATATTGGATTTTACAATATGAGAAAATGGACGCGGTAAAGATGCATATGCTATCATGGATCATGTTATTCCAACTATGTTAATATAGTAACTGTATTAATGGAGTAAAGACACTCGATGTACACATGTGGGGTATATCCCGTATAGGTGCCCATCTGTGGGCTTAACTAAGGATAGTGAGCAGTGGTATATGGATATACTGTCTCAGTTTCTATACATTGCATAATAGCATGCGTTCATTGAAAATAGTTGAATATGCAACTTAAAACAATGTTAATGACATTTACGTTATGTATGTACATTCCAATATGTCTGCCGAAACAACAGCAATGTTGTCCTCTTTCTCTTACATTAGTGATGATTGGAAATAGACATAAAAAACTGCTGTTTCGGTTGAGCCATAACACCATCGAGAAAGGTGTCAGCCGAAACGCGTCTGGACACGTGAGCCCCGTAAATAAACTTGGGACTCGCCACCACGAGTGCTTTTTCTTTGTGTGAGAGTGTCACGAAGTATGGAGCAATAATTGTTGCGCGAGCATCGCCCTCTTGAAAGCACCCGTATGGGAGTGCATGGAACCGGTGCAAAGTCGGAAGCATATATATACATATATATATATATATATATATATATATATATATATATATATATATATATATATATATATATATATATATATATATATCTATATCAGAGAAGTTACCCTTGTAGAAAAAGCCCAGCACGTTTATGTAGCACTTTTATTTGATTGAATGCCAGCAGCGTTGCGCAAACAATTCCGCTTTGTAAGTTTAAAACAGCAGCTTCTGCCAGACGCGTTTCAGATTCCTTTCTTCAGTGGCCTTGGTGCTCGATCATTCATGCCCCAGGTGCTTTTATTTTACTTGATGTGAACCACCCCCAGTGGGCGTTGCCGCAGTTCGCAGCATGCTGGTTCACGTAGTTCGCACATATCTATATATATATGCCAGGAACACACCCCACACGCCGCCTCCAATCGTACAGATTGGCGAAGCAAGAGAGAGACGGACCACAGAACTGGCTTTAGGTCATTTAATAGTGCATGTGAGAAAGCAGCAGCACGACGGGTTTCGGGCCCGTGGGCCCTTGATCACATGCATATATGTATATATATATATATATGTATATATATATATATATATATATATATATATATATATATATCCAGCCCGTTGGAGTTGTGTCCAAAAGGCGAGATGCACTCAGGTGTAAGGAGCTTTCCCCATTCGCTTTTATTGGTACTGGCAAATGCGCTGTCAGGTAAATGTAAAGCAGCTGACCTTGCTGACGCGTTTCATTAATCAATGTTCCTCATAGGCTTACAGCTTCTGGGGAAAGCTCCTTACACCTGAGTGTGTCTCGCTTTTTGGACACAACCTCAATGAGCTGGATATATATATATATATGGCGAGCACAAGGTAAGTGTTTTTCATTTTTAAAATTCTTATTTTCCCTTGTTGTCATCTGTCGGCTCCCTCCTCGCCCCACCCTTCCACACTTCTCTTACCTGCACCGGCCGTCACTGTGCTTGACTCCTAGGTAAATTAAAATGTTGTTCGAACACATCATTCCATTAGAACACAATGAAAAGAAAAGAAGAACATGTTCTCTACAGCATCATGAAATAAATCATGAAAATAAAGAAAAAAGAAAATGTTTTTAGAAAGAAAGAATCGAACAATGAGATAGCCTGAGAAGAAAATAAGGAAGATGCCTAGAGTGCATTTTCCCATAGTACTCTAACATTCAGGCCCTTCTTGAAAGAATCCAGATAGAAAATCAAAAGAACTTCACTATTCTTCCTACATACAATGTGGTCCTTATGTGAATATTGCCTATTTTTCTCCAAAGTAGTCCATCTCAGATCCTTCTCAATGCGTCCCAGCTATAAAAAGTGATCCACCAAGGGGTCTGCACTTTTTTTGTTTCCTGAACCTGGCTCTGAACTGCCTTCCTGTCTCACCAACAATTGCCCAAATTACATGAGCAGATAATAAAATAAACAAAATTACTACTTTTACAGTTAGTCATATTATCCAGCCTTCCTTTTGTATTGCCATATGTTATATTGTCCACGGCGATAGCTCTATCACTCACGTGACATTGGCAACAGCGATGACTAGCTTGTACCTTAACCAACCTATCTTGCAAGTTCCTGTTGCATGTAAATGCTAATACCGGTTTCGTCAAAATAAGATCATCATCATTGGTGCAACATATTTGGATTTTTTAGTGACACAGATTTATATACAAGGGTGAGTTGTTATCTCTCATTTAGGACTTTTTTGTCCCGGGATTTGGGTTAGCATTTTAATATTTGTGTATCGCCATGCCTTTAAGTTGGTTATTCAACGGCCTGCCTGCTACAATTTGGAACCCGATGCATCCGTGTTTCTTATGGTCAACCACAGTTATTGTCTTGGTGAGTGTTTTCTATAGACGTAAGGGGCATTTGTCTGACTTCATCATTCTAGCAAAGATCATGAATAGACGGGGACATTTTTTGATTGCATCACCTGTAGTACAGGTATGTGAGTGGATTTTGGGAGGTGGATCAATCATATCCTACTGGCGCTCCCTGTGATAGTTAGTAAATGAATTACAACTTACTCACTTTGTTACAACACCACCTTACAGGTGTTTTGGATACATATATGTTTAAGTTTCCTTAATGGGGTCGTCTATATCATCCATCGGAATTGTCTGACATATGCATATATTGTCCTCATCATAGGTTATAACAATATATCCGCTTCGTATTTGTTTTTCTGAATTATCTGTAACATGTATGTGCCCATACAGTATGCTTATTCAAACTTGTATTTGCTTGACTGGACTGCCTTGGTACTAATACATGAAATCTTGCCCATCAAGTACGCTACCGGACGTTGGCCTTAGGATCCTCCACACTGAACCGCACCATATCAATATTCCCATATTGGTGGGTTAGATTTTACATTTCCCACTAGATTTATGATCAATTCATATGGGCTCATGGTGCTTTTTTACTCATCACGGTTTTGGTTATATTCGGAGCATCTTTTTAGATATCACTGGGTTCTTTTTTACTCTTTTTCTTTTTCTTTATGCATGATTGGGACATTGAAGTCTTTTTCAGATCTTCCTTGTCTTGATGATTTGAACACTGGTTTTTCTGTTATCTTTTTCTCTATTGTTCGTTTAATGTAGTTTAAATAAAAGAATATATTTTGATTATAATTTATGGTTACGTCAGATTCATTGTAAGGTCTTATCTTCTGCAATTATAGTAGAATTGGTCTGACAGACCCAATGGCATGTGGGATTGTATCCTTTTGTAACAGTCTTTTTTAATTGTTTTGTACGTATATGGAGCATTGATTGTATGATATTTACTTTTCCACCCTTCAAAAAGTCTAAGTATAGACAAAACAAGTGTCAGCAAAATCGTGTGCTGGGAATCTTTGAAAAATTAATAAAAAGTGAAAGAATTATCGCCTGATCACATCTTTGGACTATTTACATGTTCCACACATTCGTTGTCTCATTGGATTGTCCGTATCAACGTATGTCTAAGAATGCATGCGATTTCAGACTGTGTTTAGTATTTGTTTAACATTATACTTTGAATGTCAGATATCAAAGGGTGTGCTGTAACAGCTTTTTTGTAGTGTACCTATATGCATATTAGTTTCTAATGTGCTAATAGCACCTCCAGGTAGTAGGTGTATCAAGCTACTCTAGCACCCCGTCCCAATTAAAGCAACATAATTATTCGCACGTACTGCTGTCAATTACTATACGTTGCCCATATTGATGTGTGGTTGTCTTCCTTGTAGGGACCACCACTACCTATCAGTTATTTTCACATCATTGGTGTTCAGAATATGCCTTTGGGCATTGATCACCTACCTAACCTTAATGTTTATGTTAGAATGTTTAACAAAGCATATCAGATTGTCCTGGTTCTCTTTCAATCTATTGTTAAATATGCTGTCACAATTGTAACACTTGGCTCTCTTATACGCCTTGTGCACCAATCTTCTCGGATATACCCTTCTGAAATGCACCCGAGCACCGAATCTGTGAAAGTTAAATGAGCTGATCTTCATTTAAGGGAGATGGGAAAGCTCTTACCCAGCTCCAGAGCAGCGGTAGAAGTGGGCGGGGACGGAAAGGCACGGCGTGCCCCTACTTCTAAAAATAATTTCAGCCCGTTCCCCTACTTCTTTCTTTGAAAAAAGCATACCGGGACGGCAAGAATAGTCCTTCTTAAAACGATAACCTTTTTTTCAGCTTCCAGGGGCTGCTGCACTTCTCTGTTAAACTCCAGAGGCTGCAGCAGCCCCTCCCTGAGCTCGCACAGATTGAGGGTGGCCCATTGTCATTCCGATTGAGGCTAATTATCCCCTTTGGAATGGCAATGCGCCCGCCCGCTGCCTGCCTTTAGCATATGCCAGTGAGATCTGCATGAGGTGTCTCTGGTATCTGGGTGCAGGCCATGACTCGTTGTGCAACAAATATACGAGATGGGTCCGCAAATGTGTAGTCAATACTTTAAAACAATCCCGCTGGGGCGTGAGAGGTGCGCTGTGGGCAGTGTAATCTGCTGTTTGGAAAACACAACCCTGACGCCGACGACGCGGAGGAGGCGAGGAAAAGCATTACATTCGATCAAGCTATTTTTATAGACAGTATACTTGTAAAAACACTTGTGGCTGTCAAAGGCGTGACCGAGGGTGTTTGCTTCTTCTAATGCGTTTTATAGAATATTTGTTTTGCTGAGTGCTCTAAGCTGTGTTTTTATAAGTGTGTTTTGCTGCTCGGTACGTGATGTATTAAAGGGGAAATCCGGCGAATATTACATTAGTCTCAACACCCAGCAGACGTAATTGAACAAGTGAACATCGTGGGATGCCTATTGTTGGGAATTGTTCGAAATACAGGTCTTGATAAAGAGAACAGGGTTTTCCTTTAAACTGCCAGACCCCTTTAACTGGAGGGCAACGTGATCTTAAGCCCTCCTCTGCGATCCTGTGACCTTTAATGTGTGAGGCTCAATGTGTGAGGCTCTGCTCAGGGGAGAAGCCAGAAAATCAGAATGCCCCGAACTTTGAACTACACTTGTAATGGCAAGCAGCACGTGACGAGAGTGTGCTTTGCACTCCCTAAAAGAGCGGCCTTCACTGCTCCATCCAACCAAGGAAGTAGTCAGAAAATTAGAATGCCCCCATTTTGCAGTAAACCTCTGGAACACACCAAGCAAAATAAGTAAATGTGCCCATCCTCCACTCGAAGAGCTCCCTGGTCTCTTTAATCCAAGCATCTATCCATTCATCAATTCACCCACTATCTCACCTTTACATTCTGTCATCCATGAATTCATTTATTCATCATTCAATCTATTCCTATCCCAAACGTTCACCATCTCTGCAACCCATCCATTCACTCTGCCATCCGTCCATCATACATTCTTCCACTGCCATCCATTCATTTGTCTTTTTACCCACTCATCTCTCAATCCTTTTACTTTGCCATCCTTTCACCTTCACATCCACCTATCCATTCACTTATCCTCTTACCCACACATACATCTATCCTCTCATCCATCCTTTCACCCTTCCTTTCATTCAATATGTTAAGTTAAGATAGTTTGTAAAGCGCACAGCTGCCCAAGCAATGGGTCGTCCCAGCATTGAGCAACAATAATAAAAAATACTGCGGTGACGGGGGCAGGAGCGGTGACGGGGGCAGGAGAAGGGAGGGGGCAGGGGAATTGATGAAGCAGGAGTGTTGATCGAGCATGAGCAGGAGTACTGACTGGACAGGAGCACTGAAAGGGCAGGAACAGGCGTTTCTCAGGGCAACTTGAAGGGTAGGGGGCCAGTTTTGTTTGGGGGGGACCGGTTTTGTCGAAGTGAAGGAGTTTTAAAAACACTGCAAAGTTCTTTGTATATTCAGCAGGTTTCGGTCAACAATACAAGTGCCAAGATAACTTTGGTGATCAATGTACCTGCTGGAGAGAGATGGGAGCATGTTTTGTCTACTGGCTGTTTTACTCATCTAAGGGTATATGCCTGCTGCAAAGAACATGTACCATGCATATCAAAGAGCAATATATCATGTGCATAGTTCAGTGGGTACTGCTTTGTGTTCACTTCCCGAATGAAAGGACACTTGAATACATATGGCCTGGCAGTTCTGGCTGGACTGTTCCCATAGGGCGCAGAATCTAGACTGATTTGCATATGGCTGGGTCCAAACTGGAATGGCATGGTGAGCAATTAAACGATGGATTTAAGCCCACATCTCTGAACTGGGATGAATATATGACATTGTTCTGCATTCTGTCCATCAATTGTTCTTTTTGCATTTGTCACCCCAAGTGGGACAGGTATGCGCAGACATGAGTGCCGTGCTCTCCATGCCACTGGGATGAAGCTATCCTGGCTGATGAGGGCTGAAAGCCCGAAACCGGTCCTAGGATGCTTGTTTCCAGTCCAGGGAGGACCTGGCCTGGCAGTTCGGGCTGGACTGTTCCCATTGGGTGCAGGATCAAGACTGATTTGCATATGGCTGGGTCCAAACTGGAATGGCATGGTGAGCAAAGAAACAATGGATTTAGGCCCGGATCTCTCTACTGGGGTGAATGTATGATATTGTTCTGCATTCATTTGTTCTTTTTGCTATATTATGATTGAGCAGTTAGCTGGCAACATGAATATGAAGGAGCCTTTGTGGGTTTCTGTGAGTCTAGATTCTCCTGAAGAGTCCCTTTCTCTTCTGAGCCCTGCTTAACACATGTGTACAGGAGGAGCCCTGTATTCATGACCTCAATGTTTGAGACAAAAAATAATCATGGATTTCTGATCAATGAGTAAAAGCATTAAGGTAACATGTTGTTCCTGCTTATATTTCACACGCTTTACATAAACCTGTATTCCCTATGAGTGTTTGCTTTTTCCTGAATTAAACCTCAAACATGTTTATCCATTGTTTTAATTAAATAATGTTATAAGCTGTAACTGGTCAGTGAAATGCTAAACGTACAAAAAATTGGTATGTTTTGCTATTTCTAGCCACACCCCTGACTCCGCCCACTGATTCAATCTTCGGTTATTCCCGCCCCCAGATTCTCCACCCACAGTTCCCCTACTTTTTTTTCCCCACTTCGACCACTGCTCCAGAGGCTAAAATAAATCAAAGGAAATCCCTCTGGTCCTTGCACCAGAGGGATTTCCTGCCTTGTGTGCTAGGACACGAGGCAGAAATTTTTCCTTCATGTGGCCAAACAAGAGGATCTCTGTTTTGTCCACATTGCATAACAGATGGTTCTCTCTCAGCCAATGCAAGGTGAAGTGAGGCCACACTTCAGCACCTCCAATGGAAAAGGGGAAGAGACATCTACTGCTAGAAGAAACTGTGCATCATCGACATAAGAAATAGTTCTAAGGCCAAACGATTTAATCACATTGGCAAGGGGAGACAGATACATTTTCAATAACATAGGACTAAGTGATGGCCCTTGCCTTACTCCGAATGAACATTTCCTTGCCGCTGATTGGTAAGGGACCAGCCATACTTGTTCTTTGTCTTCAAGAGATGATTTGTCACCACCAAGTCTTATCGAAGATACACCTTCCAAGAGACATTGTAGTAAGATAGCATGGGAGACCATATCAAACAACGCCGACAAATCCAACAGGATGAAAACAGCATAATCTAATTGTGTGAGGCAGGGGGTGGGCCTTGGAGAGGGCAGGGCCTCATGGCAAGACGTACCTAAGAGTCACTTTTCGACCCCATCCTGCCCCCAAGTCCCCACCCCACCCCAAAAAAAAAGCTCGCTGTGGATGGTGCCGATGTCCTGGGCTATTTTCACACCCTTTCCTAGAGTCGCAGTTCAAAGGATCGAAAAAAAGCAGGAAAACCACTATTTATATTAGCTTTCAGCTTGTTTTCCTTGCCACCGTGTGATTTCGGCTCCACACCCAGTGACCGTGTGATGGGAGCCGATATCGTGTGTCACACGGTGGCGCCGTGTGAGTTGGCAAGTATGTAGTCCCTGATTAATTAATTTTTCCATGTTTTTGGAAGCTACTGGCAGAAGGGATATCAGACAGAAATCAGCCATTACTTCTGGATTGGCAGAGGGTTTTTTAAGCAAGGGGATTACTCTAGTTTTTCCAGCCACAAGGAACACAAGCTGAGGACACTGAGGGTGAAAAAGTTGCTGAAACAGAGGTGCAATCACTTCACCCTCTCTCCGGATGATGACAGGAGGACAAAAATCTTCAGGGGAGCTTGATTTACACATGGAGATGGTAGCAGGGGCAGTTCCTTCTAAAGGGTGGAGGAACGTTGCCCCCCCCCCGCCACGAGTGCAGCAGGCAAACACAAATAAATATAATGGCATAGTAATGCCATCGGCTCGTGCTGAGGCAGGGGGCGGGGCTGAATCCTGTGATTGCAGGAAGGCTGCTGGGCCTACAAGTGCACATGTCAGATTGGCCGGCTGTCTTGTGATGGCCAGCCCAACATTTATTTATTTTTTCGCCATGCATAGTTAATTAAAACAATCCATGTCCAACTAAAAAAAACACATTTAAAATAGTACTAAATAACATACGATCAATTTTAATTTAGACTGAACCTGACTAGCTATTAAAACTATACAATTTCAGGATGTGCTCAGCAGTAAAATTAATCAAAATAAATATTTAAAATCCACAGGAGCCCGCTTTATTAGAGACCCTTTGCACTTTATCTCCTGAAGGCCACATGTCTTTATACCAATTAGTAAAGTGCTTATTATGCTTGCAGTCATCAAGCAATCAGGTGCCTGCCATGCTACTATTACAATGCCATTCAGAAAAGGGGGTGGTGATGGACAGAGTGGAAGGGTATACTCAGATGTGAGTCCCTTGCTCATTGCACCATCAGGATTCAAGCAAGCCGGGCCGAAGACGGCTGTAATGCCAGAAACCGGTCCCCGGAAGCTTGTTTCCTTCCCAGTATAAGAATTGGCTTGGTAGTTTGGTCTGACCTGTTCCCATGATGCACTGGGCCAGGGACAGACTAATTTGCATGTAGCCAGGTTCTGCGCTGGGATGGTGCAGTGAGCTAAAAAACGGTGATGGATCAAGCCCTGATCTGTTGACTGGGTACGAGTGTTCTGTTTAATTCAGATACTCTGTCCATCACCACCCCCTTTTCTGAATCGTTTTGTCCACCATAAGCGTGGAAGGGTATACTCAGATGTGAGTCCCTTGCTCATTGCACCATCAGGATTCAAGCAAGCCGGGCCGAAGACGGCTGTAATGCCAGAAACCGGTCCCCGGAAGCTTGTTTCCTTCCAAGTATAAGAATTGGCTTGGTAGTTTGGTCTGCCCTGTTCCCATGATGCACTGGGGCAGGGACAGACTAATTTGCATGTAGCCAGATTCTGAGCTAGGATGGTGCAGTGAGCTAAAAAACAGTGATGGATCAAGCCCTGATCTATTGACTGGGTACGAGTGTTCTGTTTAATTCAGATACTCTGTCCATCACCACCCCTTTTTCTGAATCACTATTACAATGCCTGCAAATGCAGTAAAATGTATCAAATTAAATATTAAAAGTCCACAGAAGCCCGCTTTATTAGAGTCCCTTTGCACTTTTTCCTGAATACCACATGTCTTTATACCTATTAATAAAGTGCTTATTGTGCTTGCTGTCGTCATTCAAGAAGGTGTCTGTCAGGCTTTTTATACCGCACTGAAATTGAATGGTCAAAATTCATAAAATGTATGTTATTAAAGTATTTAGCAGCAGAAAAACAGGGCAATGTTAAGAGGTTAAAAAGCACAAGACAAACCCCAATTTTTTATTAATGCCAAGCATTAAATATCGGCTCTTGCACTTCTAGTAAAATTTAAAGTACCATGATATGTTAAACATCTAGCTTACTTGATCATTAAATTGCCATTGCGCTGGTGAAAGCATTCAGAGCCTCCATAATTTATACTGTTCCATTGATCAGTTTTCCACATAGTACAAATAATTTCAGCAGTTTACAATTGATCTGAGGGTCCGAGTGATCAAGACTATTTATGATCGCCAACCAACAGGTTCGAATCCCCCGTTCGTTGAAGATGGATATCAGCAGTAAATTCTGTTGCTTCTCATTACTGGGCATATGCAAACCAGATGTATAATATCTCCCTTGGGGGCACCACATAATCTTCATGATTTAGATACTTTGTGTTTCCAGGCTGGTTGATCAGCCAAAGATGGCAGGACCCCTATGGCCAACAATTTCCTCTTTAGATGCGATTCATATGTCAGGCTAAGCAGTGCTGCTGGTTTTAAAATGTTATAAGATTGTATTGTCATCCAGGCGTGGGAACGAGTAGTGAATTTATGCTTATCATCAATAAGACAATGCAGTCTAGCGGGCTGACAGCCCGTCATGCTAACTGTATATCCAGCAATCCCAGGGCTGTGAAACAGCCAGAGGATTGATGGCACAGCCTCAAAATGAGCACTGGATTAGCTTGCTTCAACTAATCCTGGAGCTGCTCTTATGCTGAAAACAATATTCCAAAAACACAACCATCCATGCGAACTGGGTATTAACTGTGTAGCTAGCAACAATTGTTCACAAGGAACTCATTTCGAAAAACAATGTTTATTCATTTCTACAAGTTTTGATTGTTTGCAAAGATCTAATCAGATTCATAAACCAGAAATTTAGAATGTATATAGAATATGACACAATCCATATCCATATTCCAAAGCAGATGGAGTAATAAATCTCCCGAGGCTCTGCTGATTGGAATCTTCCAATTGCGTCTTTATACGAATTAACACTGGGTGGGAACAGCTTTAATTCCATACATATTACAAGCGGTCTCTTTAGATAGCTGAGACAGCATGCTCTTCTCGCAAGAAACTGCTTCCAAGGTGATGCTGCCAGACATATCAGCCAGAGGCACAGACAGAGAGGAATGTCATTTAAGAATCTTGTCCTCAAAAAATGGCGAGAGCTTATTGCAAAATGTGGGTGAAGCAGCAACAATGGGGCTGCAGGCTTGAGGATCCAGGAAATATATAGCTAATTCAAAATGTTCTGCACAGAATGTTTAGATAAATTAATTTGATCTGCAAAATACGTTATAACTTTATGATGCAGTTTAAGTGCAGTTTTATATGCTTCTTTCGCTTTTTGTCATAATTCATACACCATAGGACCTCCAACTTCAGCAATACTTTCTTGCGTAAATGTATGGTTTCCTTTAAAATCTGTTAGTGTGAGAATACCTAATCACATCTAAAGGGGGTTTGTGCATTTGAGCATTTAACATTGGCTGTGCTTATCTACGTGTGGGCGTGAGACCACATCCATGTTACAGTTCAGGACAAGCTGTATAACTAGGGAAAAATACACGTTTTTGTTCTTTTCTTCTCATCAGAATATTTCCAAAAGTGCTTTAGCGCACGTGCCTATTTGTAAGTACAATGATAGGTTTGAGCAGTGAGAAATGCAAAATGTTAATGCGTTATTCTAGAAGGCAACAATTTAATTGTGATACTTTCAGTGTTGAAGCTGTACTGTGTACATATACCTGTGTGTGGCCTGTGGAGCTGTGTTTTCTTTTCAAAGAATGCCTTAATATCCTTTGTTCCTGAATTGTGTCAGCATGTAATGGCTGCTGTGTGGAAGATATTATATATTTCCCACCCACTCATAACCACGCATAAGGTTTTTTCCATGATTTCAAGTACCTTACTCCTGTCACAGGGGTGCATTTGGACTTCTGAGCCCGATTCACCAATCAAATTCGGTGAGTAGTTATGTCCCATTTCAGGCTTAGATGATACTTATTCATGGTTTTCCAGGAGTAAGACTCTCTTGCTCATGGAGTATTGCTTGACAAGTCACAGAAGAAATAAATGTGTTTTCAACCTACATGAGAATAGTTGAGAAACGTTGTTGCCAAGTTATGTTAGCAGTGCAACATTTTCAGAATGCACTTTCGTGTATAAATATATATGTGAACGCAGAGTGCAATACAATTATAATGAACCAACTAACAATAGTTTTTATCTGTGCTTTTACCTACTTGTAGCAGCACCAGGAACATCCATGAGCGCTAATGCCCTAAAAAAACCTTTAATGATGGATCCTCATACTATCTGTGGCTACCTTCCCAAAGGATGAATATATATTAATACCATAAGACATTTAACCGTGGTTCTGTATCAAGAAATGTGGGCATCCACCTTATAGTAAGCTTTCATGCAAGGCCTTATGAAGGATTTATCAAATGTTACTGTTTTTTACATTAATTTAAGTTCTCTAAATCATTTTCGTTTCGCTATGCCTATCTTCTTTCAAGATAACTATTTTCAATTAATATGTGTTAGGGTGGGGCAATAGTGTATTAAAAAGCCACCATGCTCGCTGGAGACAGAGAATGCCTAAAGAAGCTGTATGTGCTATGGCTGTAATCCCACAAAAGCCTTTCTATTGGAATTGTTCAGTGGCAAACTAAAAACTTCTTAATGTATCACTCCCTCACCATTTGTAGGTTCCCGTCCCAGCTAAACTCAGTTTTGATAATGGAGGCAAATCTTTGTTCTTCATGAAAACCGCCAAGGTTTGGAACTGGTAAATGGTCCATCAAAAAATCGCAGGTGGCCCGAGACTTTTATTTCGCAGATCTAGTAGAGAGTAGTAGGTGAAAGTTGGTAACCGAAATATCATGGTGGCAGAGTCTTAATCAATAATGAGGGTTTGTTGGGCATAACTGAAGACCAACTTAATAACTTTAAAAGTGAGGCAGCTGTGAATTAAAAGCTTCTATAAAGATGCAATCTTAGAATAGGGGATACACCCTTGGAATGTGATTGGCTGAGTAAATGAAACAACCTGGCCTGAGGGGAGTTCACACCACCCTTCAACTTGACTAGACTATCACTTTTAAACTATTCTGAAATATAGACCATTTGTTAGGTAGTGTGTAGAGAACTCTGTTGCTCCCTGTTGGCGGAACAGGCTACCCATGACAACCCATCCATGTTTACTCCGTAAAGGAATTTAGGGAGGGTACCTGGAAACTAGCCAAGAAACATGGAACTGATACATCCCGGGTGGGGGATGAGGATGCATGAGGTGGGAACTGAATTACTTACTGTTTTGTAGTGTAGTTCCTATAGGACCCCTGCAGGACCTGCGCTTTTGGATAACGTACACTGTGGGCCTGGTGGCAGACTGACTCTGAGCACCCCCACCACATATGTTAGCCGTGTTTGCATTATCTAGCTCACAGTGCCACTAGAATCTCCTTTTTATCAGAGACGTTAGTTTTTGGCAATCCCAGAACATAACAACCCTGATTCCTCAGACTCGTGGAAACAATGTACTACTTTTCGACCAGTCACTCGTGCTTGCTCATTTGGTCTCAGAAAGTTACACAAAAGAAACAGTCGAGCGTGTTTACAATAAGAATTTATTGCACAGTTGTTCTTCTAGTGTAAAATATATGTGCTGCGACAACGGTTAAACAGTAGCAGAGATATATGGCCAGCAGTACAGTGAATAAAAAAGGAATAGTACAGTTCTACCATTTTGCAACAGTCATGAACATATACATGAATATAAAATGCATTTATAAAATAAAGCGCATACTCCTATGATGTCTGTCTAGATGTACCTAAGTGTACCTAGCATGTGAGTAGGTGCAAAAGAGCCAAGAATCTTGCTAGGATTTAGTCAAACCCCATTACCTGAATAATGAGTGTGTGGGGCCTCGTCCTGATCTCGTTTACGTAGATGTTTATGCAGGTGGATTCTAGTCCATACCTGGTTTCCTAGAACTCTTATGAATATTTAATCATGGAGCATGAGCACATTGAAGATAGTATAGGAGGCCATTGTTCGGGAAAACCCTCCTTCTGTACTCAAACCATAGTCTAGATAAGGTTCAGCACTCAGCGCCCGTTATTGTGGAGAATAGGGAACTAATGTAGGTGAAAGATTATGCCTATATTAGCGATCTCAAACCATGCCTATATTAGGGCATCTACAAATATAACAGTTTGTTTTGAATGGTTTGACCTAGGAGAATGGTTACTTGGTGGAGTAGAAACTAAGGGGTTAGAATGTAATGCGTTCACCGTGGTTCTAGGAACATGTTTTCCAGTGGAGAACTGGAATAAATAAGTATGTTGACAACAGCTATACCAATTGTAAAGATAACAGATGGAATTGTCAAACACAACATCAAGGAATCATAATTATTCAGAAAATATGTGTTGATTGCAATGCTTCAAGAAATTCACCTAAACAACATTGGTTCAGAGAAGCTGGCAAGTAAATTAGAGGCACAATATATTCGTCCTCCTTCACGTCCTCTCAAAAGATGTTTCACTTGGATTAGGAATGTTGTTTTGTTCACACATCAGGAGCATTTAAGAGATAACATCAGTGGAGGGAGACAATTGTGCAACATTTCTGCTGTTATTCGCGTGCACCCATAACGTTAAGCACCCCTGCTTTTTTTTAGAAAATGGCTAAACTATTTGGGGACCATGCCACACTACCACTCGTATGAATGGGTAATTTTGAGTGCCTCTGTGGAAACATCAACCCAAACATTAGTGAAACATAATGAGGATTTAGAGTTAGGACTTCCACAGAAGCATAAATGTATTTTTATTTGAATTTACAGCCCACTTATTCAACCCCAGAACAGATTTCATTTTTCTAATAACACAGAACAATATTTAAAAACCTCTGGACTGTAAATACAATGCTAGATACCTTTTGGATGTTGCACCATTGTGTTGATAGGCTAATACCAGACTCCAACACCCACTTTGCAACTTCATCTTAATTTATTGAGGGATGTAGTATTCTATTGCAAAATGAAGGAATCAATAAGGTTTCACTGACGAGAGAATACAAATACTGCCTCATATAGGGCCATGGAATGGGAGAAGTTGATTGTGACTGTGTGAAGTTTTTTTTAAAGACGTATCCTTGAGGGGAGAAAAAGGTCTGAAAAATCATCGTACTGGAAAGGAGGCTGGAGGCCATTGACACAACACAAACGGGTAGGTGATTGGCTGGATAATGGGAATTTGATGATGATCACTATCTGGCTAGAATCACATTGAGGGTACTCATGTACTCCTTATTCCTGTACTCATAAATGCTTTTGTGAGTCGACTTGATGATTTATTAAGGCTGGAGGGTTAGACCAGGCAGCCAAAGTACCCTCTGCCTTTGCCTAAAGAAGAAAACACGACCTGCAGGATGGCTTGTACGGCTTCATTCAACAATGGCTCTATAGATTGGATATTGTATCTGAGTCATAAAGGAGCAAGATAAAGGTGAAACAAAGCTTTAGGTGGCAGAACATTTACATCAACAATCTTGATTGGTTCTCTTTTGCAGATTTTACGTAGTCTCTCTCTTTCCAGAAGACATGGCCTGCAGGCTCATGTCAAGTAGAGTTCCATAAACTCGAATGCAGCTCACAGGATGTGTAGAACATTTAATGTGTTACAAAGCAACAAAGCAACAATAGTGAGGATAGTGTTGGAGTCTCTTTGGTCTGTCCTTAAACTTCTGGTTATATAGCAATTTAAAAAAACTGTTTTACATTTTTATGTTTTGTGCTTAGCCCTTGTCTGAATTATGGATTTTACTTATGCTTCCTACGTCTGTCATTGGTGAAAGATTATTGTCAATCAATATGAATTCTGTCTTTCTTTTTAGAAGTATGGCAGTCCTTTCCTTAGCCGATTCATTGTGCTTACAAATATTAAAAATATTTAAATTTAACCACGCAGTGTATGTGTGACCGCTCACTATTGCACCTTTAAGAAATATTAGGCACCAAGTCACAGATGTAGCAGCTGAGACTATTGCTTCTAGCTGTTGAGACTGACTTAGGGAGTTAGCTATACAGAGGGAGTGCATCAAAGAAGTCCTTGCAAAGATATTGCACTGCTGTTTTTAATGACTATGGTTTATGTGTACTCTAAATCTATTTATTTGTAGAAAGCAACCATAGGCTATTAGTTGAATTGCTTTAGTCGGTCGACATGTCGACCGGGCGGAAAAAGGTTCAATATGGTGGTGGTGTCTGAAATACACCGCCAGCCATATTAGAATGCGCCTTTGGAAATGCATTGTCGCCACGGAAAGGCATGCAGAGTCTGCTTGGGTGGCCCATTGCAGACCCCCAGGGATTCACAGGGGTGAGGGATGCACATGGGGGGTACCTATGGTACCCCCCTGCATTTCAATGTACAACGTGGCAGGCACCACGCTCTGCTTGTCACGTTGTGCATTGAAAAGCACAACATGCATTTTTGGCATTGCGGCGGGCGGTGCTTTCAGCACCACCTGCCGCTATGTTAAAAATGCGGGATGTGCCCGCCAGTGTGGCGGGTGCATCCTAATGGGATGTGCGGGACCGCCGCACCCTTAGCGGGCGGTCCCATTTTCCACTGGTATGGCGGGCGGACTTTACTAATGTGCTCCTAAATCTTTCATGAATCCTCAAGCTTTCTGCCCCATTATAGCTGCTTCAACCAAATTTTGCAATAAGCACTCTCCCTTTTTAGAGGACAAGATTCTTAAATTTCATTCCTCTCTATCTGTGTCTCTGGCAGATATATCTGACAGCCTCACCTTGGAAGCAGTTTCTTGCAAGAAGAGCATGCTGTCTCGGGTATCGAATGCGACCGCTTGTGAAAGTTCTGATTTTCAAGCAAAAACCCAACTTGTGTGGAATTTTGAAATTGTTGCCTATTTTTTATAGTTATACTAAAGGCAAGAAATGCCCAAAGAACTCAAGAGAAAAACATTGGACATGCCTGATTATAATTCTGAGAGCGATAGCAAGATGATAATTAATTTCTTTACATCTGGAGGGATCGTGTCCTATAGTTTAGGGACCAAGAAAGAGTGTGATCATCTCTCATACTCTGATTCCAGACCTATTAATTCTGGATACCGGAAAAAGGATTTGTGCAGCAGATCTCAGTGTTTCATATGGGATAATGAATATGGTTTGTGATCCGAGAAAGTTCTGCTGCAGCCATTTTTTGCATTGTGTAATGTCAAGTATTGTACATGCATCTTTTTGATAACAGGTCTGGAGTGGAGGTCATCCAAAAGCCGAATGCCATGCTTCATAACTGGAATTCGCAATAGTAGTCACACCACTTCACTTTATATAACCAAGGACCATGCATGAATAATTTTGGAAGACTCAAGTAAATAGAATTCCAAAGTGCAATCTTAGGAAGACAATGACATTTCCCACTAGGAAAAAGCTTTCTCCTGAAAAACCTTGTTTTCAGAATGGCTAGCCCAAGTTGCCTTGCTTATTTGGGGGAGTGGGACAAAATAAGTTCTCTGATAAACCTAAATTAAACCGAGATTATGAACAGCGATGGTAGGGATTTATGTTAAACAAGAACAACTGGCAATCCACCAATGAATGTCTCTCAGCAACAGCTTTAACAGAATTTTGGAACATACAGGTCAGATACACTCACCAATATTCATCCACTCAAAAGAATGGGGAATCTAACACAAACTCACCTGGAGGCACTGTATATCACGCACCACCAACCTAGGCGAATTATTCTTGAATAACCCTCATTGCGCCAACTATCTCCAGATAGGCAAACAACTGGAAAGTGATTGCTTACGCTGAACGTTCCGAGATTACCTAACCAGCCGGTATTCTCACAAATTGGCATATGAGTAGGTCCAAACTGAGGTGGCAAGGTGAGCAAAAGAATGATGGGTTGGAAGGCTACCCTGAACGATTGCCAGTGGTTAGACTTATTGAAAGCGGCGTCCCATCACCCTTTGTGTGTTTGATATAAGAGATACAGAAGGACCATTGCGTACATATTTTTGGAACCTTTTCTCCTGAATTTCTCCTGCATGTTAACATAGCAAATTATAAAGCCCCTTTGAGTCAGTTTTCTTGCAATGTTGATATGTCCTATCTGTTTTACACGTTACCAACAGTTATATTGTTGGTTGTACTGAGCTGGACAGTGGTCATTTTGTGACCTGTGTAAGTTTCAAGCGCTTTGCCCATCCTCGTAATAACTTCACCCTATTAGAGGTAGTAGGCATTACACTGTAAACTCACTTGCTATTTATCTCTTCACATTGATGAGGAACAGGCATTCACCAAAGTGATTTGAGCTTAAGCAATGAGAGTTGAGCAGTGACCTATGAACTATAATCTTTCTATTTTATGAAAATAGCAAAACTAGTTGAAGGGAAGATAGACATTACTCCATTTAAATAGAGTAACACATTAAAAACGTTCTGTGGGAAGGTACTCACATAATTATAATAAGCTTTCGTTGGAATGAGATTGTAGTCTAGTTTAACATTTTGATAATGTATGCTGTTTTAAACATATGGTACATATTCAAAAAATACCTAAGCTAGAAAAACAAACTTGAAAAAGGCACGTATTATAATGAGTAAGTGTCTTTGAAAGTCCAAGGCAAAAATACAAATGTTAATAGTCAGTTGAAAATCACTAGCAAAATAATATTCATTTGGTTTGTCGATTCATTGTATGGTACTGCATCCAGTTAGCTCCTGGGGAGGCTGGAAGAGAGGAAAGGAGTACCAAATATATCAAATATATGATGGCCTTGTCTGTTGACTAGAGCTCTTTCTTGGGATATCCACTGTCGGGCTCTAGGTTCTAGTCTCACGTTCTCATATTTTATCTACAGGAGGCAAAGTGGGAATTTTTGGATTGATGCTGTAGAAACCTAACATTCATTGAACAAACTAAAAAAATACTTGACATAATGCACTTCTGAACGACAGATATGACTGCAAGAGGCATGCAGTGCAGCATAAAATAATGTTGTCAAGGCTATCTTGAGTGTTGCGTTCTAATCTAGGACCCTGATCGATACTGTGACCTTATGCCCCTATACGGCTATAAATCCATTCATTCCCTATATTGGCCTAACCGATCAAATACAATATTCAGAAACTCGTCTCTGGCCTCACACGAACAGAGCCACATTTCAGAATCGCTTTCTCTGCCACTTCCTTTGCAACCAATTAGTGCAATGACATAGCAGAAGTTACTATCTGAGATTCCTAGATTAACACTCCGAGTTCTTCAACAAGATAAAAACTCAGCAACCTGAAAATCCCCGCTTGCTATGTTTTGATTAGTAATAGAACTCTAATGAGCACTGATAGACGATCACTTCCTAGTGACATCTTTATTGACGTCTTATGTCCAAAAACTTACGTCAAACAAGGCACCTTTCAGGTATAAATATTACCAATGTTGCCTTAAGCAAACGCAGTCTCGCTGCTGCTGAAGAAGCTGTTATGCTGATGATACCATAGCTGCTATCGCTACTGCTATCGCTGCTAACTAGCGAACGATGGTGTGGTGAACTTAGGAGCTGAACAGCCATCCCCTGCAAGAGCCCAGCAGATGCAAGCTGCCCGCGGACGCTGCCCCTCCTCCTCCTCGACGCGCTGAGAGAGACGCTGTCTTTTCTCCTGCAGAGAAATCCAGCTCCGGCGTTTCCAGGCTACCCTTGCGGGTGACTGGGATATCGACCTCCTGAAGGAGATACCAGACCTCCATCATTCTATTCCCGAGGTATGGTGTTGACTAAACCCTTAGAGAGAATTCTTGAAGCAAACCTTGGCAAAACCAACTTAACTTAAACTACTTACTTACTCCCCTCTCAAGTATTAGGCTTAGGTCAGGTACACTGGGGTAGGCGTAGTTAGAAGCACCAGTTGAGTATTTTAGCCTAATGTATATATGAATGTATATATGTTTTATTCATTTTAAACCATTGTATGGCTAAGAAACCATATCAATGCTTTTACAGTATTATTTCGCAATACTCATCTTACTGTACGTACTTTTTATAATAACAAGTCTTGCAATTGTGGCAATTCATTTCTCTTGTACGAGAAGAAAGACTGTTCAATAAATGTTACCCTTTATTGACAACGCCCGTCTCTCTATTCTCTACATATTGTGAAAGTAAACTGCACAACCACTGACTGAGTAAAATAACTGTCTATTGTTTCACACGACCCTAGAGATTGACTCTTATCTGAGGAGCAAAGTTGTCATGTTGCACGGTTGTTGGAAAACTGAATCCCTTCTTGGCTGTGCCAGGGAAGCTGATCACTTCCTAATCAGTCAAGAAAGTTTCCAGTGACCTCTGAGCTAGTTGGTAACAAACCCAATTAAGTTTAGCATAGTCAGTAGAGGCCTGGAAGATCCGCACTTCTACGTCGATACTACTGTTTATGTTATTCCAATGCGCAGGGCCTATTGGGAAAATAGGAACTACACTACATGGCGCCCAATGTTTGGTAAGGCGATAAACTAACGCAAGACGTTAGAGTAACTCAGTCGTGCATTTTTCACACAGACCCCTTTCTCCCGTAAATTCTCCAATAGACGTCTGGAGTGGGTGAAAGGTTAAAATCCGCCCGAACTCAGTAGGAAGAGATTCCTATGTAAAGCTCTGGTTTATTCAACGTTGAAGGATACAGTGTTCCAAAATATTGTGCACCTAATCTTTGTCTCCTTGGAGACCTACTCTGCAAACCTTGCAGTTATACAATGCCAGGAGAAAACGGAACCACTGGGGCCGCAGCAGATGCGACTCAGCAGGGTCCCGACGACACGGTACCGGGTGCAATAATCATCCCGGCACATTTAAGAAAATCTATAACGTTAAAACTTATAGAAAACGGACTGACACCACAAGGTGGTACAGTAATTTTCGTGATAGAGGCACACGAATATCGGCAGACAGAGGTATTCTATTCATGGATAAACTTTCCAGCGGCAAACGCTAGAACAAAAGAGTTTCACTATTACAAAATAGAGAAACCTCCGGATGAGTACGCTCCTTTCGAGGAGACTGAATCCCACTAAAATTCCAAGAGCACCTGCTCTTCTTTAATGGCGCCCTAAAACATAATGATCATATTACCAGGCTCGGTCCTCTAGGTAGACCAGGAGCAACCTGGCCGGTACTAGCCAGCTACACATCACATCCGGACATTGCAAAAATGTCAAAAGACGAGCTGTTAGGACAGCTAAAAACACTTATAAAAATACATAGGCAATTAGTCCAATATGTAATGGGGACTGCAACAGTCCAACCAGCTGTTAATGTACCACAGCTGACCCCTCATCAGGGGAACACTAATAAAATTACACCACAGAACATACAATCATGTCTTGGTAAAACACCCGTAAAACGGAAACAAATTCCTTTCTGGTTAGCACAGAAAATCACTCAAATAGAGGCAGTATTTCCGGATACTACCCCTATTGAGAAAAACAGAATCTTGACCATCTGCCTTCCTATGGGAATCGCACCACACGTGGAGGACTGTGACACTTGGGGTACAGTCTTTGCTTCCATTTACACAAAAACACATGGTGTTCCGTCTATGGCGGTAATACCAGATGTACTAAGACATTCAAAATGAATACGGTCCTGAACCTGCTTTAACTCTTGGTATGAAATTACTGAAAGACTTTAAGCAGGTCTCGGCTATATTATTAGCCAATATAAAGGGAGAAGCAGCATCTTTGGCGATCCGCCAGAAGTTGAAGGAAACAGATATAACAGATCAGCCAGTTGAGCTTGCCAGAATCATAGAAAAGTGCTATGAAGAATTAGGTAGAGACAGCTTGGGTGGGAAACCAGTAAAGCCCCAACTGCTCGAAAATCCTGAAAAATTATTTATTAAAAATAATTCAAACACTCCTAAAAAGAGCTGGGATGGAAATAAACAATCCACTCCCAAGGAAAAAGTTTTCCAGTCCAGAGGAAGGTCTCCTCGACGGAGGGAAAGAACTCCGACTCGAGAACACCAGTCTCCCCAAAGGGAGCCCTCTGAGAAAAGATATAACCTTAGAAATAGGGATAATTTGAAAAAACCTGATAGATATCAAAGTATTGATACACGTCCCTTTCGATCTTTTTCGCAGAAATCGGAAAGAAGAGGACGGTCAGACCCAGGAGAGCACACCAAGTCCAAAGACAAGAAACCTGCTCAGAGTAAAAAATCGCAATTTCCAAAAAAGAAGGTAGCCAGTATTAGAGTAATCGACCATGCCGAGAATACTGAGGACACAGTTGAAAAACGGGGAGTGGGCACAGACAATGTTGGACAGTGCAGCAGAAATCACTATAGCCCGCAAGATCTTGATGAGTCATCTGGAGACAGTGGACACGAATTAATACATTCAGGTTGAAACTGCCGACACCAGACTTAGCGAGCCCCATAAGATATACGAAATAACATTACGTATAGAGGGTGATAAGACTAGGAAAATAAAGGGTCTATTTTGGGATAAACTCTCAAAAGGCTATGATATTCTGTTAGCTGAAAAAGATTGGCCCCCAGAGTTTGTCAGGGAGTGCCCTCGTGGCGAAGAAATGATTATGCCTGCCTTCTCGAATCACATTCAGATTCACAAAAAATATACTTATGCAAGGAAATGGGCAGTAGCCCAGGCACTGGCATTATATAAAAATCATGTAGGATGGGATGAGGACTCACCTCCTCACAAAATCCAGTTAAAAAGTGAACCAACTGCCCAAAGGCAGTATCCCATTAAGCAAGAAGCTAAAAAACAAGTCAGGGAGATCTTAGATCAACTTGAATACCAGGGGGTGATTGAAACATGCACCTCTCAAATGAACAATCCTTTGTTTCCTGTCTCCAAGCCAGACAATTCATATCGTCTAATTTTGGACTACAGACACCTTAATGCATGTTGCAAAACATTTGCAGTACAAAACTCGCATAGTGCAGCCCTAATGAACAACATAGTTAGGAAAAAATATAAAACGACATTAGACATATCTAATGGTTTCTTTTGTCAAAACATTGCACCAGAAAGCAGGTATTTGACCGCTTTCTCCGTAATGGGGTCTCAGAAAATTTCTGTCGACTCCCACAGGGGTTCAAGAACAGCCCAGGACTATTCTCAGCTAGGGTAACAGAGTTACTACAAATATATGATGATGAGGCATTATCTTACGTAGATGATATCTATCTCACAGACGAGGACTTGGATACTCACTTGAAAAGAGTGAACACCATTATACTTGGGTTCGCAGCAGAGGGTTACAAATTCAACTTTAAAAAGTCTTGAATTGCCCATCTAACAGTATTATTTTTAGGATACAAATTATCAAGTGAAGGAAAAAGCCTAGCGGACAACTTCTTAGAGAAGTGCGCTGTACTCCAAGCTCCAAAAACGCTGAAGAATTTACAATCCATACTAGGTTTTCTGAATTTCGGAAGAACATACATTCTAAATTACGCAGAGAGGGTTAAACCTCTCTACGAACTAATTAAACCTGATTTTAAACAAATCAATTGGACTCAAAAACACACAGAAATTTTGAGATCACTGCAAACAGACATGTTACCAAAAACAAAATTAGACGCACGTGACAACACACGCGATCTTGTAATCCGAGTCATCCCTGGAGGATGCGGATTCACGTACCTGACCTCTAATGAGGGAGAATAGGTACCAATTTCAATTAAATCTCACTTGTACACACAAGTAGAAAAAACATTCAGTCCCACAGAAAGAACTGTGAAAGCAGTGCAAATTGCATTAGCAAATGAACGAGAACTAGCACACGGCAAAAGGATTAATATCCTCACAGCGGAATCCGCCTTCGAGGCGCTATTCAGCCCAGTAGACCTGCCTACAGTGTCACTGGATACGAAATGGATACAGTGTATAGATTCTCTAGGAGCGGAAGATGTGAAATACTATTTCGCCCCGCAATTCGAAGAACTGAATGATTTAGATTATGAAGAAGAATATCCTCTGCCAATCGAACTTCTGCCTCTCCCACAGTACGCCTGTATAATCTATACAGATAGATTTGTACAGCATTTCAACGTAGAGAGCAAATCCTACGATGCAGCCTGTGCGATTGTTAAAGGTTGTTGGCTGTGCGGTAAATTCAGACCGAAAATAACAAAAACTGAATCAGTTAGAAACTGTTCGGCTCAGAGAGCTGAAATCAGATCTTTAAAGATGGTGCACGAAAATGCAGAACGTGAATTCCCGACACTAATCGTGTGCGATTCTCATTTATGCATCAACTATTACAATAATAAACTGCAGAGCTGGATTGAAAACGATTACAAAGATGACACAGGTGCCACAATAAAGCATAAATTGCTCGGGAAACAGGTAGCTCTTTTACAAAAAGAACTACAAAAGACTCATGTGATACACGCACAGAGTCTTCAACGTGATGGCGTTCACGTTGCAGGGAATTCATTGGCTAATACAGCCACAGAGGAAGCAACTAAACCGGCTTCCGTAGCCACAAAAAAGCGTGCAGAAAAAAACATAGACGGGGAAACCATGCTGGCAGTAAAAACGACCGTAAAAGGCGACTGTGCAGCACTACCCGTGAACTATCCACTCAATTATGCATACGTGATCGATGCAAACTCCGTTCCTTTTGCTCGAATCCCTGGAGTGGGGGATAGAGTAATTCCAAACATGAACAGGAGAATATTTTTAATAGCAGACGCACACATGGGTTTGGGTCCTAGACACAGAAATATCAAGGAATCCTTGACTGAATTACAATCAGTATACTGGTGGCCGGGAATGAGTGTGCAACACCAAATATATGCAAACAACTGTGAAAACTGCAACAGGGATCGCAGTAGTGAACTATGCTACCAGCTACCAATCAGAAACAGCATAACGCTGTCTACATCCCATCCTGCATCCTATTAATCATTTAAGGCTAAACACACTTAAAAAATGTGGCCTCCAGCGCTCGGCTGACGCCAGAACGGTTATAAAAGATCTACGAGTCTTTATCGGCACATACGCAATTGCCATGTTCCATTCTGACCAGGGTCCTGCTTTTAGCTCTCGAGCTTATAAGGAGGCCATGGCCAGCATGGGAATTGGGTTGCGGTATTCTTGTCCGTCATACCCCGAAGGGGATAGTGTGGTAGAAAGAAAAAACCGGGACATAAAGCGATCTATAACAGCGAAGGTATTAGGTTCAGGCGCTGGGTGGGTCAAACATCTAATAAGTGTCCAGACCAGTCTTAATAACTTGCCAAGAAATTCTCTAAAAGGTTTCAGTCCATACGAACTATTGTTCGGAATTAGAATGAGAATTCAGGACTTAGATAGTCAAGTGTCAGTGGTACAAGATAAGAAAACAGACTTTGACATCAAAGATTGTTTGGCTGTTTTACAGGACTTGAATGAAACAAGAAAATCCTTAAGCAACATAAAGTTAAAGCAACAGCCAGCTACCACTGACGAGGCACCACAAGCAACAGCCCCAGCAAGGCCTGTCTGGATTCCAAAGATTGGGGATCTAGTCAGAGAAAAAATAGCGGTGAAGAAGGAATTTGGGCCTTCTTACAGAAAAGCAGTACCTGTCTTGGCAGTCACCGGAACAAGATCAGTTGTACTACCGCCCCTTGCTGGTAAAAAGGAGAACAGAGTTGTATCTATCGACCTGGTAAAACCACAAGCATGTGGCCTATAATCAACAGTAGGCCCAGTGGACTCCCAAGAAACAACAGAATACCCAAACTTGCAACAATCCAAGAGGTTCAAACTGAAAGACTAATCACATTCGATCAGCCTGCAGTGCACAGAGAGGGACTATGCAATAATGCCATGGAACTCGTGCCTCTTGAGACACAGATTGAAACAGTTCGTCAAGAAACACCAGTCTACAATAATGTGGCATCAGAAAGTGCTACCGAAAGACAAATTGAAAGAACAATCCCAACAATTGACAGAACTGCCTCTGGTTATTTCATCGACTTCGACAACTTTTCCGAGGATCAAAGTAACCCCGAAGTGATGCCAGAAACAAATAAGACTTTTAAAGAAAAAGCAATGGAACTCTTTCATCGATTGAAGGAAATCTACCTTATTTCCCCTTGGTTAGAGTTCTGGTTCGGTCTAGGTGTATTTTTCCTCCTGCTTTGGCTCATCATGGTACTTTGTTTGGGAAAATTCATTGAGGGAAAATACAGTACAATAGGCACAGCAAGTCAGAACATCAACCTAGTCCTCAAACCACACAGATCATCCCACGTGAAGAAAAGAGAACTGTCAACAGTAAATGTCACAGCCATTCCAATACCCGGTGGGGTAGTATGGGAGAAAACTGACTATGAGATCTATGGTCCGGTCGAGATCCTGAAGTATCCTCATCAACTGAAGGTTTCCTTAAGTGACTTTGTAAAAGCTAGTACATTCTCTGATGATTGGGACTTTAACAGTATTAATGACATGATGTCTGATTTAGTAATGTCAGCTAGATTCACAGAACATGATTATTTACAAGGTTCGTCTAGTTATGAACAGTTGTTCTGTTATACACATTATGGCGATCATTATTTGCATAAATCTGCACAGCCTAGAAATGTTTTTAAGTATAATCAATGGGAACATTGTGCTACACCACCTAAAAGCAGTTCTAAAACATTCTTTGAGAAATTCAAGTACTTCTCAGGGTTTAACACCAGTGATGCAGAAACGTTTTATTACAAACTGTTAGGTAAAACAGGAATGAAAACAATGCTGACAAATACTAAATTAATATATTCAGAAGCATTTTATGAAAAAATGATGAAATTTGGTTTTGATTATTGGAAAAATAACATTGAAACAAAAACCATTTGGGGTACGAAAGAGTGGCAGGTACAAGGCCTAGAAGCACTATTCAGAACCTGCATGATACCTGAACAAATGATGTTTCAAAATGACACAATTCACCAAACATCCTGTCTTGGCCTAGCTAAGATTAAAGACCTAAACAAACCGTCTATTCCAAAACTAATACCTGAAAATGCAACAACAGATATTGAGATAGACGTAACTAAAATTTTACATTTTAACAGAACACATCCTGATTGGAAAAAGTGGTTAATCTGGCCTACAGACACCAACAACTGTCAAGATAGATTCCTGAATAAAACACAGTGGTTGAAAATGACCAGACAAGACCCTAGATACTCCAAGAGACAACATCCAGGGATAGTAACAACATACAGTGTAGGGAAACTCTGCCTCAAATGGCTAGGATCATCCACACTGGCTGAAATTAAGCAACACTTGTCTTTACTTAAAGAGGGTGCTGATTTGCGCGATTTTATTATGGGACCACGCAAATAGCGTCAAATGCATTTCATAGCGGCCAGCATCTAAGCTGCGTACAACGAGGCTTGGAAAGTCACACAAATTGAAACAGCAGAGAAAATACGAGAAATTGATCGTATTAATTTGGAAAAATCACTTTCTGTAGTGGACAATGGGTTAATGACTCTGTCCTCCAGAATATATTCGTTGGACAATATTGTATCCTCTGCCTTTGATATAATAGACAGAGACTTGCTAATGTTACAGCATGGCCAGTCGCAATTACGTTCTATTGTACAATTAGGCTGGACGCTGCAAAATCTTCGTTCAGGCTATGTGCCTTGGCGTTTAATCAACACAACGTCATTGTTTTCCATTTTTAACCTTACTGATAAACAAATCAGCTTGGCACAGAAAGGAGCAGACTATACAATCCTGAGCATCGAAAAACTTGAGAGATTACCATTGACAATGTCAGAAAGTCCTGTCATTGAATGGATAATGCACGGAATTATCACTATTCCGATAACAACTTTCTGATTTAAAAAGTGCCTTGAATACATACCTACTGGCCAGTATGAACGATTGGGCAAAGGTTATGTTAAGTCAGCATGGAAATTACAATACACACATTCATGCTATAGTGACAGCGACAAAAATGTATTTCTTAGTGGTGAAAACTGTAAACGTTCACTAAGCGGTATACTTTTGTATCTGAAAGAGACACGTTAGTGATAGATTCCTTACCTTAGAATATCCCCAGGCGTCAGACTGGATCCGGAAACTTTTGCGTAGCAATACCCATGCGCGCTGGTAGGCGTCGTCTGTGGCTCCGCGTCCGTCGTCGGCGTCGTGAGCGCCGGGATGACGTCGTCGGAGTACTTAGACGGCGCCCATGCGCGCTGACGTCAGTTCTTCTTTTTTCCGCGCCAGCTAGCGCAGATCCGGAAGAAGCTCTACCCCCAGTCACTTTTTGACTGAAAAGTTTTTCGATCCTTTTTGATCTCCTCTTAGTCGACTGTCTCGACTATCGGTGCCAGGGATGCCCGGGTTCAAGCCTTGTTCGAAGTGCGGCCGACTCATGTCGGTCACGGACCCCCATCGCCGGTGCCTGAAGTGCTTAGGCCTCGACCACGACGATCGAACCTGCGTCGACTGCCGGGCCCTGACGTCGAAGGCTAGGCGGGAGCGGTCCCGCAAGCGTCTCGAGCTGAGGCACTCGGCCCCGCGCCGCTCCAGGTCCCGGTCCCGGTCCCACGGGAGGTCGAGGGACAGGTCGCGAGGTCGGAGTCATCGACGTTCCGGAAGTGGACACCGATCGTCTGGTTCCAAGTCCTCAGGTAAGAGGCATGAGAGGTCGGAACGACACCATCGGTCCTCCGACCCGCCCCGACGCTCGCTCGATGCGGCCGGGGACTCGGGCGACACCGCCCACGCGGCTCCGCGGGAGTCGCAAGCGTCGCCGCCTGCCCCACACCTTCGGGTCCCTGGGCACGGCGCGTCGCAGGAGGAGGTCGAGAGGTACCTCATGGCCATGAGGGCCCTCCCTCCTCAGTCGGTTCCCGTGGCGCCTTCGGGCCGATCGGCTCCGTCTGGAGGTCCTTCCGGGTCGGGCGCTTCGGCCCCGACGACGTCGGGTGCTTCGGGCCCGGCGCCGCTGGCGACTTCGGTCCCGGCGCCGCGCGACCTCGCTGGATCCGGCTCCGGATCCGGGACCTCGCCGGTCGACCTTACGACCTCGCCGGCGCCGTCCCTTCAGGTGTCGTCCCCGGCAGCCGATGTGGTTGCCGACCCCAATGTTTCCTACGGTCCTACTCAGGAGTCGGAGGGGCGCTGCTGGGCGCCGATTCCGTCGGCCTTTGGAGACTTCTATCTCCACGAGGAGGCCCTGGCTGTTAATCCTGGTCTCCAGGAGCCAGGTGACGAGGAGCAATGGGAGGGGTCCGAGGACCCTCTGGCACGTGATTGCCAGTCGCATCAGGACTGGACATATGAGCTTGGGGAGGCCAGTGGTATTGACACCTCGCCAGACACTGGATTTACGTCGCCCCCGACTGTGGCTTCGGAGGCGGGTTCTGCTTACAGCGTAGTGTTGACGAAGGCAGCTAAGGCCTTAAACCTTCAGCTCCCCGTCGCGGCCGTGAGGACTAATCTCCTCACTGAGGTCCTCAAACAGCAGTCCGGCTCCGCGGAGCCCCTCCTGCCGTTCAATGAGGCCTTGTGTGACGTTCTGCTGGGCACTTGGTCCAAGCCCGCCACAGGCCCCCCTGTGGACAGGAACGTGGCCAGACGCTACCGCCCGGCACCGGGCGACCCATGCTTTTTGTCCACCCATCCCACCCCCGAGAGCCTGGTCATCCAGGCCTCTAACTCCCAAACCGCATTCCCGTCGGCCCCGCCCGACAGGGAATCCAAGAGATATGAGCAGTTCGGGAAGAAGGTCTTCTCGTCTGTGAGCCTAGGGCTACGGTCTGTGAACACCAACTGTCTCTTGGGCCGCTACACCCACACTCTGTGGGACACGGTTGCGGAGGTGCTGCCACAATGCCCTGAGGAGGTCAGGGCTAAACTCAGCCAAACCCTTGCGGACGGCCGAGATGCGGCACGCTTTTCTATCCGGTGTGGGCTGGATACCACGGACTCACTAGGCAGGGCGATGGCAACGACGGTGGCGGTTCGACGCCACGCCTGGTTGAGGTCCGCCAACTTCTCGGCCGATGTCCAGGCCACCCTCCTGGACATGCCGTTTGATGGCCGTCGCCTCTTCGGCGACAAGGCAGACCATGCGCTGGAACGTTTCAAGGACTCCAGGGCCACGGCCAAGTCCTTGGGCCTTACGGCCCCACGCCAGCAATCGGGTGCCTTTCGCTCCTTTCGTGGCCACGGAAGGGGCGCCCCACCACGGACCATCAGCCACGCGCCGCAGAATGTTCAGCAACGCGGTGGCGGACGTGGGAACCGCCGTGGCGGTGGTCGGGGCCAGCGGCGAGGCCAGTCCACACCTCCCTCAGCAGCCCCCGCCTCAAAACCTTCCTAGTCCGAGTTTTCAGGCCCATGTGACGCCTGTGGGAGGCAGGGTTCGCCATCACCTCTCCCACTGGCATACAGTCACTTCGGACAGGTGGGTGCTGCAAATTGTCCGAAGGGGTTTCTCCCTCCCCTTCGAGTCTTCCCCTCCATCCATGCCACCTCAATACCACCGTGTGTCGGGGGATCACTTGCAACTTCTGCAAGAGGAGGTTTCGGCCCTCTTGGCCAAGAGGGCCATCGAGCACGTTCCTGGGCCAGAAGTAGGACGTGGTTGTTACTCCCACTACTTTCTGGTACCCAAGAAGGGCAAAGGGGGCCTACGCCCTATCTTGGATCTGCGGAACGTCAACGGCTTCCTCCGGACGGAGAAGTTCAAGATGCTCACTTTGGCTCAGGTCCTGGCTGCCCTGGACCCGGGAGACTGGATGGTAGCGTTAGACTTGCAGGACGCCTATTTCCACATCCCCGTCCTGCCGGCCCACCGGCGTTACCTACGGTTCATGGTAGGCCAAGAGCACTTTCAGTTTACCGTGCTCCCCTTCGGCCTTGCCAGCGCCCCACGGGTGTTCACGAAGGTGATGGCGGTGGTCGCAGCCCATCTGCGCAGGCAGGGGATATCAGTCTTCCCCTACCTCGACGACAGGTTGTTGAAGGCGGGCTCGCCCCAGTCAGTCGTCAGCCACCTCCAGACTACGGCCGACCTCCTGCACTTGCTGGGGTTCTCCATCAATGTGCCGAAGTCACACCTGTGTCCCTCTCAAAAGCTCCTCTTCATCGGAGCGGTTCTCGACTCGGCGCAGTTTCGGGTTTACCCACCCGAACAGCGGGTTCCGGATATTCAGGCTCTGATTCCTGTCTTCAGGCCGTTATCCCGGGTCTCGGTCAGGTTGACGCTGCGGCTTCTGGGGCTGATGGCCTCCTGCATCCTTCTGGTGCGTCACGCCAGGTGGCGGATGCGGGCTCTGCAGTGGGACCTGAAGTTTCAGTGGGCCCAGCATCAGGGCAACCTGTCCGATCATGTCCTGATCTCAGAGGGCACTGCGAAGCAACTGCAGTGGTGGCTCACGGACCGCGACTGGGTCAGTGGCAGACCCCTCTCCCTACCCCAGCCGGAGCACGTAGTTGTGACGGACGCGTCCCTCCAGGGCTGGGGAGGCCACATGGGAGAGGCGGAGATCAGAGGCCTCTGGTCTCCGGCGGAGTCCCGGCTCCACATCAACCTTCTGGAGCTGCGGGCGATTCGTCTTGCACTGAAGGCATTCCTCCCCTCTGTCAAGGGGAGCGTAGTGCAAGTGTTCACCGACAACACCACCGCCATGTGGTACTGCAACAAACAGGGCGGTGTGGGGTCGTGGACCCTCTGCCAGGAGGCTCTGCGCCTCTGGCAGTGGCTGGAACATCAGGGCGTGACCCTGGTGGTTCAACACCTGGCAGGCTCTCTGAATGCCAGGGCGGACGAACTCAGCCGCCGGTGCATGATGGATCACGAATGGCGTCTGAACTCGGACGTGGCGCAAGGTCTCTTTCGACAGTGGGGAGAGCCTTGGTTAGATCTATTCGCCACAGAAGAGAACGCGCAATGTCAGCAGTTCTGCGCGTTGGAGTTTCCAAGGCGGCACTCGCTCGGAGACGGTTTTCGTCGCGAGTGGAGCTGCGGTCTGTTGTACGCCTTTCCGCCTATACCACTTCTGCCCAGAGTGCTGAAGAAGATCAGGCGCGACCGGGCCCAGGTCGTCCTTGTGGCTCCGGACTGGGCACGAAGATACTGGTATCCCGAGCTACTCAGCATGTCAGTCGATCCCCCGATTCGTCTGCCTCTTCGGGAGGACCTTCTGTCGCAGCAGCAGGGGACGGTCCTGCACTATAACAACCTTTCATGCCACCAGCTTGTCACACCTGCAACACAGATAGAGCCCTTCTTTATGCAACTCGCGAATGGGAGTTACATTCTAAGAACGGATCACAGATGTTGTGGCCTTGTGCCAGGGAGAAGTTATCTCGTAAGCGTAACTTCCATGGTCAAATGCTGTATGCAAGCATTGTTTCCGAGCGGGCCTGGAGACATAGAGACTCCCATCTGGCCTCGTCTGAATCTCTATTCTATACGAATTGATACTTTAAGCAAAATGAAGTCTGTGCTTTTGCAGACAACAGTGCCCATAATGTCATCAAAAGAGACGTATGATCTCCTAGTTGCAAGGACAGCTACGGAGGTTCATGACCTTTTATCAACAAATTGCCCCGTGCATTTCGTAGAAATGTTGAGCCAACTCCTTAACATGTCTAGTGCCACTGGCATCCCAGGCATATTTAAGACGATTTTTATGGGACTGCTAACACCATTTCAAGCAATTCTGGGAATCGTTCCAAATTTTGTACACTCTGTTTTTGGCGGCATACCCCTATTTTTGGGACTTGTAGCAGGGATTTTATTTTTGACCCTCCTGTTTCGTTATGGCAAGCCACATCTCAGACATGACTCCTATGGGAATGGAAGAAACAATCCTAGCAGTGCGCTACCGGGACAGAATAACTAGAGTCCTTGGATTGGCCAGGCTGAGAGATCTAAACATGACCTGGTTCCTTTCATTCAGACCGATATGGCAAAATTGCATCTTACCTGTACTACGATGTATGCTATGCGGAGATGAGTGTGTGTTGGACACCTGTCTTTCCCTTCCATCAGCAGTACCAATGGATATCGATACTTTGCAAGGTCCGATAACGGCTCACGCATTGTGTTGTCCCCAGCGGCTACCAATCCTGATGACGGCATTCGTTGAGACTCCTGTGCTACGACTAGGTGGTAACAGTGGAGCGAGTGACAAAAGCAACATCACCCAGGTACGACCTTCTGTGAGCATTGCTGATCCAGCCTTTGATGACAGCAATCATTCTCACACCTGCCAAGTTACAGCACTATCGAATTTGGTCGAACTGTCACCTGATTTTGTAGACCAATTCTTTGAGAGCCTGTCTGATATGATGTTCTCACCCGAACAGAAACAATAACTTTAGAGAAGTATTCCGACACACAGCGTTCCCATGAACTCTGGATTCGGCCTTCAGTTTGGAACAACAAAAACTGCTAAAAGCGTTGGAACTCTAATTTCCCCGTTCAAGCAATAATTCTTTTGAATTGAACACTTTTTAATATTCACCCTTTTTCTGGCACGAAAAATTCTTTGCTTAAAGTAAAACTATTCATAGAGAACAGAAGCTTCTACTTCTATTTCTAAATACATCTAGAGACATAGCAGCTTTACACCAGCCTCTAGCACATTTTACTGCAATGCATTTATATGTGATGAAATTATCTCACCCTTCTTCTGTATTCAGAGATATTTCATGTGTAATTCTTTTTGCAAAATCGTTCATTGATTTCATATGCTATAATTTTTGAATGATTTCTATGCTTCAAAAACGTACAGTACCTAAATTTTCACGTATTACAATATACGCCTATTTCAAATGCATATATGTATTTTGGGGCGGGCAATGTTACACATGCATCTTATTGCTCTAGTTTTAGTAATTTGATGGACATGAATTCGTGGAGTGGGTGTCGCGTTCTAATCTAGGACCCTGATCGATACTGTGACCTTATGCCCCTATACGGCTATAAATCCATTTATTCTCTATATTGGCATAACCGATCAAATATAATATTCAGAAACTCGTCTCTGGCCTCACACGAACAGAGCCACATTTCAGAATCGCTTTCTCTGCCACTTCCTTTGCAACCAATTAGTGCAATGACATAGCAGAAGTTACTATCTGAGATTCATAGATTAACACTCCGAGTTCTTCAACAAGATAAAAACTCAGCAACCTGGAAATCCCCGCTTGCTATGTTTTGATTAGTAATAGAACTCTAATGAGCACTGATAGACAATCACTTCCTAGTGACATCTTTATTGACGTCTTATGTCCAAAAACTTATGTCAAACAAGGCACCTTTCAGGTATAAATATTAACAACGTTGCCTTAAGCAAACGCTGTCTCGCTGCTGCTGAAGAAGCTGTTATGCTGATGATACCATAGCTGCTATCGCTACTGCTATCGCTGCTAACTAGCGAACGATGGTGTGGTGAACTTAGGAGCTGAACAGCCGTCCCCTGCAAGAGCCCAGCAGATGCAAGCTGCCCGCGGACGCTGCCCCTCCTCCTCCTCCTCGACGCGCTGAGAGAGACGCTGTCTTTTCTCCTGCAGAGAAATCCAGCTCCGGCGTGTCCAGGCTACCCTTGCGGGTGACTGGGATATCGACCTCCTGAAGGAGATACCAGACCTCCATCATTCTATTCCAGAGGTATGGTGTTGACTAAACCCTTAGAGAGAATTCTTGAAGCAAACCTTGGCAAAACCAACTTAACTTAAAGCTACTTACTTATTCCCCTCCCAAGTATTAGGCTTAGGTCAGGTACACTGGGGTAGGCGTAGTTAGAAGCACCAGTTGAGTATTTTAGCCTAATGTATATATGAATGTATATATGTTTTATTCATTTTAAACCATTGTATGGCTAAGAAACCATATCAGTGCTTTTACAGTATTATTTCGCAATACTCATCTTACTGTACGTACTTTTTATAATAACAAGTCTTGCAATTGTGGCAATTCATTTCTCTTGTACGAGAAGAAAGACTGTTCAATAAATGTTACCCTTTATTGACAACGCCTGTCTCTCTATTCTCTACATATTGTGAAAGTAAACTGCACAACCACTGACTGAGTAAAATAACTGTCTATTGTTTCACACGACCCTAGAGATTGACTCTTATCTGAGGAGCAAAGTTGTCATGTTGCACGGTTGTTGGAAAACTGAATCCCTTCTTGGCTGTGCCAGGGAAGCTGATCACTGACTATTCAGTCAAGAAAGTTTCCAGTGACCTCTGAGCTAGTTGGTAACAAACCCAATTAAGTTTAGCATAGTCAGTAGAGGCCTGGAAGATCCGCACTTCTACGTCACTACAACTGTTTATGTTATTCCAATGCGCAGGGCCTATTGGGAAAATAGGAACTACACTACATGAGAAAGGAAGAACATTTTCAAATCCATCACTCAAGATCTCAAACAAGTTATAGATGTTTGATTTTACTTTTATGCTTGTATAACATGTTTTTAGACAATAAACTGAACAATGGATAAAATTAATGGGACAATCAAAGTAACTCCTATTACTTTTCCCAGGATAAGGTCTGGTTGCTCCTCTTACATGTACACGTTTTCATGATTAGTGTTCAAAAAACGTTGCAGTTGTCTATGACCGCCAGCTGCCTTTTGGCTAGGTCCACTCTACAGAAATACCACATGCATACATTCCCAACCTTACAGATAATAATCACATTTAAAACTGCTTGTAGTTTAGAATACCTGAGTTTAAGTGCAATATTATTTTTTCATTTGCATTCATATTTTTGTTTTTTTTTACCTTAAGTGATCCATAAATGTAATTTACACTAATAATGCTCAGTATAGTTATATGGCTTAGTGAAAAGTGCTCTAACATGTATTTTCATTTTGAATCACAGGATTGATAATATGAATGGCTCTCAAACAAACAGACTCCATAGCCCTGCAAGCTTTGCAAACATAAATATTTTTGGAATTTGCAAAAAGTTCCAGGAGAAAGCTTAGAAAACAACAAAAATCATATGGATTCACATATATTACATTGCAGATTGGCCACTGGCGATACTCAAATGTTTTAGAGTCAATATACATAAGATTATTTAACTCGCCATGAAAAGGCAGGTGGACAGTGACTTTGAGGGCCCTAGCATGGCCTCCATACCCCCTGACCCTCGGCTATGGGCGATGGGGGGCACCCCCAGGGTACCTATGATGCCCCCCTAAACATCCCTGCACCATGTGGCAGGAGTGTATGTTTTGTACTGCGGTGTGTGCTGCAGCCCTCAGTGCACACCGCAATGCAAAGTATACACATTGCGACCGCCAAGAAGGCGGTCACATCGTAATTTGCCAGCGGGACAGCCGTCTTTTAGTCGGATGGTCCTGCTTCTGCCATGGTGGGGATCAGACAGAAGTCTGACCGGCATCATAATCAGGCCCGTAGTGGCAGAATGGTGATCAGAATTTCCATCAAAAGGCTAAAAATGCATAGTTGATACATTCAATGCAGTAAATGCAAGTTTCCTATCATTCTTAATAGCATCTTTCACTTCTACATCCTTTAAGTTTTCCATTCTGCATCTTCCAATCCAATTCTCAGTCACATCATATGACTGAGAATCCCCTTCAAACAAGCAGGATGGAAAAATAGAAGCAATTTCACAAAGACAAAAACCTGACAATCTCTGGCCATAAACAGATCTTATAAGATTTACCACAATCATGTCAGCTCCAGCATAACATCCAGCGTGGGCACCATCATTCAATGGATGCCCACAAAATGTGAAGAATTGCCAACATTACTCTGTATCAGCATTATACCAGGTATAGGTACTTCCATACTTGTGATGAGGCACACAATATGGAAAGAATAACTACCATCCTTCCAGGGAAGGCTCTATTGCAGATGTAAGCTTTATAATGCCATGGATGCCCACAAAAAGCCAGCAAGTGCCACCCTAATACCAGGGCCAGCATTATCCCAAGGTTGGATACCTTCATGCCATGAATGCCCACAATATGTCAACAATTTCTAGCTATGTGATAGTAACAGCATTATCTTAAGGGTACCGTGACATTGGATGCGGCCAATATTCCTCAAATTATCAACATTTTGCGAGGGCCAGTATTATCACAGGTGTCTGCACCATTTTGCAAAACTGTTACGAATGACCACCATTAAACCGTGGTCATCATTATACCATGTATGAGCAGTCTGCAAATCATTCTCCCTCAAACAAAACAACGTCAGCATTTTAGATGTTTACATATACATATATCAGACACCGTCTGCCTTCTGTCTTGTTTCCCTAGCTGCCCTGTTCGGCACTGTTTGGTTCCCTTCCTTTTTTCCTGTATCCTATTCCCATGCAGTGGCAGCCCTGCATTGCACATAGAGTGTAATTGACAGCATGAAGCTTTGCTAAATAGCTGTGAGCCACCTGAATGACTCATAGGGGATGAAAGACTACCTCTGAGCTGGATTGTATGCATTTGATTAAGTAGAACCAGATAAGAATCATCAATTTCTAAGCTGCTACTAACCCAACCATCTTGCACAGACATATTCATTGGGAGCCGAGCAGTTGAAGTTTGTGGGAAGATCTTCTAAGAGTGTGGCAGGCTCCTTTCCACATCTTAAGAAATGGCTTGCTTATTGTTCTCACATGCAGTGATAGACCTTTGGGTTTCACCATCTGTAAATGCTTGTGTTTTCCTAGATTACCATACAGATACCCCATAAATTAAGCACTGTGATGCAGCCCTGGTGCTACATCATCATACCCTTCAAATACAATGTTAAAAATAACAGTAGGTCACGGCCAAGTGCCAAGGTTGTAGCAGATGTTTTAGACATGTGTTTAAGAAACTGTGCAATAATTTGTAGTTCTTAATCAAAAATTGCTTGCTGTTTCCCTACTAAATAGGCATTTTCCTGGCATTTTCTTGACATTTGCTGTCACAGAATGGTGGTGCCCGACGGCTGCAGTATTACTTCACCATACTTCGCTCTTATGAGGCATCTGCAAAATTAAAATATCTGGCGCCTGTCAAGCAATATCACAAGCTCATTCGGAGAGCACGGGCAGAGTTTGTAGCCAACAAGATTCTGGCTAGTTCAAACCCTGCAAATACCATCTTCTCCCTGCTCAATAATATGAAGAGTGCGGGTGCTTCCAGAGCCTCTCCCATAGCCTCCAATCGCCAGTGTGAGGTATTAGCGCAGCACTTTGTGAATAAAGTTGAGCAGATTTATTGCGGCCTAAGGCGAGCCCCCCCTATGGATAAAGTGGTGCTTGGAGGGGAGGATGTCATGGAGGGCAACTGTTTATCATCTTTTCCATTGTTGACGCCCCCACAATTTGAGGCCTTGTGCCATAAAATCAAGTCAGGCTCCCCAGCTGACATTATGTCATCTACCCACTTTAGCCAGTTCCACTCACTGATCGCTCCTGTAAGTTTAGAGTTGGCCAATTTGTCTCTGAGGTCAGCTTCTGTACCTAGGGCGTGGAAGCACGCCAAAGTCATTCCTCCGATAAAAAAAACCCTCTCTTGATCCAGAAGATCCTGGTAACTATCGCCCTATTTCCCAGCTAAGCTGGTGGAGGCACATGTGAATTCCACTCTATCCAAATTTATCGAACAGCACAACATCTTTGACTCATCACAGCATGGTTTTTGACCACGGCATAGCACCGAATCAGTGCTATTGGCAGTGTCAGAATCCATGCAGAGTAGGTTGGACTAGGGAGACTCGGCGGCCTTGGTCCTGTTGGACCTAAGCGCCGCTTTGATACGGTGTCTCATGAGATTCTTCTCGAACGCCTCCTGGAAGTTGGGATTAGGGATGAGGCCTTGGATTTGATCTGGTCTTTTTTAGAGGAACAGTCCTTCCAGGTCTCGGTACCACCTTTCCGTTCCCAGGAATGTGCCCTGCGCCAGGGGATACCACAGGGCTCTATCTTAAGCCCACTTTTGTTCAATCTTTATGTGAGACCCCTGGCGGAAGTGGCTAAAGACAGGGGGCTGTCCTTGGTGTCATATGCCGACGACACCCAGTTGGTAATTGCTTTTTCAAAAAACTGCTGTGCCGACTTGGATAAGTTCAAGGAGGATCTGCTGGCCATCTCAGATTGAATGGTGGCAAACTGTTTACAGTTAAATGCCAGTAAATCTGAGATTCTGTTGTTTGGCAAGGATCGGGAGCAATGGTCCGAGCAGTGCTTGTCGGGCCGCCTCAAACCCGCCCCGGTACCCAAGTAGGCTGTGAAGAACTTGAGCATGTGGTTTGACTACAGACTGACGTTTGAGAAACAAACAAAAGCTGTTGCCGCTGTCTGCTTCGGGCTCTTGCGAGGATTGAAACCCCTGCTTGGTTTTTCCCTCCCAAAGTTCATCAGACTATTGTTTAGGCGTCCATTCTTTCCAGGCTAGACTACGGTAACTCTCTATAGCTGGGCTCTAATAAAGCCAGCATTAAGCGCCTGCAGAGGGTCCAGAATGCAGCGGCGCGCCTTCTGGTGGCCTTACCTAGATCTTGCTCGGAAGCGCATGTGCTCCCCAAGCTTCATTGGCTGCCTGTCAAAAAGCGCATTCAGTTTAAGGTGCTGTGCATTTCATACACGATTTTGACACACCAAGCCCCTTTAGGGCTATCTTGCTTGCTGATGCCCTATGTGCCTGGGCATTCACGGAGATCTGCTGACCTTGCGCTTGTTTGTGTTCCTCGAGTTTGGAAAGCGAGGGCAGAGGGCCGCTCCTTTTGCCTCCTAGCGGCTAAACTCTGGAAATCGCTCCCGGCTCACATCAGAGTTAGTCTTAATCTTTTGGCGTTCTGTAAGACCATAAAAACCTAGCTGTTTCCGTTGTCCGACGTTTAAGCATTGGGTTGGTCTCTCATGCTCTTGCCTTTGGTTTCTGGTTGCGGTGTGTCGCCTCGTTGCTGAGGCAGCCATGCGCACTAAAACATGGGTGCACCAAATTCTCACTATGTTGAGCCCCCTAAGTCTTATCATCAACAAATGTAGTGTCCTCCTCACTAAATCAATCATAAGACAGTGTTTCTAACATGTGACTTCCAGCTTGTGACCAGTGTAGATATTTTGCACAGTGGCTAAAAAGTGAATGCTTCAGCTTGTTACAGGTGGAAACTGTGAACAAACGTAAAATAAATTAGAAGCTGAACAAGCAAAATGTAAGTAGATGAGGTAAAAGGCCCACGCCCCTCAAGTTCCTCTATCACAATATGATAAAAGGAAAACTGGCACGATAACAGACTTACCATACAAATGTTGGCGTAGAAGAGTGCATCACAAAGAAATGTTGTTATGCAATTTTGCAAGGTTCCATTAAAAAGAGATATTGTGAATCCATGCGCATGGACAAGGGTATTGTTATTTTGTACACAACAACTACAATGGCGCAGGGGGCAAAGTAGTATTTCATGTGTCACAGAACAAAACAAACACTAAATTAAAAAGAGAATATGTATGGATAGTAATTCATTTTGTGTTTACCAATTTTTAAAATGTTATAGAGTGGTTGTAAAGGAAGCACGTTATTTAATTTTACATTTTTACATGTTTATATAATTTAGTATGCAAGAAGTGCATTGTTTCGTGGACGTTTTTTGAAGGTAGTGGAAAAGGATTATGAAAGAAAGGGTGGTTAGGCATAGTAGTACAGGTAAATATGTATGCTCAGCCATATATTCGTAAAATAAATCTTTTTTTGCACTTTTGAAAGCAGTGTATTTTTAATTTGTATAAAGTATCATTCTGCTAGTGTTATTTGTAAGAGAATATTAACACTTTGTAATAATAGTGTTTGTACACAAGATTGTTTGTTTAGTATGTATAAATAAAGTTAGTGTTAGTACAAAGTTCATGGTGTTTGTTTGCAAAGAAAATTGTTGAACACTGTTAGTAATTAGTGTTTAGTACATTTTTGGTTAGCAGTATGTATTGTTCAGTAACAAGGTGGCAAGGCTACTGCATTTTAAAGTATTTTTATGCGCACGTCTTCACTCTGCCAAATTATATTTGTAGTGGAACATACACAAAAGGCCAGTATTTTTGTTGCATCCTTATGGGAGCCTATGTACAGGCACATCTTTACTTTGTGAGCTAAAAAAGCATACATCGAATAACAAGTGTCCAAGCAGCAGATCTAAACAAATAAATACATTGTTTATGGCAGGCTAAGGTACCAAAACAATACCAAAAGCAGATATATACAAGCAATAACATTATCATAGTGGCTGCAAAGGAAATGCATCAAAGTACTGGATCAATTACAAACAATATGTCAAATCCCTTCTGCAGTCTAACAACGTACTATTGATGCCCCATCACCAAAACCTAATGGGACCACAAATGGGACAATGTAAACCATTTATGGAATGTCATTACCTTGATGGACGGCCCTCCCAAACAAAGGCAACAATTGAAAAATATTTAAAAGGCAATGGCTAAAAGAGACAGGGCCTTGTGTCCACTATCTATAGCAAGTCCTAAAAAAGGAAGTAGAACAAGCATTTAACCAATGCACTTCTTAAATCTTTCTAGGTCAACTTGTGGCTCAAGAAGCTACCATTAACTGTTGTTTTATGCACTAATGTGTGTGCTGTGTTAATATTGCAAGGTATATTTTGTATTGGTAACCATCTGTGTTTGTTTGGACACATTTGATGCTTCCTAACAGGCAATCTTCCTTGATGATTTTAATTTTTTTCAGATTTTTGTAGTTATCATAATGGGGAAGTACTTGTTGGAGTACATTTTAAATACACTTCTAAAAAGGCTGGCGTAGACTCAAGTTCCAGAGAGTTTAAACCACCACACACATTACCAAAACAATCAAAGCAGCACAGATCACATTTTTATAGCCATAACTGGAAACCAATTCCCAAATAAGACCCACTTATAGTAAAGTTCATCAATCAAAACCCTTTGAAAGATCGCCGCCAAGAACTATAATCTTGCAAAATCCACTATCATCTTTTCTGGTCGTCACAAAAATGCAGATAATATCCGCCTCCTTGTTCTCACTAAAATCATATATTTTTCAGAATCAAAAATATTATTATCTGTAATAATTGACCTATTTTCTGCTTCCTAATGTCAGGTTAGTATGGTCTATTCCGGATGTTGGAATATACTGATGATTTCAGTATGGAGAAACTGTGGGCGTGATTTACAAAGGAACCCTATATTTTTTGTAATTTATACTTTGGAATAAGTTTACTATTTTTTGATATTCACAAACTCTGAGTGCAAATTTACTGCAAAAGTTGTCTCCACCCCTAGAGTATAGCATTTGGCTTACTCTTGTGTGGGTGGGTGACATCCCTCCCTAAACCTCTTTTCAGTCCCATCCTAAAGCGTTCGTACTATCCCCAAATCCCATCTACATTTGTAGTAAGTCTGTCCCTTTTCCCACCCACTCCCTCCAGTCTCACCTACATTTACTACATAAACATATACTTACGTGTGCAGAGACTCCGTAGTCAGGCAGGTAATTGTGGAGGTGTAAACGCTGCATGTAGTTTGCGAATAGCAGTTTGGGGTATGTTTTGTAGTATTACGAAAAGTGCTACAAAGTGCAGTTTGTGAATCAGACCCTCCGTGTATAAGTTGCAGAGGTTAACATGTCGCTATAAGGTGCCATCTCAATCATGGAATTGGTTGGGACCATGTCTTTACCAGTGTGTTGAACAACTGCTGTGCTTGCGGAGTGGACTACGTAAGTCAATAGCCATCTTCATTCAGCCGGGCTAGTAAGTTCTTAGATTTATTACCAAGTTTAGGCTTGGGTGTACTGGAAAAATGTCTTGAGGAGGTGCCGAATGAGAAGAATGCAGTTGTGTAATTTGTTCCACCATAGTATCACTAAAGGGAATTCCCATGGTGAACTCTCCTCAGGATTCACCACTGCATCCAGAAATCTGAGGATTTTCCATTACCACTTAACTATATATTAGATTGTAATTCGCCAAACCAATTCTATCTTTATATTGTATACACCTTCATATTTTATTTGAGTATGGGCCACATCATTATTTTAGTGTTTTGAATGAAAGAACTGTTCATTAAGAGAGGGTGTGGTGTGACAGCCAGAGCTGCAACTTCGGAGCTGGGAATGCAGGTTCGAGTCTTAGCTTCGGCTCCACCTCCTGTGATTCTGGGCAAATCACTCAATCTCCTGTGCCTATGGACAGTGCCTAGAGACCATCATGGGTGATTAGCCATGCTATACAAATCCAAGTATTATTATTATTATCAAAAGGAGTCTTTTTTCATAGTATACTTAAACATTGTTTTATTGCAAGGCAGAGGCTCCTATTAAGGTTCTTTGATCTTGCTGTATTCAAATAGCAGCAGTCAAGAAACACAAAACAACAGAAAATCTTAGTGCCTGGAGACAACCAGCCAATGGGAGAACAAGACATAGCAAAACAGTAACCAATGGCAGTAGAGAACCCCCTATATTTCTCGGTCTGACTGCGAACAGCCCTCTTTTCTTGCTGCTCGCAGTCAAGATAAGTATCATTTATTTAATCAGCAATTATTGCACTAATTACCGGTTTTCTGGTATTCTATTGATTGTTCCGACCATATAAATAATGTGCTGTTGTTTTCTAGCCCTGTCAGCACGCTGCCACATCAGTCCTCATGCTCCTGCGTGTTTCAGACTCCAGTGGCCATTTTGTCTGCAGTCCAAGACGCGCATTTCTCCTCAGATTTTCCTGCTTCATGTTTGTGGTATTTGCAACACTTCACTGCCTTTTGTCTCCCAGCCTCCTGCTTCCTTCCGGTTAAAATCACTCTACGACTCGGACTGTAGCTCTGCCTAGGGGTGCGGACAAAGTTCCTGCTCATTGTTTTCTATGCCGCTACTCTCGGTTTCCTCAGAGCCGTCATGTCATGCCCATTAGGAGGGGCTCAGCCTTGCTTCACCTCCCCCCCAATTTTAATCCCTTTGTGGCATTTTTTCCTTGTTCCATTGCTTCCTCCTTATTAGAGGATAATTAAGAGAATTCTCTGAAGGACAATTTAAATTAATGTATTCAGACTTTGAAATTCACTCCTATTGTAATATCGCTGATATCTGACACAGATGATGATATGGATACTCTGGACTCAGACAATGATAAGGATGATGTTGGGGACACAGACCCGTTTTCATCAGCCCCCCCAAAAAATGCAACTTGTCCCCCCCCTTCTCAGGATCTTTTTGCACCCAAAGTTGTATTAGACATCGAAGGAATCCCTATGTTTGATCCTAATTCGATCCACCATCCAAATTGCATGGTGTGGTTCCCTGCTGACCATGTTAGAGTGTGCATTGCTTATAGACTCCACTTACCTTTAGACAAGCAGACTAGAGGTAAACTAAAGTCAGATTTCCAAAGACCCTCTCTTCCTTCAGAAATTACTGTGACTCCATGTATTGACCTTTCTATACTTACCTTTTTCAAAGTTTGGTAAAGATCCCCACAAGAGAGTAGACAAAGTTGGGTTCACCTGCCAGGACAGCCTCTTAGATATAGTTAGTCCTCTGACCTGGTGGAGGCCATGAGACTTGATAACTATTCCATGAGTACCTCTGTTTCTGGGTTCAAAGAGACTTCTGTTTACTAGGCAATGCTATTTACTCATGAACGTCAAAAAACACTTTTATTATAATTAGACTCCAAGCTTGGGAATCTTGCATCAATGGATCGTAGAATAAAAGGGGATGGGCTCTTGTTTAGGGATTCGTTCATAAAGGAACTCAGGAAATATGTGTCCACCTTTGCATCCCTCGATAAGGCCCAACAGTCTCTTAAGAAGGTCTTCTCTCAGCAGGTTTTTGTCAGGGCTGGTAGAGGCAGGAGCTGCTTTACTGGCCATGGCTACCAAACCAAGGATTCAGAGGCTCCTCCAACTCATCTTACCCAGACTACAAACCACAATTCTATCCCCAGAGAGGCAGAGGCTTCCAAAGCTTGTGACACAAAGGTTCCAGATGCAATCCCCAAGAAGGTAAGACTCTCTTCTAGCCTTCCTTCTGGGTGGGGGGGCTGGCTCTGACTGTTTCTATCAAAATGTGTCACGGCTGAACTTGTTTCCACAGGAACGGCAAGGAAAAGAAGAAAAAATCCTCAATTTCCTGCAATCACCTATTGCACCCAACAGAGTCAAAATGACAATGGTAACCCAGGGAAGAAGGGAAACAAAACAAGGAAATTGGATCTGCTTGTGAAAGTACCCCTCCAACTGCTACTTGAGATGCATCTGCCTCTACCAGAGAGGGCCGCGAAGGATCTGGATGTCTTAGTATGGGCGCTTGTGTGAAGGCTTCCTTCAATTTACCAAAGGACTCATCTGCCTCAGAGGTCCATTGAAACTTAACCCCCTTTTTTTAACAGATTAGTTATTGGAGAAGCCAAATCGAAAAAATTATTAATAAAACGCCTATAGAAATTGGCGAAGCCAAGAAAGCTCTGGATCTCTTTAACAGTTTGCGGAGCTTGCCAGCGAGTAATAGCTTCTACTTTCTGTGGATCCATACTGATTCCCTGTGGAGACAGTATAAATCCTAGGAAGCTGCTGATTGCGTATGAAAATGACATTTCTCTTACTTACAATATAGATTGTTGTCATGCAAACGTTCAAGTACTTTTCTAACATGGACTTTGTGTTCTTGTATAGACGGAAATAAATCAAAAGGTTGTTGTAGATGATTCTAGGACAGGGGGCGTGGCTAAGGCGCCGATGTAGGTGGAAGCGGGACTCCGGAGCTCCTCCGTGCCCGCCTCGCACCACCGCATATCCTGAACCCCGGCTCGCACCCAGACCCCCCAAAAGTACATAGGAGGGCAACGGGGGCACGCAGGGTGAGTTTGGTGGACTGGGGGCCCCTGTGTACACCCCCCCTGGACTTAAGGATCCGAGCGCGGCTCCCGGAGAGGAGAGCGCCCAAAATGGCGGCCGCCGTCCTGACCTGAAGTGCCTGGCGGCTGGTTCCAGGAGGCGAGGAAGGACCCCCTGACGCGGGGACGACTGACCGCTGGCCGGCGGACAACCCCCAGAGACCGGACAAAGGTGAGGGGACCTGGCTGGCACACTCGCGGGCGACGCTGAAGGACGAGAGTCGGCGGACTTGCCTGACCCTAAGATGGCGCCGGCGGAGACCGAGTGACCGCGTTGGCGGCCGGCGACAGAGCTCCTGGTGCTGCGTGGACCGCTGGGCCAGCGCACAACACACGACCCGACCTCCTGGTGGTGGCGTTGGGGAGAGCGGAGTTTGAGGGACTGACTGCCCTTCCCCCCCCCTGTCACGAGGCGCCTACCTGAGCTGGGTGACTGTCTGCGGGGCTGTAGGGGCCGAGTGGAGGCCTGGACCTACGAGGGGCACCTGTCCTGTTATCCCGGTGACGGCCTTACCAGGGAGCCAGTGCCACTGTGGATTGGCTGCACGCGCACACCGGGGGCGAAGAGGGGAACAGGAGGCGAGGTGCCGACTCCCCACCCCCATGAATCCCTGAAGCTCCGGGCGGAAAGAGGTGCCTGCCTGACCGGGGGCGTCCGAGCACAGCGGACCAGGTTCTCGTTGGTGCCTACCCTGCCTTAGCCTTCTAGGTGCCCGGACCAGGGGCACTGGTGCCACACGACGCCGGCGGAGACTGGCCCTTGAACTGGACCCCACGAGACGCAGGCCCAGTGGTCGGAAGGCACGGCGGACCGGAGGCGGACCAAGGACGGAGTGAGGGAGAGCATCGGTGGCCACCGCAGGGGCGCTTGACGATCGCCGACCGCCAGGATGGTGCGGGGCAACAGCAGGAAAAAAGGCTTCGAGGCCCTGAGGCGGGATGACCCGGGGCACCTCGCCGAGGACGACCCGCCGGGGGAAGGGGCCGGGAGCTCGACCCGCCCACGGGATCCCTCTCTGGGGGACATAATGCAGGCGATTGTGGCGTCGCGGGAGGCACTTGAGAAGCGCATGGACACCATAGGGTCGGACCTAAGCCTGTTGAAGGACGACCACAGGAAACTGAAGGAGCGGGTGACGACCTCGGAGGTGGCCCTGAAAACCTTGCCAGGGGACGTGGCGGAGCTCAAAACGTCATTGGCGGTAATGGCCCAGAAGGTGCGGGTTCTGGAGCTCCGAGCAGAGGACAGTGAAGGACGCTCTCGGCGCAATAACCTCCGCCTGGTGGGAGTCCCTGAGAACGCAGAGGGGCGGGATGCGGTCACCTACCTGGAGGGCTGGCTACGATCCGAGGTGGCCCCGGAGGGACTCTCGCCGTTCTTTGCCATTGAGCGCGCACACAGGGTCCCTGCGCGTCCCCCCAAACCGGGGGTGCCTCCGCGCCCGATTGTGCTGCGGCTGCTGCACTTCAGAGACAGAGACCACATACTGCGGAGGGTGAGGGAAATCCCGGACCTGAGAATAGAGAACAGCAGGGTCATGGTCTTTCCGGACTTCACCAGAGATGTGCAGAAGCAGCGTGCCTCCTTCCTGGCGCTCAAACGAAAATTGAGATCACTGCACCTGCCCTACGCTATGCTGTTCCCGGCGCGGCTGCGGGTGGTCGATGGGGAGCGCACTCACTTTTTCCTGACGCCGCAGGAAGCTTGGAGTTGGCTGGACGCGAGAGGGGATCCGGGCGCGGGCCCCACGCCGCAGACCCCCCCCAGGAGACACTCCGCCGAAGGGACACCGACGCGACGATCTGGCTCCCCAACGGGCTGGCAGCAGGAGCGAGTCAAGGCGGTGCAAGCGGTGGCGGCCATCAGCCAGGGGGACGCCAGCCCCTCCAGCAGCGCATCTGAGCAGTCGAAGGACAGCACTCTCAGCCCTGGCTCCAGCAGTGGGCACGAACATTCTGAGACGGACCTGCCGGTGGTGACCCCCCAGACAGCGGAAGGTATCCTTGGCTGAGGAGGAGCGTGAGACCTAGGCCGCACAAGTAAGATAATGGGACATGCAGGTGGGGGGGGGGGGACCGCTTCTGGACGCTCTGCAGTGGGATGCGGATGCCCCCCCCGGGACTTCGCACTGGCACCGTGGGGGACGGGGTGAGTCGGGGGGCCTCTCCTGATTGTTGTTAGGGGTAGTGGGGCGGGGGCGGGGGGCTTCGGACCTGTCTGGAGCCGGTATCGCTGCCACTCCAGCCCTACTATGTAGTGATACGCTTTTTGATTCTTGAGTTTGGATGGGGTTTCCACGTTGGTTGTCTGTCCGGGGGTGTGGGAGTTGGGGTAGTTTGATTGTGCAGGTTGGGGGGGGAACGGGGGGGGGACCTAGGCGTGCTGGGGGGGTTGCCGGGAGAGTGAATGGAGTGGATGGGGCTTGGCAGACTTCGCCATGGGATCCGACTTAGGCTATAGATGTCTCACATGGAACGTAAGGGGGATGCACTCGATGCACAGGCGTCATAAGATCCACTCATACCTGGTCAGGCGGGGCATACACATTGCCTTCCTTCAGGAAACCCATCTGCTGGACAAAGAAGGGAGGGCACTGCAGCGGCGCTGGAGGGGGCAGGTCTTTCACACCGGCTACTCCGCTTATGCTAGGGGGGTGGCCATCTGGGTGCGGGCGGGGATTCCCTACCAATGCACACGACAGGTGATTGACCCAGAGGGGAGGTACATAATGGTGCGCGGCAAGCTGGACGGGAGGGACCTTAACCTGGGTTGCATATACGCCCCAAATGTGGACCAACCTGCATTCCTCGCACAACTGTCCAATAAACTAGCTCAGTTTCTGGTGGAACCCTTGCTCCTGGGTGGCGACTTTAACAGCGTGGCAGACATTAACCTGGATAGATCCCACCCTCCCCTTCCGAATGCACCAGCTGGTAAACTTGCACTCGCGCGCTCGGCCTGGCAGCGCCGGTGGGGACTGGTTGACTCCTGGAGGGCTAACCATCCGTCGGACAGGGACTACTCCTTCTTCTCCGCTCTCCACGAACTACATGTCCGCATTGACGCCTTACTATGCTCGCAGGACGTGCACGCGGAGGTGTGCCACAGTGAGTATCTCACGCGCTCGATCTCGGACCACAACCCGCTCCTCATGCGGCTGCGCTGGTCGCAGCTCCGCCCGAGGATCCCGGCTTGGAAGCTCCGCCCTGAGGCGCTGGACGATCAGCTCTTCCGTGCCACGATTGCCTCGGGCATTGAGGCATATTTCCAGGAGAACGCGGGTACGGCGGGGTCGGCCGCGACGGAATGGGACGCCTTCAAATCGGTACTTCGGGGCCAGTGCATTGCATCGGCTTCGGGAGTGCGGAGAACGCTGCTGGAAGACATCGAGAGAGAGGACGAGACCCTGCGGAGACTAGAGAGGGCGAGACCTGAGCGGCCGGACACTCACGAGGCCCTGCTAGGGGCGCGAGAGGCGGTGGCGGCGACAGTGGAGCGTCTCCGATGCTTTGACTACAAGGCCTACCTCACGCGAGCGCACTCGGAACGCGACAAATCGGGGGCTCTCCTGGCCTGGCTGGCCAACCCGTCCCGCCGAAGCTCGGTCATTCTTGAGCTCCGAGACCAGGCGGGGGCAGCGAGGTTCGATCAACAGGGAATTAACGCATTGTTTTATGACTACTACACAGAGCTCTACCGCAGCAGGGTCCTCCCGTCGGCGGAGGAGTTTAGGGCCTTTCTGGAGGGTCTTGACCTACCGGAGCTGGAGGAGGGGATCGCAAAGCGACTTGGGGACAAGATTGAGGAGAGGGAGGTACGGGTTGCCATCAAAAGCATGGCAAGAAATAAGACGCCGGGCACCGATGGATTCCCGACGGAATTCTACCTCACCTACGCGGATCTCCTAGCGCCCCGGCTGACGTGGGTTTACAACGAGTCGAGGCGGCTAGGCTGCCTCCCGGCGTCCACGAGAGAGGCGCTGATAGTCCCCCTACTGAAGCCGGGTAAGCAGCCATGGGACAGGTCGGCGTATCGCCCACTGTCCATGCTCAACCTGGACTATAAGATTCTGAGCAAGATCTTGGCGACGCGTTTGCTCCCTCACATGCCCATGCTGGTACATGCGGACCAATCGGGCTTCATCCCGGCCCGCAATACAGCGCTTAACGTGCGGCGACTCCTGCACATACTAGAGGCCGACACTTACGACGGGGATGAGGCAGTGGTGTTTGCTGTCGACATGGAGAAGGCCTTCGACAGCCTGGAATGGCCGTATCTCTTCCATGTGTTGCGAGCGCTGGGCCTGGGCGAAGGCTTCGTAGATTGGACGAGGCTGCTCTATACGAACGCGACGGCAAGGGTCAGGACGGGGAGGATCATCTCTGAGATGTGCGGAGTGGGCAGGGGCACCCGTCAGGGTTGCCCTCTTTCCCCCCTGCTGTTTGCCTTGGCTGTTGAGCCGCTGGCGGCTCGGGCCCGGCTGGGGCAGGCGTATCGGGGCCTGGACGTCTATGGTCAAGACCACCACATCGCACTATACGCAGATGATCTGCTAATGTTCCTGGCGGATTCGACGGACTCCCTGCGAGGAGCTAAGGCCCTCCTGCAATCGCTGGGTAGAATCTCGGGCCTCCGAGTGAACTGGGAGAAGTCCCACCTATTCCCGGCCCGCCCACGGAGGGCATGCCCGCAAACTACAGAGGGAGTGACCTGGGAAGAGAGGAGCCTGCGATACCTTGGCACCTCGATCTTCCATGACAGAGCCGATATCCTTGAGGGCAATATCGGTACGGCGATACGGCACACTAGAGAGAATTTCGACTTTTGGGGCACGCTCCCACTGTCACTTATGGGCAGGGTGGCGTTGCTCAAGATGGTAACCCTCCCGCGACTGCTTTACTTCTTCGGGACCCTCCCGATCTGGATCCCGGCGAGCTACTTTCGGCGGCTGCGATCGATGGTCATCGGCTTCCTGTGGGGGTCGGGAAGACGCAGGGTGGCCCATGCCACGCTTCTCCGCCCTAGAGCGGAAGGAGGTCTAGCGGTGCCGGACTACGAGCTCTACTACTTAGCGGCGCAGCTGCAATGGCTGACACAGTGGGTGGCTCGGGCCAGGAGGGGGGAGGATGGAGCAGGAGAACCGGCGGGTCCGGTCCAGGTGTTGTCCCGGATTGTCCTGGGACTGCCGATGGGGGACTTCCACCTCACCCAGGAGTTTGCGACGGCCCGGAAATGCTGGAACAGATATCGCCGGAGATGCGGTGTTACGGTTCCTTACGCACCAGAGATCCCGCTTAGACTCTGCGGGGCGCTTCCGCATGGAGGCTCGTGGCGCGGGCTGAGCGGCTGGGACCAGCAGGGGCTGTCATCCATAGGCGACCTGTACGAAAATGGAGTGATGTTGCCCTTCGACCTCCTGCAGGACCGCTTCGAACTGGCGGGTGGGGACTTCCTTCTTCATGCGGCTTTAACGGCGGCGATCCGCAAACACTGGGGGGCGGGCATTTCGGAGCCACCATTGTCCCTGGGATGTCAGTACGTCGTAATGATGGCGGGGACGGTCAAAGCGGTCACGTGCCTGACTCGACGCATGGTCTCGGAATCCACCGCTCTGCTGCGGACCCTGAAGACGAAATGGGAGGCCGATCTGGCGACTGAGATCCCCGAAGAGGCCTGGAATGGTATACTGGAGGGGGCCCGGAACGGCACGCGCAACGCAAGGTTCCAGCTGGTGCACTTTTATGTCCTACATAGGGCGTATCTGACCCCTGATAAATTACATAAGTACTTCCCGGCTCACTCAGCGTCCTGCCCGCGCTGCCCGGCGGATCCCGCAGATTTCCGACACATGTTCTGGTCCTGTCCCGAGCTGGGGCCCTTCTGGGGGGAGGTGGTGGAGGTCCTGAGGGAGGTGACGGAGAGGGACCTGCAACTCACCATGGCACATTGCATACTACATTGGTTCCCACACACATCAAAGAACAAAGTCACTAGCAAGTTCCTGGACTTGGGGCTTCTCCTGGCGAAGCGGGCCATTACGTCCCAGTGGAAGGCGACCCGGGGCCCCGTGGTAGAGCGCTGGAAGGCTGAACTGCTTAAATGGGCTAGATGTGAGGGTGAGCTTCGCCTGCGAGCTGCGCTCAGGATAGACAATGACTTGGCACTGGAGAGGGCCAGGGCGTGGGAGGGGCTGGTCCTAGATCTCACGCTCCTGGACGAGGAGGAGGAGGAATCCCCGGTACATAGCCCGGCCCCAGAGGGACGCCCGCCTGACGGGGGGGCGGCATAGACCCGCTCGGCTATTGCACTGCCCTTGCGTTCCATCGAGATGTTGTACGGATGATTGCAGACGGATCCTGGTACCATGCTTCGGGTCTGATCTTGGTGACAAGGTTGAGAGTTCAATTAGGTGATACTCTGGCACGCCTGGGGGGGTGGGGGGGCTGGGTAGGGGGCAGGGACAGTTGGGGGGGGGAATCCTGGACGGGGATGGCGGGGTAGGAAAAGTTGAGGGAGTTTAGGGGAAGGGGAGGGGGGTATGTTCAAGGGAGTTGCACAGGAACTCTTGGCCTCAACTGGACTTGGGATAGAGGAGAGGGAGTGTTAGGTCCGAAAAGCAGCGTTGCCGTTTCCCATCCACTTGTTGGCTGTAGCCACGCACAGAATGTTCTAACGCAGTTTCCTAGGTACCTACGACTTCGCCGCTCGACCTCCGGGGTGCGAGCTGAATGGCTGTGTGATACTGGGGAGTGGGAGCGGAACTCACACTGAACATCAAGGGGAATGGCATTAATTGTACTGTGTAATTATCCATCATTGCTGCAATAAAAAGATATTTACAAAAAAAAAAAAAAAAAAAGTAGATGATTCTAGGACTCTAGTAAATATTCCCGATTTCATGCCCTTATCCGGTTATATCATATCATACCCTTATATAGGCATAAGAATCATACCCATATTAAGACATTGCCAATTCAGTCCAAATACGGCAAGGCTACTCCCATAGACTCCTAGAAAGCACAACGTGTTCTTAAACAAACCAAGCCTCCAGCAGCCCGGGAATTCCCCCAGCTTCTGTATTGATTTGCCCTAGAACTCCTGGAGTCCTGAAAGAACTGCGAGTTCTTAGTGACGTCTTATGTCCAACCTTACGTCAAACTCGGCACCTTCCAGGTATAAATATACCAGCATCTGCCTTAAGCAACACACGGTGGTTTGGAGCAGATTGGCTATCTACTTGCCCGACGCCCTGCTGATGCGAGTGCCGAAGGAAGCCGACCCTCCCTGCTGACGCACTGAGAGAGACGCTGTCTTTTCTCCTGCCGAGAAATCCAGCTCCAGTGTTTCCTGGTCACCCTCGCGCGTTCCTGGGAGATCGAACCCCTGGGAAAGAGATACAAGACCTCCTTCATTCTATAACCAAGGTACAGAGCTGATTAGACCCACAGAGAATTCTTTTTTAAATTTTTTTTGAAAACCTTTATTTTAGCATTCAATAAAATACAAGTATGGGCCTACAACCGCGGGGGCCGGTCGCTAGACAAATTAAGACCATCGATATTAGAGTACTACACAGCTCATCAGCCGACAACCCAGAGGTTCGGCAGCGATTCAGGAGAAAACTGATATAAGAATGCACAACTGAGTTCCAGGATGAGTCAGAGGTTTCATTTTATATTATATAAGAGAGGATCAGGTGCCATACAATCAAACGGGAGAATGCGGGGGACAGGGTAAGAAACAGGATATACATATAATAACCACTATTATGGAGAATCGGCGCCGAAGCATACAGATCGATGCAAATGAACACACAATATACATTCCATGTTGCGCCAATTCTCGGAGCCTGCCCACCCGGAAATCAGATATCATAAAAGCATAAGCACTAAATACAAGCATACGATAAAAATCTGAATGATTGGTATCTATACTGATCCTTAAGAAAGAAAGAGAAGGAAAAGAAAGGCCATAGAAAATAAAAAAGGCAAAATAAAAAAAAAACCGTCCAGCCCCCACCCTGCACCCCTGCAGATGGCTACAGCCTAACCCCACTAGCAGCGTGCCTGTCGCCCCTAATAACTAAAACCCTAAAGGTAGGAAAAAGAATGCAGGAGGGCATATACATTTGGGCTCCCAGCCCCTTTAGACCCCCGCCAGAAAAAGCCACCCCCTATCACTAAAAGAACACTAATGACGACACTATAGAAGAAAGTAGAGGGTACCGTAAGACACCGCCCAGCCTCTTAGAGCAAACAGTTACAGGTCAAACACTTGTGAAAGCCACACCAACCCTTCCCGACCTAGTCGATCTTAACCTTGGCCCTTCCAAACAAGAACTCGAACCCCCCCATAGAGACCCAAAGGCACACAAAGAGGTAATAAAGGAGAAAAGAGTCATCAAAAATCAATCCAAGGCGACTCGCAGGCAGTGGGTCCACGGGAACTTTAGACGCTGAAGAACTCTCCCTCCTGGATGAACAGTCCCAATGTACCTTGCACAGGAGTCGTAGAGTACCCAAGAAAGGAGAAGACGACCACAAAGTGAGAGGAAAGTCACGAACAGAAGTCTCCGGGAGGGGAACGCCCTTTGATATCTCCAGAGCCGATAGTGGTGGAAGGTTCAGTGATACCATGACATCCTCGGGAACACCGTCTCCCAGGGCACCATCTGATGGTTCCAATGCTTGTTTCCTCACGGGGCTCTCGCACGGAGTCAAAATGGCCACGGTTTGAATAGCTGCAGATTCCTGTTCCATCCGTAAGGCCGGGTCCGGTTCTACCAGGAGCATCTCAGATAGGCGCAAGTCCAATTTGCTCAACAAGATATCCACATGTGAGCGAAACGCCCAAATTTCCGCCAGTACTGACCTCAGCGATGGCTCATGCATCGTTCGATCCATAGTCTCATGCCCGACATCAATCCCAATCACCTCCCCGGGTGAATCCGGCATCCTCGGGGGGGACAAACAGGATCGCGAACGTGCAGATGTGGAGGGTGACCGGTCTTTATTCGCAGCCACGGTCCACACCGTTAAGGCCGCAGGCCAGAGGCCCCGAACCACGGACCCCGGCGGCCCCAATACCGAGTCCGCAGGACGGGGACCCCCACTCACAGCCAGCAATAAGCAGAATCACTCCTCCATCGATAATGAGCAATAGAGACAATCGCCGCCAAATTCGGGCTTAAACAAAGCCTCCACTCCGGTTGACCGGACCCAGCCTGGTTCTTCTGGCCGATGTTGTTGCACTGCAGCCCGGCTGTGAAAGTACTCAAGGCCCTGGCTTCACCGCTGGAGCAGGCCGCAAACTTCAACGCGACAGAACTTCGTTCAAAAAGCCGATAAAAGTTTCCGGATTTCACCATCGGAGTGCGGAACAGTTCATGCACACAGAGACCAGGCGTAAAGTCAGGATAATGTAGAGGATATCACGGCGGGTTACGGAGGTCGGCGGAGCCGGGAGCCTAAGCAGCCATCTTGTTTGCTGACGTAGCTCCCCCCCCCACACAGAGAATTCTTGATTCATATTCTTGGCAAAAACTGTAACTCATCTACTCCTTCCCTGTACTAGGCTTAGGTTAGGAACATTGGGGTAGGCGTATCTTAGAAACACCAGTTGAGAGCGTTTAGTCATTTTTTTATCGTTGTATGTATTTTATCGATTTTAAGTATCATATGACTTAGAAACCATATAAATGCTTTTACAGTATTATTTCATAATACTCATTTTACTGTACGCACTTTACTTTATGATAAGTATTGCAATTGTGGCAATTCACTTCTCTTGCATGAGAAAGTAGACTGCTCAATAAATCCCCTTTTTTCATGAAACGCCCATCTCTCTATTTCTCTGCACTCCTGGTGAAACTAAGCATGCACGATTGACTGAGTGAAATAGCTATCTATTGTTTACGCGAATCTGGAGATATACTCCTTGTTCTGGGGGAGCAAAGTTGTCTTGTTTATGCGGTTGTCAGAAACTAATCCCTTCTTGTCTATTCAGGAAAGTTAACACCTTCTTGTTTACTCAAGAAAGTTTCTAGTGATCTCTGAGCTAGCTGGCATTTCATAATTAAGTCTAACATATTCAATAGAGACCTAGTCGACCTCAGTCCTACGTCTATACTGTCGTTTATGTTATTCCAATGCGCAGAGCCTATTGGGAATATAGGAACTACACTACAAGGTCATCGATATAAGCAATGACAAACAGATCCAACATGTCTTTTAAGACTTCATTGATAAAGAACTGAAAAGCCGAGGTGGCAACAATACACAGCCCAAAGGCATGACCAGGTATTCATATAAACCATACTAAGGGGTCGATTATGATTGCGGTGATTCCGCATCCTCCGGGCCGGTGGAAGCCACCGCCGGCCCGGAGGATGCGGATTCACTGCTGCAGACCTTTAAAACTTTGTAGGTATCAAGGACCCCCTGATAAGGATTGGACTCCTGGGTCAGGGAAAACAATTTTTATGTAGAGGTATATACCCAGGCAGACTTACAGTACAAAGAGCTGGCTATTTCAAGGAAAACATATTATGTAAACAATAGTAATAAAATTAGTGCAATTAACTGAACTGATATCAAAAAGGTAATTTTAATTCTGATATAAAAATGAATAAATATACATAACTTTGTATACACAAATTACACAATAAAAATGTATGATTCTTTCTGTGACCTTTCTTTAACACATCTCAAAAAGTCATAGTAATGTAATAAAAAAGGCTGTATCCTTATTCTTAAATCTCCGGTTTATAGATAATGGGGCTGTTTGTGTCAACGCGTTTCGACAAAGTCTTTTGTCTTCATCAGGACAGATGGATTTTCAGCCACTTTTTCTAAACAGAATAAAACAATATTTTCAGATAACTTTAAAAATAACAGTGCATTGCCTTATCATATGCATTTCAGAGGTGAAGTGTCATTCATTTGATAAAAACTCTTCTTAGCCAGACTTATATTGTTACACGAGCTTATTTGAATAAAAGAGTTGGAATAACATACATGTCTTGTATTTCATGATAATAATAATCAACATTATGCTCCTTTGATTATGGTGCTCGGACATTTCTAGACATATATACAAATGTTAAAAAGAGAAATTGGCGTAACATTTTAGAGATTCCATATTTCAGTGGATACCTATGACTATAAAAATAATTTGCACTATTAAAGAGCCTTCAGGTTGTAGTCCCTATCTAATTTATCAGAGATTTATTGGCTTTTTTGCAGTGTTGACAGGCCTATGTTTAGAGTAAGACTTCATTCGAAATTTGTAATTTAAATTTTAAGTGAGACGGACCTACTTTCAAGAGATAGATTTCCTCTAGAAATTCCAAACATTACATCTTATGTGGGAGACAAGGATTAACTAAAGTACAATTTAGTTAGCTTAAGTTTTATCCTTTGTATTCTGTTAGTCCAGGGGTCCAGAAAAGAATGCAGTCTAATTGAACGGGCTAAAACAGAAGAAATAAGTACCCTTATTCTACTCTACTTTTCATTCTTCATATTTTCTTACCTAGCACAGATTATGGGGAAGGTTCTGGTTTTAAGTTGATAGAGGGAGTAAGGCACCTGGAGTAGGTATGTGATAGCTGTTCAAAAAAAGGGAAGAGAGAGAGAATTTGGTTACAAAGCTACTCTTGTTCTCACTAGGGATTTGAGGATTGATGTTCTTACCTGATTAAACAGTGTTCACTGCTCCCATCTTACTTCTACCTGTATCATCTATTCATCGACTTTCAAGAGATGAGGGGTAAACCATCAAGCGTTCTATGTTGTTTTCGTTGCCTCCCCGGGTGAATCCGGCATCCTCGGGGGGGACAAACAGGATCGCGAACGTGCAGATGTGGAGGGTGACCGGTCTTTATTCGCAGCCACGGTCCACACCGTTAAGGCCGCAGGCCAGAGGCCCCGAACCACGGACCCCGGCGGCCCCAATACCGGGTCCGCAGGACGGGGACCCCCACTCACAGCCAGCAATAAGCAGAATCACTCCTCCATCGATAATGAGCAATAGAGACAATCGCCGCCAAATTCGGGCTTAAACAAAGCCTCCAGTCCGGTTGACCGGACCCAGCCTGGTTCTTCTGGCCGATGTTGTTGCACTGCAGCCCGGCTGTGAAAGTACTCAAGGCCCTGGCTTCACCGCTGGAGCAGGCCGCAAACTTCAACGCGTCAGAACTTCGTTCAACAAGCCGATAAAAGTTTCCGGATTTCACCATCGGAGTGCGGAACAGTTCATGCACACAGAGACCAGGCGTAAAGTCAGGATAATGTAGAGGATATCACGGCGGGTTACGGAGGTCGGCGGAGCCGGGAGCCTAAGCAGCCATCTTGTTTGCTGACGTAGCCCCCCCCCCCCCACAGAGAATTCTTGATTCACATTCTTGGCAAAAACTGTAACTCATCTACTCCTTCCCTGTACTAGGCTTAGGTTAGGAACATTGGGGTAGGCGTATCTTAGAAACACCAGTTGAGTGCGTTTAGTCATTTTTTTATCGTTGTATGTATTTTATCGATTTTAAGTATCATATGGCTTAGAAACCATATAAATGCTTTTACAGTATTATTTCATAATACTCATTTTACTGTACGCACTTTACTTTATGATAAGTATTGCAATTGTGGCAATTCACTTCTCTTGCATGAGAAAGTAGACTGCTCAATAAATCCCCTTTTTTCATGAAACGCCCGTCTCTCTATTTCTCTGCACTCCTGGTGAAACTAAGCATGCACGATTAACTGAGTGAAATAGCTATCTATTGTTTCCGCGAATCTGGAGATATACTCCTTATTCTGGGGGAGCAAAGTTGTCTTGTTTATGCGGTTGTCAGAAACGAATCCCTTCTTGTCTATTCAGGAAAGTTAACACCTTCTTGTTTACTCGAGAAAGTTTCTAGTGATCTCTGAGCTAGCTGGCATTTCATAATTAAGTCTAACATATTCAATAGAGACCTAGTCAACCTCAGTCCTACGTCTATACTGTCGTTTATGTTATTCCAATGCGCAGAGCCTATTGGGAATATAGGAACTACACTACAAGGTCATCGATATAAGCAATGACAAACAGATCCAACATGTCTTTTAAGACTTCATTGATAAAGAACTGAAAAGCCGAGGTGGCAATACACAGCCCAAAGGCATGACCAGGTATTCATATAAACCATACTAAGGGGTCGATTATGATTGCGGTGATTCCGTATCCTCCGGGCCGGTGGAAGCCACCGCCGGCCCGGAGGATGCGGATTCACTGCTGCAGGCCTTTAAAACACCCACCGCCAGACTATGATGGCGGTGGGATCAGCGGCGGATGGCAGTCCGTCCGCCGCAGATCCGCGGGGTGTTGGCCGCAATTTGGTGGCGGTGTCTGCAAGACACCGCCAGCCAAAGTACAATGGGTTTGGAAACATGCTTTTCCGCAGCGGATTTACCTCTGTGGAAAAGCATGTGGACAATAGCTTCTGGGGGGCCCTTGTGGGCCCCCAGGGTGTCAGGGGGTTCACATGGGTGGTACCTATGGTACCTCCCAGCATTTGCATGTACAAGGCGGCAGGCACCGCGCGGTGCCTGCCGTTTTGTGCATGCAAATGGAAAGCATGCATATTTAACCTTGCAGCGGGTGCTGATTAAAGCAGCACCAACCACAATGTTAAATATACAGGATGTGACCGCCAGGGTGGCATCACATCCTAATTCGCAGGGATGGACCGCCGCTGCCCCTGCGGACGGTCCCTCCACCTCGGGGGTGTCGGACGGATGCTGGTCCGTCCGCCATCCTAATAGGCCCCTTAGTACAAAAGGCAGTTTTCCATAAATCTCCCTCCTTGATTCTTACAAGATGGTATGCCCCTCGTAAATCTAACTTAGTGAACACTTGAGTGTCTTTTATTTGATCAAGAAGGGAGGAAATCTGTGGCAGGGGATATCTATTCTTAATGGTGATGGGATTCAATTCCCTATAATCCATACAGCATCTAAGACCCCCCTCTTCGGTAAAGTGCAGCTCACATTGACTGATAAAGGCTGCGAACTTAGTAGAATCCCCTAAAAAATGTTTAGGGGGAGCCAGAGGAATGGATGGTGGTCTGGTGACTTGGATAACTGGGAGGCTGGCACTAGGACTCTGGTTCCCTACTTCCACGTCAGACTTCATACTCCGCTGCATGGAATCCACACGTGCGGATAGAGCTTGTGTTTCTTTCTGTAGATTCCCAAGCATATGGGCTAGGTCAGCAAGGGACACCTGGCTCATCTCCATGGCGTTTGGGCAGAAAATAACTTTTTTCTCTTTGGCTTCGCGTTCTGTCATGGTTCAACTTGTTTCAGAAGGAACGGCATGGAAATGAAGAAAAATTCCTCAACTTCCCACAATCACCTATTGCACCCAACAGAGTCAAAGTGACAATGGTAACCCAGGGAAGAAGGGAAACAAAACAAGGAAAGGCAAAGGTCCTTTGTCGACTCTCAGGCAAAAAACAGAACCAGGCAGAGAAAAAGCAAAAGCAGTAATTGGAACACAAAGGAAAAAAACAGTAAGTATGGTGGAAGAGTAAGCTAAGCCTTGTTTAACTGTAAATTAGCTGATTCCTACCTTAATTTCCCTTCTTCTAAGGTATGCCCCTGACTGAGTACAATAGATATAAATCCAGCCTGAAGGAAGAAACAAGAGATTGTATAAGGAAAAAGACTACCATATATACAGAGAAACCATAACATACCCATGCTCATGTACCCACATATGTTCTAGACTTCAATACTTGTGAGGACTCCCAATAACTGTTCATCTGTCAACTAAAAGATAACCTTAATTTAGGCATACATTAACATGTTCCTCTTTGCCAAAGGAAAAAGAAAGTAATAAATAATCTGAAGGAGTGGAGTCAACTTAAGACGGCAGCACCAGATCAGATATGTATATGTTTATATTCGAGTATGCAAATGAGTTGGCAGCGCAGAGCGCTGTTACTGGTTGTACAGTATTATGGCTTTTCTTGTCCTTTTCTTCTCTTGCAGTTTCCTCTTTGATGGTGTACAAAGTCCATAGAAGCGGAAATCGTGTGGATATCACCAGGCAACACCGTCGAAGATTCGGGCAGCGTGCGGGGCGTTGACAGAGTGAAAACCCGGGAGGAAGACCTGATGACTCAAGGAGCTGCACAGAGGATATGGCATCATGTGAGGAAAATCGGGCAGCGTGAGGCGTAAACAAGACAGATACACAGGAGGAAGATCCGACGATCCAAGGAGCTGCAAGGAGGACCGGAAGTTGAGTAGCAAATCCCACGAGAGCGAATGTGAAGCGTTAGGGCTTGGGAGGGGCTGCACTTTAGCCTGTCTGTTGGCTTTGAGGATGTGCGCAGCCCCCCCTTTACGGCCATTATTGTAGTTGTCGCTGTTCCCACTGCGTCCGGGACCTGCAAGCACAACAAAATGGCAATTCATAACAATAGATCAATGGGTGTTAAACACCATCCATGTTTAAGCTATAGAACGGTATTCCTGGCCCTTTCAAACAGTGTTTCTGCCCCCCTCAAAAAATTCTCTTCTGAGATGTCTGACATAATTTATTTAGAAATACAGTCTCTTTTATACAAACAGCTCATTCAAACCATTTTTTTCCTGATCCTTCAGGTTTCTTCAACTCCCTCTTTCTAGTGTGAGACTAGTGATCAATCTCAGACAGTTCAACCAGTTTGTTGTTGATCAGCATTTCAGGATGGACACCGTCATCCATCTTAGGGATTCTCTGCTCCAGCACAACAAGATGGTTCGTTTGGATGACAGAGACATGGTTGCATGCAGGCTCTGACCCTGACATAGCGACGGCCCTTCCCCCCAACTATGCGATCTTGAGGATGGATCGGACCCGTAAAACAGGGGGCGGAATCACCATTGTTTACAACAAAAAACATACATGCACCCTCGAGCCATTAACAATCCCGGAGTGTGAAGCTGCATTCTTTAAAATCTGCTTGAATCCCAACTTCACATTTTCAGGCATCCTTATGTACCGGCCACCTGGAAGCTGCGCTAAATGGGCTGCCGATTTGGCCAATTACATCACCCCTTTTCTCTTGGCGTCGAAAAACTTCTCCATTATTGGAGACCTTAATCTTCACTTAGAGGATAAATCAAATACGACTGGTGCAAATCTGTTAGAAGATCTTATCGCACTAAACATCCATCTCCTAAACTCGGGACCTACGCACAAGCAGGACATTTATTAGATCCAGTCCTTACAAATCTCTCACAACTTACCTGGAAAGACTCCACTCCGGTCTGTTGGTCTGATCTTTTTTTAATTAAGTTTACTCTCATACCACCTACTACCTCCATAGACCATAAGATGGTACCGACCCAGCCTAAAATAAATGGGAAATCCCTAGATATTTCCAAACTTAACTCTGCACTTGGCTTGAATCCGCCTAAAAAGAACAATACTATGGAGAGCATTGCTAACGCCACTCAATTATGGCTTACCAATGCAGTAGAATCTTGTTTACTCACTCTTAAACACAAGGGCAAGGTACATCGCCCTCCTGCCCCATGGTTCAATGACTCACTGGAAGGGGAAAAAAACAAGTGTAAGGATCTTGAAAGAGCATGGCGCAAGGTATAATACTGCTAGAAATCTCTATCACACCGCATGTAAAAAAGCACGTGCTACATACGTTGCTGAAACCATAACAGGAGCTGCAAACAAAGCTACAACTTTGTTTAACACGGTCAAAGACCTTGCGGGTGGGCAGATCACAGCCCCATCACTCCCTCTCAGTGAGAAGCAATGTCAAGACTTAGCCCAATTTTTCTCAGATAAAATTGACAAATTAATTGTTGAGATTGATAAGAACAACTGTAACACCACCTCTACGGAAAAGTGGGAATACAATCCCACTATAAATCAAACCTTACAAAAGTGGCCGCCCATTACAACCGATACCCTTACTTCCCTCTTGAAATCGATTAAATCTGGTTCTCCACATGACCCTATCCCGGTCAATATAATAAAACTTCTTGAAACACCTGCCCTTAAAATTATTGCAGATACCTTAAATTCATCACTCGAGCTGGCCACAGTTCCTCCCCTATGGAAACATGCCATAGTGACCCCACTGTTGAAAAAACCTACAGCTGACCCGGAACAACTAGCCAATTACAGACCTATATCACTCCTTCCAGCGTTTTCCAAATGTCTGGAAAGACATGTACACACAGCCCTCACCCTTTTTTCTGACGATAATGCCCTCCTTCACCCCACCCAATCTGGTTTTCGAGCGGGTTTCTCCACGGAGACTGCCCTGTTAGAAATTTCTGAAACCATCAAGAAACTCCTCGACGAGGGTCAAACGGGTGCGCTTATTTTACTCGACCTAAGCGCAGCCTTTGACACTGTGTCGCACAATAGACTACTCACCACACTTGAAAAAAATGGAATCGGTGGAATGGCACTGCAATGGATCAGATCCTTCCTGAGCCAACGTACATATCAAATAGCATCTGCCACTGCAAGCTCTGGACATTTTAACTCCCCTCACGGGGTTCCACAGGGCTCCATTCTTAGCCCGCTCTTTTTCAATTTATATCTGAGACCCCTGGCAGATTTAGTGGAGAAAGCTGGACTCACTTTTATGACGTACGCAGACGACTCACAAATTGTCTTTTCACTATCTGAACCCCAATCTTCATCGTCGTCTTCTCTCAAAAATGGTCTTCTGAACATCTTCAACTGGATGTCAACTAACCAGTTGAAATTAAATGGAGACAAGACGGAGATCCTCCTTCTGGGCAAACACCCAGAGCTCTGGAATATATCACACTGACCTACACAGATGGGTGGTCTTCCAACACCAGTGCCCCATGCAAGAAATTTGGGGGTAATCCTAGACAATACCTTGTCCATGAAGCAACAGGCAAGCAAAATAGTGGGTCTCTGCTTCACCATTATCAAATGGCTCAAGAAGATTCTGTGGATGCTGCCGGTCCCCATGCAAAAAACAGTAGTCAATGCCTTAATTACATCCCGGCTTGACTACGGGAACATCTTGTATCTGGGGGCAAATAAAGCAGTCATAAAAAGATTACAGCTAGTACAAAATACGGCTGCCCGACTTCTCTGCCATATCCCTAAAAATACCAGCGTGTCCCCTTACTTACGTGAACTGCATTTGTTGAAGGTAGAAAATCGCATCAGATTTAAGGCCCTAAACTACATGTTTAAAATTAAATCAGGTACTGCCCCGAAATATCTTCAGACACTAGCACATCCCTATATCCCTACAAGAAACTTACGGTCCCAATCAGCTGAAAAGTTCTGCGTGCCGAGATTCAAGCTTTCCAGGATGGGAGGAAGATCCTTTTCCCACCTGGGTCCCACTATATGGAACTCACTTCCATTTCACGTACGAAAGGAGGGAAGTCTCTCCAAGTTCCGTAAAGCGATAAAAACCTGGTTGTTCGATCAGTAACCTGAATGACCCAGCTATACTCTTCCATCTATGATGCTGTGTTCTCAGGCACCGGGAAACCCTTCTTGGGTAGCTGTTGCGCCATACAAGTTTATAAAATAAATAAATAAATACATTTGGATCTTCAGGATGCGTATCGCATGGTTCCCATTTTTCCAGATAACATGAAATTACTCCAATTTCAGTGGCAAGGTCAAACATATAATTTTTCCTCCCTTCCTTTTGGACTTTCCACAGCACCATGGTGTTTTACCAAGCTAATTAAACCTGTTGACACTTTTCTCAGAGCCCAAGGCATCAGGCTCATCATTTGTTTCGATTATATTTCTTGGGTTATCTGATAAACTCTTCCAGGGCGACTCTTCATCTTTCTTCTGCAAAGATTAAAACCATCAAATCAGAAATTCTACAGACCCCTCAGAATTCAGTAATCTCTCTCAGAACTCTAGCAAGGATAATGGGTCTTCTCTTTTCCTCCATACAGGCCAATTTTCAAGGTCCTCACCATTATCGGACTCTCCAAAGATTAAAAACTCACCACTTACGCAGAGACCTTGTTTACGCCAATTCCATCTATCTGGATTCAGAATCCTGCTTGGAACTTTAATGGTGGGTGACCATTTACATGCCTGGAATGGCAGAACCATTTTCACGTCAGCCCCGATCTTGTATTAGAATAAGATGCAAGTTGGACGGGGTGGGGTGCCTGATGTGGACCAATCTGGACTGGAAGTACCTGGTTTCACATGGAGTCCAGATTGCATATTAACTGTTTGGCTATGTTTGAAGGTTCCTTTACAATCAAAAGCCTAGAAAAAAATGGGTTAATTGCTTCATTCTTCTTCGTATGGACAACATTACCGCAGTCAGTTACATCAACCACCTTGGCGGCACCAGATCAGCGCCACTAGCAGAATTGGCCAAACGTTTTTGGGATGTCTGCCTATTAAACAAAATTTCTGTACACACAGAATATTTGCCAGGAGATCTAAACTCTGTAGCAGACTGGCACACCCGCCTCCTTCGGGACTCAAGCGATTGGAAGCTTCATCCTTTGTTTTCAAGTCTTTTCACAAATGGGGTCCTTTTCAGAAAGACCTTTTTTGGTCCCAGACTGAATTGACAACTTCCTCTCTTCTTCAACTGGTGCCTAGATCCCTTAGCTTTAGCAACAGATGCTTTTCCTCTGGACTGGTTTCTGTCAACCAACTACGCTTTCCCTCCTTTTCCCATGATCAATAGGGCTTTGGCTCAGGTCCGGTGCCAAAAAGCAACTGGTTTTGGAAGCTCCCTTGCGACAATCTCAGGTTTCATTCCCTCCTCTCCTCGAGCTAGCAATACATTTTCCAACCCTTTTCCCTTTGTTTGCCAACCTTCTTCTAGAACCATGTGGCCTTCCTCACAGTCTGGTGTTAGACAACTGCCTCTTTCTTTTGGCATGGAAAGTATCAGGAGTTTCCGGCCTTTCTCTCTCATTTCGCCAGAAGCTTCAGTATTCATTAACAAATCCTGGGCTTCAGATACCACTGAGGTCTACAAGTCAGCTTGGTCTTGAGGGGCAATCTGGTGTGTGAGAAAACGTGCCAATGGTTAATTTCCTGGCAGCCGAAGCATCAGGGGGACAAGGTTATTGTACTTGTAGATCTGTCATTTCTACTCATTATCCTTACATTGATGGAAAACGGGTGGGAGAGTACCCTCTCGCCTGCTGACTGTTAACTGGAGTAACATTTTGCAATCCTCCTGTTCCAAACTACAGTAGGTTTTGGGACGTAAATTTGGTTTTAAATGTGTTCATTTCATGGCTTCATAATGCTAACTGTTCCCTAAATATGTTGTCTGCAACGCTTATCATGTGATAATGTCTATTAAACGTTCATCTGATGTTAGAGCTTTGGTTATCTCTTCTTAACAGTTTACCGCCCACAAATATACTCTTTAGAGTACCTAAATGTACTAAAACAAATGTAAATTCTGTTCTTTGTCCCTGTTTTCCTCATCATCCCAAACTTTGTATTGGACAATGTCTTAAAGTATATGAAGAGAACACAGCTGATCCCTGAACATCCTCAGACACTCAGTTTCTCATTTCCTTCAGAAAACCCCACAAGCCTGTGTCTTCCCCTACCCACTTAGTTCACTGGGCTAATAGGGTTATGTCTCTAGCAGTATTGATACTTCCATTTCTGATGCCCATTCTTCAAGAGGAGCTATGGCCTCCAAAGCTTTTTGGGCAGGCTCTCATCTTGAGGTTATTCGGAAATAAGCTGGTCTAATGATAATGTTTTCCACACTTTTTATTGTGAACCTGTACATAATACATCTTCTGTCCTAATTAGTATGCTTTAAAAAGAAAAACCATAATAGGATCCTCTGGTCTTGCAATAAAATGCAGATTTTCCTAAAAAGTTATGAAGGAAAGTCTTCATTTTATTAAAGATACGGAGGTTTAACTTCATGTTTCTTTTCCCACCCTGTCAGTGGCTCCGACACCTCCGTCTTATTCCACATAAGGAATTCACAACTGGCTCTGGTTTTGCCACTTAGGCTTCCCCTGCCATGGATTTTTCTAATGCTCCTGGTTCTCCACTCGCTTTCCTGGGACCCAGAGTTATAGACCTTTGCCAAAGATCTGTTCACATTTACGTTGGCTTTTTCAATTGTGTTATCCATTTTTCCATTATTCACTGTTTATTATTAACTACTCGCACAAGAAAAGAGGACTGTTCACAGTCAACTTGAGTATTATAGGGGGTTCTGTACTGCATTGATTACTGTTTTGCTACATTTGTTCTCTCGTTGGCTGGTTATCTCCAGGCCTTATGGGATTTGTAGTTCTTTTGTGTTTCTTGACTGCTGCTATTTGAAACATGCAAGATCAAAGAAGCATAATATTTGCCTCTGTGTCTTTAATAAAATTTCCTTAATAACTTACTAGGAAAATCTGTATATTTTTTCATGTTGTGGGAATACCTGTGCAATATGGTTCATTAAAAAGACTGCTTCTTTCTCACTTTTTCCTATTGTATGGCACATCATTTACCTAGTGACATGACATCAGAGAACATTGTTACAACAGGTCCTGCTGTAAAGACTTTAGTTCCAGAGCATAGAGGGGGGAGTGGTAAGTCCTTAGTATGTGGATCCTCTTGTGTCTATCTGAATCATAAGACTTTGACAGGGGAGGAAATGGAAGCTTTGAAAGACTGGGTAATGGAAAGCCAATAGGATGGACCACTAACTGTTGTAGGGTTGGTAACCGCTAGGTTGCAGTACATTTCCAGGTCAATAGTAGCAGAGCATTTGTAACTACACACAACACAAATGTATTTGCCTGGTAACCAGTCAAAGTTGTATTGGTCTAGATGATGTACTATTTTTCCATTCGATCTTGCGTCACTTACCTTTGTTAATTTTGGTATGCAGTCATAATATCAACTTTTTTTAATCGACCTACGCTAATATAGAATTTTATATATCGTAGGGACCGAATATCGAAGTCAAGAATATCGTTGACCGGAATATCGACCTCAAGGAAAGTAATATTGTTTTTTTTTTAAATATCGAAGTAAGTAATATCGAAGTAATTAATATCATTAGCAAAAATATTGTTGTTAATAATATCGATATTTATATTAGTGTTATGTATTTTTTGTAAAGTTTTTAAAATTATTTTTAAATATATGTATTAAATGTTTAGAAATTAGTAATTTTTCTAAAAGTAAATTTTGTGTTTTATTATCAGAGCGGTTTGTGGGTTTATAGGGTAATAGGGTGGGAAGTAATTTAATTATAATTAATTAATATGTTTTATTTAATTTTTAAGGACTATTAATTTATTGGTAATTAATTGGTATTTCATTTCTATTAATTGATTAATTTATAAATGTAATACTTATATTTAATATATTATTATTGTGTATTTATTATGATTGTTAATTAATTTATAGTTAATTATTAATTGGTAATTAATTGATGCATTGATAATTAAAGTAAATGTGTTATTGTTTATGTGTAGCGAGTTGTGGGTTTATAGGGGAATAGGGTGGGAAGCAATTTATTATAATTCAATACATTTTAATTTTTATTAATTGGTATTGATGATTAATTTATTGTTAATTAATTATGAATTGGTAATTAATTTTTATTAATTGAATTATGTATAATTAAATGAATTGTGTAATTTTTTATGTGAAGTGGGTTGTGGGTTTTGTAAGGGAATAGGGTGGGAAGTAATGTATTATAATTAAGAATATAACATTTTTTATTAATTGGTATTGTTTGTTAATTTATTATTTAATTTTTAATTGGTAATTAATTTTTATTGATTGATAATTTAAATAATGTTTTGTGTAGTGGGTTGTGCGTTTATAGGGGAATAGGGTGGGAAGTTATTTAATGTTGTTAAGTAATTATTTATTTAATTTTATTGGTATTTATTATTAATATTTTTGTTAATGAATTATTAATATTTTTTTATTATTTAATTAATAAGTATGTTTATTTAAGCCCTACGCTATCCTACATTTTCCACACTGTTACACTCACTGGAGTTGGAATAGTAATTGTAACCCCTACGCTATCCAACACTTTCTCTACTGTTGCACTCACTGGGGTGGGAATAGTAATTTTAACCCCTACGCTATCCAACACTTTCCCTACTGTTGCAGTCACTGGAGTGGGAATAGTAATTTTTACCCCTATGCTATCCAACACTGGTGCACAGTGCCACTGACATTGCTGGGAAGGGCAACACTCTTTAAAATGATGGCACTTCCTAGGTTTCTATATGCACTCCAAAAGACACTATTCCCAGTCCCCCCAACATACTCTACAGCAATAAATGCAGAAGTGACGACTCTTCTTTGGGAGGGGAAGACTCCCCGTATAGCTATGCACAAACTTACAAGAAGTTGCTATGATGGTGGTATCGCCCTCCCTGATATTTAAATATGTTATTGGGCTTCCCAGTTGGTTGCCATCAACCAATGGCTGCATATATCCCAAGGTGACCCAGCATACCGAATGGATAGACACCTACTAGATGCTACGGGGATTATGAGAGCATTCTATAATAGGGATAGGAGAAGCAACCCCAATGGCCAAACAGCACACACGCTACACATATGGTTCGAAGCGCAGAGAGCACTAGGATGGGAGGGAGTAATTACACAAGCCATGCCGCTCTGGGACACAAAGAGACTGGGCGCACTGCGTAGTACCAGGGATTTTAACCAATTGGATCTGATAGGAATATCAAAAGTTGGAGATCTCTGGAAGAAAGGGGAAATGGTCACATTCGCACATTTGCAGGCCACTTATGGTTTAGCGCAGATGGAAATATATCGATACGTGCAAGTCAGACATGTACTCCAATCTTTGCTCCCACCCGGAACACGACCCAAAGAATACTCACGTTTAGAAGATAGGCTTGTAACAGACCATCTCCACAAATAGGCAGTCTCGTAAACCTACCGGAAAATTGTGTACAATCGGCCAGATCCCACAGCAGCATTAAAGGCCAGATGGGAACTAGAAATAGGTAACCTAGATGAAGCTGACTGGCAGGAGGCTCTGGCATCCCCTAGGGAGGCAGCGATACCATCTAGGCTTATATTGGTACAAATAAAAATTCTACAGCGCACTTATCACACTAGGACACTATTACATAAGATACACCGAGCTGACACACCACTTTGTCTCAGGCAGTGTGGAGAACCAGGTACATTATACCACACTATCTGGCTCTGTCCAGAGATAGCGCAATACTGGAGGGTGGTGATGAGCACGCTCTCACAAGTCACGACAATCACGATTCTACCAGAACCCAAACGTTGCCTTCTCAACATATGGGAGCCAACGGACTTAAACAATACAGCCCAGAACTGGGTAACACTAGGCATGACAGTAGCAAAACAAAATATAGCGCAACGTTGGGGGTCCAGACTTAACCCTACCCTCAGTCAATGGTGCAACAACATGGACTTGGCAAAGGTGGTGGAGAAGTGAGTCTACACCCACCGAGGATGCCCCAAAAAATGGACAAGGGTATGGGGGAAGTGGAACGCTTACCGCAGAAATATATGTGAACCCCCACAGGATGAGTCTGGGTCAGACATTAGTGATTAAACATGTTTTCGCTTATGAGGATTGCAAGATATGTTACAGTCTGCCTATTGGTCTCACTGCTCTAGATGGACTAGTCTCTGAAGTTGACAAACGGCACGACAGATTGCGAAAACTGTGTCATCTCTGTATAGGCACTGTGAAAGATTATTGCACTATGAGGTAGTGTTATGATATACAGAATGTTATTAAAATTGTTTTTAAAAAAAAGATATTTTCAATACCAATATTTTTGACATCGATATTATTTTTTCGATATTTTTGTACTTACCATAATGTAGATAGGATGTCGATATTCTTGACTTCGATATTTTTGCGCCAATATTTCTGTAGGTCGATATTCTGTCACACAATCGTTAATTTTAGCTTTTCCGGTTACCTTGCGTAGCCCTTCCCGTATTATCTTTTTAATTTTTATGTGTTTGTCTTATTTACTTGTGTTGGCAATTCGACCGTCTGCTGCTCATCCTTGCTCTTCGATACCTGGGCATCCTGGGGAGCAACACCTCAATCCTGTCCGACATCAAGTCTCATGAGAACACCTTTCTCACAGGATTCAGGTTAAGTTTGCAGGCTTTGTTGGGCTGAGGTCTAATTCTGCCTAACATACTAAAATAAAAACTGTTTACTGACCTCTGCCTCTTTCACTAACTCATTTAAACCATCCAAGAGCGAATAACTGGGCGAATTCACAAACAGATGCTACTTCACCCTAAAAGTTGTCAGCATTGGCCCGCAACAGCAAGCACTTCTGTGTCTTCTCTTTGCCTTGCATGTTTCCTTCTTTCCTGAGGTATCCAAGTGGTCAACCCCTCTAGAGGGTGTGAGGGACAGCCGGAACTCTCTGCAGATCCACGTCTTAGGCCGACACTTGGCACCTAGGTACAATAATGAATGATAGACACTATCCATATCACTTGCAAATTCTGAGGTCTATTGCAGTCTGCCATTTGTATGTCGATAGTTGTTTTGTTTATGCAAGCACTCTTATCTTTTATAGTTCAATATACACATACAGAAGATGAATCATATTTTAAATGTTATTTACGAAAGTAAATGAGTTGAGACCGTAAATATTCAGAATTTACCAATAATTGCACTGATGAATGTGACTGCGCTCCACACACTTCAGCTTAGGCAACCTACACTAGAGATGTCAATGATTGCGCTCTAGGATAATTTCGGTACCTAAATCATAAATTAATCTAGACCCATTGTGAACCAAAGAGTAACAAGTGGCTCTGAGTCTTGAAGCCATCAATGTCTTTATTTAAAAAATAAATACAAAGCAATACCCTGCCAGGAATTATTATCCATTCAATATATATATATATTGTGAATGTTATTTTAATCTATACAGGATAACCACCTTGGTCCTTGGAGTCCCCCCTCTCCACACTTTGTATTTTTCATTCATACACTGCAATGGATACATTTGATCAACGAGCAAAATGGAAATGCTAGTATATCACAAAATTAAAAATTTTGGCTAAGCACTCCGTTGCAGAAGTTTGCTGTCCCATTAGTAGAATCACATGATGTACGAAGAACAGTGATTGTGGTTTGAAATCTTGTGAGCGAAGAGCTTTGCCAGTTGACCTTGTCCTTTTCCTGATATTCTGCAGCAAGTAACAAACAATGTATAGAAATGGCAATAACTCATATAGCAAAGTGACCTGGAATATGATCTGATCTTCTATTATGTTTCAAGTCACATTTGGCTATAAATGTGTAAACTGTACAGGATATAGACATCCAATGTCTAGTTCTTAACCGATGTGTGACAGTGGTGACTTAAGTCTAATGTCCAGGAGTTGAGACCAGGCTGGACACACTGGATGGAAATTGACCAACGGAACATGTTGAGCAGAGATGCAGAATGATTCTGGTCATCCAATGAGAGTTAGGCGTCTAGTACGAGACCTGTGAAAGAACAAAAATACAGATGTAAATGTAATGATTCTATTTGCTGCAGTGTAGCACTTGGCACCGTTGGAGGTTCACTGTAACAACAGGAAATCTGCCAAACTTATTCTAAGAGAATGCATTTTCGCAATACCATTTAAATTTAAATCAACGTTGTCCAATTTAGGGCTAGGAGTGCCCATCTAGGCCACAGTATTTGGATAGTCTCATAAGGTAAATTTACATGTAATACATCTAAATGTATTTCACATTTTTCTATTAAACAACTTTACAAGTATAGTTGAGAATATGATCTCTTTACAGTATAAAAATAAGGTAAGAAAAGAAAGAAAAAGTAAAAAGCAAAGATAGTTAGAGCCTTTTGGTTAATATTGTAAATTTATTTATTTATTTATAATCTTATAAAGAGCAGCAGCTACCCGCATAGATCACAGAGCGAATCAATAAGGTAAGGTGAATTAGCTGCTGCTTAAAATAACTGTCTTCATCTTTTTCTGAATTGAAAGAAGTGAGATACCATTTCTCAGAGTTCCATAATTTGGGACCCAAAACAGTGAAAGAGCGGCCACTGATACGGCTCAGTCAGAACCTAGGCACAGTACACAAGTCCTGGTTCATTGATCTTAACATATGTGTGGGCTGATAAGCCACCACCAGGTCCTGGATATACTGTGGACCCAAGTCAGCTTTAGCCCTGCACATATAGCAGAGGGCTTTGAATTTGATTTGTTGAGTGATCGCGAGCCACTGTTTTGGCAGCTGAAACAGAAGCCTGGTTGCGGATTTCTAGACAAGTTCCAGCTGTCCAATCGAAGCCTTATCAATGCCTAAATAGTGACATTGTTATAATGTAGCCTTGATAGAATAAGGGCTTGAATGAAAGTCCTTTGAGCTGGCGGAGGGAGCATCCAGATAATCTTTCTCACCCACTTGAGCACCCCGAAGCAAAAGGAGGTGACTTTGGCTACCTGAGACTTCATAGACAGACTACCATCCAGTAGAAAACCCAGGTTTTTTATTTTCGATTAAGGGTTGAAAAATCAGGATGGAGAACTGTGTTTGAAGGATTAACTAAATGGTGAAAGCACTAAAAAAACTCATAGACCTAATCTGTGATGGATCAACCCCTCCTGGACCTAGAGTGGGCAGCCCAATTTAAAGTATTTAAAGTAGCAGACTGTGGAACATCTTCGTATCATACAATTGCGAAAGTGGAGTAGAACATATGAACTAAAATGCACTTGTCTTGGTAAATTTCGATGGGGTTCACCAGGCAAAATTTATTGGGAAGAAAAATCCATAGGATGTGAACTTTATCACACCATTTGTAATTGGAACCCCTGCTCACACACATATCTGCACAGGGCCATAATACAAGGCAGCTCTTGTAATTGAGGCCTACTTTTAGTACAGACTGGTGAAGAAATATGAAGGAAAGACTAAACCATTAAAACTTATGTCGTTTTTCGGAGTACACAATTATTGGCAGGTATATATTTATCCCTACATATCTAGTAATATTTAGTAGTTTTCTACACTTGTGTTTTAATTTAAGGAAACATTATACACGTTTCCTCACGTATTTTTAATTTTACATAAATTAAGTAAATTCAATAACAGTCTTCTACAATTCACATACAGGATCATTCTTAAAAAGGGTATGATAAAAAAGTGGAAACAAACAATGTAAATATAATTCTATGAGAAAAAAACCTTCAAATATATAAGGTGCATCTTCTTTTGTACATGAATTTTCACAGTTTTGCAAATGCAAAATCCAGTCATCAAATACATCAATTTACTACTCTTCCAGTTTAATGAGCTAATTCTTTTCGCTATTCTTAAATCATCCTTATGAATTGTTTTTTATAGTAATTTCAAAACGGCAGTTTCATCATCATCCCTAAAAACATTTAACATTTTAAATAACAAGTTTAATCTGCGTTTCCAACTCCATGGTCCATACATTTAGATTAGTAAGGATAACTCTCTGGCAATTAAATCAGGGCACCACCTTGAGGTTTGCATGAGCAGCATGTATTCAAACTTTGTTTGTGTCATTTTGTCAATGAGTGGCATTATAGAAAGACAAGATACTGCTAAATCATGATCAGTCCTAGCTCTATTGAAGTGTAAAAATCTGAATTCGTTTTTCCCCAGAATCCTAAGCGCTCTATGCAAGTGGTTCTTGAACTTTTTACTTCTGTGGACCCCCACTGAATCATTATTGGAATCTTGGGACTCCCACTGAATTATTGCAATCTGGGGACTCCTACTGAATAATTGCAAGCTGGGGACCCAAGACCTAAGCATTTTTAATGATTTGTACCACAAAAAAATACACAAAAAATACAAAAAAGCATTCATCCAACAAATTCATACATTATGAAATATTGAATTTCATTTACAAATACATAATAAAAAAATCATAATTTCAATAATCAGGCTGGAGATTTTCTAAATTCAATTGAAGCCAATCGTCTATAATATATTCTGTTTGATGCACTTGCACTACTCCCACAAATTAGTCTGAGGATACTAACTTAATTTTTAGCCTCCAATTTCAGAATCCTTCATATTTTCAGAATTTTTATACACTTTCTGTTAACTTCTGCTTACTTTTCTAAGCAGAATGGGCTTCATGGACCACAGGTTCACTAGCCTCAGGGTAAGAACCACTGCTCTATGCTAAGGAGGTCATTTGATACGTTGTATGCCTGCATTTTAGAATAGTGAAGAACCTCCCACCAGCTACATTGGTCTACAATTGCCAAATGATTTTAAGAAAAACTACAAAGTGTAACCCTGCTTCTCCCTAGAAAGATGAACCAGCTTGTAAATTGGGAGGCGCTCAATATTAAACCTGTTTTTTAAATTAACCTGTTGAAAACACTTTGTAAACCGATATACAGCTAGGCTTTGTAGTAAATTAGAGAATTTTATTTGGCGTTTTTAAAAATTGCAACTAAAAGCCAGTATGTTGTGTCTGCAATTTTGTTTTGCTTTCTGTAGTGAGACAGTCTTTGAGAAATGGAGATATATGAAGTTTTACTGCACAGAATTTATCACCTCCGACCCAGGTCTCCCTTTTGTGTCATTAGAAACATCATTTCATGGGAAGTCCTGATAGGGGAAGCAGGCTTATTTGCAGATTGAAAGTTGCAACCAACTCCAGTGGGTGAGGAAGGGGGTGAAGCTGGCTCAGCCTAGGACCTCAGATATCAGGAATGCCTGTGCTCTCCAACCAGTAGTGAGAGCAATATTGTTTCTGTTTCCCAGCATCCGCTGCCATTTCATGAAGACGTGGGTGCAGAATTTGACTAATGGCTTTATGCAGCAGGCTTTGGGGGCATAAGGACTGAGTGCAGGCTAGTGCTGAAGACCACATAATGCACTCTTATACATTTGTTATCTGGACATCTTGAGTGACTGGTCTGCGATCATGCTAATCCTGTGCTCAGTAGATCCGCAACTCATTTGCAGGGCAATCAAATTCATTGACAAGTTCGAGAAAATGCAAAAAAAAACTGGTGAAGTCTTGAGCCCTGAACACATTTACTTTTCTAACCCGAAAGATGCTCTAATTTTTATAACATTTTTTATTCACTCAGCAGTGTAAATTTTGGTGTGTTTTAATATTGCTGCATTTACATTTTGTAATGGTTTTTACTAACTATACAATAAATATTATTATTATTATTAAGTGGTCATATTGAATTATTTGGATCACTGACATAATATAGAATGACAAAATATAGACTTACCAAAATATAGTCACCAAAATATAGTATGCCAAAATATCGAATTCCTATCTACAAACAGGTAAGTACAAAAATATCGAATCCAAAATATAGTCTGTAAAAAATATAGTCAGTCAAAATATCGAATTTTTTTAAATGTCTTAAAAGTAATTTAAAATTAATGAAATAATAAATATAATTAACTAAAACATACCTAAAAATACTCAAATAACCTTAAAATTAAGATATAATCAATGTAAGTTATTAATAAAAAATGTACAATATTTTACCGTAGGATAGCAGGAGGGTAACGTTTAATATTACCACTCCAGTGAGTGCAACAGTAGGGAAAGCGTTGGATAGCGTAGGGGTAAAAAATACTATTCCCACTCCAGTGAGTGCAACAGTAGGGAAAGCATTGGATAGCGTAAGGGTAAAAATTACTATTCCCACTCCAGAGAGTGCAACAGTAGGGAAAGCGTTGGATAGCGGGAGGGTAAAAAATACTATTCCCACTCCAGTGAGTGCAACAGTAGGGAAAGCGTTGGATAGCGTAGGGGTAAAAAATACTATTCCCACTCCAGAGAGAGCAACAGTAGGAGAGGTGTTGGATAGCATAGGGGTAAAAATTACTATTCCCACTCCAGAGAGTGCAACAGTAGGGAAAGCGTTGGATAGCATAAGGGTAAAAATTACTATTCCCACTCCAGAGAGTGCAACAGTAGGGAAAGCGTTGGATAGCGGGAGGGTAAAAATTACTATTCCAACTCCAGAGCGTGCAACAGTAGGGAAAGCGTTGGATAGCGTAGGGGTAAGAATTACTATTCCCACTCCAGAGAGTGCAACAGTAGGGAAAGCGTTGGATATTGGAGGGGTATAAATTACTATTTCCACTCCAGAGAGTACAACAGTAGGGAAAGCATTGGATAGCGTAGGGGTAAAAATTACTATTCCCACTCCAGAGAGTGCAACAGTAGGGAAAGCGTTGGATAGCGTAGGGGTAAAAAATACTATTCCCACTCCAGAGAGTGCAACAGTAGGGAAAGCGTTGGATAGCAGGAGTGTGAAAATTACTATTCCCACTCCAGATAGTGCAACAGTAGGGAAAGCTTTGGATAGCGTAGGGGTAACAATTACTATTCCCACACCAGAGAGTGCAACAGTAGGGAAAGCGTTGGATAGTGTAGGGGTAAAAAATACTATTCCCTAAAAAATACTATTCCCACTCCAGAGAGTGCAACAGTAGGGAAAGCGTTGGATAGCGGGAGGGTGAAAATTACTATTCCCACTCCAGTGAGTTTAACAGTAGGGAAAGTAATGATTTAATATACTATTAAAAATAAATTAAATATCAATACCAATAACACATTAATTGAAATTAATAACCAATTTAATAGTATCTAATAATTAATTAGAAATACAACTACATATTAGTTATAAAAAATTAATAACCTATTCATAGTTATTCAACAACGAATTAATTTTAAATAACAAAAACTAATTGATAATAAAAATTAATACCCATTAAAAATTAACAGTAAATGAATTATCAATACACAAAAAGTATTTTTAATATGTAATTAATTACAATTACATTACTTCCCACCCTATTCCCCTATAAACCCACATCCCACTACAGAAAATACATTAATACAATTTTCATAATTATCAAATATTTAATTAATACAAATTAATTACCAATTAATAAAAAATCAATTGCCAATTAATAGAAATTAATTACCAATTAAAACTTAATTAACAAAATTTTTTAAATCAATACGAATAAATGAAAAAAAATATTTACTTTATTACAATTAAATTACTTCCCCCCCTATTCCCCTATAAACCCACAACCCGCTACAGAAAATACATTTAGAAAATTAACATAATTAACAATGAATCAATTAATACAAATTAATTGGCAATTAATAAAATTTAATTACCAATTACAAAATAACAATAAATTCAAAATGAATACCAATAAATAAATAAAAATATTTAATTAATTACAATTAAATTACTTCCCACCCTATTCCCCTATAAACCCACAACCCGCTACAGAATTAAATTACGCAAAAATTAAATAACATAAAATTCATTACTTAAAATACATTAAACATACATTACAAAAATTAATATACACTTTTCACACATATACTAACATAAAAAAACACTTTAAAAAAATTGATATTATTAAAAAATCGATATATTTAATGCCTATATTGTATATTTCGATATTTTGACTTCTATATTTTGAAAATCGATATTACTTACCTTAAATTCGAAATTTTTGTAACCACTATATTGTGTCCATTCGATATTTTGTCCATTCTATATTTTTACTTCGATATTATGTCCATTCTATATTTTGGAATAGATATTATGACTGTTTACCGAATTATTTATGGTCTTTTTTGATCTTGTTGGATTTGTTATACGAATCCATAACAGCGATATGCTTCTCACCTAAAACAATCCGGAAGGAAGAAAGCTGCACAAGGCACAGTAACGTAACCCCCATTAGGAAGTGGCGTGATGAGAATGATCAGGCCCCTGCTGTGGAATGTTATAAGGGACTCCTGAGTCTCCCATATCTAACAGCTATTCATTGACATTGGGTTGAATGGGGCCCCTTTGAAGGGCTGAAGGGCCCATGGAGGGTTGGGGTTGGCCCTGTCCTGAAGAGGCCTGCTTTATGGGCCTGCCATTAGGAGGTCTGATTTGATTGCCTCAGCTGTATTCAACTTCAATATAAGGACTCTGAATTGAGGGTCTTACTAGCCGCACAGACGCAGAGAGCCTTTGATTGGTTAAAAAACATAACCCACCCAGTAAATGATGGCCCAGTCACCGCACTAGAAACTGCACCTCATGAGATCACCTAGATGCACATGGGTTGTATGGAGTCTTTAACTGCTGCGATCTTCACCGCGACCTGTGCTGGTGTGGTTGCCCAGACAGACTAACTTGCAGGCGGCCTGAACTGTTGTGTAGGTTTAGAGGGCACTACCTGCTGGAAGAAGACAATGGCACACGTAATAGGGTCAAGAGGGTGTTGGCCTATGGCAGGGTGTGCACCAGGGCCACCTGCAGCAGTCTCTGTAGAGTCAGGATGCACATGAATGACTGTGTCGGATCAGTGTGATAAGTAGCATGCCAGTCTTTCAATGTCACATCTAGGCCATAGGTACAACAAAGATCCACCAACAGTTTAGAAATTATCAGGAGGCAGACCAGAGACGGCGGGGTCTTTGTGAAACCTTTGACTGCGTCCAGAGTTTGAATGCGAACCAAAACCTACAATATCAAATATTTTCAAATTAGACCCATGTGGCAGTGACAAAACGTAGTGAGGAAGTTTAACTCTCTTCAGAGAAGATTGGCTCCCTCCCCCAAAGCCCACAAAAAAGAAACATTTTGAAACATTCAGGCCAAATGGTGTATTTTTCTAAACAAATATTTTATATGCCAGAACATTTTCCCATACTTCAGCATTTGTCTCATTATTCACAGGAAATTTTTCGCGGTGGTAAAATAATATGTGTGCGCCCATAAAATACATATTCTATGCAAAATATTGACACACTTGACAAATTGTTGTGCCAAAAGAAAATATAATTGAGTACTCTATGCCAGAAGAACACAGGAGTTGTATATCCTGTGTCAGGATCTGAGGGTTATTCAATATTCTATGTTGCTGCTCATAATATGATGTTCGATATTCGAGTAGGCTTTGGTGCGGCATATACGCGCCAAAGGACTATTCAATAGGCCAGCCTACATTGGGGGTATGTTACCTTTACCTCAAATATTTAACCACACAGGTAAGTCCCACGTAAGGTACTCCACAACAAGGGAGTTTTCCATGCAGATAAGTCTTTTTTTAACCCCTTTGATGCTGATGACGAGCTCAGCTCGTCATGCAGTACACTGGTCGTGTGCTGATGACGAGCTGAGCTCGTCATGCAGCATGGGGATCAGTATATTTCAGCACCCAGCGGGAATTGCCTTAGCAGCCAAGGTGTTAATGAGGTTAAAGTGATGTTATAGTTGGGTGAAATGTCATTTAACCTTTTCCATGCTTCGGATGGCCCAAAGCCATGTGATGTCACGGCGGGCGTGTGCGTCAGATGGCCTGGGGCCGTCCGATCTGCACACGCGTCAAATAGCAGCACCCCACGGCAGAATGTGTGCCGCGGCAAAGAGGTTTAAACTTAACTGAAGTAACTATAGTAAATATATATATTTGTTTTGCATGTCCCTGATGTCCATTTGTCTTGCAATTTCTGTTGATGTTGCATCCAGCCAATCAGTTTTCTCTGTACTGCAGGATCAGTCATTCGTGTAGTACTGAATCAGCCAAAGGGAAACAAAGCCCTCTTGAACAATCAGATCGCTTGTGACTTTTTTTAAATTGATGGTACCGCTAGAGTACTGTGGTAGTCCTGCGGGACCAACCTTCCAGATATCACTAACATTGAACCTTAGTTTCTCAACAAAGGCTGAACAAATTTACACCGAATCACAAACAGTTTGTTTTGTGAAAAGATCTAGATTCTGACAAATTTGATTCTGTTCTGCCGTTTTTTTAAAAAACGCTTCTTAAATTTCCTATGGGAAACTGCATGGGGAAAAGTCATTTTGAGACGACCCGTTGTCTCAGAGCCCACTTGACAGACCACTCTGAAACGTAGGGCAAATATTTGTGAGAAGACTGTATTAATAGTGACTGATGGTGTGGGATAATGAATTTGTATGCTGAAGATTTTCTTACCTCTTTAAGGTGAAATGATTTATTGGAACATCTATGTTTTTATGCAGGTAGATTTAGAATACTCAGGCACCATTTGAAAGCCACATGAAATCCTTCACTCAAGTATGGCATCCAAGCAATGAAGTATTGGGACTGGGATGGATTCACTCCTCTCTTTCTTGTGACGCTTTGAATCCTCTAATGGGTGAATTTTCAATGATATAAATTACCATAATGTGGACTTCACTTAAAACAAGCATCGAGAAAGGCATCACACCGAAAAGCGTCTGCTTAAAATAAATAAGAAACGTAAGACCCTGTGAGTGCTCTGTGCCATTTCTTTGAAACTAAACATAGAAATATACATATATAATGTGTGTGTGTATGTATGTAGGTGAAGAAATGGGCAAGATTTATTGACGATGTGTTCTGTGTGTGGGAAGGTACTAAAGAAGAGGCTGATACCTTTGTTGAAAGTCTCAATATCAATTAATTAAACCTGAAATTTACACACCAAGTACACCCAACCCAAATGGAATTCCTTGATGTTATGATAAAAGTACATGAAGGTAAAATTGAGACATCATTGCACAGCAAAGCAACAGCAGGAAATAGCATGTTGCATGCTTGGAGCTGCCACCCTAAAAGTCTCATTCAGAGTATCCCGTACGGAGAACTACTGCGTGCAAAACGCAACTGCAGTACGGTTGAGGGGTACGAGAATGAATGTATGATTATGACAAGGAGATTTAAAGAGAGAGGATACAGTGACCAATGTATATCTACAGCTTGCTCCAAAGCTAGAATAAGAACTAGAGAGGAGCTGTTGAAAAGCAAAACTAGTAATGAATCAACATCAGCCAGTGATAAGGTGAGATTCGTAACCACTTACAGTAACAAAGCATACGGAGTGAGAAAATGCCTGGAAAAACACTGGAGCATTTTACAGACAGACCTTGATATAGAAAAGTCAATAAATGAGTCACCACAAATAACCTTTAGGAAAGGGAGATCAATCAAGGACATGGTAAGCCCGGCGAATTTACCTAAATTATCATCTAAGAAAATAAGCCCTATACAAGGATTTTACATCTGTGGCAAATGTAAGGCCTGTAAACACAGTAAGAATTGCAAATCAGTAAAGTTATCAGCCAGCAGTGATCCGTTCAAAAGTCAAAAACACCTGACATGCGAGACCGAATATGCAGTGTATGCCCTCAGATGCCCATGTAACCTTAGTTACATAGGGAGTACCATACATAAGGCAAAAAAAAGAGTACTTGAGCATCTGAGGGCTATAAACCACCACGATAAACAATATCCAATTGCCCGCCATTTCTACAATGGACACAATCAAAATACAAATCTATTATCATTTGTGGTATTAGATTGTATACCAAAGAGAGAAAGAGGGGGTGACAGGGTGAGAGAATTGCGACAATTGGAATCCAGGTTTATAATCAAATTCCAAACACTATTCCCATTAGGACACAATGCTGATGAGGGACTGGCATCTCACCTTGGGTAACAACTCGGCTAGCATTAAATACAGTGTGTAAACGAACTTTGCTGTCTTCAATGTAATTGCGGAAATGAATGTTTTTAATGATTAAGGTACGACATTATCTTCAAAAATGCCGATACCAGATTTTAATGGTTATAATCTCTCATTTTTCAGGTCACACAAGAATCTTTATTCATTCCGGAGTGCATGAATACGTTTGAAAGCCAGAAAAGTGAAGAGTGATCGTGGGTGCAATAAGCACAGTGAAAGCTAAGTTGCTATGAACTGCAAATGTGTAGAAAACGAATACTGAGGGATTTGCCCACTGGGGCTAAACTAGTCAGGAGACAATATGGATTGCAGTGGGCTACATAAACACAAACATCAGACTGCACCATTAAAGATAGCAACGTGAATGATTTATCTATGTTGCAAATATCTGGTATGATTTGCCCACTGGGGCTACACGTTGTATATTTGTAAACCCACGATGAAGGTGCAAAACTGGTACACGTCACTGAATGATGCAATTCAGTGAACTAATAAGATTATGGAAACCCTCAAAATAGGGCAAGAACGTTACTGGACTGTTTAATATACAATTAAGTTCGACACGAACTAATAAAGTGGGTAGACATTGTGAGCTCAACAAGATGAATTGTGGGGAATGTAGTCCAGTAAACGCTAAATACAGCTCTGACTTTCGCTAATGGCTTAAATAACGTTGTTTACACCAAAATGTTAGGCAAATAGGATGCAATGAGAACCAACAATTGTATCTTAATATATGTCGTGACATGATGTAATGTCTAATGGGAGAGTATGTTTTCACTTTTTGTAAGTCACATGACTAAGTTTCCGTTGTTTTGTTGTATATATCTTTATTGGTAAAACACAACCTGTCACTCGTGAGCAAGCGGCGAAGGCTGCGAAACGCGTTGGGTGTTGTTGCCTAAATAAATTCACTTAAAAAGCAAACTGGGCCTCGACTTGTTGTCTTGTGAGGAAAGAGAGACAGCGTTTTCTTGGATATATATATATATATATATATATATATATATATATATATATATATATATATATATATATATATATATATATATATATATATATATATATATATATATATATATATATATATCAAGGCAAGAGGCTACTCGGATAGCATCCTAAACCAAGCCATAGAAAAAGCTAAATCTAGAACTAGAGAGAGTCTGTTTCCAAGCTCTTTGAACGATTTGGCATTGGAGGCACTACTCCACCCCCTTTTGTGCCGATCCTAGACCTATTAATGGCAATTACAATTGCAAAACGGATCACGCCGTTTATGTCCTGACATGCACCTGTGGCCTAAAATACATAGGCAGTACTAAGCTTCAGGTGCATGCCAGGATATTACAACATCTTCGTGCAATTTTGCACAATGATCCGGCCTACCCGGTTGCCTGTCACTTCAGAAGAGTCCACAACAATGACCTGTCCTGTTTAAAATATTTTGTGGTGAGGGCGATTCCACAATTAAAAAGAGGAGGTGACCGTGAATTGCTACTAAGACAGCTCGAAGCAAAAATGATACTTGAATTTGATAGCCGTTGGCCTAATGGTTTAAACAATATAGAAGAAATGCACCATTTTTTGTAAGGGCCCAAGTTACCGATAGATTTTTCTTAAGTCTTCACCACCCCAGTCTACACACTCCCTTTCAGTTAGGTTCCCTATTGAAGGTTGAGTTTGTGAGGGACTATGATGATTCTATCACGCACTTTGTCTAGAATGAAGTTATTCTGTACCATGTGATTAGACTGTATCTCTCTATTTATATTTGTTTAACATACATATTTATTGTGATGATTATTGATTTATTCCTTGATGTAAATACTTGTAAAATTATATTCCTACATAGTATGTATTTTCTGACTACCTTTTTATACTACTATTTATAATATTGCAGTGATATTCTGCATCCCATTGAGTTTTGTATAAATATATATATATATATATATCTATTATACTATTGTATATTTATATTTATAGGTTGTGGGTTTTAACTTTTTGATACTTTTTGATACTGACTATTTTTAAGAGGTAGATGAAAGTCATAGGAATTATGAAGGTGTTATATCTCAGGGATCTGAGATGTTCTCAATATGAATATGATATTGTCTCTTGATATCGTCAGTTTTGCACTTTATTCTGCTTGCTTTGCACATATATCTGCACAACTTAATTGCACTTTTTTCCATCTATTGCTGCTTTGCTGAATTTTTCACATGGAGGTTATTGTTGTTGACGAGTTTTTTGCATACAGTATATGTCCAGAAGAATCCTTTAATTTAGAGTCTTCAAGTGAAGTCATAAGTATGTATTTATACTGTTATCAAAAATCAATTTTGCCAAATGTATGAAGTAATATCTAGACATAATTTTTATTCACTTTTTTAAAACATATGTCACTATTCTTCTTTTTTGACCGTTATTGCAAATCTTGTCATATTGGATTTATCCTGTGAGTTTAAATGTGTAAAAACCATGCTGCTAAAACTACAAGTGGTAGTATTTCTTCACTTTTTATTTTTGTATCACGTGATAGGTGATGTCACTAAGAGTGGGTGTACACATAGTTGAGCAAATATAAAATACGCATTTCATGTGTTGTAATGTTGCAGTGTGAAGAAGGGCGAGTTAGCCTGAAACGCGTAGCTGTTCTCTGTGTGGTTGCAACAATAAACCATCTTTGCTGATTCCTGTGGTCCATCTCCCTCGTTTGCCGGCGTGCGCCGCTGCCTGAAACGCTGTGAAATCCGAGGAGGAGCTTGTATTGCATATATATATATATTCACTGAAAAAACCATAGGTTTCACACCAGTTATAGTTAGGAATTAGCATTTAACAATCCTATTAAATTCCCTGAAAAAACCATAGGTTTCACACCAGTTATAGTTAGCTGGAAATTTTACTGACATAAAACCATTGAAATTCCACGTTATAGTTAGTTGGACTCACTATATCTTGCGCGTGTAATGCACTGCTGATGACGTCACATATGACATCACTCATGACATGGTCAGTGACATCACTCATGACATCACTGAGGACATCATCCTTGTGACACTGTAATGCAACCCATGAAACACATATTGAAAAATATATATTAAAAATTTTTTAAAAATGGAGATACCCATACCAGTTACAACAACCAATTCAACCAACTAACTATAACGTGGAATTTCAATGGTTTTATGTCAGTAAAATTTCCAGCTAACTATAACTGGTGTGAAACCTATGGTTTTTTCAGTGAATTTAATAGGTTTTTTTTCACAACCAATTTTATTAAGCAAAAGAGTATTGAGAATGTGGCATCTTCACATACCAAGATCACCACATCAGTATCAATGCAATGATGACATACATAGTATTTACGAAGCAAGTATCAATGAAGCTCAGCTTTAAAAAAGCCCTAACAACCCATCCCAACCCCAACTACACCCCCACCCGTACCCACCATCCCCCCCCCCGCCACACATGTACAGAAGCAACACAAAGACGATTCACATAGAGGAAGCAGGTATAGTGCAACCTGGGTCTTGCCATTGGGGCCAGAAAAGTCACTACGATCAAATGTCCTCCTCCTGCTCCACCGGGGGTTCCAAGGACAGGCCACGGTAGTCGGCCCACCGCTTCCAGATCTTGAAGTGTTTGCGTGGGCAGCCCCGCGCCTCAAAGACCGGTTTCTCAAGACCCATAAAGTAGTCCAGCCCAGCCTTCCACGCAGACAGGGGGGGGGCCCTCACAGATTTCCAGGCCCGAGCCAAGTCACGCTTAGCAACCACCAGGCCCAGGAGCAACAGGTGACGTTTATATATGTTGCCCCCAACCCCTTCCATGATGTGCAGCAGGCCTAGCCTGTGGGTTCGAGGAAGATCCCAGCCCAGGACCTCAGCCAGACAATTCCACACGCCCTTCCAGAATCCAGCCAGGCGACCACACGACCACACCGTATGCAACAGGGAGCCAGGCACATCCCCACAGCGCAGGCACTCCGATGACGCAATCAAACCAGCCTTCCACAGTCGTTCACGTGTGTAATAGGCACGATGCAGGTACTTGAATTGTATCAGGCGGAGCCGAACCGCGATAGCGGTGCCGCGCGGGGACTCCAGTGCCTCCCTCCAGTCGTCCTCATCCAAGGCGCCCACGTCTACCTCCCATGCCTCCCGAAGGGAGCTGAGAGTGGATGAGCAGTGAATAACAAGGGACTGATAAATCCTAGAGACCTTCTTGTCACCCAAGTCTCCCATAAACACTTTCGCCTCAATCGGGCTGAACTCCGGTAGGGAGTCGAGGCCGGCAATGCTTGGGGCGAGGGCATGTCTCAGCTGTAAATAACAGAAGAACTGGGACTGAGGCATCTGGAACTCCACGCGGATTTCCTCAAAGGACTTGAGGGTTGCGCCTGACATGACTTGGCCCAGTTGCGTAATCCCAATAGCCTCCCAGCCCTCGAACCCGGCCAGGGCCGCCAGTTCTGGGAGCAAACCGTTGTGCCACAGCGGCGTTTCAGCCGTTAATTTGCCCCACCAACCCATGCGGCGCAAGGACTGCCGCCACACTGCAAAGACCACTTTTGTCACCGACGGCAACCCACGGCGTATACGGGCCGAGTAAAGAACGGTATGGAGCGTACGGTCACCCATGAGATGTCTCTCCAGGGCATAGGCCGGGTCACTCCTGTCCCCGTACCACCATTCATTGAGGACAAGAAGATGTGACGCCTGGTAGTAGGAGAGGAGGTCGGACGTGGCCAAACCACCACAGTAGGTGGACAGAAAGCATGTCCTCAGGGCCACCCTGGCTGCTCCGCCATCCCACAGGAAGCGGCTCAGCACAGAGTTCACCTGACGGAACCACTCCATGCCAATAGGATGCGGGAAATGTTGAAGTTGGTACAACAGTCTCGGCAGCGCCACCATCTTAAAGATGGCCGACCTCCCAAAGATTGTAAGTGGCATTCTGGACCATGTTTTAACATCAGCCTGGACCCGTTCCCACACCGGCAAGACACTGCGTGTCCAGGCCACGGCTCGCGAAGTCGAGAGGAAAACACCCAAATATTTCAGGCCGTCCGTCGCCACGCGCAGGTCGGCGGCCCAAGGGTCGGCAACCACTCCGCCACGTAATACCCATAGGGTCGACTTAGACAGGTTAAGGCGGAGCCCTGAGATTTCGCCAAACCCCCGCATGATCTCCAACACTCGAGGGCCCGAACGCCGCAGGTCGGTAAGGAACAGGAGGACGTCGTCCGCGTAAAGTGCAATTCTATCCGTAAGGGTATCGTTCCAGACAAAGCCACGCAGATGGGCATCCATTCGTATCCGCGACGCCAGGGGCTCCATGGCCAGGGCAAACAGATAGGGGGACAGCGGGCAGCCCTGCCGAGTACCACGGCTGATCTGGAAGCGCCCTGAGACCGCACCGGCCACACGGACCGATGCCGTAACATTGGTATATAGGAGACGGATATAGGACAAGAAAACAGGCCCTAGATTGAGGCGGGCCAACAAGGTGAACAAATACGCCCAACTCACCGAGTCAAAGGCCCGGTCCATGTCCGCGAGGAGGAGCGCGCCCTGTTCATCCCTAGCACCCATGGCATCGATCGCTGCCTGCGCCCGCCGGATATTATGTCGGGTGGCCCTGTGCGGCATGAACCCGGCCTGATCAGGGTGGACCAGGTCGGCTATGTGGGGCAGAAGGCGGTTCGCCAGGGCTTTCGCCAAGATCTTGGCCTCGATATTGAGGAGGGAGATTGGCCTGTAAGAGTCGTGGCGGTCCGGCGCCCTGCCAGGCTTCAAAAAGACCACAATCTCAGCATGACGCCAGTCAGGTGGCAGCTCGCCTCTAGACCGAGCTGCCTCTAGGGCATTGCGAAAGTGGGGTCCCAGCTGGACATGAAACTTCTTATAAAATTCGGCAGGATAACCGCTAGGGCCGGGCGCCTTCCCAGTATTCAATTGGCCAAGGGCCTCCCCAAGTTCCTCGGACGTAAGCGGGGCCTCTAAGGCCGTTCTAGTCTCCTCCGGGACTGCCTGCGGGAGTAGGTCATCCAAGTATGAGGCAATCTCGCCCTCCACCAGTGGGTCACGAGGAGCGTATTGTGCCTCGTAGTAGCGGGCAAAGCTAGCCGCCAACCGATCCGGGTCGGTCATAACTGAGCCAACCCCCGCCGTAAGGCCGGGTAGCTCAAGGGGCTGGAAAGTCGCCTGGCAAAGCCTATGCAGCATGGTGCAGGACTTATCGCCCCACTGATACACCCTGCTGCGCGTGGCGAGCCACGCCTGCCGGGCCTCCTCGTACAGGACCGAGGAATAAGTCTGCTGGGCCTGCAGGAGCTGTCGCACGACGCCCTCGTCACCCCCGAGTCGACCACGCTGCTCCAGCTCCTCCACGCGGGCCGCGGCAGTCACAATGGCCTCCCGACGCTCCCGCCGAGCGGCCGCACACCAAGCTATATCAATGCCCCGGATCGTGGGCTTCAGCGCTTCCCACACAACAATGCTGAGCAGTTTTTTGGAAACAATTTTTTGATAATTGTACATGAACAATAAACATGAACAATAGCTTTTGAAATTGCAACGTTTCTTTTAATTTTTGCAGACTATTTTGCTTTTTAGTCTTTTGCTTGTTTTTTGGCATGAGAATACAAAAAAATGTGTAAGAAAATACTATACAGTTACATATACACAAGAAAAAACACACTTTGGTATGTACAAAATTCACTCAAACTGGCATTCAACACATTCTTGGCCATCCAGACATACAAAAAACATTCATACAGGTCCCATCATCATAATACAGTTTGTAATAATGCAAGAATAGTAACAGTTGTAAATTTCAAACAAAAGTGAAACTTTTTTCAGTTTTTTAGAAGGAACAATAATCCATCACTTGAATGACACAACCATAACAACAATGATGATATGGGACTGGGTCAGGTCGACGCGTTTCGAACCTTATCCTTAACAGGTTCTCATCAGGACCACAGTGTTACTAAACGGGGAAGAGGAAAGCAACAGTCACTATACTGAACCTTAGAGGTCACCATCTCAACCAATGTACCCCTGCACTCAGCCTACCTTAATACGTGGGTCAAAGCTCCTCAAATAATGTAGAAAGCCGATGTATTCCCATCAAAGGGGAGCGAAGAGGTGCTGTGAGGAAAGGATAAATGCATTCAGTCATGCCAGCTCACAACGTGCTGCCTGTGTCTACACTAGAGCGGGGCTGAGAGGGACAAAGGGAGGTAGCGTATGCTCACCTTGCAGCGTGTGTGCGCTCACCAATGATTGTTGGATGGCGCTCGGTCCGCAATTTCTGGATCCGGCGCCTCTGGGGATAAAAAAGTGACGATAAACGTTTGGAATCGGGCAGGCGGGGGAGAGCGACGAGAGCCGATTACCGATCGCGCTGAAGCGTGCCAGTGTCCGCTTACCTGAAAACCGATTTGAACTCTCAAAAACAGTGTTTCGAACGTCCTCGCTCCTCATACAGTCACTGCTTACAGGTTACTGAAGCCATGTCGTCAATTGACTAAAGGTGGAGGATGCCTCCCAAAGCATGAAGGGAGTTGTAGTTTGGATGAAGGGAGTTGTAGTTCGGTATCAATAAGGAGAATTCTGGGAGATGAAGTCCTGTGGGCTAAATCATGGAACAGTTTTGTAAATTTCCGAAATTTCGTTTAGTCCACTGACTGCTGTATCATACTTCATGATCAAAAGTGCCTCTCTTTGGTTTAATCTTAATTCTAAGTTCCCCCCTCTGGGGTCTTTTTCGATTTTGGACAGGACGGTCCATTTGAGGTCCTCTTTATCATGCTTGTTCATCAACCAGTGGTGTACCAATGGCGCATTCTCCACTTCTCTACGAATTCTCGATTTATGCTGCGTTATACGTTGTCTGACCTCCTGGGATGTTTTCCCGATGTATAGTTTGGGGCAGGGGCAGACAATCGCGTAAACTACATTCCTGGTTTTGCAGTTGGTAAATGATTCATGCTTCCAGTGGATGTTGTTAAAGGAGAATACTGTTTCTTCCATGGTGTCATGACAACAAGTGCAAGTACCACATTTGTGGTGTCCTTTTGTCTGGGGGAAGCCAAAAAGGCTTGTTAGAGTTGGTGTTTGTTTACTAGGTAAGGCTGCCCTTACAATGTGGTTCGCCACGCTCTTCTCCTTCTTGAATGCAAATAATGGTGAATTTCTCATGTCCTCATGTAGGTCTTGCACTAGATGCCAGTTGAGGTTTATCAGCCTCTTAAGTTGATTGGCAGCAGGGCAAAAGGTTGATACACAAACCATTCGATTTTGCTCAATCCTGGCTTTCTTAACCATTAGTGTTTCGCGGGGCGTCCACCAAGCTCGCTTCAGAGATTGCTTAAGGAGTTTTCTCGGGTAACCTCTTTGGAGAAGCCTCTCCATGAGTGAATTTGCATGGTGGAAGTATTCTTCTTTGTCTGAACAATTCCTGCGGATCCTCAGGAATTGTCCAAAGGGTAAATTCTCTCTTAAACTCCGAGGGTGATTGCTGGTAAACAGCAAGGCCTTGTTCCTATCGGTTGTTTTTCTAAATAAAGTTGTTGCCAGGTGTCCATTGGCAGGGACAACTTTCACGTCCAAAAATGTGATAGATTGGCTGGACGATATGCAATTAAATTTAATGTCGCTTGAGCGCCCATTGAGCCATTCAACAAACTCACCAAGGGTTTCTGTAGTCCCAGTCCAGATAAAAAAGATGTCATCTATATACCGCATATAATGCGAGATCTGATGACTGAAGGGATTGTCGTTGTAAATAAATTTCTTCTCATACAGGCCCATAAACATAATTGCTAGTTCCGGGGCAAAGGGACATCCCATGGCTACTCCCTTCACCTGAAGGAAGTAGTCAGAATCAAAAGTGAAAAAATTCTTTCTCAATGCGAAGGATGCCAGCTGTACAATGAAATCAGAAGGTACTTGACAGGGTCTGACACGTGTCTCCAAGAACCATGCTAGTGTCTCAAGGGCCTGATCTTGGGGAATCTGCGTGTACAAGGATACAACGTCTAGCGTCACTAAGAGCTGGGAATCTTGTTCAAAGGGAACTGTACTAATTCGTTGGAGGAAAGCCGTGGTGTCTTGAAGATGTGCTGGAATTTCTTCAATGAATGGTTTCAGAAAGAATTCGATATACTTGGCCACTGGTTCTAGTAAGGACTCACACCCAGAAACTATGGGTCGTCCTGGTGGATTTAATTCATCTTTGTGGATCTTGGGTAATAAATAAAAGACCGGAGTTCGTGGGTTTTTGTTCTGTAAAAAATTGAATTCCTTCGGTCCAATGAATCCTAGATCAAATCCTTTCTGGATGACTGAAAATAGTTCACTCTGAATTTCGAGTGTGGGATTCCTTGTGATGCGTCTGTAGCATGAATTGTCCTCCAATTGTCGAAGTGCTTCTGCTTTATATTTATTGATGTCCCATATAACTACAGCTCCCCCCTTGTCTGCCTGTTTGACTACTATATTTCTGTCATTTTTCAAGGTGGCCAAAGCTTCTTTCTCTGCTTTGGCGAGATTGAATTTAACAAAATTCCGCTTCTTTTCAAGTGCTGATATTCCTGAAAGAACTGTGCGTTCAAACGTAAGTATCTCTTTAGGAATTTTTGAGCCGGCTGGGCAAAAGGTGGATTTCTTCCTTAATCCCGTCACTTCTGTTTGATTTTCCTCGCTTATATCAGAGAAGAATGTCTTTAATCTTAACTTACGACAAAATTCCAAAGTTTCTAACTTCATCTTAGTGAAGTCTGTAAATCTCGACGGGACAAATCCAAGGCCCTTCGTCAAGATAGATGTTTCAGCTTCACTTAAAATCCTGTCAGATAAGTTAAAGATGGATGGAAGGTTTAACTCTTGTAGAACCGGGATCGCGTCCTCATTTCCCATGGCTGGACGGGACGGGACCGACCTCTCGGTTTCTGTGGGCCTTGTCCTAAAAAAGGTGTCTGGTTTTGTTGTTGACGTTGTCCCTGGTCTTGCTGGTTGCCTTGCCTATTTTGATAGGATCTATTAGCGGTATTAGAATCACTTCCAGACGAAGATGTATCCGAGAATGAAACGAAGGCACGTCGAGAACGGCCCTGGTTATCCTGAAGGAACCGTCGTGATTCAGAGTTAGAGTAGAAGTCTTTTCTCAGGTAGGGGTATACGGATTCCAACGAGAAATTTTTCTTGTCCAGCTCGAACTTATTGTTTTTTTGGGCAACCGTGAAGTCCTTAAATTCGCCGATCTCCTTTTCAACCTTCTCAAGGAGTCCTTTTGAATCAGCTATGAGTTGATTGTCTTGAATTTCTTTTTCTAGTTTTTCAATTTCAGCGAGTTCTTTAACTGAAATTCTGTGTGCGGTCTCAATGGTAAGGACCATCAGGTCCCTACTGCACTTTGTTTCAACCCCACTGAATCCTTTTTTGTATTCAGGGTCGTCAGTGAACACGACCGGGATGTTGCGAATTTGAAGTCCTGCGGGGATTGTACCTGATCTTAAATGCTGGAGTAAAAAATGACCATGAAGATCCGTCCTAATTTGTTTTTTTCGTAGGCGTATAAGTTTATCGGATTCGTTGACGGTGTTAGCCGCAACACTGAGAGTTGCAGAGGCAAAGGGAGGCGGATCTCTCATAAGGTTTTGAATATGTTCCTCTGTGTAAGCTACCGTGTCCCGTTCAGCCATACCCACACTGAACACACGTGCAAAAGAGAAGGTTTAAGAAAGTATGTGAGGAAAAAAGATGGAAAGATTACAGAAGGACTACACCCACACCACAAACACAAAGTGAAAGCACTATTCCAACAGGATTAGTCCTGTGGCAGCTCCTTCTCTGCCCACCAGAACCTCGCGAGCGTGCGCCCGCTAAACAGTATGAAAAACAGTAAGGGTTTGACTCAAAAACTCAGCAAAGCTGAGCCAATAATAACTTGAAAAACAACACACCTGCCTATGCTGAGCAGTTTTTTGGAAACAATTTTTTGATAATTGTACATTTTTTTGTATTCTCATGCCAAAAAACAAGCAAAAGACTAAAAAGCAAAATAGTCTGCAAAAATTAAAAGAAACGTTGCAATTTCAAAAGCTATTGTTCATGTTTATTGTTCATGTACAATTATCAAAAAATTGTTTCCAAAAAACTGCTCAGCATAGGCAGGTGTGTTGTTTTTCAAGTTATTATTGGCTCAGCTTTGCTGAGTTTTTGAGTCAAACCCTTACTGTTTTTCATACTGTTTAGCGGGCGCACGCTCGCGAGGTTCTGGTGGGCAGAGAAGGAGCTGCCACAGGACTAATCCTGTTGGAATAGTGCTTTCACTTTGTGTTTGTGGTGTGGGTGTAGTCCTTCTGTAATCTTTCCATCTTTTTTCCTCACATACTTTCTTAAACCTTCTCTTTTGCACGTGTGTTCAGTGTGGGTATGGCTGAACGGGACACGGTAGCTTACACAGAGGAACATATTCAAAACCTTATGAGAGATCCGCCTCCCTTTGCCTCTGCAACTCTCAGTGTTGCGGCTAACACCGTCAACGAATCCGATAAACTTATACGCCTACGAAAAAAACAAATTAGGACGGATCTTCATGGTCATTTTTTACTCCAGCATTTAAGATCAGGTACAATCCCCGCAGGACTTCAAATTCGCAACATCCCGGTCGTGTTCACTGACGACCCTGAATACAAAAAAGGATTCAGTGGGGTTGAAACAAAGTGCAGTAGGGACCTGATGGTCCTTACCATTGAGACCGCACACAGAATTTCAGTTAAAGAACTCGCTGAAATTGAAAAACTAGAAAAAGAAATTCAAGACAATCAACTCATAGCTGATTCAAAAGGACTCCTTGAGAAGGTTGAAAAGGAGATCGGCGAATTTAAGGACTTCACGGTTGCCCAAAAAAACAATAAGTTCGAGCTGGACAAGAAAAATTTCTCGTTGGAATCCGTATACCCCTACCTGAGAAAAGACTTCTACTCTAACTCTGAATCACGACGGTTCCTTCAGGATAACCAGGGCCGTTCTCGACGTGCCTTCGTTTCATTCTCGGATACATCTTCGTCTGGAAGTGATTCTAATACCGCTAATAGATCCTATCAAAATAGGCAAGGCAACCAGCAAGACCAGGGACAACGTCAACAACAAAACCAGACACCTTTTTTAGGACAAGGCCCACAGAAACCGAGAGGTCGGTCCCGTCCCGTCCAGCCATGGGAAATGAGGACGCGATCCCGGTTCTACAAGAGTTAAACCTTCCATCCATCTTTAACTTATCTGACAGGATTTTAAGTGAAGCTGAAACATCTATCTTGACGAAGGGCCTTGGATTTGTCCCGTCGAGATTTACAGACTTCACTAAGATGAAGTTAGAAACTTTGGAATTTTGTCGTAAGTTAAGATTAAAGACATTCTTCTCTGATATAAGCGAGGAAAATCAAACAGAAGTGACGGGATTAAGGAAGAAATCCACCTTTTGCCCAGCCGGCTCAAAAATTCCTAAAGAGATACTTACGTTTGAACGCACAGTTCTTTCAGGAATATCAGCACTTGAAAAGAAGCGGAATTTTGTTAAATTCAATCTCGCCAAAGCAGAGAAAGAAGCTTTGGCCACCTTGAAAAATGACAGAAATATAGTAGTCAAACAGGCAGACAAGGGGGGAGCTGTAGTTATATGGGACATCAATAAATATAAAGCAGAAGCACTTCGACAATTGGAGGACAATTCATGCTACAGACGCATCACAAGGAATCCCACACTCGAAATTCAGAGTGAACTATTTTCAGTCATCCAGAAAGGATTTGATCTAGGATTCATTGGACCGAAGGAATTCAATTTTTTACAGAACAAAAACCCACGAACTCCGGTCTTTTATTTATTACCCAAGATCCACAAAGATGAATTAAATCCACCAGGACGACCCATAGTTTCTGGGTGTGAGTCCTTACTAGAACCAGTGGCCAAGTATATCGAATTCTTTCTGAAACCATTCATTGAAGAAATTCCAGCACATCTTCAAGACACCACGGCTTTCCTCCAACGAATTAGTACAGTTCCCTTTGAACAAGATTCCCAGCTCTTAGTGACGCTAGACGTTGTATCCTTGTACACGCAGATTCCCCAAGATCAGGCCCTTGAGACACTAGCATGGTTCTTGGAGACACGTGTCAGACCCTGTCAAGTACCTTCTGATTTCATTGTACAGCTGGCATCCTTCGCATTGAGAAAGAATTTTTTCACTTTTGATTCTGACTACTTCCTTCAGGTGAAGGGAGTAGCCATGGGATGTCCCTTTGCCCCGGAACTAGCAATTATGTTTATGGGCCTGTATGAGAAGAAATTTATTTACAACGACAATCCCTTCAGTCATCAGATCTCGCATTATATGCGGTATATAGATGACATCTTTTTTATCTGGACTGGGACTACAGAAACCCTTGGTGAGTTTGTTGAATGGCTCAATGGGCGCTCAAGCGACATTAAATTTAATTGCATATCGTCCAGCCAATCTATCACATTTTTGGACGTGAAAGTTGTCCCTGCCAATGGACACCTGGCAACAACTTTATTTAGAAAAACAACCGATAGGAACAAGGCCTTGCTGTTTACCAGCAATCACCCTCGGAGTTTAAGAGAGAATTTACCCTTTGGACAATTCCTGAGGATCCGCAGGAATTGTTCAGACAAAGAAGAATACTTCCACCATGCAAATTCACTCATGGAGAGGCTTCTCCAAAGAGGTTACCCGAGAAAACTCCTTAAGCAATCTCTGAAGCGAGCTTGGTGGACGCCCCGCGAAACACTAATGGTTAAGAAAGCCAGGATTGAGCAAAATCGAATGGTTTGTGTATCAACCTTTTGCCCTGCTGCCAATCAACTTAAGAGGCTGATAAACCTCAACTGGCATCTAGTGCAAGACCTACATGAGGACATGAGAAATTCACCATTATTTGCATTCAAGAAGGAGAAGAGCGTGGCGAACCACATTGTAAGGGCAGCCTTACCTAGTAAACAAACACCAACTCTAACAAGCCTTTTTGGCTTCCCCCAGACAAAAGGACACCACAAATGTGGTACTTGCACTTGTTGTCATGACACCATGGAAGAAACAGTATTCTCCTTTAACAACATCCACTGGAAGCATGAATCATTTACCAACTGCAAAACCAGGAATGTAGTTTACGCGATTGTCTGCCCCTGCCCCAAACTATACATCGGGAAAACATCCCAGGAGGTCAGACAACGTATAACGCAGCATAAATCGAGAATTCGTAGAGAAGTGGAGAATGCGCCATTGGTACACCACTGGTTGATGAACAAGCATGATAAAGAGGACCTCAAATGGACCGTCCTGTCCAAAATCGAAAAAGACCCCAGAGGGGGGAACTTAGAATTAAGATTAAACCAAAGAGAGGCACTTTTGATCATGAAGTATGATACAGCAGTCAGTGGACTAAACGAAATTTCGGAAATTTACAAAACTGTTCCATGATTTAGCCCACAGGACTTCATCTCCCAGAATTCTCCTTATTGATACCGAACTACAACTCCCTTCATCCAAACTACAACTCCCTTCATGCTTTGGGAGGCATCCTCCACCTTTAGTCAATTGACGACATGGCTTCAGTAACCTGTAAGCAGTGACTGTATGAGGAGCGAGGACGTTCGAAACACTGTTTTTGAGAGTTCAAATCGGTTTTCAGGTAAGCGGACACTGGCACGCTTCAGCGCGATCGGTAATCGGCTCTCGTCGCTCTCCCCCGCCTGCCCGATTCCAAACGTTTATCGTCACTTTTTTATCCCCAGAGGCGCCGGATCCAGAAATTGCGGACCGAGCGCCATCCAACAATCATTGGTGAGCGCACACACGCTGCAAGGTGAGCATACGCTACCTCCCTTTGTCCCTCTCAGCCCCGCTCTAGTGTAGACACAGGCAGCACGTTGTGAGCTGGCATGACTGAATGCATTTATCCTTTCCTCACAGCACCTCTTCGCTCCCCTTTGATGGGAATACATCGGCTTTCTACATTATTTGAGGAGCTTTGACCCACGTATTAAGGTAGGCTGAGTGCAGGGGTACATTGGTTGAGATGGTGACCTCTAAGGTTCAGTATAGTGACTGTTGCTTTCCTCTTCCCCGTTTAGTAACACTGTGGTCCTGATGAGAACCTGTTAAGGATAAGGTTCGAAACGCGTCGACCTGACCCAGTCCCATATCATCATTGTTGTTATGGTTGTGTCATTCAAGTGATGGATTATTGTTCCTTCTAAAAAACTGAAAAAAGTTTCACTTTTGTTTGAAATTTACAACTGTTACTATTCTTGCATTATTACAAACTGTATTATGATGATGGGACCTGTATGAATGTTTTTTGTATGTCTGGATGGCCAAGAATGTGTTGAATGCCAGTTTGAGTGAATTTTGTACATACCAAAGTGTGTTTTTTCTTGTGTATATGTAACTGTATAGTATTTTCTTACACATTTTTTTGTATTCTCATGCCAAAAAACAAGCAAAAGACTAAAAAGCAAAATAGTCTGCAAAAATTAAAAGAAACGTTGCAATTTCAAAAGCTATTGTTCATGTTTATTGTTCATGTACAATTATCAAAAAATTGTTTCCAAAAAACTGCTCAGCATAGGCAGGTGTGTTGTTTTTCAAGTTATTATTGGCTCAGCTTTGCTGAGTTTTTGAGTCAAACCCTTACTGTTTTTCATACTGTTTAGCGGGCGCACGCTCGCGAGGTTCTGGTGGGCAGAGAAGGAGCTGCCACAGGACTAATCCTGTTGGAATAGTGCTTTCACTTTGTGTTTGTGGTGTGGGTGTAGTCCTTCTGTAATCTTTCCATCTTTTTTCCTCACATACTTTCTTAAACCTTCTCTTTTGCACGTGTGTTCAGTGTGGGTATGGCTGAACGGGACACGGTAGCTTACACAGAGGAACATATTCAAAACCTTATGAGAGATCCGCCTCCCTTTGCCTCTGCAACTCTCAGTGTTGCGGCTAACACCGTCAACGAATCCGATAAACTTATACGCCTACGAAAAAAACAAATTAGGACGGATCTTCATGGTCATTTTTTACTCCAGCATTTAAGATCAGGTACAATCCCCGCAGGACTTCAAATTCGCAACATCCCGGTCGTGTTCACTGACGACCCTGAATACAAAAAAGGATTCAGTGGGGTTGAAACAAAGTGCAGTAGGGACCTGATGGTCCTTACCATTGAGACCGCACACAGAATTTCAGTTAAAGAACTCGCTGAAATTGAAAAACTAGAAAAAGAAATTCAAGACAATCAACTCATAGCTGATTCAAAAGGACTCCTTGAGAAGGTTGAAAAGGAGATCGGCGAATTTAAGGACTTCACGGTTGCCCAAAAAAACAATAAGTTCGAGCTGGACAAGAAAAATTTCTCGTTGGAATCCGTATACCCCTACCTGAGAAAAGACTTCTACTCTAACTCTGAATCACGACGGTTCCTTCAGGATAACCAGGGCCGTTCTCGACGTGCCTTCGTTTCATTCTCGGATACATCTTCGTCTGGAAGTGATTCTAATACCGCTAATAGATCCTATCAAAATAGGCAAGGCAACCAGCAAGACCAGGGACAACGTCAACAACAAAACCAGACACCTTTTTTAGGACAAGGCCCACAGAAACCGAGAGGTCGGTCCCGTCCCGTCCAGCCATGGGAAATGAGGACGCGATCCCGGTTCTACAAGAGTTAAACCTTCCATCCATCTTTAACTTATCTGACAGGATTTTAAGTGAAGCTGAAACATCTATCTTGACGAAGGGCCTTGGATTTGTCCCGTCGAGATTTACAGACTTCACTAAGATGAAGTTAGAAACTTTGGAATTTTGTCGTAAGTTAAGATTAAAGACATTCTTCTCTGATATAAGCGAGGAAAATCAAACAGAAGTGACGGGATTAAGGAAGAAATCCACCTTTTGCCCAGCCGGCTCAAAAATTCCTAAAGAGATACTTACGTTTGAACGCACAGTTCTTTCAGGAATATCAGCACTTGAAAAGAAGCGGAATTTTGTTAAATTCAATCTCGCCAAAGCAGAGAAAGAAGCTTTGGCCACCTTGAAAAATGACAGAAATATAGTAGTCAAACAGGCAGACAAGGGGGGAGCTGTAGTTATATGGGACATCAATAAATATAAAGCAGAAGCACTTCGACAATTGGAGGACAATTCATGCTACAGACGCATCACAAGGAATCCCACACTCGAAATTCAGAGTGAACTATTTTCAGTCATCCAGAAAGGATTTGATCTAGGATTCATTGGACCGAAGGAATTCAATTTTTTACAGAACAAAAACCCACGAACTCCGGTCTTTTATTTATTACCCAAGATCCACAAAGATGAATTAAATCCACCAGGACGACCCATAGTTTCTGGGTGTGAGTCCTTACTAGAACCAGTGGCCAAGTATATCGAATTCTTTCTGAAACCATTCATTGAAGAAATTCCAGCACATCTTCAAGACACCACGGCTTTCCTCCAACGAATTAGTACAGTTCCCTTTGAACAAGATTCCCAGCTCTTAGTGACGCTAGACGTTGTATCCTTGTACACGCAGATTCCCCAAGATCAGGCCCTTGAGACACTAGCATGGTTCTTGGAGACACGTGTCAGACCCTGTCAAGTACCTTCTGATTTCATTGTACAGCTGGCATCCTTCGCATTGAGAAAGAATTTTTTCACTTTTGATTCTGACTACTTCCTTCAGGTGAAGGGAGTAGCCATGGGATGTCCCTTTGCCCCGGAACTAGCAATTATGTTTATGGGCCTGTATGAGAAGAAATTTATTTACAACGACAATCCCTTCAGTCATCAGATCTCGCATTATATGCGGTATATAGATGACATCTTTTTTATCTGGACTGGGACTACAGAAACCCTTGGTGAGTTTGTTGAATGGCTCAATGGGCGCTCAAGCGACATTAAATTTAATTGCATATCGTCCAGCCAATCTATCACATTTTTGGACGTGAAAGTTGTCCCTGCCAATGGACACCTGGCAACAACTTTATTTAGAAAAACAACCGATAGGAACAAGGCCTTGCTGTTTACCAGCAATCACCCTCGGAGTTTAAGAGAGAATTTACCCTTTGGACAATTCCTGAGGATCCGCAGGAATTGTTCAGACAAAGAAGAATACTTCCACCATGCAAATTCACTCATGGAGAGGCTTCTCCAAAGAGGTTACCCGAGAAAACTCCTTAAGCAATCTCTGAAGCGAGCTTGGTGGACGCCCCGCGAAACACTAATGGTTAAGAAAGCCAGGATTGAGCAAAATCGAATGGTTTGTGTATCAACCTTTTGCCCTGCTGCCAATCAACTTAAGAGGCTGATAAACCTCAACTGGCATCTAGTGCAAGACCTACATGAGGACATGAGAAATTCACCATTATTTGCATTCAAGAAGGAGAAGAGCGTGGCGAACCACATTGTAAGGGCAGCCTTACCTAGTAAACAAACACCAACTCTAACAAGCCTTTTTGGCTTCCCCCAGACAAAAGGACACCACAAATGTGGTACTTGCACTTGTTGTCATGACACCATGGAAGAAACAGTATTCTCCTTTAACAACATCCACTGGAAGCATGAATCATTTACCAACTGCAAAACCAGGAATGTAGTTTACGCGATTGTCTGCCCCTGCCCCAAACTATACATCGGGAAAACATCCCAGGAGGTCAGACAACGTATAACGCAGCATAAATCGAGAATTCGTAGAGAAGTGGAGAATGCGCCATTGGTACACCACTGGTTGATGAACAAGCATGATAAAGAGGACCTCAAATGGACCGTCCTGTCCAAAATCGAAAAAGACCCCAGAGGGGGGAACTTAGAATTAAGATTAAACCAAAGAGAGGCACTTTTGATCATGAAGTATGATACAGCAGTCAGTGGACTAAACGAAATTTCGGAAATTTACAAAACTGTTCCATGATTTAGCCCACAGGACTTCATCTCCCAGAATTCTCCTTATTGATACCGAACTACAACTCCCTTCATCCAAACTACAACTCCCTTCATGCTTTGGGAGGCATCCTCCACCTTTAGTCAATTGACGACATGGCTTCAGTAACCTGTAAGCAGTGACTGTATGAGGAGCGAGGACGTTCGAAACACTGTTTTTGAGAGTTCAAATCGGTTTTCAGGTAAGCGGACACTGGCACGCTTCAGCGCGATCGGTAATCGGCTCTCGTCGCTCTCCCCCGCCTGCCCGATTCCAAACGTTTATCGTCACTTTTTTATCCCCAGAGGCGCCGGATCCAGAAATTGCGGACCGAGCGCCATCCAACAATCATTGGTGAGCGCACACACGCTGCAAGGTGAGCATACGCTACCTCCCTTTGTCCCTCTCAGCCCCGCTCTAGTGTAGACACAGGCAGCACGTTGTGAGCTGGCATGACTGAATGCATTTATCCTTTCCTCACAGCACCTCTTCGCTCCCCTTTGATGGGAATACATCGGCTTTCTACATTATTTGAGGAGCTTTGACCCACGTATTAAGGTAGGCTGAGTGCAGGGGTACATTGGTTGAGATGGTGACCTCTAAGGTTCAGTATAGTGACTGTTGCTTTCCTCTTCCCCGTTTAGTAACACTGTGGTCCTGATGAGAACCTGTTAAGGATAAGGTTCGAAACGCGTCGACCTGACCCAGTCCCATATCATCATTGTTGTTATGGTTGTGTCATTCAAGTGATGGATTATTGTTCCTTCTAAAAAACTGAAAAAAGTTTCACTTTTGTTTGAAATTTACAACTGTTACTATTCTTGCATTATTACAAACTGTATTATGATGATGGGACCTGTATGAATGTTTTTTGTATGTCTGGATGGCCAAGAATGTGTTGAATGCCAGTTTGAGTGAATTTTGTACATACCAAAGTGTGTTTTTTCTTGTGTATATGTAACTGTATAGTATTTTCTTACACATTTTTTTGTATTCTCATGCCAAAAAACAAGCAAAAGACTAAAAAGCAAAATAGTCTGCAAAAATTAAAAGAAACGTTGCAATTTCAAAAGCTATTGTTCATGTTTATTGTTCATGTACAATTATCAAAAAATTGTTTCCAAAAAACTGCTCAGCATAGGCAGGTGTGTTGTTTTTCAAGTTATTATTGGCTCAGCTTTGCTGAGTTTTTGAGTCAAACCCTTACTGTTTTTCATCCCACACAACAATGGCATCGACGCCCCCCACCAAGTTCTCGCGCCAGAAGTGATCGATCTCTTCGCGTAGGTGCGCCACATACTCTGGCCGCTGCAACTGCCAGGCGGACATACGCCAGCGAAAGGGTTGTCGTTTAGAGGGGAGGGTCAGGGTGGCTAAGACAGGGGAATGATCCGAGAGGCCCCTGGGGAGTATCGCGGCGTCCCTGACACGGTTCCGACAGGCACCCGGTACAAACAAATAATCGAGTCTCGAGAACGACCCATGCACCGCCGATACATACGTGAAGGCCTGCACAGCGGGATGAAAATGCCGCCACACATCGATCCAGCCCAGACTGCGCACAGTCGCACACAACCGGGTGGGGGCAGCCGCGGGGGGGGGGTCAGACACCACACGCGCACGCCGCTGGCGGTCCAGGCCCACATCCATGACTTCATTCCAATCACCCCCCACCACAGTCAGGACCTCGGGGATTTCATCCCACAACGCAAACAGACGCTCAGACAGTGCCCATTGCAGGGGGGGGAGGGGCGTAAACACTTCCAAAGACCACCGGCTCGGAACCCAGTAGGCCCTTAACAAAGACAAACCTGCCCTGAGGGTCGATCCATTGCTTCTCATGAACATAGGCCACCCTACGATGTATCAATATGGCCACCCCCCGTGATCCCCTCGTAAAGCCAGCATGATAGACCTGGTGATAACCGAACCTCTGGAGGCTAAGGGCCTTGGAGCCCAGCATGTGCGTTTCCTGAAGCAGGAGGACATCCACCATCTCCCTCTTCCCCCACCGCAGCACAGCCCCACGCTTGATCTTATCCAGGATACCCCGCACATTCCATGTCACCACCCGCAGGGTCTTTGAAGGAGACACAATCGCAGCATCAGCCATTGTCAATATACAGTCCAAAATCTGGCCCACCCTCCCACCCAGGTGCAACCCGCAAATCGACAAGAATCACAGCCCCCGACATGTGTGGACCCACCCCCCCAGCCCGCAAACTCAGCGCCCCCTTCCCAACCCAGAACCCCCCCAACAATTGCAACACCAAAACACCCCCCCACACCCCACACCCACCACCCCAATACCTCAGAAAACATTGAAGTACCTGTCGCGGCATGGAGAGACCCGGGCCCAAAACAGAGGACCCAGGGCCCGCCATACCAATGGATCCCCACAACCCCACCATGACACACACTCACCACCCCCCCAACAACACTCACATCCGTGAGGGTCTGAGGCCCACATATGGTACCCTCCGAGCCACATTGCGTCCCATGACAATAACTGAAGTCTTCACATGGGAATCGGCAGGCACATCAAGGACAAAATGAAACAGTCTCACCAGCCAAGGCAGAGCAAGTCAGTATGCAGCATACAAAGTGCGAGTAGGCCCAACAGTGTTCAGCTGCCCGCATCGGATTGTTCCGAGTCCCTGGCACCACCCGATTGCGATGCACAGGCGGAAGCCGATCTTTTCTTGGAGCGAGACCTCCGATGGCGGCCCTTCTTGGGCTGGCGATCCGTCCGCTCCGGCGACGATCCCTGAGACCTGCCCGGGTCCAGCCCCGGCTGGGCATGGGGCCGGAGTCGCACCGCCTCATCGGTCCAGCGGAACACCTCCTCAGGCGAATCGAAGAAATGGGTCCGAGACTGATATATTACTCGCAGGCGAGCCGGATACAGGAGCGAGTATTGGAGCTTGAGGCCCCGAAGCTTAGCCTTAGCGTCCATGAAGGATTGCCTCTGCTGCTGCACCATCTTCGTGTAGTCCGGGAAAATCATGATGGTATGATTCTCGAAGGTGAGGGAGCCCTTGTTCCTCGCCTCCCGCAGGATAACATCCCGGTCATGATAGTTCAGCAGGCGAGCGATAACTGGCCGTGGGCGCTCACCCTCCGGTGGCCGCTGGGTCAGAGCCCTGTGGGCCCTCTCAATCACGAAGCACGTAGACAGTGCCCCTTCGGGGAGCCAGCTCTCCAGCCACCCGGTCAGGAACCGCTCCATGTTGTCCTTCTCGCACCGCTCTGGAAATCCGATGAAGCGGAGGTTGTTGCGCCGCGCGCGCCCTTCTGCATCTTCCACGCGGGCCGCCAGTGTCTTTTGGACGCTCTCCACCTCCGCTAGGCGCTTCTTCAGGCCACTAATGTCCGCCTCAGTCTCAGTGATACGGGTCTCGGCCCCAGCGATCCGCTCCACCGCGTTGCGAAGGTCCTGGCGCAGGAGCGTGACATCCGCCCCAACCGCTCCAATCTTGGCATCGAGCATGTCTCTAGATTGGGTGATGGCCGCTAGGATAGCTGCATTGTCCGGCCCGGGGCCGCCGCTGCCACCGGCCGCCCCGGCGCCACCACTCGGCCCGGTGAATTTATCGATGGGGCCATGTTTAGGCGGGCCACCTCCCCTGTCCCTGGTCATGGCAAGCGCCAGGCAGGGCGGACACCACCTTCGAACCTTCGGGCACTGTCACAAATCCTGAGCGGGGCGGCCCAGATGAGGCCCCAGGGAGGGATGCGGGCCGGCCGCCGCGGTCGGATGTCGCGAAAATCGAGGTCCCGGCGTCACCCCGGCAGAACAGGCCGTAACCGCACTCGTCCCCACAAGCAGCCGTCCAGGGTATAGCAGGAGAAATCTGCGGGTCCGCAGTCTGTGGGCAGCCGTATCCAGCGGGCCGAGCCAGGGGAGGCGGATCAAATGCCCCTACCGGCCACTAGTCCATCCCCGGCCGCCTCCGGGCACAAGGAACCCTGTCCCCAGACTGTCGCGGGGCCACGCCTCACCGCCACCGCTCGTTGGTCGTTCAGGGGATGAGCCGATGGGTAGGAGCTGTTGGCACCGTCCCGATCTCCAGGCGATCGCGGTCGAAGAGATGAGCCAAGGGCGGCGTAGCGGATGCCACCCGCACTCGTCAGGTCGCAGCTGCCACCAGGCGTCGCGAAACTCGAGGACCCCGGTCTCCGGCCGGCCACCAGGCCGCACTGCGCCGCCGCCTCCCTTCGATCTCAGGAAGGGAGGAATTGCAGGATCAGCACACCAAAGTAGACAGGAGACTTCCCCAGATCGAAAGCAATCACTGGGCACCAACAGCGGGCTCGGGGGACAGGATAAATGATCGAATTAAGTCCGGGCCGGCGGGAGCTCTACAAGGCTGCGACCGCCATCTTCGCCCGCCAAGCCACGCCCCCTTAATAGGTTTTTTAAATGCTAATTCCTAACTATAACTGGTGTGAAACCTATGGTTTTTTCAGTGAATTTCATAGGTTTTTTAAATGCTAATTCCTAACTATAACTGGTGTGAAACCTATGGTTTTTTCAGTGAATTTCATAGGTTTTTTAAATGCTAATTCCTAACTATAACTGGTCTGAAACCTATGGTTTTTTCAGTGAATTTCATAGGTTTTTTTAATGCTAATTCCTAACTATAAGTCTCACTTTATAAGTAAGACTGTTAGCACTCTAGTTGTTTAGAACACTCTGGTACATTCTGTCATTGGGCTACAGTTGGGCTACATCTGGCTGATATTTGGGCTACATTTTTTTTTGGCTCTGGTGGCCATCTTTGGGCTACATTGGGCTACATTGGGCTACATTTGGGCTACATTTTGGCTCTAACATATATATAGCCCAATGTAGCACAATATATATTTTTTCAAAGTTAATTTTCGTAAAAAACACTTGAGAATAGGGCTACCAGTCCCTACAATTTTTCCCAATTTTTTTTTTTGTTTTTTTTTTTTTTGCTTTGGAGCGCTCCCGGTGCGCGCCCCGGGGAGCGCCCCGAAAAGCGTACTTTTATAAAGCGCCCCGGGGCGCGCTCCGGGGAGCATCCCGTAAGCGCCAATATCGCGAACGAAAACATGATCGTGACGTATCGTGTAGCCGCATCCGCGTGATACGCACGGCGTAAGCGCACCCGGAAGCACTCGAGAGAATACGATCGCGCAACGTAAACATCCGACGCGCTTACGCGACGCGACCCGGGGCGCATAGCGTAAGCGCGTCGGGTCATGTGACCTGAAAATAACAATTTTTATTGGTTCATAACAGTTTTGGTTTCATAATGATGAAGCCCCTGGTCTTGTGACCTGAAAATAACACTTTTCATTGGTTCAATAATTTTTTTTTCAAAAGGATGAAAGACCCCACCTTTTTTCCTTATTCTGACTTTGTCCTTTGACTTAGGAAGACCTGTTTGTAGCTCTCTCTACTTTTTTGCTCAAAATAATGGCTTCAGTAGTAGCAGCAGCTGGTGCATCTGCACCACCACCACCATCAGAACCACCAAAAGGACCTCCTCAAGATATCATTGGTGGTCTTCAAGAAGAGGAAGAGGAGGAGGAGGAGGAGGGGAGTTCAAGATGGCTGGAAGAACACAATACCCATACCAGCCAAGACCACACATTATTTGGGAGTTTTTTACTCTCCCAGAGGGGAAAAAAAAGTAAATGCACCCAAGGTCAGTTGCAAAATGTGTGGCGTGGAACTTTCCAGGGGAAACCCAAATAAAAAATATTCATTTGGGAACTACACAATGATACGCCACATGCAGCGCAAACATCCTATAAATTATTCTGCTGCAGAAATGATGGAACTGGCCAGTAACCCTCCCCGATCAACAAGAACCAGCTCAAAAAGGAAACAACCCACTGCGTCTGCACCAGAGGAAAGTGAGACGATGCTGTGCATTCAGCCCCGATTTGCAGATTTCAGAATTATCTGTAAATATTGTGGGAAGACCATCTCCTACGGAGAACAGAGCGTAAAGCTCCTCGTCCTTGCTGGGGACAACCATAAATGCCCCAATCAACCCTAATTTTTTCTTTTCTTTTAGTTTTTTGCTCCAGTTGAGCCATTTTCAATTCCCTGTTTTTTCGTTTTTCCCCATGAAAAATACAGAAAAAATCTAAAACTGTTCAGAAAATCCCAAAAAAGTACAAAATGTTCAAAAAACAATATAAAAAATATAAAACAACAAAAAGAAGAAAAAAACAGTACTTTTTAGAACTACCTCCAATTTCTAAAAAAAGGCTACATTTTTTAAAAACTATCATCTGCGGCGTCCCCCAAGGATCATCTCTGAGCCCCACCCTCTTCAACGTCTACATGAGCCCCCTCGCGGCCATCGTACGCAAACACAACCTCAGCATAATCTCCTACGCCGACGACACCCAGCTGATCCTCTCCCTGACCAACGACCCCGCCGCCGCCAGAGCCAACCTGCACGAAGGGATGAAAGAGGTAGCCGTGTGGATGACAACCAGCCGCCTGAAACTGAACTCGGACAAGACGGAGGTCCTCATCCTGGGCTCCTCACCCTCCGCCTGGGACGACTCCTGGTGGCCTCCCGCCCTGGGCACCGCACCCAAACCGACAGACCATGCACGAAACCTGGGCTTCATCCTGGACTCCTCCCTCTCCATGACCAGGCAAGTCAACAACGTCTCCTCAGCGTGCTTCAACATCCTACGCATGCTACGGAAGATCTTCTGGTGGATCCCCACCGAGACCAGGAAGACCGTCACCCAGGCCCTCGTCACCAGCCGACTGGACTACGGCAACGCCCTCTACGCCGGTACCACCGCCAAGCTCCAGAAGAGACTCCAGCGGATCCAGAACGCCTCAGCCAGACTCATCCTCGACATCCCACGAACCAGCCACATCTCCGGACATCTGAGAGACCTCCACTGGCTCCCCGTCAACAAAAGAATCACCTTCCGCCTCCTCACCCACGCACACAAGGCCCTACACGACCAAGGCCCGAGCTACCTCAACAGACGAGTCAACTTCTACGCTCCCAAACGCCACCTCCGATCAGCCAACCACGCCCTCGCCGCCGTCCCCCGCATCCGAAGAGCGACTACAGGAGGAAGGTCCTTCTCCTACCTGGCCGCCAAGACCTGGAACTCCCTCCCGACCGACCTGCGCCTGACCCAAGACCACCTCTCCTTCAGGAAGAAGCTGAAGACCTGGCTGTTCGAGCAGTAGCGCCCCCCCCCCCCCCCCCCCCCCCCCCCCAGCGCCTTGAGACCCTACGGGTATGTAGCGCGCTTTATAAGTGTCACTGATTGATTGATTGATTGATCATTAATTTTTCCTCATGGTACGCTCCCTGGTCTGCTCCCCGGTGCGCGTACCGGGCACGCCCCCCGCGCCAAACAAAAAATAAAATAATTTTTAAGCCCCCACATCAAACCTAGGGGGTCAGGGGGGATCTACCCTGCCCCCTTATGGTCATTTCCCTCTTTGTTTTGGCCACCTCTTGTGTCTCAATACTACCGGGACACAAGATGGCGGCTGCTCCGGACTGTTTCGAATGTTTACAGACACCCAAGAGCCAATCAGATTTCCGTGCGCACCTCGCGTGTCGCGCCCGGGGCGCTCCCCGGAGCGCGTACCGAGGCGCGCTTACAGATATATATATTTTTTTAACCTAAATTACTCAAAATCCACTGGAGCACATATCTTGAGACATAGCAAAGGCACATCGGGCTACCAGTCCCTACAATTTTGCCAAATTTGGTTGAAATCCATTCAGCCGTTCGGGCTAAAAGTGAAATCGACCGCCCTATGGAAATTAACATGGGGAAAAAGTGTTTTGGGACCCCCCTTTTATCTCAGCCCCCGCTTGACGAATCCCCCCCCAAACTTTCAAGGAAGGACCGGAACGCCGCGAGGCCATTTTGAGGAAGGAGATTCGTCAACCGGCGCCAAAGTTATTCCAAATAGAATTTTGAGATTTAACATTGAAAAAAATCCTAACTATAACTACCTACTGGCGACCGCCAGTAGGTAATATATATATATATATATGACCATGATGTGAATAGGGCACTACGCCCTTAATGACAATTTGATGTATACACCTTTAATACAAACAGGATGTACTACCGATCATGTGATCAACTACGCTACTTAAGTTACTCCCTTCCTTCTTTGCATGACATGTGATCAAGCCTCGGCTGAGGTGAATCGCGTCATGGCGACTGGTGGGCTGTTATTCATCACGAATAAAAGGCACTGATAACGAGAGCACGGAGTTTGTGGCTTTACTCAAAATTTCGTTTTGCAGCGTAGCTTGGCGAGAGCTGTGTCGTGCTGTGCTGCTTCGGACTAAACGCAATATATATATATATATATATATATATATATATATATATATATATATATATATACATATATAGTAAAGTATGCATGGTATAGTCATGTGTTCTGATGACCTATCAACCTACATTTTGCTAGTGGTGATCACTGATGTTATGGCTAGTGCGCCCCCTATGCCAGAGACTGTGAACCATGTTCAGACTAATGCAGATTACTATTAGTCTGCGAAAACTGTTTTCATTGTTCTATGTCCCTACATTATCCATCCTAATATCGCCACACAATTCAGTTTACCACAATTTAATCTTAGCAAGTAGATATATAAGAATAATTTTATTTGTGATTGGTATATATTAACGTACTGATGTTTGTTATAAGCCCGTCCAGCCCATGGAGTCTATGCAGTGCTGATGGGACCAGTAACTGTCAAATTTATCCACAATCACTGCTCAGATCCGAAGGAATGACCACACTCCGGGATGCCACCCTATGTGTTTATTTGCTAATAGATATTATATATATCACCACCCGACATGTTGTGGCTTGCAGCTTTCCTGACTGTGTTAAACTGTAGTCATGGTTATGAATTTAAAACCGAAAATCCACTAAAATGTGCCAGTTGTGGTTAGCCCCTGTGAAATCATAATTATAAAATCTTGTATTAATGCTTGATACGTGCACATGTTGTCACATGCCCTTATTTGGATGTCGTTTCTACATTGCTTTAAAGCTCTTAGTATTAACAAGCATGCTGGGTTGAAAAGACTCCTAAAGGCTGAGCGGCCACCATGACATTGTTGTACATGTGCACATCTTTGTAGAAGCGTAGCCTCATTTCGAAAATTGGCCACTAAAAGTATGATTTTAGGAAAAGTAACAAAGTTAGTACTGTTACATAATAACTTTTCTCACTTTTAAGGACATCTTGTATTTTCCCAGTGTGAATGTCTAGCCATCTGCTTCACTAGAAAGTTTTGTTAAAGTAACAACTTTTGATCACGTTTTTGTTCTATAGACTTGTATTAAGCAAACAGGTACATATACAGGAGTCATTTTACTACTTTCAGTGCAATGCTGCAACAGACCCGATTTGAGCGTGTACTCTGGTCTGGTTGGTTGACATAATAGCGGTCTTTTAATTATTTTTCCATGCTTTCTATTTTTCATTAAACATATGGTAACTGTTGGGCTTTCTGACTTGTTATGTTTTGTTTGAATACTGCAATCCACAACACACAATAGCCATGCTAACCCGTACTCACATTTGGCACATCAAATGCTGTCACCTTTGATGTAACAAATGCAATTGCAAACGTCATAATTAATTTTACAGGTTAGATTACCTATCAAATTGCCATTAAAATGTTAGGAAAGGACTATGAATATATTAATTTTGTGGTTTTCAGTATGGCTTGTAATCAAAGGCACGTTTTGGCCCCAACGGGGAATGTACAGACTGGATTAATATTAGCAGAAGTGTTCAACAAGGATGTGTACTGGATCTATTTTTATGTATTCTCTGTATAAATGGTTTGAGGGCTTTATGACATCGAAAGGAAAGATTATGCCCCAGGTGGGGAGGCTCCCTAAATGGGTGCTACTTTAGGCGGATGCAGTCGTGCTGGCCAGGACTGTCCAGGGGCTACAGTAGCTGCTGGATTATTTTACTGTTTTAACAAAATACCAGAAAATAAATGTTCACCTAAACGTGTTTAATTGTCGAATGTTTTTCTGTTTCTCGTGTTTTTTGGGATTTTCTAATTAAGTGTTTTTTCATGTTTGACAAGACATAAATGTTGATCGTGTTTATGCCAAAAATGATCCAACTAAGATTGGTGGAATAAATACGCCAAAATAACTTTATTTGCCAAACTGTATTTTCGAAATTATTTTTTTAATTCACACACCCTAACATTTTTCAGTTTAAAACTATTGTTGAGGCCTAGTTTTGGTGTTGTAACAGGCCCATCCCCCCCTTTTTAGGTCTCGCCTCTCAATGCGCATGCGCATTGAGCAGAGCGAGACTATAGCGACTTAAACAGACTTTACCCAACTGGCGATTTGGTGCTGTGCCCGTGCGCTTTTAGGTCAATGCACAAGCGCATTGACCTAAAACGCACGTGCACAGCATCAAATCGCCAGCCATCTGTTCCCCAGCAGCTCTTCCCGCTCCGCCCCACTAGCTCCCCCCAGCGTGCGCTCTGCCTTAGCAGCACTCCTCCCACACCTTTGAAGTGAAGCTTAGCTTCACTTCAAAGGCCCCTGCTGCTTCACACCCTCATCGCCGCTCTCCCCGCTCCGCCCCCTCCCCTGCCCGCCGTGTCGCATTTCTCCTCCCCCTCCCCACAGCAATGCCCTCCGTCTTGTTTTGTATTTGATGTATTATCTTGTTTCACGTTGACTTAGTTATTGTTGCACTTCCAAGTGTATTCTATGAACAAGTGCTTGACTGTCACCAATACTTTGTGGCAGATTTTAGCCTATCAGAGGCAAGAGCGGTTTGCCTTTATTCCCCATTCCTCTTAACCATCCCTCTGGTTTAACATGCAACAATGAAAACGGAAATCGCTGAGCCCAAAATAAAACCGCGTATCCATGGCAACATTGGAAGAAAACACCGACCTGTACCACACGAAGAATTCTTTAGCACACGCGCAGTAGATCCGTCTGCTTTCTACCCGTGTTCATTGCGTGCTGTATTTCATTCCCGAGGAAACTCTCTTCATAAGGCCCAGAAGACGATTCTTTTAAGCTTTACAGACTCTGGGACACATTTGGGGACTCTGCCCCTCACCTGTACCTCTATGCCGAGCGCCGGGACACTCGGAGCATCCGCGCGCTATATAAAAGACATTCATTCATACATGCATTGCCCTGATTGTAGGATGGCTGTCGCCCGTAGCCTGACATCTCTGTTACCAGAGCGCCCCTGCTTGCACACAGAGCAGCTGACAAACACATTCGAGTCAAGTCATAGCCCTCGGGACGTTCAGGGCTTCCGGCCACGTGTAGGGTAAAAAAGCCATCATCCGTTATGTAACCTTGGCCTGCCTCCTCCTGCCAAAGGCGGGCGGGACTGTGTTTATGGGCACCAGTCACTCTTAGTTTGTTTACCTCATGCAGTGCCTTGTCGGACCCGACTCCTCTTTGCAGCCGCCCGTGCATCTCAGTTTTTAAGGACTGGAAATGTAAAAGCCTATGTAATTGTGGTGGAAGTACGTTTGATTTCCGTGCATGTATACTCAGCCCTAGTTTTTATTTTCCATACGTTTGTATGCTACGTGTATACATTTTTCCATGTTAAATCGGTTCCAATAAAATGAGTTATAGGATTTGGGTTTGAACAGTAAACTTTGGTCAGTCAGCATCAATAGCATTTTTCTTTGTGCACAGTAAGACACTCCCGGAGTTTTTGCTTTTCACTTTGAAAGGCCTCATGAGAGCGCCCGGCTGGCAGCGGTAATACCCACTGCGGTAATTAGATTACCACGAGGCGAATTATGACCCATGATTTATGCTATTTCACCCACAAATGGGAAAGTACCTGTGGTATGATTCTAATTGCTAGGCTCTGGCCTGTATCCGGGGCGCAGCTCAGAGAAGGGCTCCCACTTGACTGTCTTGACAGATTTGTGGGCTTTGCAGGCGGGCCTGTCAGGTGAGTGTTAACAACAAAATAAAAGCACTCCAGGCACCCCAAATGTCTATAGGCCGGAACAAGAGGGAGGGGACGGGCTTCCATGGTGGTAAAAGCTTCACTGTTTACCTCGTGCAGTCTGCTTTACCTCCAACCCCTAATTAATAAAGACAGAAGAAGTATTCTGCACCACATTGGGTCTATTCGCTTAGGAGAACAAGGGTCTGAGTTTGGGTAATGCCCTTGTCCAATCACTGGGCCTGCCGGGCTGCTGTGTGGATGCTCAAAAGTCTCAGAATTCAAAATTTCTCAACTCAAGGAGAGGATGTGGTGCCAACCCCTCTCTACACCCCTCTCTCTACACCCCTCTCTCTCGCTACACCCCCCACTCTCTCTACACCCCTCTCTCTTGATACACCCTGCACTCTCTCTACACCCCCCTCTCGCTACAGCCCCTCTCTCGCTACACCCCCCACTCTCTCTACACCCCTCTCTCTCTCTACACCCCTCTCTCTCGCTATACCCCCACTCTCTCTACACCCCTCTCTCTCTCTACACCCCTCTCTCTACACCCCTATCTCTACACCCCTATCTCTACACCCCTATCTCTACATCCCTATCTCTACACCCCTCTCTCTCTCTACACCCCTCTCTCTCTCTACACCCCTCTCTCTTTCTACACCCTTCTCACTCTACACCCCTCTCACTCTACCCCTCTCTCACTCTACACCCCTCTCACTCTACACCCCTCTATCTCTCTACACCCCCTCTCTCTCTACAACCCTCTCTCTACATCCCTCTCACTCTACACCCCTCTCTCTCTCTACACCCCCCTCTCTCTCTACACCCCCTCTCTCTCTCTACAACCCTCTCTCTACATCCCTCTCACTCTACACCCCTCTCTCTACACCCCTCTCTCTCTACACCCCTCTCACTACACCCCTCTTTCTCTACACCCCTCTCTCACTACTCCCCTCTCTCTCTACACCACGCTTACACCCCTCTCTCTACACCCCTCTCTACACCCCTCTCTCTACACCCCTCTCTCTACACCCCTCTCTCTACACCCCTCTCTCTACACCCCTCTCTCTACACCGCTCTCTCTACACCCCTCTCTCTCTACACCTCTCTTTCTCTCTACACCTCTCTCTCTCTCTCTACATACCCCTCTCTCTCTACATACCCCTCTCTCTCTACATACCCCTCTCTCTACCTCTCTCTACACCTCTATCGCCCTCACTCAATCTATCTATCTATCTATTTATCTATCACTCTCACTCTATCTATCTATCTATCTATTGCCCTTACTCTATCTATCGACCTCTCTCTATCTTTCGCCCTCCCTCTATCTATCGCTCTCCCTCTCTCTATCAATCACGCTCACTCTATCTATCACACTCACTCTATCTATCTGTCTATCGCTTGACCACAGCATCACTCAGCACCACCACAGCATCACTCAGCACCACTACAGCATCACTCAGGGGCACCACAACATCACTATGCACTACCACAGCATCAATGAACGCCAGAGCATCACTCGTCACCACCACAACATCACTCAGCGCCACCAGAGCATCAGTCTGTGCAACCATTCAACAACAACTGGTTCAAATATGTTCTCTCAATGTTTCAAGGTTTATTACAAATGTCACAAAAAGATGTTAATATTTCACTTCTGTTCTTGGATTTTCGTCACAATAAAATACACTGAACATAATCTTCACAAAAGTTATTGACAAAAGTTTAAGCTATTGCCATTATAAATTACAATAACTTTTTATTTAAGTATTAATTATCAAAAAAATAAAGGCCATTGTTATTTGTAATATGAATACATCTAAGTCACGTAAATAAAACATATTGCATTACAAATGCTATAGGTGTCACATTTGCAAAAGTTATAACTATTGGCATTGTAAATGACAAAGCTATCAATTTAGCTATTTTAAAAACCAACACATAAATAAAATATGTGTCATTTACAAGACCAATAGCTCCAACTTTTCTAATGCGAGACCTAATGCATTTCCAATGCTTGTTTTTAAAAGGTTACAGAAAGTGGCATCCTCACCTGGACACAGAACACCACAGAACCCTATCTGGTTTTTGTGAGTAATCCTCAGCATAGATTTTATTTCACTTATGTTTGACTAAATATGGTGCGTTTGTTAGTGGCATTTCCTCGCTGTGGCTTAAGTCCCTCAGAGCTCTCTCACTGCCCGCGTGACTCGCCCTCATCCCAAAGCCCAATGTACTTCGTATTGCTTTATAAATTTAATGAGATGCCTAGGAAACAGTTTAAAGTTACCAATCTGGTGCTCTTTTAATTTAAGACAATGTAGACCGCCACTGCTTCAACTGCAGAAACGCGCCTCCAATGACTCATGTATGGTTGTAATACATTTTATTCAGAGTGCACTTACAATTAGGATGTGTATAAAATAATGGGTTGCACTTTTAGAGCTAATGGCATAAAATACCGTATTTATGAGTTCAGCCCCTTTGTAAATCTTGAATGTGTAAATTATTATTGGCTATTATTTTGGTTTGATGGAATGTTTTTATTGCTTTGTAATGGGTTTTATGATCCTTTTATGGCTACTGATAGCCGAATAAAGAAGTGATTGATTGATTGAAAATGACATTGTGCTTTTAGGTGTTGAAACTTATTGGTATAAATACTGTGAGGTCATAAGCTTGAAAAGAAAAAAAACAGGACTGAATGAGCTACTCTTCCTTGGTTCCTAGAAATATATTTGTGAACGCTGCAATTTGCATAGGCAAATCTTCCATATTGTGTTGAGATTTGGGAGGGAATTGGTTAGGAAATAACTACTTCGATTTAGTAGTGTGCCAAAAACATAAGGTGTAATCTCAGGGGTTGCAGTATCTTCCTAAGAGACTACACAATAATGCACCTGGGTGAGTTGAAGGCATTTCCATCCGAGCCCAAACGTTTGAGGTTAAAAAGAGCCTTATTTATGCAAAACTAGAATACAACAATGTGGCAGGTCCGATTGTGTAGAAAAGGCCCGGCTGACGTGGACGGATTACCGATAGCACAACAACAAACCCACTAAAAGCTATACCTAGGCCAAAATACCAACAGGAGAGAGGAGGGGTGACAGGATGCCCACAGTGTGAGCTTTGGGTAGAGGTGGGGCTGATAAAATGTCAGGTGTGAGGGTCTTTCAAAAGTGGTGGAGTGCAGAATGCCTGTTCTTTTTTTTTTGGCAGTGGGAAGATATCTGCAGAACACCATGCACAAAGCCTTTTGAAGAGTGGGGCATTAGCTTTTCCCAAAAGTGCAAAGTTTTAGACCACAAAAAAAGAAAAAGGCAAATTGAGCGTGCTGAAAGTCAAAGCTATAAATGTATGTTGTACACACATGTTTACAGGAGGCACGTGCCCTCTAAGCTGATTTTAAAAAAATGAAAATGATGGGAAAAAATGCATTTATTTTAGGAAAAATGACATTATAATTCTGCAATATATGCAAATATTCGGTTTTTAATGGAGATTTTTTGTTTAATTCACGCTTAAATATCCTGAGGAGGTCTGACTATAATATGGGATCTGAACTCACCTCATCATGCGGAGTGCACGCTCTGTTTCCTTTCTCCTTTCTTCAGTGATTGGGTAGAACACAAGGATGAGTAAGCCAATAACTATCATTGCTGCAGGCACTGCGCCAATCAGAAGCTTCAGGGTGAAGATCACTCCTTCAGACTGCTTGCACGCCCCACTGCGATACCCGGAAAATCTACCAGGATGACAGATTGATAGTACTGTTATGTACTTGTGCTCTTTTCATTGTTGTACTATGTAACTCTTTAGAATGGCTTCATATAAAGTCATCAATATATTGACAACATCTGTGCCCACTAGACCTGGTTCACAAAGTACATTATGAACATCTGGAATCTTGGCAAGATAGGTTTCTGTAAATTTACGACTTTTGGAAAATGTATAAAAATCTTCAGAAATACACAAACCAGATTGCAGGTTTCCATAGTTAGTACTTACTTGCACACACACATAGTATGACATTCCACAATAGCACCTACCTTTTTTTAATACAGATAATTTCTTGTTTACAAGCTGGAGAAACCCTTATTTTAGATTTCTATGAAATCGGTGGATTTGGGTACCCTTTTCTCCCTGAATACATGAATGTATGTTTTTTCCAGGATGGAAAAGACTTTATAAAATGTCTGAGAGTACCAACAAGATTCCATATTTGTTGATCTTCCACAATTTGTTTTGAATTATGGAATATTCTCCATTCGTAAATGACATTTGTAGGAAACATCCTCAAATCCTAATTTTGTGAACTGAAAATCAACGTTTTGCACAATAAGTCTTAAAAATTGGGCAGTATTGTACTGCAGGCCTTTACCTTTGGCTAGGGCACATTTGCTAAGGTTAAATGTGCCATTAATAAAGGCTATCATACTCAGACACAAGCAGTGGTTTAATATAGGTTATCTGGCGCCACTTAGAGAGTCTCATATTTGATCAAGTCCAAAACGTTATATCTGACGGTGCTACAAGGTTGAAGGAACCACTGTAATCCTTCCAAACGTAGGCATAAGCCTCAAACAAACTATAACACTCCTTAGCACACGTATATCATAGTATTGTTATATATAGGTGTTTCCACACTTTGAAACAATCACAATACGTAGTTGTTATTAGTACATCAATTTGTGTTTATTCTTGTTCACTGGAAGTTTTCCACACAGCCGACACGTGTTTCGTCGTGTTTGGGAATGTAACCCACGACTTTTTCAAGGCTATTTCCAGATCTGTTCTCTTTTAGTCAGTATGCGGTGATAATTCCAACCCGCATGGGGGTTCTACGGGGGTCTTCTGTTGTTCGATATTCAGCATATGTTGTCCAAAATGGTTCCAAATCTCCGTTTATATTGGAAGGCTTTCGCCCGTGTATTCTTGTTCGCGAAGGCTCCCCGTTCACAATCAGCGTGTCCGCTTGCAGGTTGGAATTATCACTGCATAACAATACTATGATATACGTGTGCTAAGGAGTGTTATAAAGGCTATCATAGTTTAAAGTTCCTATTCGTCCTAATTGTTTTGTCGCTTGACTTCCAAGGAGGGTAGTTATGAGAGAGGCTTCAGAATGTACATCACCTAGACCCTAAAGCCGAGGTCAGGGTCCAATTGCTCTGACATAGATAGAGCTATTGCCCCTTAAGTTCACTGTTTTGTCTCACCTATGGCAATCTTGAGGCGAGAGACCATTGATAATATTGAATCATAGATGAGTAATTGTAAATAAAAGGAATATTTTTCATTGAGGGTATTTGATAGGCAATAAGAACCAAACTTAAGTTGTCCATGATTTTGCTAAGAACCCTGAAGTGAAAAATATTCCATTGTTCACAAGTCATCTATAGATTTGTTGGCCCCAAATTATCTGGCCCTGGCTTTAGGGGCAGAGGAGTGACCTGGAAGCCATACATACCATGGCCTGCCCTCCAAGGCCCTCATTATGAGCTGGGCGGCCCTTGGCGTGGAGATGTCGGGGGAAGAGGCGGAGTCTACATTACTGGCTGGTATCCGGCCTTTAAGAGTTTTTTCCTCAAAAGCCCGAATAATTGCTTGGAACCAGAGTTACCAGGTGCTTTATGAGAAGTTTTTTTGGGGATTTCGGGGAGGCATATCCTCCTCCTATGAGGAGGCAAAGGATATCAGTGAGCGTGTTTGTGGGGGTGGAGAGGTGATGTATGGAGGGCCGCAGTGCATGCTTGCGCCTGTCTGAGAGGGAGTATTCTCTGCTCCCCAGACTTCTGCAGGAAGCAGGCATGGCGAGTAATGCTGATGCTCTCATCTGATGCCCTAATGTAACTGTGACAGACCTGGTGTCTCTGGGCATGGAGTTATAGGATCCTCGGTTTTCTGACCCAATAGTTCCAGGCCCCGGCACACATAGAATCGGAAGTTGAGGTAGAACTCGAATGTTTTACAGGGTTCACTATTGTGCTTCCTACGGAAGCTATGCATAACAAACGTAATACAAATGAATGCAGTTGAAAGGTACATTGAAGGGAAACAAGACTTAAAAGAAGTCCAAAATGAAAATATTGCATTGACTGCCTTATCAGTGCATTAAAGAAAACAAGAAACTGCAAAGGTTTTGTAAAGCCACGTCAACATAAGTAAATTTATGGATACATTGCAGCTTGCAGGCAAACACCATTTACCTAACAATATTTTGAAGGGCCTCATCAGGAGTGCCCTTGCTATCTCAATGGGGCCGGTGACTGGAGTTCCATCTATTTCTGAATTACAAGATCCAAGGAAACTCTGTGGAGCAAGAGTTCTTCAGCTAGATACTTTATTTGCTCAAAGTAGGGGACACATCTGGGTGAAATTATGGGGGAACAAAACAGGCCTCAATCAGCGCCGAAATACAATCCATGCCTTTTGTTAGCCAAAAACTCAAAAACTGAAGTAAATTGGCCCTCCCTTGAAATTAATGATACCTGTTCTGTCGGGAACTTTTGTGTGGATTACTGAGTAGATTACCGACCCTCCTCCAATTGGACCCAAAGTGTTGAGTGTCGGAAAAAAAAGTCAAAGTGCCACATAATCTATCATTGTATCAATTTGAGTATTTACAAAGTGCAAACCTAGATAAGGATGGAATGGCTAGCAGGATTGACATCAAATGGTGATCCATCTCTGGTTCTTGGATGGGCTGTCAAAATCTACCTTAAGGGCCTTTTCGGTGCTATCCTGACTGGTTGAAGGGTAGATGGTATACTTATCCAATTGATCCGGCAGCTGCTACGGACAAACACTATGGTCCACAATTTGAATTCCCGCCATGAGACGATAGCCGATTGGCTAATCAAGATGAACTGTTGATATTTTTAGTACAGGTGTAACAATGGTTCTTGTAAGAGTTTGATACACGCTCATTTTTCAGAGAGGCATCAAATTTGACCACTAGGACAAAGACAAAAACTATAGAAAACATGACAAGAATCCAGTCTGGTGCTGAGTTCTTCATTGTTTCTAGTGGTCTTATTTCAGCCTACTCTGAAGTAGTGTATTCAACAGAACCAAGTGAAAGGGTGACATGAGGGAAGGGAGATGAAATAAAAACTGAGATGGCACAGTGTGGTCATCACCTTCATTGTGCACATTTAAAACCACCCATTTGAGTCAAGATTGATGGAAGAAATGTTGACTTTGCGGTTCACTTTGGCTCTGCAATTTGATGTACGTGTTACAGAGATCATAGTTCTAATGTTCCAAACACAGAACTGTAAAGGGGGATCCACCAAACAAATGCAGGAAAAATAACCTCTATTTTGGGCCAGTAAGAGATCATCAGCATTCACTACTGGCGAGAGGATCAGCCTCAAGACACAGCGGCCTACAACACATAGGACCTCATTATGATGGGCTCGACTGATTGCAGTATGTGTGGTACTTCGTGTTACTGCACATGTCGCATTGATGAGTTTTGTTATAAATATATTGGGGAAAAAATGCTTGATATTTACTGGAGCATATGGAGTTTGGTGCAGTAAACACAGAAATCTGGATGTTAGTCCCCACAACTCGTAAATGGTTGGTAATTATTGCACCTGATAAATTCCATTTCGGTGGAGTTGGATTTTATCAATAAATATCACTCACACCAGTTACTGGACCGCTCGTAATGATGGCATACTGGTGTAAACTGTCTACATCGTCTTACATGGAGACTACATGGGATGGCGCTCATGTTCTATATGTGGAACACTCGCTTCTACCCAGCGGCTTCAACACCATTTTCAGATATCTTGGTGCACAGACATAGATGTAAGAAAGCTGAAATAGGCCCTTGCAACACCGTTCACACACATGCACTAGATGGAGGGAAGCCTCATGTGTCGGTTGCTACAGCAAGATAGACTCTAAGACACTGATGTGTTTGGGTACTTGCTCTCCTGATGCTTTGTACCACTCCAGAGGCACTGTCATTATGTACGGATAGGTACAAATAATCCTTAAGTGACTGGCTGTTCAGTCTAAGGATCAGAAAGGTTTATATTGACACAACTTTTCGAGGCCGGCTTTCTTATTTCCCAAGGCACACTATATCCTGATACACAAAAAACTTAATGCAGTCATATCTGTACACCTACTCCTATGCACAAGTGTCTTGTACGACATTTAATCATTCCTACACATTCCCAGTAGCATATCTGGAAAGCTGCATCAATTCCAGCTTTCCAAACGTATTACAAGGAAAGTCATGTGGCATTTGTTATTTGCCCAATTTGAAGTTGTACACAAGGTGCCCACTAAGAAATAGACATTATTTTTCCTTTAATAACCTCTTACACAACACCTCCACAAAGTTTGAGAGTGCTCCAATCCCTTACTACGTTAGAGATGGATTTATATGACACCTTTGCTTGAGTAAATGTCTTACTATTTTCCAGATGGAAAAGTTTTTGAGAATATTATGGGAATGTCCACAAACTCAGGAGTTAGAGGGTGTTCACAAACTCCCAAAGCTAACCACACCTTTGGGCACACACTCTCCGACAATTGCATGCAGTTTTCTACCCCCTAATTGTTTGAAGTTGTAGCATATAATTACACTGTAGTAAAACAACTTGCAACCAGGTGTGGCTGTCGCAGGTAAGAGCGGTGGGGCGTCAACAGAAAACGGCGACGAAAAAAAACAAAAAAAACACTTACCTTGCGCTCGTCTCATCGCCGAATCGGCGATACTGCGAGCTTAAGGTAAGCATTTTTTTTTAAATTTTATTTTCCCTTGTCATCATCTGTTGACTCCCCCTGACCCTGCTTACCCTGCTCTTACCTGCACCGGTCGCGGCTGCTTACAACTGCTTTGTATCTCATTTGTGAACACCTGGGATCTCATATATAGGGTGCACTGTCCCTTTTCACGCTGCAGCGCATCTTAAACAAAACAGTGCACCCTATTACACATAAAGCACTGCTCCCATTGGCAGCTGTGAACTCATGCTGCCTTGAGGGCTGCATATTAGTGAACGATAGACCTGCTCTTTGAAGCAGCTTGTCAGCTTTCCCTGTGCTGGTGGCTACTCTGCCTGCTTAATAAAGTAGTACAGAAATCCCCACAGAGGTGGGTGCAGTGCAACTGGACCCACATCCATAATACAGCCTGGAAGCAGAGGAAAAATATTTCCCTCATTTGCTTAGGGCCACACCACCAGGCAACTGAGGCAATGCCATCTTAGGATAGCGCTGATGCTATATGTGCGCCGGCACTATCAGAAGGAGCTGTACAAGCGTCTGTGGCACCTTCTGTAATACAAAAGCAGAGACACGCCCCTGTTGTGCCCCCAGGGCCTGTGATATGCATAAATAGAGACTTCTTCAGACATAAATGTATGCTTATGGCCATAAACAGATTTGTGAATCATGCCCAATATGTTTTTTCTTCAAAAAAAACGTGCTTAAATTCTGCCAGTCGCTTTGTGTGGGATTGTTACACGAGTATTTAAACTGCTGAAAAAACAGAAGTGACAAAACAAAATGTTCAATGCTGAACTGTCCTGTACTTTTCTGTGGCTACCCAGTGAATTCCGAATTATAATCCTATTAAAAGCATTCGACTTCCTCTGCCAATCTGCTTTCACATGAAGCACTAAATACCAGTGTTGCTTCAGCAGATGGCAAATTGCTGGCAGCTCAGTAGCTGTAATGGCGGACACAATGCGCCTGACACTAATTGAGTTACTTATCGGCCCTCCATGTGAAGCAGGTGCACATGTCTTAAACAAATTATGCCTCAGCATCTGGAGCGAGCCAAGCAGCCCCTGGTGGATGCAAACGTACTGGACTTCAGGAGCTCTGTCAGGGCCGGACTAGCCGTAGCGAGCACCGGGCGTTTTCCTGGTGGGCCGGAAGGGTGGGGGCTGGTTTTGAAACCGTGGGGTCGGTTTTGTTACTAGGGACCGGTTTTGCAATATCGCACCCCTGTAACAAAAGCGGGAATGGTGCTTCCCACTAGCTCCCTGATGTCGGGCGGGTTGAGCAGATTGCCAGGGCTGGTTCCTGTTCCCAATCCTGACGTGAGCTATGTGGCAGTGTAAAATCCTGCAATGTCTGGAAGGAAATGTTAAGTACAGAGGAGAATCCACCAGCAGAGGGTCCTCTAGAACTTAATATGTGGAGGAAATTCAACCAGTGAACTCTCATGCACAGTTCGCATTGACCTCTAGCAATTGGAGGCTTTTGCAGAAGCCGACAGGATGGCTTGTTTTAACCCTTTCGATGGTGATGACGAGCTCAGCTCGTCATCACCCACGGGTGTCGTGTGCTAATGACGAGCTGAGCTCGTCATGGTGCCACTAAAATGGCAATTTCCAGCACAGGGGGGGGGGAAACGCCTAGCAGCCATGTGGTTAAGCAGTGACCACTGCGTTATGAGTTTGAATCTTGTCACAGTCGACTCAGCCTTTTATCCTTCTCAAGTCTGTAAATTGAGCACCATAAAATTGAGTAATACTGTTATTTAGATAATTTAGAAACAGCATATGTGCATGAAGCACTATATAAAGAAATTGAGCAGGCACCCCACACGCCTGGGGAGGGGCTCCCTTAGTAGCGCCACAGGGCTGAGCCTCCGGGACCCTGAAAAGGGGAGGGCTGGTTATGGAAAGGCTGGCCATGGTGATGTCATCGGGAGGTGGCACAGGAAATAAAATGTAGCAGGTATTTAAGGCTGTGCCCGGGGTGTTTCATGCTCTTTGTCCCTTCAGACCACAGCAGGGCTACAGAAATTGAGTAATACTGTTATTTAGATAATTTAGAAACAACATATGTGCATGAAGCACTATACAAAGAAATTAACTATTACCATCAAACTTTAAATCAAGCCTGTAGTGTGGAATCTTTGTGGTATAGCTATTGGTGTCACTTCACAGCAAAAAAAAGCGATAAATAATTAATGAACTGCGCTAAGTATTATGCAATGATGGTGGATGAACAGCCCATCGTTATCCTTGAGAACGTTCTGAAATGTATTTTCAATGATTGGGTTCAGGACTTTTTTGATAGCAATAACTAGAGAATTTAATGAGAATGTCAGGACAGCTAACAAGTAGGTAAACAAAGACACTCAAAGGTGTTGGCAGAGCAGGTAGGGCCCTCTGACCATGTGAGGTGAAAACAGTGAGAGAGCCATCTCCTGAGACTGTCCTTCCAGGAAAGGCCACCAAGAACCCAGACAGTCAAGCTCTAGGATCCCAACACAAAATTTACTGCAGACCAAGAAATGTGGTGGTAGGAATGCAGCTTATGGTCCCTTATTCTCTCCATGCGATATTAGGCAGCGGTAGTGGGCAGCTTACTGTGTCCTTTGTATCTCCCAAAAATATAATGTGGTGGTAGGAGTGTATCTTAACCTGCCCTTCGCCACTCTAGAAAAACATAATTTGGTCATAGGGCAGCAATGTATTGTGCCTTTACCCTTTCCAGACAAATATAACATGATGGTACGAATGGAGCATATAGTTCCCTTAGCAACTCCAGAACAATATGCGGTGGTGGTCGGGAGGTAGCTTACTGTGAACATAGCCACACCATTCTATATAAGGTGGTGGTGGGCTGCAGTTTAAATATGGTTTTAGCCCCCACAGAACAATATGATGTGGTGTAGGGATGATACTTATGGTGACCCTAGCCACTACACATACGCTGGCGAAAGGAGGGCTGCGTATGGTGCCTTTGGCTACTCCATACAACATAATGTGGCGGTCCCCTTCGCCACTACAGAACTATACATGGTGGGGGTGGGTGCACAGCGTGTAGTGTCCTTAACAATACCATACTATGTATAAGATTAACTCCTCCCTCCTCTACCCCTCCTTGTATCATCTCATACCTCTTTTGCAAACAAGCCTAATAAAACCCATCCCTCTGACTCTTACCCCCCTCTACTCATTCCAAACTTCCTCCTACTGCTTTGAGCTAAAAAAAAATCTAAATCTTTCCCTCTTGTATCCCTCCACTTTTCTTTTCAATCCAAATAACAGACTAACATGTCCACCACTGAAATTAATTTCATATTTCCCTATACTAATTCGCCACTAATCCTGTTTGGGTTCCTGAGTAGATTGCTATCCTCCGAAAGCACTTCAACACCTCATCAGGGGTAGCAAGCGCTACGTAAATGCAAACCCTTCCCTCTTCTATCCCGCCACTATCCTTTTTCAATCCAAATAACAAACTTGCATGTCCACCGCTCAAATTAATTTCATATTCCTCTATACTAATTTCCCCACTAATCCTGATTGGGTTCTGGAGTAGAGTGCTACTCGTTGAAAAGTGCTTCAAGCACTTCTACCACCATTCCATATACGGTGGTGGTGGGTTGAAGTTTATGGCGGTTTTAGCCCCTAAAGGACAATATGATGTGGTGTAGGGGCGAAACTTATGGTGACCCTAGCCACTACACATACGCTGATGAAAGGAGGGCTGCTTCGGGGCCTTTGGCTACTCCCAACATAATGTGGTGGTCCCCTTCACCTCTCCAGACCTTTAGAAGGTGGGGGTGGGTGTACAGCGTATGGTGCACTTAGGCACTCCATACTATGTTTAAGATTTAACTAACAGAGTGACGGATCCAGTGGGGAGCACCACAGTCCGATAGGGACTACACCACTCCGGGTCCAAGCCGTTGGCGCGCAAGAGGGTAAATGCGATGCGCTGACAACATTGCCTGAAACTGTGGCGCGCTAGGGACAAATTGACATCAGGCGGCCTCCGTCCTTCCAAGCATTCGGGGGATGGGAGCCAATACAGGACTAAATATCAGGCGCATCTTTCCGATAGTTTGTGAGGACTGGGGACTGCAGCACAGCTCACCCCCTTCGCCCCCTCTCACACACAGGCTACAAGGCCCTTGTGCCGCCTGTACGTCAGTTTTAACAGGATGTATGTCGTTACTACGCATGCTTTTACAATGCATGCCTTTACCACGCAGGTTTAACAACGCAAGTCGTTACAACGACTTGCGTTGGGGGGCGCTGGATAGTGAATAGTTTAATTTACTATCCAACTCCAGTCCCCGTGGATAGTGGGGAAGGTTTTGGATAGTAAATTAAACTATTCCCTATCCTACAGCCCACCCCCCAGCGCAAGTCGTTGTATCGACTTGCGTTGTAAAAGTTGCGTGGTAAAGGTACTGCGTGGTAAAAGTTGAGTTGTAAACGCTGTTCCTCGTTTTAATATGGGAAAAAGTGACTTACCGGCACGCAAGAGGCTTATAAATAAGCCCCAGGATTCAGAACCCCCTCTGTGAGCCGAGAGATCTGTGTGCCGCGTGGGCCAGCTCACAAGCCTGTACATGCATCCTGCAGACTATGGACATGCCCCTCGTGTTTACATCAGACGGGTGGGTGAGCAGCTCGCACATGTACCTCAATAATAACACTGTGTGTGAAATTAGACACGAAAGCGAGCAGTAGCAGTTCTGTGACATGAATCTATTAGTAAGGAATGAAAAGACCACTTACTCTAAACATAAGGTAGAGATGCCCAAGGCTATCCCTGCTGACATCCTGGTGAAGAAGACATAAGAGGAATAAAAGATGGGCTCCAGGCCCTTCGCCTGAGGGTTCTCCAGGCGGAAATTATCCACAACATCAGGCAACATGGACCTAGAAGAGGGAAACCATAATGGAGTAAATGCAAACGAAGCTGTACAATGTGTGCAACCTACAGAGTTTCGAAGGTGCTGTACAGGAATAAGATTGCAATGCACAAATCACACCTATGTGTGTGTAGTTAGGGCTATTTTTCTTTTCATGTGCATTAACGCAGATCACGCAGCAGAGTAGTGAACTGTATGGACATTTTTACCTTTAATACACATCGTGGACTCACACCTTATTCTCCCCACAGCTGTGCTCGATCGATCAGGTGTAAATTAGGTGCTCCGTTAAGCGAAGCCCATTCAAAATGTTCCAAAATGCTCCAAATGTTACAAATGTATTGTGTGGGAGCCGCATGAGTGTTGTGTATCTCCGTGTGCTTTTTAATGTCCATTTCCATCCCGGACTGATCTTGAGTGTGTTCGATAAGATATACAGGTACTCAACCTGCACTTGTACAGGAAGCACCATCTAGGTATGGCTTTGTGGATGTTTTTGCAAAATACAAGTGCCGAAGCCACTTAGCTTTCTTTTAGGGCAAAGAGTCACAACAATTCAGAACAGAATGTTCTGATATATGATTGCATGGTACACTTGAAAGAGACGATTTGCTAAGAATAGGAGGAAAGGCACTGTGTAAAACATCGGTGCAGTATTGCCACCTAGTGCCCACTCACAGTGAGGCAGTCTGAAACCTGTACAAAAAAAACCTCTGATATGGACGCTGCACCACCCCTGTAATGCGTGTCACACGAAGCCTGCATAATGGAGTGTCCTGCTGGACACGTGTTGGACTTGGCACTCTCTCTTCAGGATACCCCCAAACCTTCTGCCTTCACTCTAATCTCGTTTTTGTTGCTGATAGGACTCAGCACACTTTACCACTACTAACTAGATATATAGTGCGTGTGCTCTCTCCTTTAAACATGGTAGTTTTGGCTTCAGCTAGTTGACATTTCATGTACCTGTGCTTGCCTAGTAGAATGGTACCACATGTGCTCAGGGCCTGAAAATGAAATGCCGCTGGTGGGCCTCCAGCACTGATTGTGCCACCCACTTAAGTAGCCTGTTAAACATGCCTCAGGCCTGCCATTGCAGCCTGTGAGTGCAGTTTTTAAACTGCGATATCCACCTGGCAAAGTAAACCTTTTGCCAGGCATTTTTGTTACATATAAGGCACCCCTAGGGTAGGCCCTGGACAGCCCATAAAGCAGGGTGCAGTGTATTTAAAAAGTTGGACATGTACTAGTTTTACAAAACTCCCAAATGAGCATTTAACTACTGTAAGGCCTACCCCTCTCATAGGATAACATACTACATCAAAGGTTTATCGACGCTGGCCAGCTCAACTGAATGCAAGGACTTCGCATTGCTCTGCAACCAATATTCAAGGTATCCTTGTTCAGTAGGCAGCCCGCTAAAATCTTTAAACTGCATATCTCCAGTTTTACTGATTGGATTTTTGTCATTTTAGTCTTGTTTTATTTACTCAAATGTACTCTATTGTTTAATTTAGTGTGGGGTTCTTATTGTGTTGTGCTTTCGCCTTATAACTGTTGAAAAGCTGACTAAATAGTTAACACATTGCCTCTAAGTTAAGCCGGACTGCTTTGTGGCAAGCTCCCACAGGGTTAAGCAGAGGTTAATTTAGAGTGTGCTTGTGACTTCACCCTGACAAGAAGTGTGGTTGCTGCTTGAGTAGTGTTTTATCCTCCTTAACCAGTAACCCTATTTCTTACAACACATATTGATGCAGTCCCTTTCCAGGAGTCGCCCTTAACCCCTACGCTGCGGCCGCGATTTTACCGCTGTGCGGTAAACAAAAGAACAGGGCAGGGCCGTGACGAACCCCAGCCGTAATCAGCACACGCCCACCGCGGGGCGTGACGGCTGGGGTTCGTCACCAGCGTGGGAGGGTTTAAAACCCACCCCACACCCATTCATCATAGGAGTCGCTAGTTATGTGACCCTGCCAATAAAAGGAACCGGGCGCATATGCTCTGGGCCAGTTTAGCATCTATACATCCTGTGTTCATGTCATTATTCCTCACTCATGTGGCCCTAGGGCCTGTGATTCTACATTGACAATGAGACTATCTGAATACAGCCTGCCTCCCCAGCTCTGGCATGAAAGGGTCCACTGCATGTCATGCCCCTACCTGGTGAGGAGCCTGTTTGTTGCCCGTGCCTGCCAACATCTGTTCTGGAGAAAGGAGAGGAGAGCAGTGCTCTCCCAGCAGTGAGCAGGGTATGCAAACTCCCAGAGAAGCCTCCATGCTAGGAGGAACATTTGGGCAGGGCAACCTGTAGAGAGCCAGGAGGCCGGCACCCTTAGAAAGAGAAAGTGAGAGACGCCCCACTGCCCCCACACAGCCCATGACGGGAGAGTGAGCAGGTGAGATCAGCCCTGGAGGTTCCAGGTCTATACCTCCTCCCAGAAAGGCTGACATCAGATGAATGCGGATAAAACCGCCCCTTCCCCATCACCTGCTACCACCTGCTAGCACCTATCATTGGGGTAAAGGAAGAGGGGAAAACGGACTACCTGCACCCATGGAGAGTTTGGCGCACATCAAACCGATTGCAGAGAGGCCACAAACGGGGAGGGGAACTGCCAGGTGGCCCCACCAACCCGGAAACGGGGCGAGTAACTGGCAAGAGCGAGTCTGCCACTTTCAAAGTGACTGGGCCCGAATCAGCGAACCCATCACAGAGGCAGGTATGCCTCTGTCATCACTACCGCAGGGAGGAAAGAAGTCTGTTTGCCTCCTGCCAACATTTCAGCACCAGCCAATAATTGCTCTGGTAGCTCAGTGGAAATGCGTCCATTGCAGGGGCCTGTGTTCGACCTCATGAACACAGGCTCAAATCCCTGCGAGTCCACTCAGCCTTTCATCCATCTGAGGTCGATAAAATGAGTACCATTGAGTTGGGTAACAATAAACATTTGTTGTCAGTGCCAAGAGACCTCTGAGCAAACGACCGCTTTACAAATACACATGTCATGTTATGTTATGTTATTGAAGACAGAGGAAGACGTGAGCCTGCAGGAGCCAGCAGAGGGTGCCCTTGAAGAGACTGTGCACGCATCAAGAAGCCTGATTACTTGCTGAGGTGCCCTGCAATGCCACTGCTGATGCCAGGGTGAGGAAGACGGTCACTGCTTCCCGCTGAGGAGGTAAAGGTCTATCTGCTGTGTTCTGCAGGATAAATGGAAAGGAGTGGGTCATCTGCTCTCAGCAGTGAGGGCACTGGAGCCAAGTGGGAAGGAGAACCAGAGACAGGTGCAGAGGAGCAGAATGCGCCCACTGGTAGTCACCTGCTGCCCAAAACACAGCAGCAGTAAAGACTTGGAGGCACCAGCTGGTAAGGGCAATACAAACAACAAATGGAAAAAGAAAGACCGTGCCTTCCACGCACCAAGAGGACCTGCTAACCAGCTCTGCACAGCTGAGAAATACCGGATACTCAGTGAATATCACCACTGACCAGCGGTTCAAAAGAGACAAGAATTGACATATGGCCAGGAAGCACCTAGACAAAAGAAAGCTGGAAGACAAGAGAACAGTAAAGCAGCAGCGAGGCCACCTAGAGAGGGATGGACATGAGTGGCCGGCTCCAGAGAGTACCAGGTCGGGTCTGCCACTCCAGAAGGAGAATAAGGACTGAAACCCAAGAAAGAGAGGTCCTGCACTGCAAACCACAGCACTACCAGAGGGCGTACAAGCATTGGTTGGGTGCATGCCATGAATGCCGTGCCATTGAGGCACCACAGAACCAGATGGTCCCCCCCACCCCTGCCTCAAGCCTGTCATAAGTCTTTTGTCACTGAGCTATGGAGGGGATTAGAGGACCTGAGAAGCAAAGAGAAGGAGGGAGCTCTGTCTCTACGTCCGCATGACAGAGTAGTGGAAGCATCTGAGGAAGGAATCTAGATTACGAGGTGCAACCCACTAAGTGCCACCCCTAAAGAGACAGAGAACCCCGTAGACGCCACATTCGTTGTCTAATCCTGCCAGACGGAAATAACATCAGGCAGGAGGAAGTCCAAGGAAAACAATGTTGGACCGGAAGGTGGACAGAAGCACCAGATACCACAACTGCGTTCCAGACACTAAGACCACATCATCCTGCAACATCAAGGCACACCGTGCCACACCCAACCAACCATGCCTGATTGCAGCAATGCCTCAAATCACAAGGCTTGCGACACCAAGAGAAGAGGAGACTGAAGCAAGACTCCCCAACCTCTGAGAATAAAAGAATTGGATCAGTGACCGCCCTGATCACATCCAAGCCAGAACGCATCACCAGAGCCATTGGCTGGACTACAGACAGTCAGCCACTGAGAGACTTTGTTGGCTGGTTCTGAAACGGGTGCACACTGCTGCACCCGGAAGGATGAGGAGAGACTTGGGCAATGAGAAGTCTCGCCAGCATAAGTCAAAAGAAGGTGCAGGCTGAATCACCAAGAAGTAAGAAAATACAGAAGTGTGACCTGCCAGTTCACACTGGTAAACCTGACAATCGACCAAACGCAGGAGAGATGCTAGGCCTGAAGGGCATGCTCCAAAGGACTCAAGCCCCTGATGGATCACATCTAGACACACAAGCAATCCACCCAGGTGAAATGACACTGACCTGGCAACAGCCCAGTGAGCCAACCAAAAGTAAGCCAGATGCATGTGCGAAGCGAGTCTCTATCCCACACTTCCCAGTGCAATCGTCCAGACAGTCATCGATGGCTCAGCAACCCAGAGCATCCAGGATAGCTGAATTGAATCGAACAGAATTTTTCATTTGTTTCAATTAATAAAAATTGTAACAAAACGCCCTACATAATATATCCTTTCATCATAAAACACTGTTTGGATATCAAATGCTACATAAAACACAGGCATACCTTTCCATTTACTTTGTCTCAAATCAATGAAATTATTAAAATTACAATACATAAGACAGTTTAAGACAATAAATATCCGTTCCTAATTAAAAAAAAAGATTTATATTACATTTAGCCAGGGCTTAACTTTCACTTGAAAGCCTTTGAATGTGTTAAGCAAATTTTGCTAGCCTTGCCAGTTCAATTGAGATGGTTTATTAAAAATAAGTTCCATTGCTTCTGTTCAAGTGCGAGTGCCATACTTTATAAAGAGCAGTTTTATTAAAGTATGACGTGCAAACAGCAAATATGGGCACATACAGACAAGGTGGGTCAGAGATTCCTCATCTTGGTGGCACCGTCTACAAGTGGTAACAGTCGCCAGGGATTTCCAGCCAAAATGTACGTATTTTATTGGCAAAGCCATAGCCCTAACTAACAGGGTCTGTTTTCAAATTGATTTGTTCAGGGCATAATTTAATTAAGGCTGGCTTAATTTGTCCCTGTAGGACCTGTATGTTACTAGCAGAGGTTTCAATAGAGCCAAGATCTTCGTGCTTGGATAAAAGTATTACATAAAAGTATTACATAAGTCTCGTATCGATTATATCTTCCTTAGCTACAGCCTTAGGGATAGAGTAAAGGATAGAAAATATCTGCCATCTCATCTGTCGGATCATTCGGGTATCTTGCTGTACTTAGAAAGTATACAGGCACAACAGCTCAGAATGTGGTCCTTTGATCGCACTCTGTTACTCGAAGAAGAGGAAATAGGCTTTCTCTTTAGTGAAGTCAGTTTTTTCGTGGAGCTGATATCAATGTAATATGGGACACCCTTAAATCTTTTTTGCGGGGTACCATAACTAGTAGATCAAGTTATAGGCGTAGAAAATATAAGGAAGAGATTTCAGCCCTTGAACAAGAAATGAGGATAATTGAATGAATAGTCAGATGGGAATAGGCCAAAGTGAGGATTCCAACAAATGTAAAATTCTGAAGGAAAAGTTAGAAGGTATCCTTCAGGGGAGACTAATGAGTAGATGGGAGGCTAGTAAGATCGCCCATTTTGAGTATGGGGAAGGAGCTGGGAAGCTATTGGCTTGGAAAACTAAGACCGACCAGCTCCGGAACCATAGTAAGGAAATCTTTTGAAGGGGCAGCCTCCACGTCTTCGGGTGAAGGTATTGGAGAGGCCTTTCTAGAATATTTCCAGGAGATATATAAAGAGACCTCTATAGAGAACAAGACCAGGATAAGATTGTGGTTGGAAAATATTACTTTAACATCTATTAGTGCTGAGCAATAGTTAGATCTTGAACAGAGTATAACGCAAGAGGAAGTAAGGAAGGGGCAAAAGGGGGAAAGCGGCTGGTCCTGATGGACTACCTGTTGAATTATATAGATCACTTGGGTAGAGTATAATTCCTATCGTAACCCAAGTATTCAACAGTATCTTTTTCAAAGGATCTAGTCCACCTGCATCATGGAATGACGCCACAGTGGTCCTGATTTTAAAACCAGGGAAAAATCCCTCTAGCTGTGGGTCATACCGCCCAATTTCGCTTTTAAATGCCGACTATAAGATTTTTACTTCCATTATGCACGCTAGGTTAGGGGTGGTGGCGAAGGAAATTCTTCATCCCGACCAAAAGGGGTTTGTAAAAGGGAGACAGCTGGCAGACCTTACAAGAGATCTGGCCGGTGCAATAGATATTGCTTCTACCTATACACTCCCCCTGGCTGCGTTAACTCTGGATGCTACCAAAGCATTTGACAGGGTAAATTGGAGCTACGTGGCAGAAGTTATGGAAAAATGCAATTTGGGTGCTAAGTTTTGTCGTACTGTACAGTGGTTTTACCAGGCACCGTCAGCCAAGCTTTTGGTTAATGGCAGTCTTACTAGGGCATTCAGTATCACCCGAGGGACTTGGCAGGGCTGCCCCCTCTCCCCCCTTTTGTTTGACATGTATATAGAGCCATTTGCACAGAAGCTTAGGGAAGATACGGATATTGAGCCCCTTCGACACTGGGTTTGGGAGAGGAAGGTGGCACTGTATGCGGACGACATATTAATACTATCAGCTGATCTAGATAAACCTTCCCAGCAGTCTTCAAACTGGCAGAGGATTTTGGCCAAGTCTCAGGATATGAGATAAATGCCGGAAAGACAGAAATTATGACGTGGAACATCTCAGGCTCGATATAAGCCATAACATGCGATACTTGGGGGTTAAAATTGTACAAAACATTGAGAAATTAGCAGAAGTTAACCTGACACAAATTCGACAAGAGTGCTGTAAACAGATGAAGATAGGGGCCCATCTCCCTCTATCTGTCCTGGGAAGGATAAATCTTGTTAAAATGTCTATATTACTCAGAGCCACTTTTCTTTTTAACACAATTCCTTTGCACTTTGACAAACATATCATAGAAAATTTTCAACAAGCAATAAATTCTTTCATTTGGGCATATAGATCCACCAGGATAGCATGGAAGAAGCAAAGGCGTAGGAGGGAGAAGGGAGGTCTGGCGCTACCTGATCTATAATACTACGCATGGGCTTTTCAACTTACATATTCTCAAATGCTATTAAAAATGCATACTGACACAGGGGGGGAGGGAGGGAGATATGTTACTGGCTATGTTAAAAGGGGCAGGCCTATTGGAGGAGGGTATCATATTTAAATTCGGCGACCAAATTATTTAAAAAAAAAGTCAAATTAAAGGTCCTACAGGGATTTGCCAGAATATGGGCAAAATTAAGAAATCTAACAGGGCTCAACTATTTCTCCAATTTAGCACCACTGTGGGACTCTCCAGGCTCGCCAGAATGCCATCGGACAAGCTGGCAATCCCACTTATAGATGCTGGACTAGAAGTATGGGGAGATCTGGTTAGTAATAAAAAGTTCATCTCATGGGAAGATCTAAAGATGAGAGCGGGAAACGATCTCTCAAAATTTAAATATATCCAGCTTCAAAGTTGGGTTCAGTCCCAGATCAGACAGAATAAATTGATTGGTGAGGGAAACAGCCTAGAGCAGCAGTTGGTGGAAAGACCAGTAGGGAGGAAGGAGGTGTCATACTGGTATTGGGTCATAGAAGAGGAGGTCGATGGGGAGTTCAAGTTGGCCAACAAGCTCTCGAGTGAACATATGCCAGGAGTACAGTGTGACTTATTATGGAAGGATTATTTTAAAATGCTTTTTAGCCTAATTAAACCTTCCTGGTTGAAGAGGAATCACATCTTTACGGTCCATCGAGCATATTTATCTCCCCTTAGGCTATCAAGAATCTTTAAAGGTTCCCAAGTTAAATTTAACAAATGTGGGTTAGCAGAAGCCTCAGACCTACACATGTTCAAAGACTGTCCCTCAATTGTCATTTTTTGGGAAGAAGTACGGACAACAATGGAGAAAATTCTGAAAGTACCGATTCTATTGGACCTGACTTTGATTATTTTTGGCATTAACAGTCACATTTGTGGTTCAGCCAGAGCTCTCCTATTTTATTGGCTTGGAGACACATTTGTAAACATTGGGTAGATGTGGACCCTCATACACACTCAGATTGGCTGAATTGACTATATGAAACATCCAAGATGGACTTGGCTAGATCTGGTAGTCGAAAGAAGATCGCATATTGGGACCTGCTGCTTCAATGGAAATAGTTAAGAAATGTTTTTTTTATTTTTATTTTTTTTACTCTTCCAATAATGAAGGGCGGGTCCGATGATTATGCCTATTGGATACTCCCTGAACTATGTTGGGCTGTTTTCCCCTTTAGACATCGAAAGAGTCCTTCTGATCATTTAGATCAAGTGGGAGTGAAACCAAAGCTCTTCTTTTGGGGGATAGTAGCATGCCAGTCTGGAGGTATACCCCTACAGGCTGAAGGTATCAAAAGAGAATCTCCCACAAGAGCCTGTGCCAGCTTAGATCGTTGAGTTGGGGTATGAACAGTCGGTTTGTCTACAATGGTTAAAAGGCAAATGAGGACAAAAAAGAAAAAGTATTACTTGTTTTCTTAGCACTGTTTTTAGTGTCACTGGTTTATGGATAAAATGTCCCCAATTCCCCATCTCAAGGTTTAATTTAGAGCAGCGGGTCAAAAAATAGTCCAACCAAAGACTTTTGCCCTTTGTGAACAGTTCCTTCAAAATTTATTTCATTGGGATGAAAGGTGACATGCAAATTTCGCTGTAGTATCGAATTATAGATGCCCAGTTTACAGAGGATTGTTTGTTTAAACCAAACTCCAGCCGTACCAAAGTGTTCCGGGGATGGGCAGAATTTTGAAAGATCGGATTGAAGGAGCGGCAGTCACCAGCGCTCAAGGGAAGACTAATTGCCCATAAGAAACTGAAGGCAGTAGCTTAGCTCCTATTACCTTCCAAATTGCCTCAGTAAATGGACTGTACAATCTAGCATTGAATTTACACATAGCAGAGGTCACCTCCTTGTCCTTTGCTTCTATAGAAGAGAATCCCCCATTTTTTTAGTTTCAACCACAGTATGTTCCTATTGACACAATCAAAAGCTGCAGAATAGTTCACAAAGCAAACAAAGAGGGGCGCTGTCTTACGTGGGTGGCCTGCTCAACTAAGTAAGCCAGAGCTAAGATGTTGTCCAATGTTGAGGCTCCAGCCCTGAAGCCTGATTTGTACACGGGGAGTATTCCTTCGTCCCTAACCCAATTTTGTAAATCCTGTAAGAGGAGACTTGCGTATACCTTGGCCTCAACATCTAGCAGAACTATCATCCTATAGTTTGTGGTTTCTTCCAGGATAAAGAATGCAGATATCTCCACAAAGAAAGGATGTAAGAACCTGGCCACCATCATTCCAAGTTGTTGATAACCCAAGGAGGAATACGTGTGCCCATTGAGGCAAATCATCACCACCTGTCACACAGGCTCACCACACAGCTGGCAACCCCACCATACCAAGTCAGCGTCTCTTGCATCACACTACCACTCATGGAGAATCAACCAATCCGAGTGAAGTCCGACACCATAATCACAGGAAAGAAGCTCCAACAACACTCAGTTAACCAGTGAATAACAGCTCACCCAGCCTGCATTCTGAATCCAGTGGTGGGAGCTCATTTTGACCATGATCCATCTACCCCTGCGGTTGCATAATTGACCAGGCAGTGGCTCCTCGGCATCTTGCTGCAGCCCGGACACAGCACATATGCAGCCCCAGTGCAGACCACACACAGTCCTAAAGCAACCCATCCAAGGGCCTCCACAAGCGCAAGAGATGAACTTGGCACTGCTCCACTGACGGATTTCAGGAGGTAGTATGACCCCAGGGCAGAGGCTTCAACAGGTTGCAACATGCCAAGCCTGTCTTCAATGAGTCAAACACCACCACCAATGCCAGCTTTGTGATAGACTCCAATAACGCTCCTGATGCACCCAGTTTTGAATTATTGACATCAGCCACAAATCACTCGGAGCATCAGCAGGGTGGGCAAACTCAATTCCTTTGGACATGACTCCCATCTATATGCTGCCAAAAGGTCTTGGACTTCTTTGCAACAGTATTCATGTCCTGTCTTACACGAGATTAAATTATGAACTTGATCTGATATTTCTTGTTGTAGCAAGCTTTATCTGTCCATGCGTCCACTGTTGTCTTGCTGATTGACTCTAGAGACTAATGGACTACGTGGTATCCAATTTATTTTTGTTTGGTTTCCACGGCTTTGACTTGTCCTTTTGTTTGGATTTTGGGAGTAATGTAGTGTCCTGCTGGACATGTAATTAATTATGCAGCCCCTCCAGAGATGCTGCCCTAACACCCACTCCACTCCCATCCTTTAGTGAACCTGCCAGTGAAAGGAGCCAGGTGCACATGCCATGGGCCAATTTAGCAACTATACATCCAGGGTCTGTGTCATTATTCCTCCCTCATGTGGGCCTAGTGCCCATGATTTTCTACACATTGTTATCCACAAAGGTGATTTATACACATATCACTGTAAGAACCCTTTTGAGTACTGTATCATCATTGACATCATTTCAGCAGAAGATTGGTGCTCAGATGCTCGCTTTTAAGGGCTTCTTCTGTGGAAGCCCATTCCCCTCCACCACCACGAAGTCTGGTAGCATATCTACTCCAGACTGCTACTGGAGTGAATTTCCAGGATGGGAAGGGGTCAGAGAGGAGTTTATGAATACAAGTACACTCATATGTTTCACAAACTCTCAACGAAAATGACATCTTCAACTTACTCTCCCCATCACTTCCATGGGGTTTACTACTACCTACGTGTACACAGTTGTAGCGTACAATTGCATGGTACTAAGACCATTTACACCTGACGAGTATCCTTCTGTGCATCCCTGCCACGCAAAAAAGAAGCACTATCCATGTGTAAATAAAGAAAGGCCCATAGTATCTGTAGCCAATCCAATCAGATATATGGAAACTCTACTCCATTTAAGGCACTTGAAGATATTATGTTAGGACGAGAACAAAACTCTATGATAAATTAAAGAGACTTCTAATTGTTGAAGCATAATTTTAAAGTTAGCTTTGTGCCCCTTGATGAAATGATAACTATATTTTCTGAGGCGAGCAAAGGCTGAGGCAGCTCAATTTTTAGTTAACACCCTCCTAAGTTTGTAAAGGAAGTATATCTGAATGAACGCCCTCCAGCATGCTTGAAATGGATGATCAAGGTCAAAATACCACCCATGGCATACCTACAGTTCAGGTACATGCATAAGTTATGTAGATTGTATTTGATAAAAGGTGAATATTAGTCCTTGCTTTATGATTTTGAGCTCAATGTCTTCCTAAGGAATGTCCTTGGACCTATACCTGCCACATAACAGTGGTGGTTATGAGATACATCAAACACACAAAAGGTGATGGGAGGATGTGTGCAACAAGTCTAATCACTGGCAATCGCTCTGGTTAGCATTCCAACCCATTGTTGATTTGCCCACCAGGCCACCTCAGACTGGACCCAGCCATAAGGAAATATTTCTTGGCGCTACTCCAGCAGGCACAGTCTAGCCCGAACTGCCAAGCCAGGTCCTCTCTGAACTGGAACACAAGCAACCAAGGACCGGTTTTGCCCTGGTTGGGTCTCTTCAGTCGGGAGCAACTTAGCTCCAGTGGCACAGTTAGCACAGGACCCACATCTTTGCATACCCTTGCCACATAGGGGATGCATCCCCACACTACAAAAGCAGTGCCTCACTGAAAAACAATATTAAAAGTTAGCTAAAGTAGGACTAGCTGGACTACAGTGATAATCTTTAAAGGTTTTATAAACTTATCCCCAATTTTAGGTTTCGATGTTGCATACTGGGCATTAAGTGCAGAGGGATAACATTTCTCAAGTATTATTATTCCATGGAACGTGGCCCAATACCACAACTCATACCACAGAATGCAACCACTGTAAATAGCCATTTAACAGTAGACTAATAGACATGCTCACCATCAGCTGAGAATGGAAAGGAAAAGGAGGAGCATGGGAGGAGGGAGTCACCATCTCTATTCAAAAATACAATCACAACCACGCATTCTGCTGTAGTGTCACTGAGCCTTATGAGAATTTTTACTCCTGTTGCTTCACTTTAGAACTTCTCAGAATTTAATGCAACTCCCAGATCCCGGTAGTACAGTCCCTCGTTCTCCATAAAGTTCCTTGCAGCCTCAGGATCCATGAAGGCATAATCACTACTCTTGCAAGTCACCTGGGAGACAAAATGAGACATTATGCCCCGCTGCCAGTACCACATTGTTAATGACTCGGTGTGCTCTATTTTGGTCTCTATAGATCTACTTATTTTGGAAAACACTGCACCATATTTCCTCTGTATGTCAGCCGTCAGAGTATAGAAGCTATTCAAGCGACAGCTTGAGGGGTTTCTGGTACTCTTGTCGGCAGTTTGGGCACCCTATGGATCTTCAATGGTTTGGCCCCATGGTGCATCAGCACCTCCAATGATAGAGGCTTTTAAATGACCTCCTTGATATCTTCTTCAACTGGCAGATGAGGAAAATCCAGGATCCTCAGGTGAGAGGACCTGGCCGTATTGTCCAGCATCTCCACTTTATGCCCCAAGTGAAGCAAGGAAGAAGTAACACACCTCTTAAACTCTTCTGGCTGCACCTTTGCTCCTGCCTGAGAATGCACCTGACTCTTTTCAAGGATGGAGAAACTGCATTCTTTGTGAAGCATTATATGCATGGCTGTCTGTTTAAAGGCATTTTGTTCTGCTGGGGTGTACAGTTGTCCATTGCTTGGCTTCAGGTGGTTGTTATGTTTTGAAGCATATTTCCCCTTTATGTGACATTGATGCTATTTTATGTGGATGAAGATGTAAATGGCTGTACAGCCGAGATGGAAAACCCTTTGTTGCCTAGATGGCTTGTAGCTGGGACATGGGAATGACAGTGCCAGGAGTTGTATCTCGTGTGTTTTGTAGAAGTTACATGTTTTTACTACAATGATAAGGGCTACCTTAATTGGTGAAATTATCATGTATTTCCTTTTTTACAATTGGCTCTGGATAATAATTGACCAAAGTGCTTAGTGAACATGTGCTGTCTACACCTTGTTTTTCTAGCATTGTTGGTAGATAACCACCTGACAAGCAAGTAAAGTCGATTTCTACATAGTAATCGGACAAATAAGTTTTTAAATTATTGTTTGAATCACTCAGGTTTCCTTTAATTGCAATGTAAATGTACAGGAATTTATATAGCGCAAATCACCGAGCGGTTTCTAAGCGCTTGCTTAGGGAACCAGTCCTGGTATTCCCTTGTGAGATAACCCCGGCAGGGTATCCGCAAGGTGAAAGCCAGGCATCCCGCCGCGAGAGGCCGTTGTGGAGATTAAGCAAGCTATTGCCCGGAGTCGCAGAGTGTGAACCCGTGAATCGAGTAGGCACCGGTGCGAGAATTGTCGAGTCCATGGACATTTTTAGGACTCAAGACCATGGCGAGCCGGGAATTGAACCCTGGTCCCGGGCTGACCTCTGCTTCCAGGTCTGCCTCCTCTAACCAGCGAGCCACACTTCTCCACGTGTAGCCCTTTTTAAATGATAGAATAACCAAACTACATTATCTGAAAATGACACACCTAATTGTTCCTTGACCCCTACTTAGAAACAATACCGTTGATGTCTGAACAAATAGATACAGAGACCCCTCTTCAGAGTACTTTTTGCCCTTCTCTGGTCATACAAGTCTTAATCTGGGACAGGAGTCCTTAAGCATGAATATTTCTGGATTGACCTCCCAAGCCCATACAAGGTGACATTTATTTTTGTCAATTTATGCGTGACTCTTTGATGTGGCATGGCTGAGTCAGTGGCTACCTAAGACCTCTGTCTACTCACCCATCATTTTCCCAAACGTGAAACTTTGAAAAACATGTATTATTAAAACAGCACTGGTTCCTTGAAGGGAAAAAAGAAAAAGGTTTCTATTAGGCAGTGGAAACCCCAGAATGGTGCTTTGCTGTTCCTTACAGACCACCATTCCTGTGTTTGGGGCCAATCAGAGAGGGTCACAAATAGTGACATGCCTTATTAATAATAATTACGCAGGCTGTTCTGTCACCTGTTATGAATGGAGATTTTGGGATGCGACCTTGTAGTATCCTCATTTATATTGTAAGGTATTTTACCACCCCTGCTCAGCCAGTGCCTGTGCTCTTACTTACTACTTGTTATCTTCATGAATAAAACATCTTGAATTACAACCTTCCTGTGTGGACCTTCCTCACTACAGACCTATTATCCAAAGCGCACATTACAAAATGTAGGACTGGTAGCACAATGTCAGTGCGCACTTTGGGACCACTTTATGGAACCAGTCTATTGATATTTCTAACCCTAAGATTAGAAGCTGAATTTGTTTTGTATATGTTATTCAAATTGAAATGGCATTGCTCTGCTGACCTAATGCTACCTACATACATTACAATAAGGTATTTGCATAACATATGTGTATTAAGCATTATTAGAACATTGGAATGTTGGGAGCTCCATTGCAGACAATGGAGTGCTCCCTGCTTCTACGGGCCAGTAAAGGCCCGCAGAGCAACATTCCAAGGTTCTACAAAGGATTCTCGAAGCTCGAGGGGATTTATATCCCTTCGAGCTTCGAGAACCCTTTGTTTAATTTGTTAGAATATTCTGCCCTCTAGTGGCAGAATGTTCTAATAGCCTTATAGCCCTTCGTAGCAGGGCTATACCGGCAATTAAAGTCCTGCTGTCTCGTTAAAGTCCCTCGCCTTCGGCTCGGGCCTTTAACGATTCAGCGGGCCTTTAATAGCCGGAATAGCCCGCTACGGCGGGCTATAAGGCTATAAGATATGCTTAAGCATAGGCATGCTTATGCTTAAGCATGAGCATTAAGGTACTAAGCATAACACATATTTGCCTATGAATAAATAAAAATAGGTGATAGGTGTTTAAAATGTAAGGCACCATCCCAGTTTTAAACAAACACAGGCCAAATAAGGCAGTAAGATAACAATAAAGGGGAACGAGAAATAGGAAAGGAAACTGGGGAGTTGTGTGTCCACGTCAAACTACAAATCACATATACACTTAATGTGAGCATGTTACTTTGTACAACGATAAACCTTATCATGAGGTTCCATATTTTGATACTACATAAACCTGTTAAATTCCTTATATAAACACCCCCTCTCATGCCTTTTCTTGAAGCCTTCTTACCACGGCAGTAGCAGAGATGCTGCAATGCTCACGCCGGAAGTCACTGCCACCACGTACGCCACGGTCAGGCTGGGGGTGGTGACCAGCATCACTGCAAATGGAATCATCCACTGAGAGAATGAAGAACAAAAGGGAAGCACATAAACTGTGGCATGCACCCATAACCACACGCACTCACATGAAAATACAAGCTGAGTACTGTCTGACAAGGCAGAAACATATATGATATATATGATAGATAGATAGATAGATAGATAGATAGATAGATAGATAGATAGATAGATAGATAGATAGATAGATAGATAGATAGATAGATAGATAGATAGATAGATAGGAAGATAGATAGATAGATAGATAGATAGATAGATAGATAGATAGATAGATAGATAGATAGATAGATAGATAGATAGATAGATAGATAGATAGATAGATAGATAGATAGATAGATAGATAGATAGATAGATAGATAGATAGATAGATTGATAGAGATTCACAGAAAAAAACAAATGTTAAAGTAAAGTTAAGAGTTAGAGGAATTTGTGATTGTGAACATTGTTTTGAACCAAAATAAACACACAGATTCACCAGTTATAGATAGCAGCACTAGCTTTAACTTGTGTGACTGCCATGCACTGCTTATGACCTCACATATGACATCACTTATGGCATGTTCCATGACATCATTTATGATATCACTGATGACATATCAAATGGCATCCTTAATTTCATTAACATTAATGTTCACAATTGCAAGTTCAACCTAACTATAACGTTTCTTTAACCTTTGGTTTTTTTCAGTGAATTACTAAGGTCTTTTAAACGAAAACAGATATTTTTATTACCCCTATCTATAACATTTATTTAACCTTTTGGAGAGATTGTCCTCTCTTTTTTGGGCTGGATGACGGGTGTGCATAGTAGGGTGTGTGGAGTGACGGGCCTCTCTGTTGAGACCTCTCTCTGCAATGATAGGTGTGCATAGCAGGGTGTGGGAAGAGAATGCGCTCTCCCTTTAGACCTCTCTCACAGATGACAGGTGTGCATAGTAGGGTGTGTGGGGGGCTTCCATTGACTTTTAGATACCTCTCTCTCTCTCTCTCTCTCGCTCTCTCTCTCTCTCTCTGACGACAGATGTGCATAGTAGAGTGTGGGAAGGGACTGGCCTCTCTGCTGAGACCGCTCTCTGTAATGATAGGTGTGCATAGTAGGATGTGGAGAGAGACTGGGCTCTCCTTTTAGAGATCTCTCCCTCTCAGATGATGGGTGTGCATGGGAGGGTTTGTGGAGGGACTTGCTTCTCTGCTGATCCCTCTCTCTGTAGTGATACATGTGCTTAGTAGAGAGTGGGGAGAGACTGCCATCTCCTTTTAGACCTCTCTCTCAGATGACAGATATGCCTAGTATGGGGTGGGGGCCAGGGGGGGGGGGGTACTGGCCTGTTAGAATTCTTGTAAGTATTCTAACACCAGTCTTTTGTAAATTGTTCCTGAAACCTCCAACTCAGTACTAATAAAAGTAAAAAGAGTGCACAGTCCTTTCCATTTTAACCAGTCCTACATGAATATTCTCTGACAATTCCTATTATATTCTCATTTTAGATGTTTTATGGTCAATTCATAAAAACATGTAAAGTACATGAAAGAGCACTGCAGGAGTACTACCTTACGTACGCCTAAATGCTGTTTTAAATAGGCCCCTGTAGGTTTTGAGAGGTAAGGAGTGTTCTGACGAGGGAGAGTTCGAAGACATGCTGAATGTTAAGTCCTTTCAGGTAGGCCAGCGCCTCTGTTTCAGTGGGCCTGGGCTATTTTGAACACAGTTGCAGGCAAGAGATAAAACGAACTAGATACTAGGTGAGTTTAATGTAACTGGTCACCTGTGCAGCTATAAGTATTTTGACTCATTAAAGACAAGAGAAATTTGAACTATAAACCAGTCCTCTCCACTACCTTTATATAAAATGTACTCAAGATATATATACATGTTTAAGATAGAGATACATTTTTCTATTGCTTTTCTGGTTCTTCTGATACATATTTTTTTAGATAATCCAATCACAAACAGAAACAGTTCTTTAAAAAACAATATGCAGCTTCATAGTGAATAGTTTTCAGAATAAACTAATTGAGCAATAATATTCTAAAGAGGAGATTCTGTATTTATTAATACATTGTTCTTTCCTTTCTGATTGTAGCTCTTCCAAGACTCAGTAGCATGTTCACATTTTTTCCACTGAATTCTACATCCATACAGCTCCTCTAGAGTTAAAGTTTACTACTTCCTCACAAGGGACCCCTTCCCCTTTGTGAATGTTTACAAAAAAATGTTTTAGGAGTAGGCAATGGGCAATGGGCCATGGTATCCACCGGTTGTGCGAAGGAGGCACTACAGGTCCAATGCAGGCTCTGCCCAGTAATTCTGGCCAACCCTCGCCACTTCACGAACCTTGAAGCAGAAATCTGCTTGAACTAGCGTGTTTTTTGAGAAGGGAATCCCCCTCTCACACATAGAAAAACACTTTAGGGCGTGTAAAACACATAGTCTGTAAACACACAACCACTAGTTTTAATCACACACACATCTTTTTAATTCGTCCTGAAGAAAGCCAGAATACTCATAAGGCACTGGCTGGTACATGTTGACCAACAAAGGATGTAGGAGGTCGTAACTCGCCTCTAACATCCCACAGCCTTATTTTTAACCGCTGACGGTGGCCCAGGTATTAAAGTCTAATTCACCTTCGGGTACTGGGACCACGGTCAAGCCGTTTTAATCTCATTTATCATAAAGTTCCTCACCGCACACTCAGCGATATACCTGCTCCGCTGCAATCAGGCGTCGAAGCACACCTGGGACACGCTAGGTGTCACTGGCTGGGCCCGATGATGAACCATGCCACCAACTAGGTTGGTGGGTGAGGGCTTCATGAGCACACTCACAATGTGCCACTAACCCCAGACAAAACATACTTGAGTCCTTTGAACAAAAATTTATCATTTTTTGTAATAAAACCCCTCCCCTTTTAAGCTAGTCTTCTTTTGATTTACTTCAATGGGCCATGGTACCACTGCTTACTAGTAAAACAAGTGTGCGAAAGATTTCGTTTTCCTTTTTAAATGCATCCCGTTTTCTATTTAGGGAAACGGCTGCAGGTAAAAAAAAGAAATCTTTGTTGAAAAGCAATCACAGACATGGTGGTCTGCTGACCCCAGCAGGCCACCATGCCGGTGATTCTAGCTAATCATAGCAAGTTGCAATTTGCAACCTACCTCATTAATATATATGAGGTAAGTCAAATTGCAAACCACTGTGATTCTGTATTTTGCGAACTGACCTATTAAAACAATGTATTCACTCACGGAGGAGTACAACAACCTGCAAGCCTACCCAAAAAAACCTTGGAGGCATCCTGTTATGTTCGGATCACCAGTTTGCTTGGTTTAAACTCTGTGAAGCAGACCTTAATAAACTTACTCTTTAAACTTTCAACTCTGTGGAGCAATAATTGGGGCAAAAGTAAAGTTTCTGGACAGTTTCTCCCCATTAATTAATAAGGTAAGAACTTCACAGATTTTAGCTCATTTACAATCATCAGCAATTCCTCACAGAAAATATATTTTCTTTTATGCGTCAAAGCACGTGGGCTTTGTTGGAGCTCAGTCAGAGCTCAGATCAAGACTGTGGCTGATTTGTGAAAATATATTGTCAAAAGGACCTACAGTAGACCTTACCTTCTGAATAAAAACTATAGATGAAAAAGTCTTGAGAACTTTAAACATATATAGCAAATAGAGACAAATTACTTTTTTAAAACACAGGACAAAAAGACTACTGGCCATAGAGGATTTTATCTCACCTTGGAACTTGCTTTACAGTCCTTTGTATTTCTACTCCTTGCATGGAAGGCCTGTCTATCATGGATCTAAGTTATACTTTTCACCAGAACAATACATTTTCTTTGGCGCTAGCCTAGAATATTATGCTATGTTACCAATTATTTGAAAGCAAGATATTTTTTGTGGTAATTTCAATTTTTTAATGGAGGTCAATAATCATGGTAGCTTTGGAGGTTTTTCCAATAAGTACCTACATTTTAGTTTGTGCAAATTGTAATTTTTGTACAGCAACTGACAAGTCACTTTGAATTTCCATAATTTTCTGTCTTCACTGCTTATCTCGGAAAAAGATTCCTTAGGTGGGTCATTGTAGCAGTGTTCCAGGACTACAACTACTGTGCCGATGTGATATCGCATCACGGGTCGCGAGACCCTTACTCACCCCGCCACAAACATCACCCCTCCGATGCTCTCCCTTCCAGGGCCCGCAATCAGAAACCACCACAAAAGCGTCTGTGACAACGGGAACCCCGCCCCTCTCTCTGTTGCAGGATCCAACCCGGAGAGACGGCGGACCGGAAGGACCTCCCCTTGACCCAGAAGTCCCGCCTCCCTGCCGATGGCCGGACACAGAAAAGACGGAAGACGAGAGGCAGAAGAAGTCAGAGTATTGTGGCAGGAGATTTCGACTGGAGCTGTGACGGAAGGAGAAGACGGGAGTGGAGAAATCGAGGAGTGGTCCGAAGACTGGTGGAGTCCCACGGAGGTGGCTGAAGAGCGGCCGTAACTCGGAGGAGAGTTACGGCGGAGCGCGTGAGTACCAGCTACCTTCTAAAGCACGCTAGGTGCTCTGTGTAAATAGTACGCCCCCTGTATAATTACTCCCTCTATCTTAGACACGTCACTTGTAGCAACTAGACACCTTGTATATAATATATAGCACCTGACACTGTATAAAAACTGTCCCCACACGAACCTTCTTGAACACCCCTTGTGCTTTACCTTTCCTTGTCCGTCCCGCCCCTTCCTCACGGTCATTTCTACTCTCTCACCCCTGGTAACGGATACGGTACCTGATCTCTAGCCCCAGTAAGACTAACGGCTCCTTCTCTTTCTCTTACTGCCCTCCGAGGAGCCTTCCCGACTTTCTATGGACTTCTACACCCAAGACCGGGAACCCCACTGGACCCCCACAACATCCGGCAGAGACGGAAGAAGACTGCGCAGCCCGTGTGTTGCACCATACCTTTGTTTCCTCCCTGGTTATAAGAACTGCTCAGTGTGCAAAAAAAAAAACAAATTGCCCACTATATCCGGCCTCCTTGTCTGCTTTTCCAGCCCGCCGACAGCCCACGATCACATCTGGTGTCAGAAGTGGGATTCCATGGAGGCCGTGATGAAGAGGATGGCCGAGTCCCAAGAACAATTGGGGAAGTTAATGGAGCGGTTCTTGAAGACCGCTGAGGACGATCGAGGCCAGCTCCACGATGTACTGAAAGGACAGGGGGACACACACGAGCAAGCCATGGGGAAATTGACCGATGTCCTGGGACATCAGAGACCCATGACCTCCCTGCCTACCGTGGTTCTCCAGAAGTATGTGCCGGGGGAGGACCCGGACTTCTTCTTCACCAATTTCGAGCGGCTAACACAGGCCGCCTCCTGGCCTATCGACCGTTGGGGCCATTACCTGGGACCCTTGTTGACCAGCGACTTGCAAGCCGTGTATCAACAGGCAAACATACAGGGCAACAATCCTTATGCGGATATCAAGAAGTGTATCCTTGAACGGCTGGTCATCGATGACGAAACGTACCGTGTAAAGTTACGCCAGGCCAAAGAAGGGCCACAAGAAACCCCCAGAGCCCGTTCGTTCAGGATCAAAGACTTGACCAATCGTTGGCTGAGACCTCGAGAACATATACCTGGAACAATTTCTGATGTCTTTGCATCCAGGCACTCAAAGATGGGTGCAACAGCATGCCCGTCCTTCACTAGAAGCTGCAGTGGAAATCGCAAGTGCCTACAGCCGCGCACAGGAGGTGCAGCGAGGCAAAGAGGAGCACCCACATAAACCCCATCCCTCCACAGGCGTCCGGCCTCACCGTCCACCTGTACCGAGAAGACCGGAGTCGACCCCTCTGTTACCCACCCCTATATTGCAGCGACCTACCAACCCCGGACCCCAATGTTACAGCTGTGGGGGTTTTGGTCACATCGCTCGGGTGTGCCCCCACAAGGAAGAGCCGATGGAGGTTGGCCTTGCCCAGAACTATGTATGCTCAATTCCCAGTGCTGCACCACCCCCATTCCGTTGTCCGGTGAACTTTGACGGACAAACACTCATGGCTCTGGCGGACACTGGGTGTCGACAGAGCGTCCTCAGACCTCAGGACTTGAAACACCCTGTTAGCCCCTTGTGTGGTACGGTCGCCATTCAATACGTCCCTGGCAATACGAAAAGATACCCAACCACCCAAGTACATGTCCAACACCCCAAGGATCCAGGAACCGCCCTCACTGTAGGACTTGTACCAGCTCTTCCAGAACAGGCCATATTGGGGAGTGACTATTCCGGCTTACCGGGGCTTCTACAGGACACTACCGATTCCCTGACCCGATGGTGGGAAGAAGCACCCTTTCCTCATGGGCTATCCTCCCCTGCGATGGAGCCCAAACCCCATAAAACTAAAACACAAAAGAAGAAGGAAAAGAGAGAGCACGCCTGTGTGTTCCCTGTGATTGCGGACGAACACCCCTGGCAGACCGACCGGGAATTCAGGGCAGCACAGCAAGAAGATCCTGTTCTACAGGAAGCGTGGGAAAGGGCGTTAGACAACGAGGATCCCCTTACCGTAGGTCCCTACTTCTTCAAGAAACATGGGTTGTTGTACCACAAGGGAGGGACCCAGCAAAAACCCCAACTTCTGATCCCTGGCCCCTTCCGAGATAAAGTCCTGTTCCTTGCACACAGCCACCTCCTGGGGGGTCATTTTGGCGACGAAAAAACCAGCCAAGCGATCTTAGACAAGTTTTACTGGCCCGGGGTGTACCAACATATCAAGACGTATTGTAGAGAGTGCCCTGTGTGTCAAAAACATAGCAGATATCGACCCCCTAGGGTACCCCTACAGCCCCTTCCTGTTATCGATGTCCCGTTCAGCAGAGTAGGGATGGACATTATAGGGCCCCTGTTACCCTCGCGTAGTGGCTGTCGCTACGCCCTATTCATAGTAGACTACACCACGCGCTTCCCTGAAGCCATACCTTTGCGTCAACCCACTACCCAGAACATCGCTAAAGCCATCATCTCTGTGTTCTCTAGGGTGGGGTTTCCCCGGGAAATTCTGACCGATCAGGGCACTCCTTTTGTCTCGGCTCTGATGAGACAGGTATGCTCCCAACTAGGGATAAAACAGATCAGAACCTCGGCGTTCCATCCGCAAACAGATGGGTTAGTCGAGAGATATAACGCCATGCTGAAACAGACACTAAAGAAATTGCTGGTATTAGAAGCAAAAAGGTGGGAGGATATGCTACCCCTTGCCTTATTCGCCATTCGATGTACGACACAGAGCAGCACCGGTTATTCACCCTTTGAACTACTGTATGGCCGACCCCCTCGTACCCTATTAGACATGGCCCAAGAAGCCTGGGAAGCAGAACCAGACCGCACTCGTCCCCTCCCTGAATATATGGACAACCTAAAGACCCACCTAACCGTGATAAGGGACATTGTCCGCCAAAATCTAGAGAACGCACAAAACAAACAGAAAGGGCAATACGATAAGGGCACGAAACTACGGGCCTTTTCCGTGGGTGATCTGGTACTTTTAATGATGCCGTCCTCAGACCAGAAACTCCTAGGGCAGTGGCAGGGCCCTTATGCCATCCTTCGACAGGTGACCCCTGTCACATACGAGTTAGACCTGGATCCTACACGTGGTACCACACAAATATATCACGTGAATCATCTAAAGAAATGGGAAGGCCCTCGTCCTGTCCTGTCCGGCTCTTTTGCTCCTCCTCCCCTCTCCTTTTGCCCCTGTATAGACACCGAACTAACCACACAACAGTGTCTTGAACTTGAAAATGTCCTCTACCCATTATGCCAGGTATTTTCGTCTTCACCCGGTCATACCACCATCACAGAACACGCCATACAAACGGTACCTGGGAAGGTGGTCCGACAAAGACCTTATAGGGTCCCCGAAGCCCGCAGGGCGGTTATACAGAGGGAAGTAGAACAAATATTAAAGATGGGTATAATAGAACCCTCGGTGAGCGATTGGAACTCCCCGATTGTCCTCGTACCCAAACCTGACGGGTCTGTCAGGTTCTGTATTGACTTCCGTGGTGTCAACACGATTTCCTCCTTTGCCACCTATCCGTTGCCTCGCGTCGACGAGATGGTCGAGCGCATCGGGAAGGCCCAGTATATCTCCACGCTAGACCTCTGTAAGGGGTATTGGCAGATACCCCTTAGAGAAGAGGACAGGAAAAAGACGGTGTTTTCCACCCCTGAAGGATTGTACCAATTCCTAGTCCTCCCTTTCGGCCTTCATGGCGCACCCGCTACATTCCAGTGAGCAATGAACCACATATTAAAGCCCCACACCCTGTATGCGGGCGGTTATCTGGACGATTTCGTTATTTATAGTGATAGCTGGACACAACACCTGGAACACCTTCACAAGGTCATCACTTCCCTGGGGTCTTATGGGTTCACGATAAACCCCGCCAAAACCACCCTAGCAGCCCAAACAGTTAAATATCTGGGATACCTCCTGGGTGAAGGTCTAATACGACCCCAGAAAAGCAAAACCGAAGCTACCCAATCCCTCCTGTTTCCGCAGACCAGAAGAGACCTTCGTGCGTTTCTGGGCCTCTTAGGCTATTACCGGAGATTTGTACCTAACTTTTCACAAAGGGCAGCTCCCCTCACTGACCTGTTGAAAAAATCTACTAAAACTGAAACAATCCTCCGAAACCCAACGCCATTGTTGTGGCATGCTTTTTCCGATTTAAAAAGCGCCCTGACTTCCAGTCCCGTGTTAGTGAGTCCTGATTACTCACAACCTTTCCTGCTCCAGACAGACGCTTTGGAACAGGGACTAGGGGCGGTGCTGTCTCAAAAAGACCCCCTTGGGAACGAGAAACCCATCCTCTACCTCAGCAGGAAACTATTCCCACGAGAAAAGAACTATGCTGTGGTGGAAAAAGAAGCCCTGGCAATCAAATGGGCTGTGGAGAGCCTACGATATTACTTGGAGGGTCGGGACTTTACCATATTCACAGACCACGCTCCCCTAGAGTGGATGGCTCGGAACAAAGGACACAATGACCGAGTCCTCCGCTGGTTTCTGTCACTCCAACCCTACCATTTCAAAACAGTACATCGGAAAGGTGTGGACCAGGGTAATGCGGACTACCTCTCCCGCTACCCCAGGTCCCCACCCTGTACAAGAAAAACAGCTAGGGAAAGGGGATGTGATATCGCATCACGGGTCGCGAGACCCTTACTCACCCCGCCACGAACATCACCCCTCTGATGCTCTCCCTTCCAGGGCCCGCAATAAGAAACCACCACAAAAGCATTCGTGACAACGGGAACCCCGCCCCTCTTTCTGTTGCAGGATCCAACCCGGAGAGACGGCGGACCAGAAGGACCTCCACTTGACCCCGGAATCCCGCCTCCCTGCCGCCGGCCGGACACAGAAAAGACGGAAGACGAGAGGCAGAAGAAGTCGGAGTATCGTGGCAGGAGATTTCGACTGGAGCTGTGACGGAAGGAGAAGACGGGAGTGGAGAAATCGAGGAGTGGTCCGAAGACTGGTGGAGTCCCACGGAGGTGGCTGAAGAGCGGCCGTAACTCGGAGGAGAGTTACGGCGGAGCGTGTGAGTACCAGCTACCTTCTAAAGCACGCTAGGTGCTCTGTGTAAATAGTATGGCCCCCTGTATAATTACTCCCTCTATCTTAGACACGTCACTTGTAGCAACTAGACACCTTGTATATAATATATAGCACCTGACACTGTATAAAAACTGTCCCCTCACGAACCTTCTTGAACACCCCTTGTGTTTTACCTTTCCTTGTCCGTCCAGCCCCTTCCTCACGGTCATTTCTACTCTCTCACCCCTGGTAACGGTTATGGTACCTGATCTCTAGCCCCAGTAAGACTAACTGCTCCTTCTCTTTCTCTTACTGCCCTCTGAGGAGCCTTCCCGACTTTCTACGGACTTCTACACCCAAGACCGGGAACCCCACTGGACCCCCACAACATCCGGCGGAGACGGAAGAAGACTGCGCAGCCCGTGTGTTGTACCATACCTTTGTTTCCTCTCTGGTTATAAGAACTGCTCAGTGTGCAATAAAAGAACACTATTGCCCACTATATCCGGCCTCCTTGCCTGCTTTTCCAGCCCGCCGACAGCCCATGATCACATCCACATGGTGCGAGGACATGCTTTAAAAGGAGAACATGGACCGTGGCTCGGTGTAGCTGCTTCTTCTTCCTGGTTACCCGATGGTCAGCCAGGGACTACAACTACCGTGCCGTATAGCGTATGACGCGCTTTAAAAGGAGAATGTGGACCGTGGCACAGGACACCTGCGGGGATGCGCCCGGGCGAAGCCCATTCCTAGCCCGCGCCAAGAGAGGGCCCGTCCACGCCCGTCGGAGCCCGGAGAAGGTTCCCCCCCCCCCTAACAGCTTGCATCATCCTTGAAGGTACTGTTTGGTTTGTATCTCTAGTTCTCCTTGCTGTGTGTTCCTATAATATGGGAAAGCGTAAAGACTCTGTGGAGAAGGCGGGTGGAGGCTCTGTAGGCACGCTGGATGCATTTTTATCTAGAGCTGCTAGCGTTATCACCCATGAAATTGAGTTAACTCAAAGGCGCCCGTTAATGGAGCCACTTCTTTTTCCATCAAGGTCACCTTCGGGGGCAACTTTGGAAGAATCTTTACATATCTGTCCTCCCTGTTTGATAAATTCCAGTGATCTTCCAACTGGGCAACAGGTCCGGTCCAGCACTTGTTATACCTGAAGAGGATGCAGAGCCCCTACCCAAAACTGCTACAGCACCAACGGACCTTCAAAATGACCTCCCGCAAAACGGCGTTGGGCAGGTACATCCAATATCACTAAACAGACTAAGCCCGCTAAACCCATTTGCGTCACAAAGTCAAGGGACACACAACCTAAAGCCCCCATTTTGATTCATGGAACACCTGAAATGACTCAAATGGAAAATACTCTGACTGCAATCTACCATCAATAAGGATTTGTAGAAGGATGCAGAAATAAGTAAAAGGATGACATACTCTTGGACCCAATTATAAACAAGCTAACTCAGATCGAACAGCGACTGACCAGCCTAACAACATCTAACCTATCTCTCCACTCTCTGGCCAAATGCTCCAGAGTGCATTCTTGTCACATACCCGTAGCTGCATCTCTAACCCTCCCTATGGATCTATCACAGTTGCACCACCACGGACCAACACACATACCACGGTTACACTGGCAAATGGGTCATCCCCTATAGCAATCAGTGCTATAAAGTGGGTGACTAAGTGTGGAGACATGGTACCCTCAACCAGCCAGAGTGTGATGTCTTCCCTCACTAGCGCTATTTTTTGATTGCTCAGATTCAGCTTCTCTACCTGTCCCCATTTTAGCTGATATCCATTTTTCCTAGATAGCATTAAGTAATATGTTATCTGTTGTTGTTCTTTTGCCCTGACAAGGAAGATCTAAGGAGCTAAGGAGGAGCTTGTTTATAATTGGGTCCAAGAGTATGTCATCCTTTTACTTATTTCTGCATCCTTCTACAAATCCTTATTGATGGTAGATTGCACTCACAAAAATACAAATGGCACTTACTTACACTAAATCGCTGAATCTGAACCAAAAAAGAGGATGGTTTGACCATGAATGTTCGACAGCTAGGGCAGCGCTCAAGAACGCTTTCAAAGTCCACCATAGAGATCCTGTAGAGCTCAATTTGTTGTGTAGTAACTACAAACAGGCCAGGAAAAAAAGAAAGGAGATATGGGAAAAGACCTGGAGTGACCTGGAGCAAGCTGCCTCCTCGGTAAGCAGCAGGGACTTTTGGAGAGTTATAAACACCCCTTATTTTAAGGACTCTAAGGATCCTTCATTGGCGTCTCACGTGGACGAGGAGGATTGGTTGACTTATTTTGAAAGCATCTTTGGCCTTAAAAATACTCCACCCCTAGCTCTGGCTGATCATGCCGAAAGGCCATTGTACTGTCTGAAATTTTCACCAACAGAAGTTAGAAGAGAGTTGGAGTCTTGCCCACCAGGGAAAACCCCGGCCCTGATGGGATCCCAATTGATATTTTCCAGCAGAACTATGATTTGAGGGTTCCCTTATTCACAAATGTGTTTAATAGAATAGCAGTTGAAGGTTCTCCACCATCTTGGAACCAGAGTGTAATTGTCCCCATAAACAAGAAGGGGGATAGGGCCTCCCCTAAGAACTACCACCCCATTTCCCTTCTGGATACCACAGCAAAGCTTATGGGCTGGCTTCTATTAGCCAGATTGAAGAACTTGGCCAAAGAGAATAACATACTGATTCACGTGCAATATGGGTTCCAGAGGGGAAAGGGGACAGTGGATCAATGTTTGAATTTGTCACTCTGCATTGACAAGTACACGAAAGTGAAAGGGGGGGGGGGGGAATCTATATTGTGTTTATGGACCTCTCAGCGGCTTTCGATTGTGTTTCCCACCAAAAGCTGTATTTTATGCTGGAAGAGATGTGGCTCGACTTACTGATAATTCGCTTCATCTGTTAGCTATATGCTAATGCTTCTCCTTCTGTTCGGTGTGGTGCAAATGGGGAATGTACCCGCTCTTTTAAAATCGAGAGGGGAGTAAGGCAGGGCTGTGTCCTCGTCCCGTTTCTTTTCTCCATCTACACTAATGGGGTGGAGGCCGCTCTGACTCAAGCCCCCTTGGACATCCCTATTTTTGACAACAAGCCAGTAACGATATTGTTGTATGCAGATGATGCAGTACTGGTTGCCAGGACAGGGGTGGCCTTACAGTCTCGTATAACATCTTATGCCTCATTTATGGCTTCATTAGATCTTAGAGTAAATTAGGCTTAAATATTTATTGTCATAGCAGATGCCAGAAGAGAAGAAAAACACTCCCAATTCCAGCTGGCCTCAAAGAAACTGAAAGTGGTAGACTCCTTTTCATATGTGGGGGTCCTGTTTGACAAGAACCACTCCTGGAAAAACCTGTTTGTGGGAAGAGCCTTTGCTATGGAAAGAAGCCTGCAGACTATAAAGGCTTTGCAAGAAAATTGGGAGCCAGTCCTTTGGACACGATTAAAAACATCTATTGTGCCAAAACAAAGGCAATGGCGATGTACGGGGTGGGGGTGTGGGGGAAGGTTAGCGCTGACCTTCTCCAGAGAATGGAAGACACCTTTTTTTAAAATTGGGTATCCTTACCCCAATCACAATCAAACTATACTTTACATCTGGAATTGGGGTTTCTTCACTTGCTTGATTCTATTAGATTTCCCCCAATCCTGCTTTGGCTTTCGATCTGGCGTAGGTCGACAGTAGATTTAACACAATGTATAATTGCTAGCTATATGAAACTGAACCACAGGAGCAGGATTAGTTGGCTCAGCTACGTAGAGGCTAAATTGATCGCAATAGGGCAGCGTATTTTATTTAGTGACCCCGCACTGTGTATGAAGGTTTCGAAGTGGAAAATCACAGAGCCATACCTTCAAAGGGCTGACTTTCTTAGGAGGGAAAAAAATTACAAAGAAAGGGCGGTTGCTGTTTACGTTCTCATTCCCTCAAGAGTGTGTGACGGTTTTTCATATCTCTCATGCATTAATATAACTCATCACAGATTCATCTTATTACATTTTTGCCTGAATTATATCCTTCTGATGTTAGCCCTCCCGGTGAGGAAGTTCAAACACTCATATTTGCCCCTCTGCCCCTGTGACAACCAGTCTTCCCAATCAGACCTACACATAGTGGTTGTTTGCATGTTTTATACCATTGAAAGGAAAACTTTTATTCCCGATTTTAAGGCGCCATAATTTTACCCAATGCAGGGTGGCATTGTATTTCCTAAAAGCACTGTATGACCTCTTTGTGAGCTTTTCTGTAGCCTGTTTCTTGTGGGCATGCATGAGAAGGCGGAAGACCTGGGGCTCTCTCAATTAAATTACTCGAAAAATTGAAATTCTGTTTGCACTTAAAGGGTAGGGGGCCTATTTACCGGAACTGTTTTTTGCGTATGGTTGCACCGTGCATGATTTTAAATAATATCTGCACTGGTAGAGTTCACCTAGGAAATGACTCCCTTTGAACTGATCTTTAAATGTTTTAAACTGTGGTTTTTATGTAGATCCTTTTAACATTGTCTCATGCGCTACTTGATCAATTGATGTTTTTATAAGAGATCGAATAAAGTTCAAGAACATACTCCTTAGCAAGGAGCTTAATAAAGACCCAAGTATTGGAGACCGCTCTGTCGGAATGTGGAATAGATGGTGTCCTGGCTTGTGGCCCCTCGATCCACATAGGACAGAAAAACATGCACACTCAACTATCTAAGCGCTGCTGTGCAAAAACAACTTAATGAGCCAAAACAATTTCTGTAACATGAGTGATCCTTGTAAGAAAAATGACACAATTCATATTGTATTCCTTTCTACCTCTCTTCTTTGAGTGGGTGGATTACGTTATAGATCTGTACTGATTAAACTATGGAAGATTGAGGCTAAAGAGATATGTGTTTTGTAGGTCTAGTACTAAACATCGACCCCCAAAATTTCAATGTAAAACAATAGTGAGGAACAAAACGTAAAGCATATGGAGGAAGCATAGATTTATTATTCTTAACTCCGCACCTATTCGCCTTGAATATATATATATTACCAAGGTACATATGTGTGGAGCTGGGTATAGAAAATCTATACTAACCTTTTGATAATGTGTCCAAGATATTTGGTGCCATGCAGATTCCTACCTCAATAGTTCAAGGGCACACCATCTGCACTACATCATCTCTCTTATTTCATGGGCCTTTCTTGACATCTATGTTAATATCTATCTATATAAAATGTATTTTATATCCTGTTTGTCCCCTTGCTTTAAACCTATATAATCTAAACATTTCTGATGCTCAGTAATGCTGTCCTTTGCATAGTCTCTGATACATAAAGTACTTATTTTTTGTTCAATAGTGAAAAATGTAATAATAATACATTAAAAAACGACTAGCTTTTTAGTTTCCGACTCTACTCTTGTAGGATTTTAAAAACATCTATTTATTCACCAAACCATTTTCGTGAAGTGTGCTTAATTAAAAGGCGACGTTGCTGTTGTGGCCTATTGGGTACTTCTAGCTCCAGCCAGCATAGCACCCTGAGGAGGAGGGGCACATGAGACTTTTGCAATATACAACTGTCTCCTGTCCACCGCAGAGCAGTACACGTAAAGGCCATGCCTGCCCAAAGCCCGGGCCAAGGGCGAGCCCATCCAACCCATCAGAGCCTGGAGGAGGGTGGGCTCGGCCGCCCCTCTGACATCCTATCTCTATGCCACAAGTAAAGAATTATATTTCCTACTGCGCGCCGATCGGTTTATGTCCCTTTGCCCCTCTCAATTAGAGTGCGAACTGGCTCATCACAGAGAGGTCCTTTTAGGTCTCGGCTAGCGTAGGCTGCGCTTGTGCAGTCTCGCTGGTGACATTTTATGTTTCTTAGTAGCGAGGGTTAACCCCGGCCCTCTTCTCCATTGGCTGGCTTCCTAAACGGTGGCCAGCCATTGGAGAAGAGGTTTTAGTGATGTCATTTTTGCCAGCTAAGCCCCGTCTTTTTCGGATTGAGGGGTGTGTTTTTTAATTTCTTTCTCATTCTTCTCCATTGGCTGAAATGTAACAACAACAGTCAAAAACACGCCCGTTGTTTACATTCCAGCCAATGGAGAAGAGGGGAGAAAGAAAAACACGCCCCCAGTCTGAAAATGACGGGGCGTTTCTCAGATCCATTTCTCCTAGACCTCGGAGAAACATGGTGGTGTTCATGGCGAGGTCCGAGGTTTAGCTGAATATGATCGGCGCAGGTGCCACCCCACTAATTTTAAATAGTTGCCAGCAGGTGCCCACCCTGCATTCTGGCCGTGTATCGGTACTACTTAATTACGGGTGCCGCCCGCGTATATGATTGTTTTTATTGCGCGGGTGCCCACCACACGACTTTGCCCGCATTTATATTTTAAATTCCTAAGCAGGTGCCCACCCCGCTGTTTATTTTCAATTCGGAGGGAGCCTACCCCTCATCTGCCCCGTTTTCACCGCCGCAGCCCGGGACTGCAGGAAATCACCGCGGCGGCCGGGGATCATAGGAAGTCAGGCACCGTAGTTTTCTGACGGCGTGCAGGACTTCCGATTTCCAAAGAGGAAGTCCTGTGCCCGCTGCTGGAAGAAGAGAAGCTGCCGGTGCGGGGCTCCCGTGGTTAAGGGAGAGCCCCGCAGATGCCCCTGGTGCAGCCCGACAGCGGAGGGGGGCGAGGCACATTGCCGGTGCCTGCCCCCACCGCAGGAGAAGCAAGGGAGAACGTCAGAGTCCTCCGCCCCAGTCAGTGAGTTCCAGGGGAGGGTGGAGAGAGAGACAGAGTCAGAGTCAGAGCTGGTGAGGTAGGCACCCCGTCCCACCGCGTGGTGTTCCCGCGCGGGACCCTGCCCCAGCTGCATACCCCGGGGTCCTTGTGGTAGCCCTTGTACCACTCATGACGTTTATGTCAGTTTTCACAGCTCAATTTCCTCCCCTCCATGTGGTTGCATGGGCAGGGGGGCGGCTGGCAGCGAGCGCCTCTAACTGGATATGAGCGGCACCCCTGGTGCCCCTGGTGCATGCCCGGGAGGCAGGCTTTATTGCATTTCAAGTTTGTATTCTCAGGTCCTGTGTCATGTTGATAATGGTGCATTTGGTGAAAATTGTACTCTGTTGGGGTGAGTCAGACACATTATTACTTCTTTTGAGATTGTTTTCTTTTAAAATCTTCATGAAACAAAACAAAATAAAACCTTTCTCGAAGGCAGGGCCTAAAACCAACGATGTGTTAGAGGGGTGCTTTGTGCAATTTTGCCTCTTTTGTCATTGCTGGTGAGCGGTCTAGACATGATCCAGATATTCGCACATTTATCATTGCAATTTTGTCGCTGTCCTCTCACGAACACTGATGATTATTCCAGAAGCTCGCACAGTGCAATCAGTCGGTCACCCTCCATCCGGCGTCCATTTTGTTTGCCTTGCCAACCACTAGCCAAACAATGACCAGTGGTTGAATGGAAGGGTTGGGTTGGGTCCTGATGAAAGTTAGTTGGAACACATTTGTGGGCAAAGACACTTTGACCCATGGAGCTGAGTGCACCCGTATTTACAGTGAATTGTAAACTTGGTTAAAGTTTTTCAGCATTTCATAAGGGCAGGACAAACCATTAAAAACGGGCGCACAGTACAGTTTGGCAATAAAGCAGCTAGGAGTATACCGGCTTGACCTAAAGGGGCAGCAGAATTAAGATCCCAAGTACAACCTAATGCGTAATTAAAATCCTAATCCACTCTGTTTTGCTCTAACTAGGGAAGGATTGCTGTGTCATGATTTAAGCGAGTTCGGTGATTGGTTGACTTCACAATATCAGTCGCATGATTTTACGCGTTTGGAGTGGAAGCAATGATCAGTAAGAATACATTTATACAGAAAAAAAATTGACACAGGAATAGTTTCAGCTAATGATTGCTGGCTCCTGACATGTGCCTCACCGTCCTATATTATGATGTGTGTGGACTGTGTGTGTGGACTGTGTGTGTGACTGTGTGTGTGCCGACGGCGGAGGGGGCGCGAGGTACATTGCCGGTGCCTGCCCCCACAGCGGGAGAAGCAAGGGAAAACGTCAGAGTCCTCCGGTCCAGCCGGTGAGTTCCAAGGTAGCCGGGGGGGGGGGCGGTGGGGAGAGAGACAGAGTCAGAGTCAGAGCTGGTGAGGTAGGCACCCCGTCCCAGCGCGTGGGGATCCCGCGTGGGACCCTTCACCAGCTGCATACCCCGGGGTCCTTGTGGTAGCCCTTGTACCACTCATGACGTTTATGTCAGTTTTCGCAGCTCAATTTCCTCCCCTCCATGTGGTTGCATGGGCAGGGGGGCGGCAGGCAGCAAGCGCCTCAAACTGGATGAGAGCGGCGCCCCTGGTGCATGCCCGGGAGACAGGCTTTATTGCATTTCAAGTTTGTATTCTCATGTCCTGTGGCATGTTGCTAATGGTGCATTTGGTGAAAGTTGTACTCCGTTGGGGTGAGTAAGACACATTATTACTTCTTTTGAGATTGTTTTCTTTTAAAATCTTCATGAAACAAAACAAAATAAATTCTCTCTGGGAGGCAGGGCCTAAAACCAACGATGTGTGAGAGGGGTGCTTTGTGCAATTTTGCCTCTTTTGTCATTGCTGGTGAGCGGTCTAGACATGATCGAGATATTCGCACATTTATCATTGTAATTTTGTCGCTGTCCTCTCACGAACATTGGTGCTTGTTCCAGAAGCTCGCACAGTGCAATCAGTCGGTCACCCTCCATCCAGCGTCCATTTTGTCTGCCTTGCCAACTACTAGCCAAATAATGACCAGTGGTTGAATGGAAGGGTTGGGTCCTGATCAAAGTTAGTTGGAACACATTTGTGGGCAAAGACACTTTGACCCATGGAGCTGAGTGCACCCGTATTTACAGTGAATTGTAAACTTGGTTAAAGTTTTTCAGCATTTTATAAGGGCAGGACAAACCATTAAAAGCGGGCGCACAGTACAGTTTGGAAATAAAGCAGCTAGGACTGTACCGGCTTGACCTAAAGGGGCAGCAGAAATAAGAACCCAATTACAACCTAATGCGTAATTAAAATCCTAATCCATCCTGTTTTGCTTTAACTAGGGAAGGATTGCTGCGTCACGATTTAAGCGAGTTCGGTGATTGGTTGACTTCACAATATCAGTTGCATGATTTTACGCGTTTGGAGTGGAAGCAATGATCAGTAAGAATACATTTATATAGAAAAAAATCTGACACAGGAATAGTTTCAGCTAATGATTGCGGGCTCCTGACATTTGCCTCACCGTCCTATATTATGATGTGTTTGGACTCTGTGTATGGACTGTGTGTGTGGACTGTGTGTGTGACTGTGTGTGTGACTGTGTGTGACTGTGTGTGTGACTGTGTGTGTGACTGTGTGTGTGTGTGTGTGTGTGACTGTGTGTGTGTGTGTGTGTGACTGTGTGTGTGTGTGACTGTGAGTGTGTGTGTGAGACTGTGTGTGTGTGTGTGTGTGTGACTCTGTGTGTGTGTGACTATCTACTACTCACTCTATACTACTCTCCACTAATCAACACTATTCACTAACTACTACTGCCTACAACTTACTCCTACACTACTCTATACAAGTATACTCTCTATTAATCAACTAGTCACTCTCTCCTAACACTTAATACATGCTAATACTCTCTACTACTTTCTAATGCTTAACAATTGCAATTGTAAATGGAAATAACATCTATTTATCACTTTAAAAAAAACAATAAATTAAAAAAATAACATTTGCAATACCAATAGCTTTAACTTTAACAAAGACGAAACCATTGCATTGTAAATGCTTGTTTCTTTTTGGCAAGAATAGTTAGGTCTTTTACCATAGGGCCTTGAGCTGTTGTAACACTCTATTATCCCACCCATTGTGTTATTAAAGCCTCAACTGGTATATTATGGGGAAACATAAAGCATTATCATCTTTGCCCAAGTAATATCAAAACTCTTCACTTGATGGCTCAACCAGCGGGCTGTGAGAGTAATCAACAAAGAAATAGAATTGACAGAATAACAACTCTCATCTGAGCTTTTGCTTGTTCTTATACAACCCCCCATTGGAAAGCTCAGCACCTTCCCAATCCTTGCCCCTGGCCCCTTTAACGCCCCCTACAAATCCACAGGGGCAAATCCTTTTGATGTCATTCCCACTTCAAACAGGTACCTTCTCCAACATGGGTCCTCGAGTTAAACGCAAAAAGCGTCTCCTTATTTTCAAACCCAAAGCTATAAGCTCAGGACCCTTTTCAGCTGTGCAGAATACTATTGTTGAGCAACCTCTGCTATTTGACTACGAGGACTTGTTCTGTGAAAGATTACTGGCCAAATTCATTGCATCCGTCAATTCACTCCTGTCTCCACTCGAGGAGAGGTCGAGGCCATAGAACGGAAATTGGGTGCACAAACTACCCGTGCCTTGTTAACATACCACTCCCCCAAAGTAACACAAGGTACTTTACCACTGGCACATACTAACTCAGAGGAAAATAATAATGTTTCTTCAGAATTGCTAGTGGCAACAGTTCTAAATAATGGAGCAAGGGACACTACCTGACCCTACCCTCTCTCCCTGTTGCACACTATGAGGGTAAATGGGTAATTAGTACTGGGAGGCCGCAGGTACTTGGTGGTATTACTTCTAGAGATAATCTGGTTATTTTTATCACCATCTTCAGTATATGTTTTTGTACAATCCACACTACAAGGGTCCTATGCCAATTCAGTTCTAAATCCCTATTGCCTACCTTCATGCCCCTTGCCAGAATAACTGAGAATGACGGACTGTTTTTAGATAAAGGAGAGTCTATACCAGAATTAATTTCCTCACTGGTTAGGTTCCACCAATGGGATCCAACAAATCACTGAATTTAAAATAGCCTCTATACCACTCGATTTTAGTTGCCAGGTCGCAGATGTTGTTACGCCTGCGAATGGCCAGGCTGACTCCGAAACTTGTGTCAATGATTACACACAGAGGAAAATTGCTGGTGGGAGTTGATATACCTGATGGAGGAATAGAATCAAAAGAATGAGAGGTGAGGACCCCTAGCTTTAATGTTTGTAAACCAAATGGGGAAAAACTTTTGAGCCCATTCTATTAGGGCTGCCCTTATTGGCGCCAAGACAAGTTCCAATACTTATTCCACATTTGCCCCAACTTTTTCAGGAACTGATTGGGCTCCCTCAACACAACCTTGTCTTCTAGTTTTGTCTCTTCTCCTTCTATGTTCATATTACAGGAACCTTTTGTTAGACCAGTATCATTACTTAGTTGGAATGTAGGGGGATTAAGACAAAGCTGGGAGATATGGAGTTGTGGAAGTTCATCGACGACCACAGTGTTTACATTTTTAATAGATGTGTGCAGTGGAAAATTCCCATAGGAATGATTTCAAAAGCTTTTTTGTCCCCACATTAAACTCCACTACAGGGAGTGGCTTATTCATTTATTTGAGGATTACATTGAATTGTACTACCACAGAGTTGTTTTTTCAATCCCTTGATCTACAGGGGCTTGTCATAACTCAACCTACTAGGGTCCCATTTTGTTAATCAACATAGATGATAGAAGCTCGAATAGGCAGGAAATTTGTGTAACCCAGAAATTACCTGTGTTTGGGAAATTCTTCGTCCTGGGGGTAAAATCTCCTGTAACTAGCTGAATTGCGAGCGAGGCAGGACCTGCTATTGCCAGCTGATTTCCTCAGCCAATCACGCTGCAGGCGGGCGGAGCTTAGGCTGCCAGCGGCTATTTCCTTTCCAATTTCGGCGCGGGAACCACCACTTTGTTTTTATGAGCATTCAGCTCGTGTGCTAAATCCCTGTTGTGCTTTTAAACTTGTGTAACCTAGAAATTACCTGTGTTTGGGAAATTCTTCGTCCTGGGGGTAAAATCTCCTGTAACTCACTAAATCGCGAGCGAGGCAGGACCTGCTATTGCCAGCTGATTTCCTCAGCCAATCACACTGCAGGCGGGGCGGAGTTTAGGCTGCCAGCGGCCACTTCATTCCGATTACTTCACGTAAGCGCAGCGGACGTGCACAGTGGGCGCGCCGGCGGCGTGCCAAAGGCATGCCCGTCTGCGCCCGTCCGCGCATGTACGGAGCCTGGGGCCTGTCATCATGCCCAAAACTCTCTCTATTACAGTGCTAAGCAACTCCTGCCACTGTATACTTCTCCCGCCACCCTTGCTACCCTGACATACTCTATTTTACAATCTCAGGGTATCTTACAGCTCAGAACTTCATTCCCTGAACTAACTATCTCCCGATCAGCAACCCCCGCCTCAACCCTGGTGCTGAATGGCGCTCGAACACTCTCTGTTATATGCCTTAACACCCGCTCTCTGTCAAAAACCAACTAGATATCTTCTTACTGCTCAAATCCGAGCAACCAGATTTTCTATTGCTCTCCAAAACTTGGCTATCTCAAGAATCCTACCCTGACATTCTCGCTGCTCTCCCCTCTGACTATCACATCATTCAAGCTAATCGCCCTCAGGGTAAAGTGGGCGGAGGAGTAGCTATTTTCACCCGCCATGACTCTAAATATTCCATGCTCCCCTCTCTAGCTTTGCCCTCTGTGGACAATTTAGTGCTCAAACTTGATTGTGAATCATTTAAGACACCTCTGGTCTGTGCCCTACTCTATAGACCCCCCTCAAAGTATGCCCCTGTTTCCTCATTCCTTGGGTGAACAAGTTGCTCACCTAGTCACCACTCACAGGAAAGTTATGTTGATTGGCGACTTTAATTATTGGGCAAATGATCCATTGGGCGGTCCCCAATCGATTTAACTCAGTGAGTTACTCTCCAGACTTAACCTGGTGCAACAAGTTACTGTGCCCACTCACATCAAGGGGCACACCCTCGACCAGATCTGGACTGGTAATATAACCCTGACTCTCGTGTCTGTACTTCCTTGCACTTGGTCAGACCACTATATTATCAAAATCTCCATTTTTGACAACTTTTCTGTTAAATATCCTTGTCAAGGAGGAGGTACATACAGAAATTGGAAACTAAGTGATAAAACATCTTTCCATAATTCTCTTACTAATTCTCTCCCTCCTATCAACCCCTCTATCAACTTAGCTGCTGAACAGCTTACTGATTGGTTGTTGGCCACTAGTAATAAATATGCGCCTCTTAAGAAAGCACATGCCCCCCGTCTGCATGATGCTCATAGGTGGTTCTCTGACGAGTTAAAAATTCAGAAATTAGGCCTGAGGCAACTAGAGAGAACTTGGAGATGCAAGTACCTTCCGGAAGACAAACGCCTGTATATTACCTCGCTGAAGATTTATAAAAAATCCATCTTGTCCGCTAAAGCTGCCTATTTCTCTTCTAGAATTTTGTCTACCTCCAATCGTACTAAAGAGATTTTCTCTATAGTAAATGAGTTGTCCAATCCTGACAGACTCTCCATAAAACCTGCTCCCTCGCAAGAGTTCTGTAATTCCTTGAACTCCTTTTTTTATTGAAAAAATTGCACTGATAAAGGCTAGCATCCCGCCTTGTAATACCTCGTTGCTCTGTCCTACTGTTGTCCAAAATCATAGTCCCTTTGTGAAAATTCCCAGCATCACTGAGCCTGCCTTTTTGGACATACTCTCTAAAGTTAAGACAGGCTCTCCCATTGACTGCTGCCCCCCAGCATTCTAAGAGAAATCTTCACCATCCTTCCCAGTCCTGCACTCCACCTTCTGAATCAATCACTCTCTCAGGGTATTGTCCCCAGTACCTTTAAGGAGGCTATTGCTATCACCCTCTTGAAGAAGCCTGGGGCAGACCCCCCATTGTTAACAAATTATCGCCCGATTTCCTTCCTGCCCTACCTTACCAAGGTTCTGGAAACTTATGTCACTAGATGTCTTACTGAGTTTCTAGAAGAGTCTGAATTCCTTGATTCCTGCCAAGCGGGGTTCCATCGGCTCACTCTACCGAGGCCGTGATTCTCACGGTCTTAGATTCTCTTCGCGAGAAGGTCGACTCTGGTTCCCCGCAGGCCCTTTTCCTGCTCGATCTCTCTGCGGCTTTTGACACGGTCGACCACATTTTCTTGGTCGATCGTGTCAGAGCCGCGGGAATCATGGGACCTGCCCTTGGCTGGATTACGTCTTTCCTTCAGAATCGTTCTCAGGCAGTTAGCACAGTACCATTTACTGCTCTCAGAGTGTGTGTCTCCTGCGGAGTTCCTCAGGGTTCCTCGCTTTCTCCCCTGTTGTTCAATTTGTACCTTCTCCCCCTGGATGTATGACGTTACAACGCATACTTTTACAACGCATACCTTTACAACACATTTTTTACAACGCAACATCCATTACAACACATTACATTACAACGCATGCCATTACAACGAATTTTTAAAAACTACCTTTACAACGCATTCCATTACAATGCATACCATTACAACGCATAACATTACATTGCATGTAAGGTAAGTATTGGATAGTGTAGGGGTAAAAATTACTATTATAACTCCAGGGGGGTGCAACAGTAGGGTAAGTGTTGGATAGTGTAGGGGTAAAAATTACTATTCTAACTCCAGGGGGTGCAACAGTAGGGTAAGTGTTGGATAGTGTAGGGGTAAAAATTACTATTCTAACTCCAGGGGGTGCAACAGTAGGGTAAGTGTTGGATAGTGTAGGGGTAAAAATTACTATTCTAACTCCAGGGGGTGCAACAGTAGGGTAAGTGTTGGATAGTGTAGGGGTAAAAATTACTATTCTAACTCCAGGGGGTACACCAGTAGGGCAAGTGTTGGATAGTGTAAGGGTACTATGTGTTGTAATGCTATGCGTTGTAATGGTATGCGTTGTAATGACTGTGCTGTACTGACATGCGTTGTAGAGGTATGCGTTGTAGTGTCATGCGTTGTAATGGTTGATTTGTAATGGCATGCGTTGTAATGGATTTTGCGTTGTAAAAGTTTCGTTGTAATGGTAGTGCGTTGTAAAAGTTGCGTTGTAAAGGTTGTTTTCCTCTCCCCCTCATCCGAACTTTGAAAGCACGTAATGTCTGCACTTTCAACTATGCAGATGACTTTCAACTCATCTCTCCTATTAGTAACTCTCCGGAATCTGTCTCTACTTTTCAGTCTACCATACTGTTCATCAGTCAATTGATGAACAGTAATCATCTTAAGCTCAATCCGGATAAAACAGAGCTAGTTCTCACTGGAGGGATCATCAAGAACCCTTGGGGCCCGCATTTTTGGCCCAGGGAACTTGGCCAAGCTCCCTCTCCATCATCCACGGCCAAGAGCTTGGGGGTCATTATTAGCCAGGACCTCACGATGAAGGCTCAGATTGGCTCAGTGATCTCGACCTGCTTTTCCAACTTAGGAAAATAAAAAAGATCTGCAGGTTTCTCACCCATGAAGCCAGAATCCAGGTTATTCTTGCTATAGTTATGTCCACTGTTGATTATGCCAACTCTCTCTACTATGGCATTCCCCTCTATCTCTCCAAACGTTTACAAATCATCCAGAACCAGGTGGCTCCTTTGATTACTCATCAACCCAGACATCTTCATATCACCCCCCTCTTGAAACAACTTCATTGGTTATCTGTAATCCAGCGTTGTGCCTTTAAGGTCGGGTGCCACATCTACAAGTCCATTAATGGGAAAAGTCCTAGATTTGTGAATGATTTGATCCACAGGCACGCTCCCTCTCGTAACCTTCGCTCAGCCCATAAGTTACTGCTGTCCACACCCACTTAGAGACTAAAGAGCACTGGGGGTGCCAGGTTTGCTGTTCTGGCACCCATGTTCTGGAACTCTCTCTTTCCCGACATACGATTCTGCCACACTCTTCTTAAATTCAGAAGCTGTCTAAAAACTTGGCTTTTTTGCCAGGCTTTCTAATTATGCATTTGAACTCGGGCTCTGAAGACATTGTAGCGCCAAGAAACCTTCTTGGTGTATGTGCGCTTAATAAATTTCACTTAACATAACATAACAATCGAGACCCACTGCCCTATTGGATATGATATTATCTTTGTATGCAGCAACACATAATATCTATTGCAGGGGATTTAAATCTAACATTTGGGCCCAATAACATAGCACAAGATTTCTGCGTAGATGATGCTGCGGTATGGAACAATCCCAGAGATAACATCTCCCCTTAGGAGTTACTTGTCTAGGGCTGGTCTCAAGATGGTGGATATTTCTCTCACCCATGAGTTACGTGCTTGCAAGCGCCGTTCTACTGCTGATCTAAATCTGAGTTGAGAATGAGCACGATCCCCTGATGTAAATAGCTTGTAATCTTATATCCTGACTAACATCCGAAGGACTAACGACCAGCGATAACACCTTGGCAGTGGCTAATGATCATAGGAACGTCAAATTAAATACACTATGCTCTTCCAAGGACGTGAATTCAGGCATCTGCGACAATGTGGCTACCCACATGAGCAAGATGCTTGACAAGTGGGAGTGCTCAGATTCCATCCTCGGCGAAGACACCCTCTTATTATCTAATCTAAAACATCACGTTACTAAGGGCTTTATGCAGGCTTCCAAGATTCGAAAATCCTGGGAACGGTTCTCTGCTGCATGCAGAGAGGCATGGCGCAATCTAGTAAGCATCATTAAGCTAGGCAAAAAGGCTGCTATTAGCGAATCTAAAGTAGCATGTAGGGAGACAATTTAATTGGCCAAGGCAGCTTGGGAACAATCTATCTGGGGAGATCTTCTAGAGGCCTCATTCAAGAAGGACTCTAACAGATTTTTGCAGACAGTCATCCATGGAGCCAAAGATTTGGTAAGTCAACCCAAGTAATTCATACAGCGAAGGAAATAGAAAGAACATTTTAAATTGCTCTACTGTAATTCTACACAGGTGACCAAAATTGGTGTCCAACCTTTGACCGGCATATAGTGCCCCTCATCTAGAATGCTCACCGCTTAGCTTTTTCCATGAGGAACTTTGGCTGCAATTTGCTCACAAAGGCAAGGTAATTTGGGTGGCAATTATTAACACTGTCAGTAATGCCAGAACCACAGGGGCATCTATGCCATCGATATGGAGGTTGTATGACGTTTCAAAGCATGCTTTTACCACGCATGCCTTTACAACGTAGGTATTACAACGCAAGTCGTTACAACGACTTGCGTTGGGGGGCGCTGGATAGTGGAATAGTTTAATTTTCTATTCCAACTCCAGTCCCCGTGGATAGTAGGGAAGGTGTTGGATAGAAAATTAAACTATTCCCTATCCAACAGCGCCCTCCATTGAAAGCCTCGTTGTAATGGTAGTGCGTGGTAAAAGTTTTGTTGTAAACGATGTTCCCCGATATGGAAAGGCGCTGAAATTGTGCCAATCCACAAAAAGAGTTTTGCAATCTCTCGAACAACTATTGCCCCATCAGCTTATTAGATAACTTGCAGAAAATGTTCTTCAAGCAAGTGCTGGGACAACGTACATCGTGGATAGGGCACAATTACATTATATCCCATCCAACAGCAAGACTTCTTTCAGAGACAGGAACAATCTATCGGGTCTTTAGGCTCATTATGACTGAATGGGAGACAGGGGATATTGGAGGTGGTACTCTCCAAGTTGCCTTCAATGTCTTGCTTACAGCATTTGACCTTGTCCCAAGAGCGAATATGTGGGAGGTTTTATCAGACATGAACCTCCAGGGTAATCTGTTGAACAGAATCATGTGTTTGCATGAAAGGAATTACACTAGGATCTGGTGGGCCTCAATAGGGAACTAACAGATAAGTTCAGTGTAGCCAAAGGAGTTTGTAAGGCTGTGCCTTGGTTCCCACTCGTTTCATTTTGTTTATAGACAAATGTATTTGTTATTTGTTAAACTGTGTTAATGACTCACTATCACTGGCAATAAAAAAGTGCCTGCTCTGTTTTTTGCAGACGACACCTTGCTACTCTCCAAAACACGCTCAGGGCTCCAGACACTCGTGGATAGGTTTTTGCTCTTTTGTGAAATGTATGGGCTAGAAATAAACACTCAAAAAAACAAGTTTATGGTCTATTCTAAAAAGAGGAGACTGGGAGGCACCATTAGCCTAGCGTTAAGAGTAATGAAATTAGACTACTTGGGAATTAGATTGTTGAATATCGAGTCCTGGGAACCCCAAATCCAAAAGAGTCATTTAATATTCATCTGTAGAGCATCTGCCCTTGTGAGGTTTTCTAAAAGAGCTTCATTTCACTCATTCGCCCCTGTAATTTAGATCTACAATGCCCAGGTTAACAGTACCACAGTATATGGCTCCTAGTCGTGGGGCTACTGCAACTCCTACCCACTCGCTGTGGGCAAAAACAATTTTATACGGGCTGTTGCTAGTTTGGAGCGTGGGACACCTCTCCTGCCACTCAGACTGGACCTTACCCTCAAGCCTATCTCAGAAATGGCGAGATTGCTTTCCACAATGTATTGATTTCAAGCCTGGTCAACAAAGGCTCTAAGCCGTATAGAAAAGCTCTAAGTGAGAATATAGCCTTGAATGTAAATGTAAATGTATTGCGACTTATATAGCGCACGTATCACCCGAAGGCATCAATGACTCGTACAAAATCCCCTGGTTGGATTATATCAAACTCATTTTCAGTAGTTAGGGGTTACGAAGTCCCTGGAGTGGCCCCCTAACCATCAATAGCAACACCAAGGGTACTGTCAAACAAACATATTGGGTAAACTTTAGTACCTCCAATGAATTCTCCGGTACCAGGACTAAAACCTTTTTAATACAGAAAAATATATTTAAACTAGAGAATGCCCTGGATTTTATCCATCCGACTCAGCCTCACTCTCTTTTTTTGCAGTTTCGCCATGGCATCCTTCCAATAGGTACCTATGTTTCATCTTGGACTTTGTTGACTAACAAATCAAAACTCGGCCTTGCCTGTTGTTCTACAGATGAGTCGGAGGAGCATTTCTTAATTTCTGTAGGGCTTACTCCAGATCGAGATCTAGGTGGATTACACCAATGTGTCAGGCTCTGGGGCTGCGTGACCGAATTAACTCCCTAAGAATATGCAAAAGTGACATAAGGGCAATTGTGGTGTTTGCTCTGGCTAAATTTAATATGTCAGCATGGTCAATGCAACATATGATTATAACCTCCTTATAGATCTCAGCACTGTTGCATTGTAGGAGGTATCCACTTAACCAATATTGCTGTTGATGGATTTGACTTTTTAAAAGTCCATTGATGCCCGATTATTTTAACATTTGATGACTTTAGTTTTTAAAGTTTGCGCTAGGACGCCTCAGGGTAGCTACCGCGCTTTACACATTTTCTTTTCATTTCATTCATTTCATTTAATGATATTATATTGTTGATGAATATTATAAGCTTTTCCTTTAACAATTTGAATTGTACATTATATAAATTGCTGTTAAACTTTGTACACGTCAATGAATTGCTAAATTCAAACTGACAAGAAATGTGAAAATTTTAAATATGCGCCTGTGCCCAAAGTTTTGTTCAGAAGGCCGCAGCCAGTACTATCGAATGTCGGGTATGCCAAATACCGAGCCTACATACTGTTGATCCCAATTGAGGCCTCTGTCATCCTTTGTCAAAAAACCATAGTACAGAAACCACCCTCCTTGCTGCAACAGACGACATCCGCACCCTACTGGACAAAGGAGAAACAGAAGCCCTCATCCTCCTCGACCTCTCAGCGGCGTTCAACACAGTCTCTCACCGCACCCTAATACGCAGACTCCACAACGCAGGGATCCAGGACATGTCCCTCAACTGGATCAGCTCTTTCCTCACCGGCAGAACGCAGAGGGTCAGACTCCCCCCCCTTTCCTTGGACCCTACACCAACCACCTGCGGAATCCTCCAGGGGTCCTCCCTCAGCCCTACACTCTTCAACATCTACATGGCTCCGCCCGCCCCCATCTACAGAACTTACGGACCAAACATTGTGTCATACGCAGGCGACACCCAACTCATCCTCTCCCTATCCAACAAACCCAACACCGCCAGACACAACTTTCGAGACAGCATGGAAACCGTCGCCAAATGGATGAAAAACAGCTGCCTACAACTAAATACCAACAAAAAAGAAGTACTCATCATGGGCCCAAACCCCGACGCCTGGAACGACACCTGGTAGCCCGCCGCCCTCGGAAGACCACGCACGCAACCTGGGAATCATCCTGGACTACGGGCTCAAAATGGACTGCCAGATCAACTCCGTCTCGTCCTCCTGCTTCCACACCCTCCACCTCCTATGTAAGACTTTCAAATGGATCCCCCTCGACCACAGAAAGACCGTCACTCATGCCCTGGTCACCAGCAGACTTGACTACGGCAATGCACTCTACGCCGGAATAAACAAAAACCTCACCGCAAGCTACAGAACATCCAGAATGCCGCCGCAAGACTGGTCCTCAACCTGCCAAGACACTGCCACATCTCCCAGCACCTGCGCACACTCCACTGGCTCCCCATTGAGGCATGGGTGTCCGCAGGGGAGGGCAAGGGGGTGCGCTTGCCCCCCCCTGGATCGCCGGTCCCATTCCTTTTGGTCCGTAATGTTCAAGATTACAGCAGGCTGTTCCCCTGCGAGAAGCCCCAGGAGTTTAAATGTTCTCTCACTTGGGGCCTCTCGCAGTTCTCTTTGAACTCTAGAGGCTGAAGCAGCCCCTCCCCGACCTCGAGCAGACTGTGGACAGGCCCATTGTCATTCTGTCTGCTGCTGATCATCACATAAAGAATGACAATGGGCCGTCTGCATTAAACGTGCCTTGAAGGCGAGTGAGGAAGTTAAAATGTTGCCCCCCCCTGGAAGGCGAGTGCTGAAGTTAAAATGTTGCCCCCTCCTGAAAACATTTCTGCGGACGCCCATGCATTGAGGCTAGAGTCACCTTCAAGATGCTCACCCACGCACACAAGGCCCTACATGACACCGGACTAGCAGACCTGAACAGCTAACTCAAATTCCACGCACCCCAAAGGACCCTAGGATCAGCCCAGCTCTCCTACGCCGTGGTCCCCCACACCAGAAAGACCAGATCGGGAGGCTGCTCCTTCTCCTTCCTCGCGGCCAGAGCCTGGAACGCCCTTCCGCTCCACCTTAGACAGACAACATCGCTCCCCATCTTCGCAAGAAACCTCAAAACCTGGCTCTTCGACACACCCCTCCTTGATGGACTGGAACCTGCACACCTTGCCACCCCCAGTGCCTTGAGACCCTTACGGGTGAGTAGTAGCACTCAACAAACGCCTGATTGATTGATCGATTAACGCATACAGAACGCCTCCGCACGACTCACCCTCGACATCCCTTGCCACAGCCACATATCCGCCCACCTGAGAAACCTACACTGGCTCCCCGTCTGCAAGAGGATCACGTTCAGGCTCCTAACCCACGCACACAAAGCGCTACACGACAAGGGCGCTGAATACCTCAACAACCGCCTCTCGTTCTACATCCCCACTCGCCAGCTCCGCTCCACCAACCTCACCCTCGCCATCGTCCCACGAATTCGCAGAACCACCACCGGAGGAAGATCCTTCTCCTACCTGGCAGCCAAAACATGGAACTCCCTCCCCGCGCACCTACGACTGACCCAGGACCATCTCACCTTCAGAAAACACCTCAAGACCTGGCTATTCGAGCAGTAGCGACAGCCCCCCTCCCTTAAGCGCCTTGAGACCCTCATGGGTGAGTAGCGCGCTCTATAAATGTATTGATTGATCGATCGATTGCCATCAAACATCACACAATCCTAGTGCCTTTTCTGACTCTTTTCTGATTTTTTTTTCCTTGCTTTCTTTCTTTTTCACTTTCTCCATCTTTCTGTTCCTCCTTTCCCCGTTTTGTGGACTTCTCTCTCTTGCGCTGGAACGGATTCAGCACTGCCTCGACCAGCGTAAGGGGTGCAGAGAGGGTATATAAAATTAATGAGGACATAAAAAAAGTAATGCGGATATAAAGGTAATAAGTTACCGAAATTCCAAATGCTGCCATTTTCTTTCCAAATCGTTGCAGGAACCATTGCCAAAATGGAATGCTCAGAACGGCAGATATCTGAGAAGGAATAAAGCAATACAAGTCACTTTTAACTTACTTGCTCGCTATTTTGATTTTTTTCGGTGCTCGAGTCTGACTTACACCCAGAAAAAGTGTAAACTATACAAGCAAATCGCTGATTCACAGTCTAGGTCTGAAGATGTTTGTGTACGGCGATGTCATTTACCACTGCGGAAGCTTTGCCTCACTTCTTGTACTCCTAAGGTGTTGTCATGATGGTCTTTTGAAAGTGTGGGAAAAAGCCCAGCCGGGAGTACACAGCTACCTCTCTACAAGAACATAAATAACACACGACAGAACACTTCTCTCTATACACCTAAACAAACTACAGCACAGTATACAACATGCAGCCCTTCATACATGAGCATAACTTGAAAAATTTAATCTAAGGTTAAACTGATCACACCTGGAGCATCCTTGTGGACTGTGGAAGGATCTACGCCAGTGTCCCACTGCCCAGTGGTGTTAGTTTAACCTGATTAATGTTATGCTGAAACTCAGTCAGGGCTAATTTCTTTGAACTTTACAAACAGAAACAAATCACTATATATTCACACCCGTCGGAACTCTTAGATTTGTATTATTTTTAATAAATGTTGAACTCCACCTCATTGGCAAAATGTAAGAAGTGGTAGAATTGTATGCGGAGACATTCTCAGCTTAAGCCAATTTACTACCTACCTTTGTTTACCAGAGTTGATGACACGAAACAATGTTTGAAGAGGGAGAGAGCCTGTGATCTATGTCCATGGAACATGTATGTATGTATGCTTTTATATATGTATATATGGCAGAGTGATTTATATAACATAGCACAGAAGGTAGAGAACCCTTCCCAGGACACATTTAGGATGTTTAAAGGGAGACAAAGGAGAAGTGCGTATCTAGCAGTTAAAGTGAAAATGTTCTGTAAATATGGGTGTGACTTGAGTTTTTTCCCTGCAGGGTAGCTGAAACTGTTTTTCGAAAGTAAGAACTGTTTTCATATCCTGGGTGTATACACTGAAAAGACTTGTTTCTGTTTATCCTTTAAGTGCATTTCCTCTTTTTTCTAGCAGGAACGGCCCGTGCAGGTGATCATCTGTCAAGTCCCCGCCCCCTTTCACCGCCTCACCGCTCTTACCTGCGTGGGCCGCTCCTGTTTTCTACTCTGGTGATGGCTTTGATCCTAGTGTTGAAAGGTCCCTTTATATGGATCACTGGGAAGACCTTTGAGTAAAGTGTTGCCCCAATCCAAGTGGGAGACAGCCATTACTTGTATAGTTGAACTACAGTCAGATTTCCATAGAAAGGGCTTCCACCCTCCACAAAGAGAAAATGGTAACTGGTTTTCTTAGTCATGTAGTCCTTGAAGATGAGGTAAGTTTGAATATGAAGCCTAGTGTTTTTGCATTAGTTGTCCCCTGGATTTGACACTTTTGAGGTTCATATTTGCTAGCCAGACTTGACTCAAAAGTTTGTTTGGTGTTATTGGAGAATAGAAGGAATTCTATATTAGGGAGGTTGAGTTTTGAGTAGGTGCTTAACATCCTATTCAGAATTAACTGGAAGCACCCTTTAAGCCACTTAATGTCACCCACTGAGATTCAGTTGGGAGCTGTCAGGGTATTGATGGATCCTGTTGTAACTGTTGGTGAGTTACGTGCCCAGGAGGCTCCGTGTAGAGGTTGAAGAGGATGGATCCCTGGGGGGCTCTTCAGAAGATGGGACGTTCTAGAATCTTGAGGCTCTCATCTGGATAAGATGGTGAGTGGAGCGCAGTGCAGTGGTGAGCTACTACAGGACTATGTGAGTGAAAGCCTAAAGTGTTTCCAGGGTGTTGACCAATGCTTGGTAATCAACTATATGGAAAGCAGCAGGGAAGTCAAGCAAGATCAGGAGGCAGGGGTCATTTCTGTTGACAAAAAGAAGAGTGTTGTGGATGAATTTCAGGGTCACCTTAATACAGTGTGGTCTGATCTGTAGGGGCAGAATTAGTTGGATTGCATGGGCATTTCATTATGTAAGTCAAAGAAGTTCCAAAACAAAGGCTAGCTCCTACCTGTGTAAGCCAGAGACCATGACTACCGGAAGTTCATGATTTATGTATTACAGAGCTGTACCCTTGTTGAGGTTGTGTTGCCCTAATTGCTTGCACAGCTAAGCTAGAAAGGAACATTGCCCATGCTTAAGGCAAAATTGACATTACTAAGTGATTTTAAGTGTGTCATATTTTGTAATCTATGGAGTACTAAACCGCTGAGGTAACTGAGCAAAGATGACGTTAATAAGCAAATAGCAAGGCTAATTCTGTACATCATTTCCTTTTCTTCTATTCAAGAGAGAGCGCTAAACAAGGCACAACTGAAAGTACCAGTGTACCCTTGGCAGTATAAATCTTAGGAGCTGCATACATGAGAATGTAGTAAAAACACGAGGCAAGCAAAAGGTGTATTTATAATAGTACGTATGAGAAGCATGGCACATTTTTCACAATTATTCCGCTATTTTGACAATGGTAGGCCGTGGTGCTGGTGCACGGTAACAGAAGAACTGTTGGCATCCCAGTCTGTCCAGGATTATTGAAGCTATTGAGATGACGCTCATAGAACAAACTCACCAGGATGGTCAGTACTAGATTCTGAAAGTGGTCTTGAAGTCCTCCTGCATGTGTGCAAAACAGAACAAAATTGCTCTGTTCAAGCTGGTGAACCAAAGGAACAAGATAAAGGAACAAATATGTTAGGTGACATATTTTGCAATACAATATAACACACATTAAGACATGAATCACTCTCCTACCATTGCCCAAGTGCTGCCTTCAGCTCTGCAGAATGGATTGCTGAACATGGTTGCATTATATTAGAACACTGGTTGATAAGCACAGTTTATTAGCAGGATATCAAATCAATTTATGCATCGGTGGTAAGTGGTCCTATGTTACAAGAATCATTTTCAGTCATTTATTCCAAGTGCGGCAAAATTCCAGCTAGGTTGATTTTGCCCCAAATTACAGATTTTGAGGCTATCAGCAATTCAGATCAGCAATTCAGGATGCAAATTTGCCATGGATTACACGTTTTTCTTATCAACGGGGGAATTAACAGAGAAATCTGTGCTTCTGTATCAATATTGCCGGTAATTACCCAAATCGGTGCCTTTTTCTGGTGACAAGTTCCATTGTGTCAGATCTGGTGAAATCTTTATTGAAAACCCTGAGAAAATTCTGCATGCAAAATTACTACTGTACATATATTGCATTACTCAGAACATAATTTGCCCTGCATTGTGTATATCCATCCTTTCCTAATAACTTGGAATGAATACTGGATTTTTAAGCTGCATCAACATTCAAAGTTTGGGTGGAAAGTCCCAGCATGCTTCATGCTGTTGGCTGTATAGCTACACTTACCCAACTGGTTTCTTCTCGGAGATTACTATATTTGTACCTAGTCGGTTGGGCATCTGATAAGGATAGTTATCGGATCACTAAAAAGATGCTTCGGAAGTTAAGGTGAACATGTAGACTCTTGGTGCCTTGGAACCTCCGGGAACCTTCTCAGCATTAATTGGGCTGTTTCACATTTTATTACAATATTGATGATTTCTCTTAACACACATCTGCACTCTGTATACTTGTCTCTCTTACAGATACAAGACTTAGAACTGCATCAGCTCGTTCTAGGAAGTAGGCACTTACTACTTCTCTGTGAAGGATCATGTAGGTTAATGTGGTTGTATACAGGATTTGCCTCTGCTGAAGTGCAGAACCGACTACAAAAGCATAATTGACTGTAGAGAAATTGTGGATATAAATGATGATTGACCATAGAGAACTAATTGATGTGCATGGTTGACCATGGATAAATCATAGATAAGCTTGGATGACCATGGGGAAATTAATGATAATTATGGATTTTCAGAGGACCAACAAATGGGCCAGTAAGTAGAGTTACTATGTTCTTGAGCTTCAATGTATGAGCTACTGTCTGAGAAGTCTGAGAAATGTAAAGGGGAATGGCGGAAGAGCTGCTGTAGTGCCAAAAGAGGGATTGAGCACTTCAAGATATCATTATCTTAATGGCAACAAAAAGAGTTTATTTCTGCACACAAGGACATTTTGCTTGTATATCTGGCAGAAGATGCCATGCACAGAAAAGTCAATAGAAAGCTATTGGAAATTGTGTTTCTGGTTGGGGGATGATACCCTACACAAGCGGCAACCATAATTCCTGTTAGGGTGAAGCCACAAGCAACGCCAAGCCTGTGCTTAACCTTCTGGTGTCTTGGCATAAAAAGCAGCCAGGTTTAATTTAGAGGCAATGTGAAAGTATGTATGCAGCACTTCAAACAGTAACAAAGTGAAAACACAACACAACAAAAATTCCACTCCAATTTAGAAAGAAAGAATAAAATGTAATTTTATTTATAAATTATTTGAGACCACAACAACAAAAATCCAATCAGTAGAGACTGAAATATGCAATTTTGAAGAATTAAGTGAAAATAGTGGTTAGAAGAACAAACCTCCAACTGTGGTTATCTGGTCGCACCCGTCCAGGACAAAGTCACAAGTTCAGGCCGGCTGCGATGGAGCGCAGGCCAAATACAGGGACCAAGGTAGGCCAGCTCTACAAAGTTCCTTAAATCCTGGTTTGCAGAGTGTTGCGAGATCCTGTCTCGATGATGTCTCACACAGCAGCAGTTCAGAGGAACTGCAAGGCTGGGGTGTGAAGTCCTGCATCGCTGTCGTGGATACTGTAGATGAGGGGCTTGTGTTTTGCGACGCCCTGCGTCGAGGGTGCATCGCACACAGTAGGGTCAGAAGAAGTTGTGGGACTGCAATTCAGAGTCCTATGTCATCATTGAGATTGCTGTCGTCGAAGGCCTTGTGATGCGAAGGCTGTGCTGAAGATGCGTCACTCAGCGGTGATTCCGAGGAGACTGTAGGCTGCGATGCGAGGTCTGGCATCGAAGATGCGTCACGCTGCGGCACTTCCAAAGTGGAGCTTCAAGTTCATGCATTGTGCTGCATTGGTTCCTACAACAGGAACACAGATTGGCTATAGGGGCGCCATCAGGCTAACTTCCAAGGGTCCAGGACTGGGGAGGCACTGCTTGGGGGGCAAGACTCACAGCAGATTGAGTCCAGGAGCTGAGTTGTAGGTAGTTGGAACCTTTCCTGTCCCTGAGGCCTTGATCAGTGGGCTAGCCAACTGCCCTTTGAGTCACTCTGTTAGTCCTGGTTTGAAGATGCAGGTACATTCCTTTTATTCAGACAGCAGGGCCGCAGGCAGCAGGGCAACAGAGTACCAGTCCTTCTTGCAGAGCACCACAGCAGTCCTACTGAGTCTTTCACAGATCCAGAGGTTTACTGAAGATTTGGGTCAGAGGATCCTCTAATTGAAGTACGAGAAGGTTCTAGAGGTTTCCACCCTCAAAGGTGTTTGGAATTTCCTGCCTTCCTGCCCTGGCCCTAGCTTTTCTGGGGTCACAAAAGATTAGTGTCAAGCCCTTTGTGTGTGTGCCGAGACAGAGCCTTTGCTATGTGTGTGGTAAGCGACTGCTCCTCCCCTTCATCAAGTCAGAGATGGTCCATCCTGCCAACACACTGTCTGGGAGTAATACAAAAAGACCAACTGCCAGCTACACCTAGTTATGTGACCCAGGATACAGGCTACAGGCACCAAACGGTTGGAACAAGGAAATGCCAACTTTCTAAAAGTTATATACTTGAAAGTATCCAGTAGCTACTATTTAAAGTTTAATCAAGAAAAGAGGCAATGGAATAAATTCATAGGCTCTTGTGATTTATTTTACAATTTTTCTAGGGTATTCCATAAATGCAACAACATTCAATTCATGTCAAACATTAAGGACAACACAAACTGATTTTTCAACATAGGAAATTCAAAAACAATTAACAAATATGAAACAGTATTTGCAAATGTGTATAACACATCGATAAGTTGTGTGTAATCAAAGGACAATTACAAAAGCACAAAAAGGGTACATAAAGCACCAGTCCATAAATCAAAAACAGCACCAAGGTAGAGTAGGAGGTCACAGCTTACTATCACTATTCATAATCCGGCCTATATGCACAGCTCAGGGTATCCCATGAATTGGTTGATAGTGGCTTATTGAGGAAATGAATTAAGCCTTCTCCTAAGCCAATAGGGTTTGCTTTTCCCAGACACTGTTGTCAACCCGTTTCCAACCCGGTCAGCAGTCAGGGGTTTTCGTCAGGACTTGGACGTGGTGTGTTCTTGTGTTGTGAAAAGGAACATGTTCCTACTAATTCGAAAATTTCTGGCACTGGAGGGGACGGTGGAGACTGCATAAATGACTATTTTCAGTTGTGCAGGTTGGTGCATCAATTCAGTTGAAGCTCTATTTTCACAGGCGTCTTGGTGTGTTTGTGATTAACAGGAACAGAGCCTGTCTCTGCTGAAATGCTGCTAATGTTTGGGTCAAACATCTCTCCTCTAAGTGAGGAGAGATGGCAGCCCTAATGAGTACCCCTTGTAATTTGTCTAGGCTGAGAAAACACTCTGCCTTTATGCACCCTGGGCAATGTTTTTTTATACTGTAGTCATATCCCACCAATGATACGATGTCCAAGCCCACCCTTTAGAGCATCGCAAACAAATATGGCCATTTCAGAGTATCAGAGATCTCCGCTATATCTAGAGGGGCGACGACCGAGTGAGGACTTGTATGGGGCACTTTTCTAGCATAAGAAAAAGAGACCTCAAATTTAGGTGTGTGCTCTGGCTTGGAATAAATCCAAAGTTATCTGGATGGACCAGCCAATCGATACATGGCAGCAGTATCTATAACTCCCACTTTATCTAATACTCTGTATTATATAGAACCTCTGAAGGGTCTCTGCCCTCCTAAGGTAGGACAAAAATCGTGGCCATTCGAGTAGACTCCAGTAGGGAGACACTGGATAATGCATTGTTATATATTGTAATCAGTTTAGGGGTAGCTGCTCTTTATAGATGTTATAGAACACAGCCGGCAACCCATCCGTACCAGATGTTTTACTATTAGCTAGCTTATCTATTACCGATTTTACTTCCTCCACCAAAATGGGGGAATGCAAAGCTTCCTTATCCTCCGCAGATAGCACCAGTAGCCCGAAGTTTGCCAAGTATCTGTCCAAGCCTAATAGGTCATTTGTGACCTGCGCCATATACAGTTCTGTATAATAAGTGGCAAAAGCGCAGTTAATATCTACTTCTTTGCATAAAAAAAGCCTGAAGGTAACCTTATCTTGTATATTTGCGTTCGACCTTCCTCAGCATGTAAAAATCAAGCCAGCAAATGACCTGCTCTGTCCCCCTCTCAATGTTGCTTGGCTGTATATTCCTTATATGATAATTTTCCATTCCTATCTTATTGTGCCCTGCATGCTTTCTCCTTCTCAATTACACAAATATGTGCTGTAGGATCTATGACTCCCTGAATCTCAAGCACATGCATCTCTAACTCGAGCCCAGCCAGTTGGCGATTCAGCATCTTCCTTACCCGTAAGTATTTTTAAGGCATTCCCCTGTGTTACCACCTTAAATGCGTCCCACTCGGACGTAGCATCAATTGCTGTTCCTTCGTTGTCCTGAAAATAACAGTTGATGTGTTCACCCAATGTCGTGTTAAATAAAGCATCCCACAGGGCCCTCACCCATAACCGCCATGTTGGAATGGCAGGCCTAGAACCACCCACCTCCATTTGCTTGCAAAGCGGACTGTAGTCGGACAGCTTTTTACTCAAATACTCAACCTCCCACACTGATACTTCAGCCCCATGTCTGATAAAGAACATATCTAATCTAGTGTGAATATTGAGAAAAATCCTGAGTAATAGGAATATTCATGTGCTTCGGTCTATATTTCCCTCCAGGCCTCCCTAATACGCCAGCAAGCAAACCGCTCAGCAAACCACAGAGATACCAGGCAGCCTGCTGCACCATGTAGAGGCGATAGGGATCTATCAAGTTTCACATCTTGCACCATATTATAATAACCTCCCAGTAGCCATACTCCATCTATCATATCTGCTGGTATATTATCGAAACACAACAGGAATTGGTGTGGAGTCACATTATGAGCTTATATACTGACCAACATTACAACACTCCCTTCACGTGTACCCACCAAAATAACATACCTACCATCCTTATCAATTCTTGCATGAGTGGTTTTATGTAGAACCATAGAGGCGAGCCACACTAGAGCACCTATATGTGTAATATCATGATTGTCCACATCTGGGAACTCCATATCCCTCGTGAAGCCATCTGTGCAGAAAGTTGCCCCTCGATGCCCTCTATCAATCAGCATGTATTGTGTCTGCCTACATGTTCACACTTAACTCCAAACAACCAAGGTACTTTCATGAATCTCTGCACTGAGGGAGTAGTTTCCCACCCAATCGGCAGAGAATTCGGGAGCTACCTCGCCACCCCTAGTTCCAAATAAAAAAACAACTGAATACTCCGCCAGTCAGTCAAACAGAAGCGTGCAGCATATAGTCATTTACCATCGCAACATAAATAGATTTCCCGGTACCACCCTATAGTCCCATATATAAAACAATACAGATTACAATGTTTTCCCTGACTAGTTCTTTGTCCTATGTTCAGGTCCCTCCAACATATTGACATCATCTGTTCCACTGCCATAGAGGTGACCTCAGGGCAAGACCCCTTGATCTCTGACATTGAGAGGCCATCTGTGTCCTCTTTGTCCTCCTCAGTATCGTGTTCAGAGTCCAACACCTTTCCATCCTGATCTCTAGACTTCAAAATCTATAACTATCAGTAGTTTTCCCCTCTCTTGCGCTGCCTGTTGAGGGGATGGATGGCTGTCCGGCACTATCCTGGCTCTCATTCTGTGACACAGTCATTACCACCTCTGTATCTCTTCGGTTTGGCTGACCTTCTGGATAGCCACAGATGTATTTGCCGGTGAGGTGAAGAAATATGTCGAACCATCCATTATCACTCATAGTTTAGCAGGGTAGAGAAGGGCATATCTCACATCCCTCCATCTAAGAGCCTGCTTCGCATCGAGGAAGGCACGTCTGCGCAGCTGCACCTCCAAAATATAGTCAAGAAGTATATGAATCAGGTGATTATCCAAGGTCTGTGCTGCCAAGCACGGTGGGGAATGGCATCCCGGTCTCTAAAGTTCAACAGACTCATGCTGTCAGGCGCGGTGGCGCACCTGGTGACTGTGAGTGACTCGCCACCCTATGTACCCTCTCCACCTGAAAACATTTAGGAGGGTTGCCATCAAACACCAGCAACCATTACCCCTAAAATTCCTCTGAAGAGGCTCCATCTGTAGATTCAGGGATCCAAATGACGTACATAGTCTTTCTGCATGAGCTCCCCACTGCATCTTATGCCCGATCTTGCAACTCATCGTTTGCACTGGACAGTTCAATCAATCAATCAATCAATCAAGAAATTTGTATAGCGCACTACTCACCCAGAGGGTCTCAAGGCGCTTGGGGGGCGGGGGGGTCCGTTATTGCTCGAATAGCCAGGTCTTGAGTTGCTTCCTGAAGGAGAGGTGGTCTTGAGTAAGACGGAGATGGATGGGGAGGGAGTTCCAGGTCTTGGCTGCCAGGTAGCCGAAGGATCTTCCTCCCATTGTGGCTTTTTGGATGCGTGGCACGGCGGCGAGAGCGTGGCTGGTCGATCGTAGTTGGCGGGTGGGAGTGTAGAAGGTCAGGCGGTCGTTGAGGTACCTGGGGCCTAGGTCGTGGAGGGCTTTGTGTGCGTGGGTGAGGAGGCGGAACGTGATTCTTTTGCTGACGGGGAGCCAGTCAGTTCTTTCATCTTCTTTTATAGTTCCTGTACTGTAGGTTGCACCAAGGCGAGTCCAAATTCATTCTGCGTCACCCTTTCTGCCAGTTTTCGATGATCAGCCTGCAGCAGGATCGCATCTATGACCACTGCATCAATCTTGTTTTTTAAGTGTATATTTAGTGTCGAGAATCACCTACAGATGGCGTCAAACTTTTCAGAATGACCCTCCAGGGTCACTTCAACAGGTCTCAGAGTTCCTTTGATGTTTGTGGTTCCTTTAACAAGCACCTCCACCGATTTGTCAGTGCCTCGACCCTTCCCACTATTGGGTCGCACCCTTGTTCTGATTGTGCAGCTGCTCTGGGTGGTCTGCACTCCAACAATACCAAGGCAACTTAGGGCAGAGCTTGCTGAGATAAGCACAGCTGTGGGGCCCAACAAGAAATAATACGGAGCCCCTCTGTGCCCTCCAAGCACATAACGTCACTCAGGGTCAACCACCCACTCCTCGTAGTGCTTCAGTCACCCCATAGCTATGGTGTAGTCTATGTCCCTTTACCGATGGGGACCATCATGCAGCTAAGCAAATCCACAGCATCCACCTGGGGAAAATGACTCGGGAGGGCAGCCTGTGGATAATCCATGCACCTTGTCCTACAAGTATCTAGTTGACAGCCACCAGTTTGAGAAGCTAAGTAGTGTCTCGATGGGCGGGAGCCTGGAGATTGCCACTCCTGGCTCTTCCACAGTCAGGAACTGTGAAGGGGGAAACTTGTCAGCCCCTTCAGGCAGCTGCATCACTCAGCCATGACCCAGCCATCAATGGAGACCCTTCAAACCTCTGGGAGGTAATGCAAACCCCAGCCAGTCCAGAGTTACCCGCCCTCGCCCTGGGCAGTCCTTAGACATAACTCAGCAGTAGAGGTGCAAAGACATCCATCTGTCACATTGCAGAACGAACCAGCCAGGCCATCCAGAGCACTCGCTTGCCCTCTGTAGGCATTAATGCAATCTGACCTCGGCCTGGCACCTCTCCTCACAGCCCGATCGGCCACATAGAGTCGCAAGATGTCCTGGGACTATCTACAGTCCCTGCTGCTTCTGCCACAGACATCCGGCACAGCCCATTCACCTTAATAAGCTGCTCCCTGAGGAGAAGTGCAGCGCCAGTTGTTGCCCTCTATCATGCCGCCATATTGCTTGCACCATAGGTCCGCTCCTAGATGCTCCTAGGAAAAGCTGAGCCCATGTAGGGGCACCACAAACCAACTGTTCTGCATCCCCCAGTCCTGGTCGGCCCCAGGAGACAATCTGCAGGCAGGACCTGGTGCACAACAGGTCAGATGATGGTGGACTCTGGGGATGTGATGGAGAGCTCCACCAAGGCACGTGTTCATCCACTGCTTGCTAGCCACTCCATCAGGGATCCCAACTTTCCCAGTAACTATCTCCACACCCAAATTAGGCTAACTCTTAATGAGGACCTCAATGTTATCATTAGACATAATCATCAGGAGACAAGAGTATAAAATACAATATTTATTAACTCTTAATTCCTGGAATGTATACATGCTTATTACCTATAATACTAGCTGCTTCCTGTGATCAGTTGGTCCTGAGTGACAATACAAAAAGTGATATGAGGCCTGCCACCATTTTTTCCTTGAAATTTTTTAAGACAGTCAGATGCTACCCAATGTACGAAAGCTCACATAATGATCCATTTACGTACATCCTAGGTGAGTAAAACACGTGAACTAAAACAGCTGAGAGTCAAGATAACCAAAAACATGCAATCAACAATATAAGCAACAACAATGGTGTTAATGAATGGTAAAAGACATGAAACATAGATATCGTTATGAGCGTCAAATGGTGATGAGTAGAGAACTTAAAATCAAGCATGATAACGGCAAATAAAAAAAAAATAAACATAGCCCAATGAAACAACCAAGTAGAATAGGTTTGTCTTCATGGAGTCTGTCTTTGTCAAGGCTTATTTGAATGGCCATTTGTTGGAATGCATGCCCAAGCATCACTGGTTTCACCAAACCTGTCCGGCTAGTGCCCCTTACAAAGTTTTGTTGACCATTTGAAGTGTGGCAGCAGAGTCCAGCGGTACTCAAGCCCTTCTTACTTCTGGGTTGGCTAGTGTTTTGTGCACATGTCTGAATTGGAGCGCCTAGTCCATGCCAAGGCTAGAGTCAAGATGACATAGAACAACCATGGAGACAGTGCAAAGGGTGATATGAAGGTCAGAGGAACAGATGTATAACATAATATATGCTAACATATTCTCTAATCAACACATTTTCGGTTGAGTCTGATGGCCAAAGATTCATCCTCAATGTTTTCTTGGCGTTTTTTGGGCAGTCAGAGGCCACTAATGTGGTACATTTGTCACCTTGTAAATTGAACTAACATAGTGTAGAAAACATGTTTTGAAGTTTGTTTGCTTCTTAAGCAGTCATATGGGTTGCTTGCTTCAAATCTACTTTTCACTTACAGGACTTAGTTAGAGATCGAATCATGTCAACAGATTCTTACATTGTTTTACTCTAAACAGCAACAATAGAACATCAGGGTACAAGGCAACAATTGACTGCACTTATCTACAATTCTGGTCTTCTAATATTCAAAGTTTCTGGGTGCCAAGAACCTGAAGCCACATACCCTTGGACTTCAAAAGGGCAAAACCCAAACGTTTTACAATAAAACATGCTGGTTCAGCACTCCCAAATCGAACAGTATTCATCAAGTAAGAATCTAAGAAATCCATGCAGTAGGGCTTAAAATTTCTTTTTATTCTATTGCTTCATACAAAACGTAGCCAACGCGTTTCGTCCAGAGGACTTCTTCAGGGCAAGAGCGTGATTTGACTAAGTTGTTGATGAATCCTACAAAGAACACATCTGTTAGTGGAATCTTTCTTTTCAAGAATCCAAGAATGAAAAGAATGGCCACCTTGTTGCTATTCTGTTAACCAATCCTTCGATTATTTACTACTACTGTCTGTTAAGAGGTGTAGTTAGAGTTGTGCCATATTCCGCATCCAATCTCTGTGGTCTAAGTAATACCTTGAAACATGTAATCATCTCAACGCGTACCGGTGAGATGATTGCATGTTTCATGCTTTCTGCAAATCAAATCTTAGTATATCTGGCCTTTGATGTGTGATAATTCAGTTTACCTTTAGACTGTAAACTAGTCCATCATGTACACATTTCCAGCACTTCATGGGCGGTGGAATGATACACAAAACATCCAATGCCATAAAGTGGGAGAGAAATAGTTCTCAGGGCGGAAGCAAATTCCACTCTATGTATATTTTGTGGAACTGTAACAGCAGGTTATGCAGACAAATGCATAATTAAGCTAGACCTAAACTTTGTCTGCAGAGATAGCACATTACCTGCACCGCAGCTGAGATGAAGAGAAACGAAGCTGTAAGGCTCAGGTACGGCCTGTTGGTCATAGAGAGTCGGAAGCCTCTAAAAAAAGGGATAACTTTCCCAGGGCGTTTGGCATAAGGGTCTAGGAAACAAAATAATAAATGAGGTTGAGAAAAGTTGGCCAACAGCAAGTACTGAACAGTCACCTCAAATAGAATCATGTCTTACCTTCCTTCTCTCTCACGCCAATGAAGAAAACTGCTGTGCACACAAGGTACATACCCCCGATGATGCCTGCAGCCATCATGTAGACCGCTTTCTAAACAATAACAGAAGACCATGTTGAATACATTTAATGTTTACTCCTCCCACTTTGCATAAATGCCCAATTGTACCCAATAAACAAACCCACCTTGATCTTGGTAAAGACGAACACTGCCTCAAATCTGGGGAAATAACAAGGCTACAAATGCAGCGTACTTATTTAATCATTCTGGCATTTCCCATTCCATGTATATTTGTTCTTGCATAGTGTCTCAATGTTCTTGATTTACACATAGACATAAGCTTTGCAAGGCCAACAGTACCAAGTACATCTTCTCGAAACACTTCAGACTCTTTAAAACGCGGCAGCGAAAGCTCAGATGAATCTACCAAAATTCTGCTCAGTGTCCAACTCCATTAGGTAACTCCAATGGCTTCCCATTGGGGCACGCATTCAGTTCAAAGCACTTTGTTAGGTTCACAAGGGACTGCACAAAGATGGTCCTTTTTTCTTGCAGGAAAGAAGAGCCCATTGGGGTGGTAGAAGCTTTACTTACACGTCACCAAAATGGTGGAATTTACTGCCTAAACACCTACGATCCCAATCAAACCTTTTGAAATTTAGGAAGGATTTAAAATCCTGGCTTTTTTTCTAGTCAGCCTATACTCCTCAAACGTCTGAATAGCTTTTGTATTTGACTATTGAAAATGCTTAGGGTCTATGCCACTAGCACCAAGACGCCTGCTTTGGTATAAGCGCACTTTACAAACTCATTAACATTAACCGTAGAAGTCGGAGCCCTGGATGGTTGGGATAACATTTGCAGCAGACCTGAGCTCCTCCCTTTACTTTGATGGTTGGTTGTATTTTGCGAGGACTATCTATTTAGATCAAATACTAGGTTGTAGTAATTGATTTTAAATTGTACTTTAAAGCATTGAATGTGCTAGTTTACTAGTACAAATTCCAGTTGGCTATTTAAAAACAACTTTTGCGGATCCAGCTAAAGGGCATCAAGACGATGGGACAAACTGGTTCTATGACAGAAAACTGATGAACCTTATTTCACAAAAAGTTAATTTATAATGTAATATCAGGTTTGGCAAGGAGATTTGTAGAGATTTAACATTTTTCTATTTGAAAAATAGCCTTTACTTGTTGTAAGAAATATTGGAATCTAGATTTGTTTTACCAACGACTATGAGTAAAAGAAAATGTGTGCTGCTCTCACAACACCTTTCAGAAAGAATGAAGACTCATTCAGGACACTCCACTACCATTTCCTGTTTGCTGAAATCAGACAGGAACATTACAATTCTAAATAAGGAGGATTTTCATACTTTAATTTACAGATTGGAGGAAAACCCCCATTAACCAGCGTATCAGAATTAAGCTATTTTTTTCCGCACAGACATTTTCGCTGCTAAAGTAGCTGAAAAATCTGTGGGAATCCCTGGATAAAATATGCACAAACATTGATTAATGCACTGTTATTTCCCTGCACCCTCCCACCCCCCGGACTTATCAGGACACAAGTAAATGGTATTCCGGGGGACAAATATAAACGGGATTTTAAGGGGCCACTAGTAATGAGGACCTAAGAGATGAAAAGAAAATCCCCAATCCCCCCCAAATGTCTTTTGGCATGTTCAAGAGATGAATGGTAACAGAAAATCCACCAAAAATGGCAGCTGTCAGGCTGCACCTCGGCTGCCTTAACATCCTACTTGGAATTTTCGAGACAGTGGACTCCTTGCCGAGTCGGCAGAGACGACTCCATCAGATCCTCCAAGGGTTGGAGTTGGAGATAGCTGGTAAATTAGTCATCTGCAGAGACTGATAAGCCACCACATGTGACAGAGGTGCCTCAGTGGAAGATAGCTATGGAAAGGATGGCAGACATTCACTAAAAGTTAAGTATGGATTCCTTAACATGCCTGGGCATACCTTTCATAATGTTTGGCATATCAGATAAATAGGTGCTTGATTTGTACCCCTTTTTGCAGGTGCATATCTAGTGCCCTCATTAAGTGGAAAAAATACACAAGCGTTAATGGAGTTTTAGCCAAAAGCATTCTCATTAAAGTGGCTCCTCCCAGTACAAATATTGTAACTTTGGTCTAGAGAAACCTCTGCTACCCTGCAAGATATCTTGGTGGTCAAAGAAATTCCTACATCAAGGAACAAGGAAATGTCTGCCAGTCAAACCCTACATCCATCTGAACATGAAATAAAATATGCTGGAGAATTTTTATAAAATGCATGAGAGACAAATGTTTTTATGTCATGCCAATGAATAGCCAGACACCAGAGCCCTAATTTATAAAGTGGAGGAAAAATGATCCTGCCTAAAACAAAGTGACTTTACTGGATGGGGCACTGTATGACAGCCTTGACAGCACTGCTATCCCTGCAAATGTATCTTGGCGAGGAACGGCTCTTGATCAAAACACCACAAGACACTTGAAGTATTTATAGTGCAAGAATCATGACTGACTTCTCAATATCTTGTTAATGGTTCAAGGTCTTCATTATTCTTGTAAAGCATGGATCATCCGTATTACACAGGTCGCAATACCGGAGAAGCCATAGGTTTTTCAGTGATCTTTTACAAACTTATATCACTTGAAGTACATATCCTCCACACCTAAGGGTGTATAGTGTACCTGCCTAAGTTTTAAGCAAAGGATTATAACACAGGTTGTATGTTCCTTTGTTGTACATTGAATGTTTGGAGGACTGTAGTTTTGACGATGCAGCAGTCCTATTGTACTGATAATTCCCCCAGATCAAGAGCACCTAATACTGACAGGCTGAAGCATGTCAACAACTGTTAAAGCAGTGCAGCGTTATGTGACCTACTAGAGATGCCTTCATTTTCTGATGTTGGGACAGGACGTTGGTCATAAAACAGGCTGGATTAATCTTCCATTACACACCTATACCCTACCGACCCCCATGGGTAAGGTATGATTCTCAATTCCAAAGATTACCCTCTTAACTGACAGACCTTGACTGAAAGCCACCATCACAGATAGGAGCAAACTCAACAAGGAAGCATGCCAAATAATGCCGGTCAGAATCTAACCTCCTTAAAAAGAAGAGACCTTCCAGCCCAGCGAGGTATGTAGAACGTATGCCTAGAAAACATTCAAAAAGGTTTTGATCAAACTCATTTATTAGCATGGATTGTGGTGCACTAGGTTCATATGTTCCATGCGTATTGAGGCCTGATCAAAGCAATTTCTAATTCTCTTAGATGTACTGAAGATAGTCAAATATACGCAATTAATGATTTACTGATTGTTAAAATCCACTCTATGAGAATAGGTGAGGAAATACTAGACTTTGTTTTGGCAATTATTTACCTTCCTCCCACAATGCTCAACTCTGAAGATCTTGACTGATGGCAAAATGCATATTTTATGTCCCGTACTACAAATGAATCAGATTATTGTGGTTAGCACTAGTTTTAATTAAGTGACAGTTTACGCCATCTCTCTTAAACCTCGCACTCTGGTTAGTACTGTTGGGTCATTATGTAACTCTGTATTAAACATCCCACATTTGATCATCAATTGCAATTATTATTGCCATGGTTGTCTCACGCAAACCTTTGCATGTTTAATGGCTTGATTGACTGAGACAGACAAAGCAAAGTGACCAGACCTTTGAACCAAGGTAGTAGAACCCTCAACTACACATTTATCAACACTGAAATCTTTTCTCTGGTTGTCCGATTTGAGTGTCGTAACTGCCTCAAGAGTGGCTACCTCCCTCAATCTTTCCCTCATCCAGATAGAAGCTTACCACGCAGCCTCAACAATTTCTCCTATTTAGATTGAGACTAGATTAAATATCTTTTACTTATTTTAGCTCAGAATATACACTTGAACTCAGACCTGGTGTGTTTTCTTTTTCCTAGCAAGACACGTTTTTTAAAACTTTGAAACAGGACCTCATTCTATTAAGGGTGCCGCTTCAGTATGATAACTCAAGCCGTACAAACATTTCTGCCATGGTGGGGGAAACACTCTTCCAAACCAGCAGGACAGCCAGTCTTCTGCAGGACCATGAAAAAAATACTACATGGACTCTCACAGTCACTTTTGATGGATAGACGGACAGGCGCACCCACGCACACCAGCGAACACACATACACACATATATTGTTACAACAATATAAAGGGACAAAACATAAAAAAGTAAGTTTCTATACATTTTCTATACCTAACCCCTTGTATATACATATATATCATCTTTGCGATATATATATACCTTCAAGGATGTCAATGTGTTGTGGAGTTAAGAATAGTAAATACTTAACTTCCTCTCTGCACTTACCTTTCAATATTTTGTCTCTCAATATTATGGTAACGATATTCTGTCCCATGAATTCATAATCCCCTCCTACAATCACACACAAACACACACAAACCCATGCTGACTCACAGATGGTTTCCTGCTTTCTTATTTAAGTTTTGTTTTTAAAATTTAATAATCATAAACTGTTTTTATAACAATTGAGAAAATGTAAGACTACAAGTGTTTAATTAATGTATATGCCTACTTTCTTTTAAATCTTTTTGTTCAGTTTTGATAGCTGTACAAGGCATTACAAACAAAAACATGAACTTATGCAGTGGAACATTAACCAGTTGACTATATATGCAGGTGAGTTACACTGACAAAATGAACAATATAATCTCCTCAATATAAAATCACTTCACTTGTTGGACCAGAATCTTGTTCAGATATTCCAGTGATATTCTTCATCTAATCTAATAGCCAGGTTATGAGCCAGGTGGCATCTTTGGGTGGCATACCAGTCCGATTGATCACAAATGGCCTGTGACCCAGTCTTGCAAGGTAGAAGTTCCAGCTGGTAAAATTGCATGAGGCTTTGGCTGCAACTGCAATTCAATGTTATGCCCTGACAACCCTATTCTTACCTTTCCCGGCACTATGGCCACAGACCCCACCATCCACCCCCACCCGCAGGGAAGCCAACTCTTCCATTTACCTGTAAACAGATGGTAAATAGAAGCAATAATTCCTCGCTATATGAACTCTAATAGGCTGAATTCCACCTGTAGCTACTGGCCAATATTGGTAATCCCTGCCACAGGGAATCTCCTCGTTGACTTCCACTTTACTTGTAATCAAGGCCTAAGTGTGCCTCCTGTTGCATGCTCCTATTGTCGCCACACTAAAATATACAATACATGAAGTGGAATCATGGGCTTTTTTCGAGTCTGTAGTCAAATGGTCAAGATTGTCAGGTTCCAAGCCGCCGAACGCTCATGGGCCACCAAAAGGATCAGAAACTACAATTCCCGGCATGCCGCGCTGACGTCGCGTACCAAACGTGAGCTGCGCACGCATGCCAGGAAATAAAGGTCATTTTCAAACGGCGGTGAGACGCCGATAATTCCGTTTTGCGGTGGCGTTTCCAGAGTCCTTGTTTGGAGGCGGTAAGAGGTGTCTGGTGATTCCTAGTCCTCCAGAATCGTGAGTAATCCGAATTCGTTGGGGTGTGTGGCGTTGGTAGTTTCGATCCCAACAACGCACCCACAACCTGGTCTGTTGTTTAGAGTGGCACTCGGAGCAGTGTTACTCGGAGGCCCCGTATCTTCGTGTGCAGTTACAGACTTTAGTGGCTGCACGTTTGTTCTCAGGGAAATAGACCTGTTAATTGAGCAGAACCAAACTGAGCCTTCCATGGTATATAAAATATGTATATAGTGTAAATACGTGTAAGCCTGCACTGTGGCGATAGGACTCACCTGGAGCTTTTTCTGAGCCTCGCCTTCTCAAGCCCTCACAGAGTGCTATCTAGCAGAATTTCCTAGGGCGCAGGCTATTGAAGACCCATTACAGAGTGAGCTTAACTCTGAGAACCACATGGGAAGTGGTTACCATACTGTTTCTTACGGAGGTGATTCTGAAGAGTGCAGTGTCCATTATTGTTTGCTTATCTCATTCTAACAGGAGACAGGAGGGGTATTGGAAAAGTCAAAAGGGAACTGTGAGGCCGCCCATTGATAGAGACTAACGCATTATTTGGGGTATGTGTAGTGATCTCTGTTTTGAACAACAACCGACAATCCAGTACTTGGAGCAGAGAGGGTTGAATCGTGTTTGTTTTGTTTTCACAGTTGGGCTCAGTTCTTCAAACCACAACAATCCCCTGTCTCCATCGGATTTGATCATTGTGTATTTTTCTTTACAGGTATTGACTGGTGAAAAGTGGGGAGGTGTTGGGTTAAGAGATTATAGAGTACATTGTTGTAGTATAGGGAAATAGGGTGCTTTAATATCTTGTTCTTTGTTGTTGCAGATCTCCCTCCCCACTGTCCCCTTCCTTTCCCGCGCCCTGCTGCACTCTCTTAGTTGTTCAGTGTTTAACTATTGGACTCTGAGGTCGTTCGGTAGGGCCGGGATCGGGCTTTCATCACAGCCCCGAGGAAGTTGGAGCCGAGCCTGATAGAATTATCGGCCCAAGGATTTTGCCTCCTCTTGGCTGTGTTGAGAGTTCGCCATGACCACCTTAGAGGACGTCATGGCTGCTTTGGCCTTAGTTCAGGTGGAGCTGACAGCTGCCAATAGGGAGGTAGCGGCTTCTAGGGCTGAGAACGCACAGTTGCGAGCCAGATTGGATAGAATGCCCACCCCTACTACAACAACCGGGGCATCCAGTAGCACTTCTCCTACCACTTCTGTGGTGGTGGAAATGCCGGCACAAATCCCACTAGCACCACCAGAACGATACTATGGAGACATAAAAAAGATTCAAGTATTCATGACACAGGTACAGATGCACTTTATGTGCAAACCCAAGATGTTTTCCACACACCAAGCGAGGGTAGCTTTCCTGATTTCATACTTAGGGGGGGAAGCTGCACAGTGGGCGGTTCCAATAGTCAAAAGGGATGACCCACTCCTATACCACTGGGACAGGGAGGAGTTTGAAAAAACATTTGATAGGAGGGCAGAGACCCTCACGGCAGACAGAGAGTTGTTGAAATTGAAACAGGGGGAGGCTGATCTTGTCACTTATCTCAACAATTTCAGGAGACTCGTGGCCGAAACAGATTGGCCTGAAGCAAAAAGAACTGCCTTGTTCTATCAAGGCCTCAACGAAGACATGAAGGACGTCTTAGCCCAGATAGACCCTCAGCCCCGTACTTGTTCTGCTTTAATAGACCTTACATTGCGCTTAGACCATCGCATGAAGGAAAGAAAAGGAGAGCATAAGAAGAAGGATAGAGCCGTGATGCCTTATGAACAAGCCGGTAACACTGACAAACCGGCTCCTTCTCCTGAGGCAATGGAGATAGGGGCGGTGCGAGCCTCCTTGACCGCCAGCGAAAGAGAACACAGACGCAAACAAGGATTGTGTCTCTATTGTGGGAAGAAAGGCCATTTCCTACGGGAGTGCCCAGTTAAGCCAAAAAGTAACCAGGTGCGGGGAGGACAGAGTGTAGCAGGAGCTTCCGCAAAGGAGTCGGAAAACTACACGGCTTGATGGTGAACGAAGGGAAACCCTCAAGCATACACATCATCCCTTCACTCACCCCGAATTCCGTGGACGTGAGAAACCACCTCTTTGTGAACATGACCATAACCATCAACAACAAACAACATGAGGTGCAAGTGATGGTTGATTCTGGGGCTACAGGGTGTTTTATGGATTGTTCCATGGCTCGTCGATTGGGAGTGACTCTAGTCCCCAAAGAAAGACCCGAAACAGTCTACGCTGTTGATGGACATGAACTCCAAGCAGGTCCAATTACCTATCATACGAGGGAGTACGAAATCGTTTGTGCTGATTCCCACCATGAACTTCTGATTTTCAACATTATTGAAGCCCCGCAATATGGGATCATCCTGGGTCTCCCATGGCTACAAACACACGATCCTGATATACGGTGGACTACCAAAACGATTCAGTTCCTTTCCCCCTATTGCCGCGAACACTGTTTCCCCACGAATAGGAAGCTGGCACAATCCATAGAGCCTATGCATTCAATAGCCACAGCAGCGGAAAAAGACGTAACCCTGCCTTCGTGTTACGCTGAGTTTGGAACAGTTTTCAGCGATAAAGAGGCCGAGGTGCTTCCACCTCACCGCACGTATGAATGCCGCATTGACCTCATCCCTGGCTCAGAGATCCCCAATGGAAGGATTTACGCTCTTACTCTACCCGAAACAGAGACGCTGCGAGAATATCTGGATAAATACCTGGCTTTAGGATATATCTGACCATCTAGATCTCCTGCAGCATCCCCCTTGTTCTTTATACCAAAGGCTAATGGCGAAAAAAGATGCTGCATAGACTATAGAGCTTTAAACGCCATCACCGTGAAGAATCAATACCCGCTACCTTTGATCCCGGTGCTGCTGGAACAGGTCCGGGCGGCACACATCTATACGAAACTGGATTTGCGTGGGGCCTATCACCTTGTTCGCATAAGACGGGGTGACGAGTGGAAAACGGCCTTTAAAACGCGGTACGGACTTTATGAGTATTTAGTGATGCCCTTTGGGCTCTGCAATGCCCAGGCCGCATTTCAATTCTTTCTAAACGAGGTCCTCCGCGATTACCTGGATCATTATGCGGTCGTTTATATAGACGATATTCTCATATATTCAAACTCAACAGAAGAACACATCGCACATGTAAAATCAGTGCTGCGAGCGCTCCAGAAATATCACCTCTTCTGCAAAATCACCAAGTGTGAATTTCACGTCACAACGGTGGAGTTTCTGGGTGTAATGCTTACTCCGTCAGGGCAAGTGATGGCCGAGAGAAAAGTCCAAGCGATTGTGGATTGGCCACGTCCCAACAACGTCAAAGACATCCAGAGCCTGTTGTGGTTCGCCAACTTCTACAGGCGATTCATAGCTGGCTTCTCAGGAATGGTGTCACCCCTCACGCAGCTTACGAAGAAAAACATCCCGTTTGTGTGGACCAACAAAGCCCAACACGCATTTGATGAGCTCAAGGCAGCGTTCTCCTCAGCACCGGTGTTAACACATGCCAATCCGGACTTCCCGTTCATAGTCGAGGCAGATGCCTCAGAAATAGCCCTAGGGGCAGTGTTGTCTCAAAAAGAAGAATCAACAGGCACCCTTCACCCGATTGCCTACATGTCCAGAAAGCTCAGTTCCGCAGAAGTAAACTACACCATCGCCGAAAAGGAGCTGCTCGCTATACGAGATGCCTTTATGGAATGGCGACACTGGTTAATGGGGGCTCGTCACCAGATCACAGTTTATACAGATCATCGAAATCTACAGTTCCTACGGGCCGCGAGACACCTGTCCCCCAGGCAATTAAGATGGATGATGTTCTTCGAAGAGTTCCGTTTTGTGGTTACCTTTAGGCCTGGTACCAAAAACAGGAAGGCGGATGCGCTTACAAGGAGAGAGAATCTCTTAATACCAGCGGAGAAACCAGTTTGGTCAATCATTGAACCTGCAAAAGTCATAGGGGTAACTCATACCGACGACTTTTTGTCTCGTGTCAGGAGGGGAGTGCAAACCTGTGTGTGGCGCACATGGCTCAGACATCATCCGGAATGGAAACCAAAACACGGCGTTCCAATGAGAGGAAAACAGGTCCTGGTGCCCACAGAAGTTTTACGCAGAACAGTGTTCTCTTGGTGCCACGAGGTTCCGTGTGCTGGTCACATGGGTTTTGTCAAGATTTCGGAGAAAACCCAGAGGCAGTTCTGGTGGCCTTCCATCAGACCTGATGTGCGCCGTTGGGTGGCGGAGTGTGTCACATGCAGTCAAATGAAAACGAACAGACAAAGACCTCAAGGAATGTTACTACCTCTGCCCACTCCGGAGAATCCGTGGGAGAGGTTCTCAGTCGACTTCATTGTGGGGCTTCCGAAAGACCAAGGCAAAACCGCCATAATCGTGGTAGTGGACTTTTTGACCAAAATGGGCCACTTCATTCCTTGTGCCCAAGTACCCACAGCAGGACAATTGGCTCAGCTACTCCTGGTGAACATAGTAAGACTGCATGGCCTTCCCCGTGACATCGTGTCCGATCGAGGAGCACAGTTCACTGCGAGACTTTGGAAAACCTGGTGTAAGGCATTACACATCACTTCGTCTGTGTCCACCAGTTTCCATCCGCAGACGGACGGACAGACGGAGAGACTGAACCAATCCTTAAAACAGTATCTACGATGCTATGTGCAAGAAAGCAGCGATTCATGGGTTGATTGGTTGTGGGTGGCAGAAATAGCCTATAACAGCACTCAACATGCATCCACTCAACACACGCCTTTCTTTTGCTCCTATGGGCACCATCCCAGGTTCACACCTATGCTGTTGCCGTCTGATAATGTGAAGCTGCCAGAGGTGAGGGAAAGGTTGTTGAGGGTGCGCAAAACTCTTTTGAGCACACGCAAAAACCTTGAGAAGGCCAAAGCCAGTTATAAACTCCAAGCCGACAAGCACCGGAGACCCAATCCAGTGTATAGAATGGGTGATTTGGTATGGTTGTCCACCAAGCACATTAAGTTCAAGAAGCACAGCGTGTTTAACCCTCGGTTCATAGGTCCTTACCGGGTGGTGGGGCATGTGAATCCGGTAGCTGTGCGTCTGCGTTTGCCTGCGCAGCTTCGCATACATCCTGTGTTCCACGTTTCCCTCTTGAAACCCTCCAGAAGTCCAATTCGTAAGTCCCCGTTGCCTATCTGGGTGATGCAGGATAAGGAATATGAGGTGAGGTGCATCCGGGACTCTAGATGGGTGAAGGGTCGCTTGCAATACCTACTCTCCTGGAAGGGGTTTGGTCCGGAGGAGGATTCCTGGGAACCGGCGAACGCTGTTCGAGCTCCCCGGTTGGTGGCCCGGTTTCACCGTTTGTTTCCTGGAAAACCGGGGGGTGGTGGGGCCCCTTTGTGAAGGGGGGTGTACTGTCAGGTTCCAAGCCGCCGAACGCTCATGGGCCGCCAAAAGGATCAGAAACTACAATTCCCGGCATGCCGCGCTGACGTCGCGTACCAAACGTGAGCTGCGCACGCATGCCAGGAAATAAAGGTCATTTTCAAACGGCGGTGAGACGCCGATAATTCCGTTTTGCGTGGCGTTTCCAGAGTCCTTGTTTGGAGGCGGTAAGAGGTGTCTGGTGATTCCTAGTCCTCCAGAATCGTGAGTAATCCGAATTCGTTGGGGTGTGTGGCGTTGGTAGTTTCGATCCCAACAACACACCCACAACCTGGTCTGAGTGGCACTCGGAGCAGTGTTACTCGGAGGCTCCGTATCTTCGTGTGCAGTTACAGACTTTAGTGGCTGCACGTTTATTCTCAGGGAAATAGACCTGTTAATTGAGCAGAACCAAACTGAGCCTTCCATGGTATATAAAATATGTATATAGTGTAAATACGTGTAAGCCTGCACTGTGGCGATAGGACTCACCTGGAGCTTTTTCTGAGCCTCGCCTTCTCAAGCCCTCACAGAGTGCTATCTAGCAGAACTTCCTAGGGCGCAGGCTATTGAAGACCCATTACAGAGTGAGCTTAACTCTGAGAACCACATGGGAAGTGGTTACCATACTGTTTCTTACGGAGGTGATTCTGAAGAGTGCAGTGTCCATTATTGTTTGCTTATCTCATTCCAACAGGAGACAGGAGGGGTATTGGAAAAGTCAAAAGGGAACTGTGAGGCCGCCCATTGATAGAGACTAACGCATTATTTGGGGTATGTGTAGTGATCTCTGTTTTGAACAACAACCGACAATCCAGTACTTGGAGCAGAGAGGGTTGAATCGTGTTTGTTTTGTTTTCACAGTTGGGCTCAGTTCTTCAAACCACAACAATCCCCTGTCTCCATCGGATTTGATCATTGTATATTTTTCTTTACAGGTATTGACTGGTGAAAAGTGGGGAGGTGTTGGGTTAAGAGATTATAGAGTACATTGTTGTAGTATAGGGAAATAGGGTGCTTTAATATCTTGTTCTTTGTTGTTGCTGATCTCCCTCCCCGCTGTCCCCTTCCTTTCCCGCGCCCTGCTGCACTCTCTTAGTTGTTCAGTGTTTAACTATTGGACTCTGAGGTCGTTCGGTAGGGCCGGGATCGGACTCTCATCACAGCCCCGAGGAAGTTGGAGCCGAGCCTGATAAAGATTTACAGATAGGTTTTTCATTTAAACTGACACATTGGAGAAACTCGGAGAATTCTTGGACTGGCTAAATTTGTGTGATGAGAGTATTCACTTCACAAATAATGTCAGTAATAGTCAAGGGGAATATCTGGATGTTGTTATCAAAAATGATTCGGGCTCCCTAGCTGTGGATGTGTACACCAAACCCACTGCAAGGAACACGCTGTTACACTATGATAGTTTCCACCCGTCTATACAAAAGAATAGCAAACCTTTTGGTGAGTTTTTACGCCTGAGGCGCAATTGTACAAACATTCAAGATTTTGACATCAAACCAACCACCATGAAAAATAAATTCTTAGCCAGAGGTTATCCTAAGAGACTTGTCTGGGATTCCTATAAAAGAGCCTGGTTTTATGACAGGCAACATCTGCTCCACAATACCTGTGCCAAATCTAATCCATCTATTGTCTTTGTTACACTGCGCTCTAAGATCATCGAGAGAGTTTGACAAGCGGTATGCTCAAGCTGGAACATACTCAATATCAATAAGTCAAGTGTGAAACCACCAGTACCTAGACCACTTTTTGCATACAGACGAAATAAACATTTAAAAGACCATGTAGTCAGTTCCAGGATGAAACCCAAAAACATGTTCCTGCAAAGGAGCATTGAAGGTCTCAATCCAGTGGTAGGTAATTATAAACGTAACATTTGTAAATTCTGCCCTTTAGCCATTGAATCTACCACCCTCCAATTCAATGGTCGTTTGATATCACCTACTAGTCTCACTAACTGTAAAACATCTGATGTGGTTTACCTACCTATTTGTCAATGCAAACTGGGATATGTAGGGGAAACTAGTAGGGCAATGAGTAAACGTCTGACTGAACATAGATCGGCTATCAGAAACCGTAACATAGCAGCCCCTATTGTTCAGCATTATGTTGACCACGAGCATACCCCAGAAGAAATACAATGGTACATTCTTGAGAAAATCCATAGTAAGCCAGGCATGACCACTGAAGCAAGAAGAAAATGTAGGGAGGTTTTCTAGATTTTCACTCTGGAAACAGCTACAAAGGGGTTGAATCAAGAAATACCCTGGGATCAAGCCATCAAATACAATAACTGACTAGTGAATAGTAATTAGGTAAAGAGAGTCTCTCAACAATATGCCTGCAATTACAGCGATATATCTATTATGATCGAAATATGTGGCCATATTAATTGTAGATTATATTGACATGCTGTCCATATTCCAAGTGATAGTGGTAAGCTTGCAAGACATTTAGGATAAAATATATCCTTAATAAATTAACTAATAAGGATTGGGTTCCTTCTATAAATAAATATAATCGTCTGTCAGAATAAACTTGCATAACAAATTGTGCCAATCTAATCCTTTCCATTCTTGATTCGAGTCAGAGCTCATGATAGTTTGATTACAGTAATATGCAGGGAGGTTAAGATGGCGCCCATAATATCAGTAAATCTTAACAGCGTGAGGTAACCCGGAAGCAGGTGCATGCTACTGTGTCAAGGGAAATCGCCTGTATTTAATGCCTAACAGCGCATTTCTCAACAGGTGAAGCTCAGCGACTGATACGGACGGTAAGCGCGTTGTAACGGATAATATAGAGGAACTTCAAATCTTACTAGGCTTTTAAATAGTCAGTTGTCTTAGTTCTTTAACCACATAGCTTAAGTTCTGGCCACATATACTGTACTTACTACTAATATTTTAGAATTTGTGACCTGACTTGGCTTTTGAATAGTCAGGCTTTCAGTTCTTAAACAGTATAGGCAGTAGATATCCCAATGCATGCAAAAGCGAACGTTGTGTAGAGCACGCTCCACATACATAACTCCGCTCAATCACAGGCCGAGGAAAGGAATTTTAAGTGAGTTTTAAAAAAAAAAAACTATAAAAAGTAATTATGTTCATATATGCCGGTAATCGAATATAGGGTACAATATCGTTTTCGTGTTTTCAGAAATTGAGGAGGAGCAGAAATAGACTGAAAGCTCTTGTGTAGTAAAAGGTTAGTTTTTAATTGACTAAAGGCAATCCTCTTTCTATTAATTTCCAGATTGTTTGCCTATTCTGACATTTGTGAATTAAGTACTTTGTACTTTTAATTCTAGTCTGTGGGACGAGCTTGATCATTCTTGGGCAGGTAAATCATTTAACCCGTCATATCCCGGTCTAATTATTTAATCCTTTATGCCTTGAATCAATATACAGCATTTAAACATGCTCTAGATTAATTAAAAAATGATGGCGTATGTATACATTTTCTCTTCATTCATTTTAAACTCTTTTACACTCTAATTAGTGGCCTGGACATCGCCGTTCATACAGACATCCTGTTAACACAGGAAAGGTATTAAAACAGTTAAAATTTTAGTCAAAAACTAGTCAACATAAATAAATAGAATAAACAATGTTACACAATACTGTTTCCTGTGTTTCAAACAGCAAAAACAAGGTAGCAGCCGAAATATTTGCCATAAAACAGACGACCAGGGCTGTCCATTTCTGTACATGCCCTTCAGGTATTCGTAGTCAGACTGATATTCCTTCGCAGAGTATACAGTAAGGGTCTGTTAAGGTATCTTGAGGGGGTTACTCTCATTTCTCTAAGCTAACTCTCTAAATTTCTTCCCCCGGGAATGTATACCCAACGTAAAACAGAAATAGGAATCTTTCTATTAAACTCACTACAACAGACATATTGGGATCTTTGGTTCTATTCTTGGGTGATCTGAGTGGCCTTAACTTTTGATCTTTTGAACACTATCCGTATTTATTTGTCGGCACTGAGTCAACTTGATACACCATGGATGTGCATCTTTTAATATTTAATGTGGAAATTGTTACTATAGTTACTAAATGCTTATCAAGCAGGTAAATTAATTCCAGACCATATTGTTGTCTTTTTTTCATTCAGTAACCACTGTGATGGAGTCCTGACGAAGGCCTATGCCGAAACGCGTGTAGTATGTCAACAAGCCGCCAGTCTGCTCATACCATTATAATAATGGATGGTTTCAAAACATTGTTTGTATGATCATGTGTTCAACAAGCAGCCAGTCCTCTGATATTACTAATTTGATGGACGGTTTCAAATATTGAATATATGATCACAGATATTATGTTAATGTTTTTGAGAGTAACAATGAATAGAGAAATATGATATATATGTGAGCTTTTGGAAATTGACTCCCAGAATGTAAAGAAAATGTGTATATCAATTTAAACAAAAAGATAAATACATTCTGCATGTTTCTCAAAACTATTTGTTAATATTTGGATATATATTTTTGTAATTTAAAAAAAAAGATTATACATTTTTAGTGAAAAAAGTGAAAAAAATAAATGAAGTATATACAATACCAGGTTGTATTTGGTTTTTGAAGCAATGTTATCTTAATGAATGTTTGGAATTGATGTGCCTGCTTTTTGCCTAATCTGTCATGCCCAGGTGTTTGTTTTCCCCATTGTGGAATCATGGGCTCTACAGTTGCTCAGCCTTTTTTCCACTTTTGTCCCATTCACATCACCAGCCATTATTAGGGGCTGTGAAAGACCGCTTCATGCATGCAACCCATTGTCAGTCGTCCTCCACAGTTTCAAGGAGGCCTAGTTTCTGGTGGGTCTTGAGCGACTGAGTTCTGCTTCCATACAGATTAAATTGAGCAAATCTTCTTTCCTTACAGCGTTCATCTGGCTTTTTTCGTCCGAGGCCAATTCCAACATGTTTTCGACCCAACTACCAATCTTTAACAGTATCGGGGACAGGCAGTGTACGGCCTATTCTTTGTTGAGCCAGTATTGTACACCTCCGCTACATCATACCTCTTTTTCTATCAAGGAGAAATCCCAGTACCCACTGCTGCTGTTGATCTGATGCTCAGTTGCAGCCTTCCCATCACATGCAACCAGTAAGTTTGCACCAAGGGTGTCAAAACCCTGTTCAGATGGCCACAGGGCAAGCAGAAGTTACTGGGCCCCACAATGGTTTCAAGGCCTTTTATTCCTGATGTCTCAGGGCCTGAGCTACTATGGAACCTGAGCAACTGAGCGAAGTACCCCTTTAGCACTTGACTCTCAGTGGCAGAGTGCTTTGAGCAGTCCAAGGTTTCTTGAGGGGAGGTAGGCACAGGCGGGTGTACACAACTCAAAACATGCACATCAGCAATAGATGGTTGTCCAGTCAAATACTTGCTGTTATGAATATACACACATATAAAACATTTATCAACAATACACACCGTGCCTTACACAGCACCATGCTTCTCCCTTACCCCTACATCAATCATGGCCGCCTTGCATTTGAACTCAATCTCAACCCTAGTAAGCGGATCCTCAATGCACTCTACGCTGGCTATCAAACTGTATCCTTGGTCCCAGAGAGTTTCCCCTCGGGCTTCAGTTACTTCTTCTCAACCGTAGTGCAGAAGGCTTCAGTATCACTCAGGGCAAGAACTTTCCCCCCCATCGATACTAACTTGTTACAACGTGTTAGGATGAATGTGCTTCAGAGGCATCTGGGTCCCTCTCCCAGATGTCTATAGCAACTATATTGAGAGCAACTGGGCCCTCTTGGGTCCCTTCACCCACATGTAACTTGCTTGCTACTACTGGTGTTGCTAAATGAGGGTCTACCGCCTGACAATCTCTCTTGAAGTGTCCCACTGTGAGGCACCTAAAGCAGTTCACCACCTTGGACTGGGAAGAACTTCCCTATCTTTCCTTCTCATGATGCTCCAACTCGGACACACTATTATCATCCTCATTTTTCCTGGGCCCTCCTTGAGTCCCATGGGAATTACCCTGGCCCTTACCCTCTGGTTTTGAACCAGTCTGTGAAGAATTCCTCTCCACCTTTGGCTTAGAACCATGCTGTTCTAGGCCTTTGTGAACCCTGCCAGCTAACCACGTCATCCAACATGCAAGTTTCTCAGGATCTCTCTGTCACATCAGGCATGCATTGCCTATGTGAAGTACAACACTCCTCCTTGATTCGCTCTGTCGCCATCAACTGGTTAAGGAACTGAGAGTCCTTGGCCTCCGTCCCTCCCATCCATTCATTCCAATCACATAGTATGCCATGAATCCAAGTCTCAAACGGACAACATCTTCTCTCTTGCAATCTATGAACCTCTGAAGGTTTGAGCTGGCTTCAGCCCAAACCATCTAATCAGAGCCTCCTTCATTCACCCATAGACCAGCTGGTCCGTCACAGGCATCCATCCAATGGCGCTGTCCCTTCCAATGGCATGTACCCCTTTAACGGAGCTGCTTAACACACCTCATTCAAGGCCTGCGCCTTACAAGTGACCCCAAAGCTCACAATCCATTCCAAGATGTCCTGGCATTCCACATACACAGGCACAAGATCTCTTGGGATCCTGGACACAAGCAAGCCTCAACTGGATGTAGAGACACTTATCCAGGATGTAGTTGGCATTGCTGCTATTTTAAGTGTCTCTGTCTCAAGGGCTATCTTTTCCCTTTCCAGCTCTCTTTCCTTTTCCTTCTATTTTACCTCCCACGCACTTTGCTTTTCCTTCCTTACCCTCTGTTCCTCCTTCCGCTCTCGCAGTTTCTCTTGCTAGGCCCATTCCTCCTGTCTTTCCCATATCGTCTTCTCTTGTTCCCAGTGAGCTAACCTTAGCTTCTCCCTCTTGACCTCTCTGGCCTCCTCTTCTTCCTCAGCCTTAGCTTTTTGAAGTGGCAGCTGCAAACTTAGGGTATCTGCTAGACTCAACCTACCCAAATGACTCACTCCTGGAATTGGTGACAGTGGCACCCTAGAAATTCGAGTTGGTGAACACACCTGAGGAATTCTAGAAACTAAAGGTGGTGAGTGTCTTGGTGAAACTCTGGAAAATGCATTAGGGGACACACACTGTGTGTGTCTGGGATAGATCTGTACTAAAGGGATCCTAGAGCCTTACTCCGCTGTGCTTTCTTCCTGGGTGCTTACCATGGTTCAATCAATCAATCAATTATTCACTGATAAAGCACTGCTTCTCACACGAGGAAGTATGCAGTTGCTATGCTGCGGTGTCAGTCGAAAAGCTAGGTTTTGAGACACTTCTGAAGTGGGTCAGCGAGGGTGAAGTGTGGAGGTGGAGACACAGAGGTTCCAGGTCTTGGTGGGAGAAGGAGTGTCCGCCAGTACAGCAGCACCAGAAATGTGAATTCTCCCCAGATTCAACTACACCTCATCCCTTTCACCCAGTGTCTCAAACGAGTCCCTAAATAAACTAGCATGGACCTCTCTGTCCCTATTCCTGAGAATCCTTTACCCTTTGTCTCTACATAAACTGTGATCTATGGACATGGGGCTGAGGTCTGAACCCCTTTCAGATGACTGAGGCCTTTTACTCCAGATGTTACGGGCCAGACCTACTATGGGACTGGTCCAATTACCCCTTCAGCACTTGACTCTCTGTGGTAGCGGGGTTGAGCACTCCAAGGCTTCTTGGGGTGAAGTAGACAAAAGGGAGTTAATACAGGCTCACAACTCTAAATCTATGTTACAGCAATAAATGATTGTCTAGTCAAATACTTGCTTTTCTGAAAAAATAAGTATTTATATACATCCACAAAGTAAAATAACACATTCACAAGCAAATTAAATAGTCCCCTGAGGTCAGGCTCCAGTGTTTCATAGGTGGGTCCTTGAGTCCTACTCCCCACACGCTAGCAGTAGCGGTTATTCCCCATTCACAATAGGTGACATTCAGGTTAAGCCCCCCTAGGAGTTTGAATATCAGTAGTCCTACTCTGGTTTTAAAGCCACAAGTGATCCAGCAAGTTCTTCTAGGGCCATCTGGCCTGAAATCAGTCTTACCTACACCAGCAGGATCCAACCGACCAGTGTCTATGAGCTCTCCCCTTCTGTAGGAGCTGAAGCTGCAGTGGCTGGCAGCAGTAAATCTTTATCACGCGTAGCCAAGCCGGGCTATGGTTGTCTGTCCTGGCATTCCTCACACTTGGAACTGCAGTGGCAGTGGCTAGGTGGTTCTTGGTGCTTCTCCATTGTAATCTATGTTGCTCAGGTCTTCCCTTCTTGAGCAGCGGTGCAATGATCCTGTTACTGGTTCTCAGTCACCAGTCAGGCCCGCTTAGGTCACCCCAGCGACCTTGTTCATCCATCGATGGTCTCAACCAGACCACACTTCTTGTTTGGTTTTGGTTGGCCTCTCTGGCATATGGGGTCACCGTTCCTTTTCTACGCATGGGCTCCAACCTGATTGGCACAGCAGTAATAATCACGGTGGCCCCTGGGGAGTCACTGACTTAATACCGCACATTGGCTACAGCCTGATCACACAGCAACAATCTTCACAGCAGCCCCATCTGGCATGCGGTTCACTAGCTTGATACTGCACATGGTTTATGGCCAAATCGGCACAGCTGTAATCTTCATGGCAGTTCCACCTGCCATATTGGGTCACCAACATGACCCGCTCGATGCAGCACTGGTCATAGCTCACTTCATTATGGCTTTCCTCTGGCATATGGGGGTTGCTGACTTTTCCCTGCACACAGGAAATTACCCTATTGGTGCAGCAGCCGTCTCCTCACACCTCACTACTGAGATCCACTCGCTAGGATTCCCCAACTGGGCCACGCTCCCTCCAAAGCTCTCCTCTTTCTCAGAGGGTGCACTGGTCTTGGCAAGCAGGCAGGCACTGGCACACCAGGCTCCAGGGAAGGGGGTATTGTATTCCCTGGTTGATGTTCCCTCACCCAGCTGGGAGACTAGCAGGCCTTAGCCCCCAGTCCTGGTCACAGGCAGAAGTCTTGGAGAGCTTCTCGACCTTGCACAGCCCGATTGACTGCTTGACTTCTGGCCTTCACCTTCTTCTTGCCAGGGAGCTCTGTCTCTCAATCAAAGAGCACCCTTTGACGTTTACTCAAGAGTCTGGCTCTTTCTTTCCCCAGTGTGTCCCACCCAGCTTACAGGAATACATCAATACATAAATCTGTCTGGGAGGATTCTTCTACCTCCTCTCCTCTTGCTTCTCCATTCGGCCATGGGTCTCCCAAAATGGAACACAGTGTCTTCCTTGTATTGTACCCTTTGCAGGCACACATACACTCAACACATGCATATAGCTTAAATGCAATGCACAGCACTACTCCCTTTAAGTATTGTGCCCTTCTCAGGCATACATACACCCAGTGCACGCATATAGCATGCATGTACTGCACAGCACTATATCTTTTATGTACTATACCATCGCAAGACACCTACACCCAGCACATGGACACCACAAATGCACTGCTCAGCACTGCACACCAACTGGATGTAGGCCAAGGGTGAGTTATGCACGCCGCAACTGAACTTTAAAATGAGTGAGTCTGTAAGCCTCACTCCAGTGACTCAGGCAAAAAGGGTTTGTTCACTCCTACCTATCACTACATGGTATGCCTTAACCCCTGCGATTGTGCTGCTTAACTCCTGGTAAAGTCAGTAGCCTTTCACCACTATGAGAGTAGTGCTTTGAGCATCCCTCCGGATCTAAAAAGAACGCAATCCATGATACAGGCCTATGTCATTTTGCACATGCATGTTCTGTGTTCGCTCACAACAATAAAAATCTGCATTAGGGATTCAGAAAGCCGTACAGTTGGTGCAGTGGGAGCACTTATGGCAGGGATGTACGTCCATTACCATTGCGACTTTTCCGGCCCAACGAAGGATCATCACAACATCATGTGCAGGATGTCAATTCTTTACCCCCAACATTGTGGGATGATGCGGGAGCATTCAGGGTAAATCTTACTTAATGTGAGTGATGCTAAGTAGGTGATAAGGTAATAAATTGAACCAACTTGAAACATGTATTGCTGGATTTATTTTAAGCCACTGGCATGCTTTGTCTCATGCCCAGTTTATAAACAGCTTGCCACAGTCTGTGACCCAGCTTTCCAGAGCCGCTGCAGTGCTTCCTTCTTTGTCAATCCTAAGGGCTCGATAGATTTTAGCCAATAATCTTCTGCTCTGTACTAGTGTTAGTCCTCAACCTACAGCACCATTGCCACATCACCCAACACCTGCGGGCACTACACTGGCTCCCCGTCGAGAAGAAAATCACTTTCAAGCTGCTCACCCATGCCCATGAAGCCTTCCACAACACCGGCCCTGCCTACATGAACCACCGCCTCTCTCTTCACGCACACCAAAGATCCCTCCGCTCAGCCTAGCTCTCCCTTGCCACGTTACCAAGCATCAAGAAAACCAGAACAGGGGGTCGCTCCTTCGCGATCCACGTGGCCAAGGCATGGAACATCCTCCCGCTCCACCTCTGCCAGACACAAACTCTCTCCAAGTTTCTGAAGGACCTCAAGACCTGGATCTTCGGCGAATCATAATGAGCGTCCAGCACCTAATGCACACTGATGGGCTATGGTATCTGTTGATTCTCTGCAAGGGCTTAGTATCCGCGCCACCCCTCCCTCCCCCCAGCGCCTTGAGACCCTTCCGGATGAGTACCTGCGCTTTACAAAATATGATTGATTGATTGATTGAGCCATTGTCTGTGTAGATTCCGGAGTGTTAGGAAATGTCAGCAAAATTCAGCATATTGTTACAATTCCCAAAGTATCTTGTACCTCTGCAGGCATAAACAACCCATGGCCCCGGGTTATAGATCTCCGAAAACCGTTCATCCGTCCTTCATCCAACATGCTAATGTAATGTTATTCATTTGATTAAAGGGATAGACATATTGGGGACGTTTCAAAATGACTTTCACCACTGTGTCCCATGCTTTGCACATCTGTCTAATCACATACGGAAAGTATCCTAGTTTATACCTACCCATTATGAGGACATTCTCCTGTGTCCCCTGCTGTAGACTGTTCTTCCATTAACTGTTGTTGTCTAATCATTGCACTGCAGTTGGGACGTTATGTAATATAACTCCATATCAGGTAGCTCCATCTCCCCCTTATCCCATGGCAACTTTAAGGCGTCTTACCTGACTTAGCTCCACTTCCTGGCTCCTCTCATAGAGACGAGCAGTTGGTCTAGTTCTTTGGAAACTCCCTGAGGAATAGGGAACATAGCCCCTTGACCAACAGAAACGCTGCTATACTCTGCTTATCACAGGCAATGGCATTGTGTTCTACTGTGCAGTTGAACTCTTCAGCCCTGCCACAGCCCTGCCCATGTTCAGCATATGCTGAGTTTCAATTTTTGGAGCAAGCTGACTGCCCAGATACTAGAAACCAAAAGCCTACGATGTGAGGTCAAAATGTGGGTGAGCACCTTTAGGGTCGGACTGGCCATAGCGGGCACCGGGCAATCCCTCGGTGCGCTGCACGGGTGGGTGCCGGGTTTGGGCCCCTGGGGGCCGTTTTTGTTACAGGGCCTTTTTTGCAGCAAAATCGTCCGAAACCGGCCCTGGCAAAGAGCTCAGCGGCACCTCCAGCATACCCCCCTCCCCGAGTAGGGAGGGGGCCGGCCGAGGACTTTGCCAGGGCCGGTTGTGGTTCTCAGTCCGGCCCTGAGCACCTTTATTGATTTCTTTGATCCCTACTAATACCACTAGTTTACATTTTACCCACTTAGTGTACAGCCTTCTATGATGCACTGCTTATGACCTCACATATTACACCTCATATATGACATCTGAAATTCATGGTAGTGCAAGTTATACTTATGCCAATTGTGTTTAAATGGCGAATTTCAGTTTTTGTTGTTGTTTTTAAATGGTAGTTTTTTCCAGTGTATTTCTACTTTCTGTTTTTTAACGTAAGTTAAAATCTTGCTACCTTCCTCACATATACCTCCACTCTAACCTTTGTTTTTCAATAACTATATATGTATATACAGGCCTGATTTATGAAATGTCCCTTCTCAATGGTTGCAAATTGTGTACCGAAAAAAATCGCAAACTGACCTGTGCAATCATAAGTTGGTTCACAAAATTCCAACTAGTAGTGGGTCACAATCTTACCTTCCTTATCGACATTCATGAAGTAGGTTACAGATTGCGACTCAGTCTGATTGGATGCAGTCACAGGGATGGGGACCAACTGGGATCACCAGACCACCATATCTGTGATCTCATATAAACTAGGTAAACCTTTTTTTAAACACTGCCCATTATATATGTCTATATAAACCATGACAATGAAAATAAATACATAACTGTACTAATAAACACACTTTCACACATTTATTACAACAGTTCAAAGGTCAATTTCAGTTTAATACCACAGAAGTGTGAAATTTACATGAGGAATCATTGTTTACTGCCTGACTAATTGATGCAAAAAGCACTCCTCATAGTCACTAGGCCTCTTCAATGTGGTTTTACCTTACTGCACAATTTTAACTCCATACATCCTGATTTTGTTACAAAACATGTCATGGCATAAATCATATATGCAGATATTTGAGAGAGGCGAAGAGCATCAAGATCAACTTGAGGCTTCGCCTCTCCTGAATCATGGCTCCACTCTCCACTCGACAATGGTAACAAATTGCATACTACACTTTGTGCAACTGCATATGCCCTTTATATTGTCAAGATGCATGTATCTCAAATAACTATAGTAAATCGATACTTACTTATATATACTTACTTCACAAGATTTTCGTAGGCGATATTCTAGCTATGATACTTTTGTCGCACTTTATTTAACACTTGGTATGCTAGTAGTACACCTTGCCCTGGTGCCCTAGCTAGAACTACCCTAAAGCCATAATATACTAAGAAGAAGCAGTATATGAGTAAAACTAACCACTGCACATGACCAATAAAAAGAATCAAAACATCACCTGCCTTGAACTTAAGAAATGTAATTATGAGCAAACCAGAAGTAATGACTTCTCGTTTTAAGCGCTGACGAAAAATATTCACCCTCACAACAGGCTTGGCTATCACTTCTATAGTTTAGAAAGAAATGTAAAACCCACCCCATCGAGGTGCACCTTATCAACCTTCAAAATGACCCTCTTGGTCGCTCGGAACCTGCGCCTAATAACTTACCTCCCAATATTCTCCATCGCTCACTATTAAGCATGATTGCTAACTGATTATTTCACTTAGGGGTTAGTCCTACATGCCCTACTGCTATGCACAGTGCTCTGTTGCTCCTCTATACTGTAATACCAACACACACTGACATGCCAGCCATTGCGGGACACAGCAATGCATACTTACTGCGTGAGCTTGAAAGGCTGGTGACTGTAGAAATCCACTGTCATCCTGCTCCCTCTGCAGGTCTGTGCTATTTTCAGTCATATTCCAAGTCATGTTACTTAAGATGCAATGATCAGAAGTGTGAGCACTTGCAACAATCTGTCCTTGGAGTGCTGCCCCAATTAAAGTACCCAGTACTTCCATAGTCATTCCTAGAGGCAAGCACATTACTATGTCAGATGTCATGCAATGTACACTAACGAGAATTTCTGTATTCAATGTAAGATTGTTTTGAGTTCTCTGTACTGAAATCAAAACCACAAACCATGTTCTGAAACTACATTCCGCGTTCCACCACGACTGCCACAATGCAGCTCCAATTTAGGGAAGAGTTGAAGTTTCACTGCTTTAATGAATACTACATCACAAAGCATTAAGAGTCCACAAACCAGCTACTTCTCCAATCCCTCATTGATTTATGCTTGTCTTTGATCATGTACAGTTGCTTGCTTTTGATGGCGTCCATGCTATAAAATACCACATACACATGCACCCTTTAATTGTGATGAGTACTGCCCTACTCTTCTATCCTAAAATGTATCTTTAGCTCAACTTTGCTACTTAGATTTTTGAAACAGAAAATGCATTTTTTCCTTCAATATTGTCTCTTTATAGCCATACTTTTTAAATTGTATTAAATGTAATAGGTTACAGAATGTGTGATTTTTCGTAGCATGAAAAATCCTACAAAAAGGGAAAGCATCTATAGCCTGATTCACAAACAGCACTTTGCAGTACGTTTTGTAGTACTGCAGCGGTAGCTGGCCATTGCCAGCGCTTTGTAGGATTAGATGGATAGCTGCAACTTCAACTACAAGATGCACCAGGCCCCTCTCCTTCCATGGCGGGTGCGGTTGCGAGGTGGTTAGGAGAAAAGTCCACAACAAGCACAGTGAGAGCACAATGACGTCGCTACTCACTTGTGATAATTCAGTCACTATCCTTTTTTCAACCCAAATAATACAATAATTACTGCCTCCAAGTTACAGCAGTTGCATAAACCCCCATGCAATGCACACAGGCCATAAGGACATAGAGTGGGACTCACGGTATGCAGTTGCTGAATCTCTTTCTTTCTGGTCCGTGCTGAGAAACATGGTGAGAGTAGAGTAGGGTACATGGAAGCACTAGGATGCAATAACAACACATACACACACATATGTTAGCCACATGACTTAAGCATTCATTTAAAACAGAAGCCTAATAACCTAAGACGATTTACATAGACAAATTCCAAGTAATTTATGCTGATCTTTTACAGCTCTAAAGCGGTGCTGCAGGGTTTACACCATACTACTGTATGAGTAGAGGACTGTGAATGCCCACTGTGGTGTTATTGAACACAGGGTCATAAGTGGGAAGATGGCAATTCGAGATACATGGAGGTAGCGATACAGGAAGGTCGTGATACAGGAAGGTCGTGATGATACAGGAAGGTCGTGATAAAAGAAGGTAGTGATACAAGGAGATAGTGATGCAGGAAAGTAGTGATACAGGAAGGTCGTGATACAGGAACGATGTGATACAGGAAAGTAGTGATACAGGAAGGTCGTGATACAGGAAGGTCGTGATACAAGGAGATAGTGATGCAGGGAGGTAGTGATACAGGAAGGTAGTGATACAGGAAGGTAGTGGTACAGGAAGGTCGTGGTACGAGAAGATAGTGATGCAGGGAGGTAGTGATACAGGAAGGTAGTGATACAGAAAGGTCGTGATACAGGAAGGTCATGATACAGGAAGGTTGTGATACAGGAAAGTTGTGATACAGGACGGTAGTGCTACAGGAAGGTCGTGATACAAGGAGATAGTAATGCAGAAAGGTAGTAATACAGGAAGGTAGTGATACAGGAAGGTCGTGATACAGGAAGGTAGTGATACAGGAAGGTCGTGATACAAGGAGATAGTGATGCAGGGAGGTAGTGATACAGAAAGGTAGTGATAAAGGACGGTAGTGATATAGGAAAGTCGTGATACAGGAAGGTAGTGATACAGGAAGGTCGTGATACAGGAAGTTTGTGATACAGGAAGGTAGTGATACAGGAAGGTCGTGATACAAGAAGGTTGTGATACAGGAAGGTTGTGATACAAGGAGATAGTGATGCAGGGAGGTAGTAATGCAGAAAGGTAGTGATACAGGAAGTTCATGATACAGGAAGATAGTGATACAGGAAGGTCGTGATGCAGGAAGGTCGTGATACAGGAAGGTTGTGATACAGGAAGGTCGAGATACAGGAAAGTCGTGATACAGGAAGGTAGTGATACAGGAAGGTCGTGATACAAGGAGATAGTGATGCAGGAAGGTAGGTATACAGAGAGGTAGTGATACAGGAAGGTCGTGATACAGGAAGGTTGTGATACAGGAATGTAGTGATACAGGAAGGACGTGATACAGGGAGGTCGTGATACAGGAAGGTAGTGATACAGGAAAGTTGTGATACAAGGAGATAGTGATACAGGAAGGTCGTGATACAGGAAAGTCGTGATACAGGAAGGTAGTGATACAGGAAGGTTGTGATACAAGGAGATAGTGATGCAGGGAGGTAGCGAAACAGAAAGGTAGTGATACAGGATGGTAGTGATACAGGAAGGTCGTGATACAGAAAGGTAGTGATACAGGAAGGTCGTGGTACAGGAAGGTTGTGATACAGGAAAGTCGTGATACAGGAAGGTAGTGATACAGGAAGGTTGTGATACAAGGAGATAGTGATACAGGAAGGTTGTGATACAGGAAGGTAGTGATACAGGAGGGTTGTGATACAGGAAGGTAGTGATACAGGAAGGTAGTGATACAGGAAGGTCGTGAAACAGGAAGGCAGTGATACAGGAAGGTTGTGGTACAAGGAGATAGTGATGCAGGGAGGTAGTGATACAAGAAGGTAGTGATACAGGAACGTCGTGATACAAGGAGATAGTGATGCAGGGAGGTAGTGATACAGGAATTTAGCGATACAGGGAAGTCGTGGTACAGGAAGATAGTGAAACAGGAACGTTGTGATACAAGGAGATAGTGATGCAGGGAGGTAGTGATACAGGAAGGTAGTGATACAGGAAGGTAGTGATACAGGAAGGTCGTGATACAGGAAGGTAGTGATGCAAGGAGATAGGTATGCAGGGAGGTAGTGATACAGGAAGGTAGTGATACAGGAAGGTCGTGATATAAGGAGATAGTGATGCAGGGAGGTAGTGATACAGGAATGTAGTGATACTGGAAAGTAGTGATACAGGAAGGTCGTGATACAGGAAGGTCGTGATACAAGGAGATAGTGATGCAGGGAGGTAGTGATGCAGAAAGGTAGTGATACAGGAAGTTCATGACACAGGAAGATAGTGATACAGGAAGGTCGTGATGCAGGAAGGTCGTGATACAGGAAGGTTGTGATACAGGAAGGTCGTGATACAGGAAAGTCGTGATACAGGAAGGTAGTGATACATGAAGGTCATGATACAAGGAGATAGTGATGCAGGAAGGTAGTGATACAGAGAGGTAGTGATACAGGAAGGTCGTGATACAGGAAGGGGGTGATACAGGAATGTAGTGATACAGGAAGGTCGTGATACAGGAAGGTCGTGATACAGGGAGGTCGTGATACAGGAAGGTAGTAATACAGGAAAGTTGTGATACAAGGAGATAGTGATACAGGAAGGTCGTGATACAGGAAGGTCGTGATACAGGAAAGTCGCGATACAGGAAGGTAGTGATACAGGAAGGTTGTGATACAAGAAGATAGTGATGCAGGGAGGTAGGGATACAGAAAGGTAGTGATACAGGATGGTAGTGATACAGAAAGGACCTGATACAGGAAGGTTGTGATACAGGAAAGTCGTGATACAGGAAGGTAGTGATACAGGAAGGTTGTGAAACAAGGAGATAGTGATACAGGAAGGTTGTGATACAGAAAGGTAGTGATACAGGAAGGTAGTGATACAGGAAGGTTGTGATACAGGAAAGTAGTGATACAGGAGGGTTGTGATACAGGAAGGTAGTGATACAGGAAGGTCGTGATACAGGAAGGTCGTGATACAGGAAGGCAGTGATACAGGAAGGTTGTGATACAAGAAGATAGTGATGCAGGGAGGTAGTGATAAGAGAAGGTAGTGATACAGGAATGTCGTGATACAAGGAGATAGTGATGCAGGGAGGTAGTGATACAGGAATTTAGCGATACAGGGAAGTCGTGATACAGGAAGGTAGTGAAACAGGAAGGTAGTGATACAGGAAGGTCGTGATACAGGAAGGTAGTGATACAAGGAGATAGATATGCAGGGAGGTAGTGATACAGGAAGGTAGTGATACAGGAAGGTCGTGATATAAGGAGATAGTGATGCAGGGAGGTAGTGATACAGGAATGTAGTGATACTGGAAGGTAGTGATACAGGAAGGTCGTGATACAGGAAGGTCGTGATACAAGGAGATAGTGATGCAGGGAGGTAGTGATACAGGAAGGTAGGGATACAGGAAGGTAGTGATACAGGAAGGTTGCGAAACAGGAATGTAGTGATACAAGGAGATAGTGATGCGGGGAGGTAGTGATACAGGAAGGTAGTGATACAGGCAGAAAGTGATGCAAGGATGTAATGATACAAGAATGTAGTGCTACAGGGAGGTAATGATGTTATGTTATGTTAACAATTTTTTATATAGCGCACATACACCCAGAGGTTTCATGGCGCTGACTAGCAGATGCTCCGGCGGTCAAAGGATTATGCATGGACCTGAGTGAATAGCCAGGTTTTAAGCTGTCTCCTGAACACTAGGAGATTAGTACAGGAGTGAATTTCCAAGGGGAGAGAGTTCCAGAGTCTGGAAGCGAGAGTCACGAACCTGCGTCCTCCCTGGCATTGGAGCTCAAAAGAGGGAGTGACCAGAAGATGGAGATTCGCAGACCGAAGTTTGCGAGAGGGAGTGTATCTGGGAAAGAGATTGTTGATGAATTGGGGACTACGAGCGTGAAGGGACTTGAAAATGATGCAGGCCGTTTTGAATGATACTCGTTGGGAGATAGGGAGCCAGTGAAGTTGTTTTAACAGGGGCCTTGCTGACTGCCAGCGCAACAGTCGATGGATCAGTCTGGCGGCTTGATTTTGGACCAACTGAAGTCGCTTACTGAGAGAAAGGGGAAGGCCCAAGTAGATGGAATTGGCATAGTCCAGGTGTGATAGTACTAAGGCTATCACCACCTGGATCAGGGCCGGCTGGGTTAGCATCCGACTGATCTTCCAGATCCTACGGAGCTGGAAGAAACAGGAGGGCACCACCGTGCCCACTTGGGTTTTCAGTGACAAGTCCTTATCAATGGACACCCCCAGACTTTTGACCGAGGTGGAGGGAATGGGAGGAGAGCCAAGTTCTGGAGGCCAATAGTGTGGGCCCCAGAGTAATTGACTTTTTCCATTGAGGACTAGTTCGGTCTTGCCGGGGTTTAGTTTCAAATGGTTAGAATCCATCCATTGACGGATATGCAGCATGGTGCTCTGAAACTCCTGGATGGATTCAGGGGAGTTATCGATTGTGAAGATGAATTGAAGGTCATCTGCGTAATTAAATGTGATGGCCTTGAACGCTTTAAGGGACTGAATCAGAGAGACCATATAGAAATTAAACAGAAGGGGGGACAGTGAGGAACCCTGGGCGACCCCGCAGGAGGTGTGGAGTTTGGGGGCAGTGAAGGGAGCTAGACGGACAGCTTATGTGCTGTTGCTAAGAAAGGACCTGATCCAGCTGTAGGTTGAGTTGCAGATGCCGGCCTGTCTGACACGGTTAATAAAGTGTTATGATCGACCGTGTCAAACGCGGCCTGGAGGTCCAGTAGGACCAGGGCCTGTGGGATTCCTTTATCTACATTGTCGCGGAGAGAGTCCATGACAGCAGTGATGACTGTCTCGGTGGAGTGGGCGGGTTGGAATCCAGCTTGGTAGGGATCCAGGAAGTTAGATTGCTTGATGAAGTTGGAGAGGTGGATATTTAAATGAGCCTCCAGGACTTTGGCCAGATAGGGGAGGAGGGAGATAGGTCTGTAATTAGAGAGGGTTGAAGGATCTGCCCCTGGTTTTTTTAAGAGGTGTACGACGACTGCCTCTTGGAAGACTTTAGTGGCACACCCTGGGACAAAGATGCATTAAGGAGGGTCAAAATAGGGGGAGAAAGGGCCGAAAAGACATTTTTTAAGATATAAGGGGGGCAGCAATCCCTGGGGGAGCCAGATTTTACCCTAGTCAAAAGTACCTGTAGGGAGTGTGCATCTAGAGGTGGGAAGTGATCGAAGGAGTGGGCACTGGAGATACGTACAGGAGAGATAGGTTTAGGGTCGATGACTGGGATGCTGGCTTTGATGGTGGCGATTTTATCAAGAAAGTGTTGATTGAGGGAGTTGCACAGATCTTGAGTTACTACGGATTTGGGAAGAATTCTCTCCGTGTTGGATAGCTTATTGACAATTGCAAAGATGTCCTTGGATTTGTTTTCCGAGTGTTCTATTATGTCCGAGAAATATGAGGCTTTGGCTTGGATGATGGTTTTCATGTAGTCTGCTCGAGCAGCCAAATAAAGAGATTTTGCATGTGGGTCATAAGCTCTTCTCCATTTCTGCTCCTTTTGGTGAGTATCTAGTTTTTGGACCCTCAGGTCGTAGGAGAACCACTTCTGAGCATCCGTGCGGCGGGTGGTTTTAAGTCTCTTTAGTGGGGCATGTATGTTACTTGCTGCTAATAGCCAGTCTGAAATGTTCGCTTCGACCTGATCAAGGTCCAAGTTGTCAGCTGGTAATGAGCTCTCTCGACTATCCAAAAAGGCTTGTTTTTCAAGAGTACTCCATTTCCTGATAAGACCCCCCCTTAATTGCCGTGGGCTTACTGCATATCGAAATAGAGATATTAAAGTCGATGAGAAAGTGGGCGGACCATATACAAATTGTAAATTGATACTTGTATAGCGCACTACTCACCCGCAAGGGTCTCAAGGCACTTGTACGAATACCGCTGTGGAACCCATCCTGGCTTTCCCTGTGAGGCGTCCACTCCTGGGCACCCCCAAGGTGGAGGCCAGGCATCCTTAGCGTTATGGGGGCCGTTGTGGAGATTAAGCAAGCTATTTCCCAGAGTTGCAGAGTGGGACTCCATGATTGGAATAGGCACTGAGGCGAGAATTATCAGGTCCGTGGAATTTTGAGCCCAAGACCCGTCGAGGCGGGGAATTGAACCCTGGTCCCGGGCTAGACCTCTGCATCAGGGTCTGCTCTCTAATCAATGAGCCACAGTTCTCCACACAAGGGATATAGTGGGTGTGGCGACAGTGAGATTGGTGCTCCACACCTGGTCAAGTGTATGTCCCTGACCCTGACGGCTGATAGCCAGAAACCGGTCCTAGGATGCTTGATTCCGGTCCAGGAAAGACATGGCTTGGCAGTTCGGGCTGGACTGTTCGCATGAGGCACAGGGTCAAGGCTGATTTGCATATGGCCATGTCTGAACTGGGGTGGTGTGGAGTGCAAAAAAACGATGGATTTAGGCCCAGATCTCTGTACTATGGTGAATGTATGACATTGTTCTGCATTCTGTCCATCAACTGTGGTTTTTGCACCAGTATTTTTGACAGGCACTAGATTCAGAGGATGTGGCACAGTGCTCCAGTATTTTGACATGGAAAAACAACACTGGGTGTGGGCTTCCCACAGTAAGGCCAAACCTCTCAATCATAAAACAACAGAATGAATGCCAGTACCGTGAATGCTACTAAACAAAACTAAATTGTCTCACACAGAGAATTAAACTGAGTGCGGAAAAAAACTATATTTTAGAATTGATCACAGTTTATTTAACATATCATTTTTTTGGAAACTTTTGTTGATTATTGTTCACCAAAAATACACAGAGAAAATTACGAAGCAAACAATACATACAACAGTTTTGATAAAAAAGACATTAGCCTAAAAATTGTGCATAAATGACAAAACAATCAGGCAGACATAGTTGATCAACATCAGCATTCCATTCTCGCACTCACACACAACACATACATACAATTCAATATTTACAATTCTGATATCACAAATTAGGAATATAAATGTACACCAAAGAAACTTGTTTGTTTCACTCGAAAGTTATTAAAGAATAACATAAACACAATTTAGTGGATAGAGATCTTATGGTGTAAACACACGGTCTACGCGTTTCGAACCCCTGACGGGTTGGGGGGTTCTCATCAGGACCTCATAACTGTAGGGGGAGAAAACGAGACCTGGGTCACTAAATGTGGTAATGTAGTGGAACATACAACTAGCTGCCTTAACCAGGCAAAACCTCTTACCTTTGCAACAAGTGATGTGCAATGATTACTTAGTAACCGGACTTTGACAACTACAAAGAAGGGTACAAAGAAACCAAAAAGCGCCATGAGTGTGTACTCTCAATAGGGCCCACCCTAGAAATTCATTAAAGGGACTGTGCACTTACTTTACAGTTGCACAACGGAACTGTGTGTTATCTGTGAAAAAATGAGGGAAAGGACTATTATAAATACTTGTTGGTCCAATGGTGGAGAGACAAGTGGAGGACTAAACTGAGCTTACTTGTTATTGCTCTGCGTGGGGTGGATTGCCAAAATTGGATCCTGGACCTGTGGGAGAAGAAGGTCCCTGTGAGACATTTGTTTTGAAATAACTACTTCCGATAAAACAATGAAAATTGCCATGGAGGTGGTGGAGACTTACTTGTAAGTTGTTTTCAATCCGCCGCGTAAAATTTGAAGGTCCAGGGCAAAGTCTCGGACCTGTAAGGGTAGGCGGCGCTGGTATTAGATTTAATATGGTCTCAGCGCATGGACTCGAGTGACACGCATAGGATGGCGAGCGCGCTTACCTTCAAGGAGGTGGCACTCTCCAGTCTCCTTGTCCGCGTGTAACTAGCAGACAATCCGCTTCCAAACTGGCGTCCTGTTCATGAATTAAACAGCATTGTGAAACCATTTCCGCGAAGTAAAGGATCATGGGTATTGTAGTTCATACGGTGGGCGGAGCCGCGGACTACAAAAAACGGGCGATAATGTCTCGTGATTTTTTCAAGAACCGATGTGGTAGTTGAATATTTTGTTCTCAATGACGTTCCAAATATCGGCATTGCTTCACAATGTTAAAGTCCAGTATCATTGCAGCTGTAGTTACGTTGCCAAGTGCACGATATGGTGGGCGGGGCCTCGAATGTAAACAAAGGACGTGAAGTGTCCATCACACCAATTCTTTTGTCGCTGGGGTATGTCCTTGGATCTATTCACCACAGGTTAGAAAAGATGGGTGAAGGGAATAGTTACTGAATGTGCTGGGCTCCTGAGTACTTTCTTTGCATATCCCCTAATAGTGTTATGGGACTACAGTATTAGGTCAGAACAGAACCCACTTGGCAAGTAAATTTGAGGCAGTGGTGGGGGACCCCTTAAGCAGGGAGATGTATTGACGGTGCCCCTATATTTAAGACAATTGGGTTTCAATGATGAAGTGGTGCCTGCGGTTGCAGGGCGTCCAGTGTTACGTTGGCTAGTAATCAAGAGGTGTGATACTCAGTTGAGGTTAAAAAGTTCCGACATTTCATTCAAGCCTTCAACTGCAGTATTGAACTTGAGACTAAGCATGGCTTCCCTCTTTGTTAGCTTTGCATCCAGATCTCCTCCTCTTTGGTCTCTGTCGACTTTTAGGATAACTGTCCATTTGAGGTCAGATTCCTTATGATCCATAGTTTGCCAGTGGCTGACCAATGGCGCGGTCAAGACCTTCGTTTTTATTCACGATTTATGCTGTGTAATCCTTGCTCGGACTTCTTGATTGGTTTTTCCAATATAAAGGAGATCACATGGGCATTTTATGCCATATATAACATTGCGTGACCTACACTTAGTGAATGAATTGTGTCTCCAATAGATGTTCCTGTGTTGGAAGACCGAACCTTCTTCTGTTGTAACACAGCATGAACACGACCCACATTTTTTATGTCCAACAACTGGAGGTAACCCAGCATAGGCTCTGACTGATAGCATCTCTTTTTGTGGCATCGCCGCTCTGACCAGGTGATTTGCTAAGCTGCGTTTTTTTTTTAAGGCGAACAAATGGTTTGACATTAAGTGATGTATGTAGATTTTTGACTAGATGCCAGTTAGAGGATACTGCCTTTTTGAGTAAGTTGGAATTTGGACAATATGTTGCAACAAAGACAAGCCTGTCTGTATCTTTTTTCGTTTTTCTGTCTAGCAAGCTTTCTCGCGGAGTCCACCATGCACGTTTGATTGATCTGTTCTGACCTAATACTGTAGTCCCATAACACTATTAGGGGATATGCAAAGAAAGTACTCAGGAGGCTAGCACATTCAGTAACTATTCCCTTCACCCATCTTTTCTAACCTTTGGTGAATAGATCCAAGGACATACTCCTGCGACAAAAGAATTGGTGTGATGGACACTTCACGTCCTTTGTTTACATTCGAGGCCCCGCCCACCATATCGTGCACTTGGCAACGTAACTACAGCTGCAATGATACTGGACTTTAACATTGTGAAGCAATGCCTATATTTGGAAAGTCATTGAGAACAAAATATTAAACTACCACATCGGTTCTTGAACAAACTACGAGACATTATCGCCCGTTTTTTGTAGTCCGCGGCTCTGCCCACCGTATGAACTACAATACCCACGATCCTTTACTTCCCGGAAATGGATTCACAATGCTGTTTAATTCATGAACAGGACGCCAGTTTGAAAGCGGATTGTCTGCTAGTTACACGCGGACAAGGAGACTAGAGATTGCCACCTCCTTGAAGGTAAGCGCGCTCGCCATCCTATGCGTGTCACTCAAGTCCATGCGTTGAGACCATATTAAATCTAATACCAGCGCCGCCTACCCTTACAGGTCCCCGACTTTGCCCTGGACCTTCAAATTTTACGCGGCGGATTGAAAACAACTTACAAGTAAGTCTCCACCACCTCCATGGCAATTTTCATTGTTTTATCGGAAGTAGGTATTTCAAAACAAATGTCTCACAGGGACCTTCTTCTCCCACAGGTCCAGGATCCAATTTTGGCAATCCACCCCACGCAGAGCAATAACAAGTAAGCTCAGTTTAGTCCTCCACTTGTCTCTCCACCATTGGACCAACAAGTATTTATAATAGTCCTTTCCCTCATTTTTGCACAGATAGCACACAGTTCCGTTGTGCAACTGTAAAGTAAATGCACAGTCCCTTTAATGAATTTCTAGGGTGGGCCCTATTGAGAGTACACACTCATGGCGCTTTTTGGTTTCCTTGTACCCTTCTTTGTAGTTGTCAACGTCCGGTTACTAAGTAATCATTGCACATCACTTGTTGCAAAGGTAAGAGGTTTTCGCTGGTTAAGGCAGCTAGTTGTATGTTCCATTACATTACCACATTTAGTGGCCCAGGTCTCGTTTTCTCCCCCTCAGAGGATGTGGCACAGTGCTCCAGTATTTTTAATAGGCACTAGATTCAGAGGACACAAAAACATACAGGGTAGGGGGGGGCCGTAGGGGAGAGATTCTTTATAGACCTACTGGTATCTTGTCCCCCAACTATACATTTAAACACACGAGAGATACCAAAGGTCTTTATTTAATTCAATTACCATACCAAACCATCACAGTATTCAGCATGTGTAGCTAGAACTAAAGAGTTTCTAAGGTGTAAGATAGATACAGGAGATAAAGATTGTAGATACAGTTCAAAAGTCAGAACCCATTACAAAAGTACCCATCAGCCCACTCAATAGTGGAACTTCGTCATCTGGGATTTTGTGTTCGAAATGAGGTGTCCAAACAGCCCTTCCCCAAGAAAATATTGAGGCTAGCTGTGGACCCTGAGGTTGAACCTTCAACCAAACAAGATGACTGAGTATGAGGCTGATAGTGCTAAGTTGCAGTGCTTCAAAAAGTTGTGAAAAAGTGAATGTGAAGGAAAAATAATAATAATCCAAGTGATTAAAAATACCTAACCTGATGTCAATAAGAAAACTTTATTTGGTTTGCCCATCACGATGGTATTATTAAAAAGCAGAGTGATAATAGCGGAAACACAAATTGCTATTTACCATAGATGTTATGTGGTCAACATGTTTCAGCCTGTATAGGCTTTTGTCAGGACCTTATAATCACTACTGCAACACTTACTTTAATGCTGTGAAAAATAAACTACAGACCTTCTTAAAAGTGATGTATCATCTCCTGTGAAGGAAAAAAAGAAGAGAGAGCAGAGAAACCATACAGCAGAAAGTTATGGTCATTAAGACAATTGTCACATATGAATATGCATTAATATCTATAAAGAGTATTATTATTCCACTTACCCAAATTTTTGGGATTTGGAACCTCACCTCACCTGGCAACGGCTCAGGACAAGGGAGGCCACGCACTATAAAAATCAAGTTAAAAAATGTATTTTAGTTCGTCTTGTAAGTCGGATTGTAAAATCCAAACTTCTTTTCCAGATAAATTTAAAATGGCTAGATGGAAGGCCACAGGTAGGAAGATGTTTTTCTGTTAGGAGAGGATTAAAGTGCAACAATACAACCGCCATTTGTTCATTTGGCAGCAACACAGCCGCACCACAAACTCCTTCCAAAAGATAGCTTTTCCATGTAAACATTTAGAAAAAAGAGTTTTTCATTGCCTTTCCCTCTTTGAGTCCAAATGTACCAAGTTGTCTACAAGAGAATCTACAAAATTTTTAGGATTCTTTTGCACTCCCAAACAAAGAAATAGACACATTAGAGCGCTGTTAAAGCTCTTCTGGTTTCTTATATTTCTAACGCAACCCCGAGCGCACTTACCTCTCCGTCGTTACCTCGTGCTGTGCTAAGCCGAGGGGGAGGCAGTGACACAACGCGGTGCGCAGGGATAAGAACCTTGCCTGCGGACCTGAGAGGCAGCTAACGCACTAAGCAATTTGATAGGCTCATTCGGTAATGGGTGCCTGATCCAATGAATGCTGCCGGCAAGCGTAACACCCGCTCAAAATAGCGCGTGTGTTTTCGACCTGAATTTCAATAAAAACGAAAAAGAAAGGACTTTCTCTTAGCGGACCGCTCTGAGAACAACGTGTGTCTCTTCACTGATTGGGCCTCAAGGTGAAGCCGGAAATACTATATCTCGTCTCCGACAATGAAGCTATCTGTCATGGACTGCTATGGGAGCAGGTCTTCTCACTGATAGGTCCCTCGGCTATGCCGGAAATGGGAAAAAATTGCCAATGAACTCCAGATTTTAAACCGGAGGTTGCTCCATATATATAATGTGTTTTTCTATTGGTCCTGTTGTAAACCAGATATATTTTGCCCGGTTTTAGATGGAAACATGTCTCTAGCGGACCGCTTTGAAACCCATATAGCTTATTTGGTGGGTCCCTCGGCTAGACCGGAACAGTGCGAAACTGCCAAAGAGTGGAAAGCAGTCCTAAATAAGAATTGATTTCGAAGTCAATCAGTAAATAAAGCTTATTAGTCAACCGATCCTTCGGCGACACCGGAAGTGCTGTAATACCCCGGCTGTCGCTTGATGACATATCTTCACCGGATCGGTCTAAGAACAGACTAGGTCCTTAAGCTGATTGTTTTCTAATTTAGACATGAAATGTAAGACACTATCAGAGCCCTCCAGACACAAAGTGAGAACCGGACACCAAAAATCAGCGATCGTATCTAGATGGTGCGAATCGTATTCGTCTAGATCTATTTAATCATGTGAGCTCTGTCACTGTGGAGAAAACATATAAGTATGACCCAATACCGAAGGAGGATTAAAGATGTAGCCAGGGGATATCATCATTCAACCCTTCTGTGTTACATTTCAATTTATAAACCCATCTCTGTTCTTTTCGCAGCAGAAAATGAGAGATGTCTGTCACATGTGGAGGTATAAAGGGTTGTTCTAACACTAACCACTCTAGTTCATCTGCATGATGTTTCGCTGTGAGGAAATGGGAAGTGAGTCGGGTAGCTTGTTTACTTCTCCTGATTGTGCTTTTATGTTCCTGTATGCGTAACTTGATTTTTCTGGTGGTCATTCCTATATACCTCAGTCCACACGGACAGGTAATCAGGTAGATGACTCTTTCACTGTTGCAGTTAGTATGGTGTTTGAGCACCCATGGTCGAGTTGTGCCTATGTCTACAGTCATGGTTTTTTTGGTTTGCGGGCACACTGAACAGTTACCACACGGATGATGTCCTTGTACTGGAGGTAAATTCCACAGAGTTTGCGTGGAATCCTCAAAGTTATTGCATGGTCTGGTGTGGACCAGTTCTCCTTCAGGTTGTTTCCTCTTTTGAATGAAAAAAGTGGCAAGGGAATGTTTTCTCCAGCACTATTTAAAATCCGCCATCTTTGTCTTATTATTTTTTGGATCTTAGTAGAGGAGGTGTTGAAAGTGGTAACACATGTCAATCTGTCTAGTGGTGGCTTCACCACTGGGGGTTCTAAAAGAGCTTCTCGGTGGTTGTTTTCTGCCCATTTGAGAGATTTCGTGACCAACTTTCTGGGATATCTGCGTGTTTGTAGTTTTTTTGAGAGGTCTTTAGCCTCAGAGTGAAAGTCCATTTTGTCTGAGCAGTTCCTGCGAACCCTCAGAAACTGGCCAAAAGGAAGATTTTCTCGAAGAGAACGGGGATGGTGGCTATCGAATCTCAGCAGAGAGTTGCGAGCCATAGGTTTTCGATATAGGGAGCTTGCTAAGTGGCCGTCTTGTGGATAGATCAAAAGGTCTAGAAACGGAAGTTCCTTTTTGCTATGATCCAAGGTGAACCTGAGATATGGATTTTGAGCGTTAAACCAATCTTGGAAGGCTGATAAAGACCGTTCATCTCCACGCCAGATTAGCAAAATGTCATCTATGTACCTTTTCCATACCATCAGTTGTTGATGGTATGGATTGTTGGTATTCAGCACATGATGAGTCTCGAAATGGTAGACATAAAGGTTCGCCAGACTGGGCGCAAATTTGCTGCCCATTGACGTGCCAGATACCTGTAGGTAGAGGCCATCTTCATAGGCGAAAAAGTTCTCCGTCATCGCTATTCTTGCTAATTCCATTATAAAATGGATAGGTGTGATGGTATCTAGGGCTGAGTTCTCCAGCAGTTCTCGTATTGTCTCAAGGGTGTCGGTTTGAGGTATACAAGTATACAATGATTCGACATCCAAGCTGGCCAGTATGTCTGAATCGGTATTGAACTCCACTTCTGGTAGTATACGTAGGACATCTTTTGTATCCTGAAGATACGATGGCATGGTTTTTACCAAGGGGCTCAAAAAACATCTACAAAAGAAGATAGGGGTTCTAAAAGAGACCCTATGCCCGAAATAATTGGACGACCTGGCGGTGGTCTTGTTGGTTTGTGAATTTTGGGCAACGTGTAGAAGTATGGTATGATGGGAAAACTGGTGACCAGAAAAGCAGCCTCTTGTGATGTGATCCAGCCTTCTGTGTTGGCTTCTTCTACCAGATGTTTTATTTCATTCGTGAGTCTCATTGTGGGGTTTTCCTCCAAGGGTTTATAAAACTGAGTGTTGTCTAGTTGTCTCAGACATTCAGTAACGAATGCGCCAAGACTCTTTCTAACAGACAAAGCCTTTATAAAAGATTGGTCATTGATAGCCTGGCGTTGTACTAGAGATTGGCTCATTTTAATTATCACAACTGCTAAAAGAACTGCAGATGCCATCCTAGTCGAAATACAAATTGTTGAGGGCCAGATAAAAACAACTTTAACAACAAAGAAATTTGAGAAACAACAGGAAGACTCTAATAAAGCCAACAAAGAGTACAAAGACCCAATCTTTTTTGCTAAAATAGAGAAATTCAAAAAAGATTTGGAGAAATTCTCACATGAGAAAATATACCCTTACACTAGTGAGAATTATAGCCCAAATGACTCCACTAGATAAAAACAAACACGAGGTTCCACTTATGCCACATCTTCAGATTCTGAATCTTCAGATACTGACAATAGTAGCACTAACCAATGGAGAGGGAAAGGCCGGAGTAACCGACCGAATCGCCGATACAATGGGCGAGGTAACATGCACCAACCAGGACCATGGTGGCCTCCTGCCCCATGGGGATATCCTCAATTTCCTCCTCCAATGTCACACTATCCGATGCAGCCTCAGTATTTTGATAATCAGCCTTTTTTAGGGCAGGGCCGAGGCTGGAATCGAGGCAGACGGAGAGGACAGAGTCAAGTTCAATGGGCAGAGGATCAAGACCTCCCACAGACCCGCAACAAGCGAGGTCAGTGATTACTGCCACTGAGGTAGAAGAAAATCTTGTGGTTAATCTCAGTACTCGAATATTGACCCCAAGTGAACAGAAGGTACTGAACAAAGGACTTGGATTCGTGCCAACCAATAGTGGAGACCCTTTCCTGATTCGTGGAGAGATTGAGAAATTCTTTAGAATGTGAGACTACACTATTTCTTTAAAGACAAAGAGTCAGAAACCTTGCCCGCAGATACGAACACAGGATTGAAAGTTAAGTCCACCTTTATGCCTTTACTTCAACAGGTACCGTCCAAAGTAGGTGCTTTTGAAGAAGCAGTGCTACAAGATTTGGAATCCCTAGATTTTTCGAAACAAGACAATTACCAGAACCTTTCTAGACAAGAAAGAAATGCACTTGAGACCCTGTCGAAGGACACCAAAATCGTGATCAAACCGGCCGATAAGGGGGGAGCTATAGTGGTCCAGGACACTACCTCATACCGTACTGAATGTCTGAGACAACTAGACAACACTCAGTTTTATATACCCTTGGAGGAAAACCCCACAATGAGACTCACGAATGAAATAAAACATCTGGTAGAAGAAGCCAGCACAGAAGGCTGGATCACATCACAAGAGGCTGCTTTTCTGGTCACCAGTTTTCCCATCATACCATACTTCTACACGTTGCCCAAAATTCACAAACCAACAAGACCACCGCCAGGTCGTCCAATTATTTCGGGCATAGGGTCTCTTTTAGAACCCCTATCTTCTTTTGTAGATGTTTTTTGAGCCCCTTGGTAAAAACCATGCCATCGTATCTTCAGGATACAAAAGATGTCCTACGTATACTACCAGAAGTGGAGTTCAATACCGATTCAGACATACTGGCCAGCTTGGATGTCGAATCATTGTATACTTGTATACCTCAAACCGACACCCTTGAGACAATACGAGAACTGCTGGAGAACTCAGCCCCAGATACCATCACACCTATCCATTTTATAATGGAATTAGCAAGAATAGCGATGACGGAGAACTTTTTCGCCTATGAAGATGGCCTCTACCTACAGGTATCTGGCACGTCAATGGGCAGCAAATTTGCGCCCAGTCTGGCGAACCTTTATGTCTACCATTTCGAGACTCATCATGTGCTGAATACCAACAATCCATACCATCAACAACTGATGGTATGGAAAAGGTACATAGATGACATTTTGCTAATCTGGCGTGGAGATGAACGGTCTTTATCAGCCTTCCAAGATTGGCTTAACGCTCAAAATCCATATCTCAGGTTCACCTTGGATCATAGCAAAAAGGAACTTCCGTTTCTAGACCTTTTGATCTATCCACAAGACGGCCACTTAGCAAGCTCCCTATATCGAAAACCTATGGCTCGCAACTCTCTGCTGAGATTCGATAGCCACCATCCCCGTTCTCTTCGAGAAAATCTTCCTTTTGGCCAGTTTCTGAGGGTTCGCAGGAACTGCTCAGACAAAATGGACTTTCACTCTGAGGCTAAAGACCTCTCAAAAAAACTACAAACACGCAGATATCCCAGAAAGTTGGTCACGAAATCTCTCAAACGGGCAAAAAACAACCACCGAGAAGCTCTTTTAGAACCCCCTGTGGTGAAGCCACCACTAGACAGATTGACATGTGTTACCACTTTCAACACCTCCTCTACTAAGATCCAAAAAATAATAAGACAAAGATGGCAGATTTTAAATAGTGCTGGAGAAAACATTCCCATGCCACTTTTTTCATTCAAAAGAGGAAACAACCTGAAGGATGAACTGGTCCACACCAGACCATGCAATAACTTTGAGGATTCCACGCAAACTCTGTGGAATTTACCTCCAGTACAAGGACATCATCCGTGTGGTAACTGTTCAGTGTGCCCGCAAACCAAAAAAACCATGACTGTAGACATAGGCACAACTCGACCATTGGTGCTCAAACACCATACTAACTGCAACAGTGAAAGAGTCATCTACCTGATTACCTGTCCGTGCGGACTGAGGTATATAGGAATGACCACCAGAAAAATCAAGTTACGCATACAGGAACATAAAAGCACAATCAGGAGAAGTAAACAAGCTACCCGACTCACTTCCCATTTCCTCACAGCGAAACATCATGCAGATGAACTAGAGTGGTTAGTGTTAGAACAACCCTTTATACCTCCACATGTGACAGACATCTCTCATTTTTTGCTGCGAAAAGAACAGAGATGGGTTTATAAATTGAAATGTAACACAGAAGGGTTGAATGATGATATCCCCTGGCTACATCTTTAATCCTCCTTCGGTATTGGGTCATACTTATATGTTTTCTCCACAATGACAGAGCTCACATGATTAAATAGATCTAGACAAATACGATTCGCACCATCTAGATACGATCGCTGATTTTTGGTGTCCGGTTCTCACTTTGTGTCTGGAGGGCTCTGATAGTGTCTTACATTTCATGTCTAAATTAGAAAACAATCAGCTTAAGGACCTAGTCTGTTCTTAGACCGATCCGGTGAAGATATGTCATCAAGCGACAGCCGGGGTATTACAGCACTTCCGGTGTCGCCGAAGGATCGGTTGACTAATAAGCTTTATTTACTGATTGACTTCGAAATCAATTCTTATTTAGAACTGCCTTCCACTCTTTGGCAGTTTCGCACTGTTCCGGTCTAGCCGAGGGACCCACCAAATAAGCTATATGGGTTTCAAAGCGGTCCGCTAGAGACATGTTTCCATCTAAAACCGGGGCAAAATATATCCGGTTTACAACAGGACCAATAGAAAAACACATTATATATATGGAGCAACCTCCGGTTTAAAATCTGGAGTTCATTGGCAATTTTTTCCCATTTCCGGCATAGCCGAGGGACCTATCAGTGAGAAGACCTGCTCCCATAGCAGTCCATGACAGATAGCTTCATTGTCGGAGACGAGATATAGTATTTCCGGCTTCACCTTGAGGACCAATCAGTGAAGAGACACACGTTGTTCTCAGAGCGGTCCGCTAAGAGAAAGTCCTTTCTTTTTCGTTTTTATTGAAATTCAGGTTGAAAACACACACGCTATTTTGAGCGGGTGTTACGCTTGCCGGCAGCATTCATTGGATCAGGCACCCATTACCGAATGAGCCTATCAAATTGCTTAGTGCGTTAGCTGCCTCTCAGGTCCGCAGGCAAGGTTCTTATCCCTGCGCACCGCGTTGTGTCACTGCCTCCCACTCGGCTTAACACAGCACGAGGTAACGACGGAGAGGTAAGTGCGCTCGGGGTTGCGTTAGAAATATAAGAAACCAGAAGAGCTTTAACAGCGCTCTAATGTGTCTATTTCTTTGTTTGGGAGTGCAAAAGAATCCTAAAGATTTTGTAGATTCTCTTGTAGACAACTTGGTACATTTGGACTCAAAGAGGGAAAGGCAATGAAAAACTCTTTTTTCTAAATGTTTACATGGAAAAGCTATCTTTTGGAAGGAGTTTGTGGTGCGGCTGTGTTGCTGCCAAATGAACAAATGGCGGTTGTATTGATGCACTTTAATCCTCTCCTAACAGAAAAACATCTTCCTACCTGTGGCCTTCCATCTAGCCATTTTATATTTATCTGGAAAAGAAGTTTGGATTTTACAATCCGACTTACAAGACGAACTAAAATACATTTTTTAACTTGATTTTTATAGTGCGCGGCCTCCCTTGTCCTGAGCCGTTGCCAGGTGAGGTGAGGTTCCAAATCCCAAAAATTTGGGTAAGTGGAATAATAATACTCTTTATAGATATTAATGCATATTCATATGTGACAATTGTCTTAATGACCATAACTTTCTGCTGTATGGTTTCTCTGCTCTCTCTTCTTTTTTTCCTTCACAGGAGATGATACATCACTTTTAAGAAGGTCTGTAGTTTATTTTTCACAGCATTAAAGTAAGTGTTGCAGTAGTGATTATAAGGTCCTGACGAAAGCCTATACAGGCTGAAACATGTTGACCACATAACATCTATGGTAAATAGCAATTTGTGTTTCCGCTATTATCACTCTGCTTTTTAATAATACCATCGTGATGGGCAAACCAAATAAAGTTTTCTTATTGACATCAGGTTAGGTATTTTTAATCACTTGGATTATTATTATTTTTCCTTCACATTCACTTTTTCACAACTTTTTGAAGCACTGCAACTTAGCACTATCAGCCTCATACTCAGTCATCTTGTTTGGTTGAAGGTTCAACCTCAGGGTCCACAGCTAGCCTCAATATTTTCTTGGGGAAGGGCTGTTTGGACACCTCATTTCGAACACAAAATCCCAGATGACGAAGTTCCACTATTGAGTGGGCTGATGGGTACTTTTGTAATGGGTTCTGACTTTTGAACTGTATCTACAATCTTTATCTCCTGTATCTATCTTACACCTTAGAAACTCTTTAGTTCTAGCTACACATGCTGAATACTGTGATGGTTTGGTATGGTAATTGAATTCAATAAAGACCTTTGGTATCTCTCGTGTGTTTAAATAACTAGATTCAGAGGAACAATCTGTCCACTGGTCAGCTACCACTACACCACCGCTTCAGCAAGAACAGCTGATCAGCTCAGGGTCTGGAAGGGTAAATGACTGGATGCAACATTGTGGGTGAATATATTGGGAAATATCAAAAGATTTATGCAGAGCTCCCAGGAGGCACTAATCTTGCAGTCATAGCAAACTGGGAGAATATAGGGGTAAATACTGTAAAAATCGATAAAGTGATATTGCAAATACTAGAGCAGATGTCTTCATAAACCCTTGAAGTTTGTGTTAGTGTATCAATTGCAAAAGCAAAGTGGACCCTTTTGGATCCTCCTGGTTAAGCATGTCACAAGATGGGGGAGATGAGAGCCTCTGCAGGCAATGGGAATGTGTTGCCTTCATTTCTGTAGATGGAAATTACGATCCAGACCCTGAAGCGAGGGGGGTGGAGATAGCACTACCTTTAGAAATGCAATGAACTTTTGTTAGCAAGCAGCGGAAGAATAAATCTTCCTGAGCTCAGCTGTTAAGTGGATGGTATAGGTGGGGCTGTAGTTTCTGTTCATCAAGGTAAGGGCGATTCTTGGACAATCCTGCTCTTTTGTCTTTCCATCATTGCTGGTTCAGGAAGGGAGCTGTGTAGAGATTTCACACTTCATTGTGCTCATGTTGTGGGTGCTGCTGCTTGAAACCAGCCCCAGAGAGAAGCATCGGTTTACACAAAGGCTATGTCTGGGGAGGGGGGGTGCAACCTAAGAAGGACTCTTGAAAGAGAACACGGCTAAACAAGTTCTACTGCATGAGAGGGTGCATGCAGGTCCATGTACAAATGGATGCTGGAACCAAAGGCAGAGAATTGGTCGACATGCACTGTCCAATACAAACAAAAACGGTCAAATCTGCACTCAGAAAGCTTCTTGTTAGCACATCTTCTTTTCCACCACCATCACCCCAGGCTTTGAAAAAAGGTGCAACAGCTGGCACTTGCTTCCTACGGATTTAGAGACAGTTCAGAGCACTTTTGGAAAAGGGGAAATATGTGGCAAAACCTAAGAAAAGTGTTCACATTTAAGTTGTGTGCGCAGTGATTTGTTCCCATGTCTGGATGTGTGCAGGTGTACAGTTAGTGAGGGGCGCAAAAAGGTGTGGGTGCCTCTGCCTCACTCTAGGTGTGTACCGCCCTCACCACTTCTCATACTCAGCAGAGGTCACTCTTTAACCACAGAAATGGACACCTTGAAAGAGGAGAGGAAGAATAAGGGAGGAGAAGAGAACTGAGGAAACAATTAGCATATTTCACATGATGAGATAGTGAAATGTGCCTGGTCTGTGCTTTGATTTTCATGGGTGTTGCAAGAAAGCCAGTTATCAAGGCAGATTTATTTGTTATGAATATCTTCAAGTAAGTGGTAGGTGCATATGTCACATTTTTACATTATGGACTAATGAACAGAACACTCACCAAGCAACCCTTACTTATTGCAAGACAAAAAAATCTAGATTCATTTAAAAAAAGAAATACCATCATCAATGCTTGTTTATTGCTTTCTATCAATATTGTACCCAAGTCTGCAAACATAGAGTGGATTGCTTAATGGCATTGAACCACAGCAGCAGCTTATCACATCCTTCATCCTCAACTTTGGCATACAGCATGGTACACACTGCATGTCTCTCTATTTACCCAGCAATATGTGTGCTTCTGTTCACTAGATGAACACTGTACAGAGGGTGCAGGAGAGTGCATTTAGAAGAGATGCTCAACGTAGGTCAAAGAGGACTAAATTCTTGTCAGAATTTCAGGTCAAATACAATGCAAATGAGCTCTATTTTGGTCCATTAAATGCACATTTATGTTATGTGGTCATCCTGAAAAGTTGACATGGATCTCTAGCCATCCTGGCCTTACATTGGATATACCTTATAAAATTCTATATTGAGGGTAGCTGACACCACCGGGATAAGTTATTGAGATGTGTAAGAAGACAGAAAAACTAGGAGACAATATTTAGAACATTCTTTAGCATGGGGCGGTGCAACATAAGTCCAGGAGTGCCACATTCATGGTTGACTCTCAGGATGTTCATATTATCCAGTTATACTCTCTTCCATAGTCAGTCACTATCCTAAAAATGTCACATGGATCGAGACCTCCTGGACCTACACTGAACACCAATACTGTAGTAGTGGATTGCAGTTTACACACTCAAATTAACCATCCGAACATTTTATCCTACACATGCAAATGACAGGACAGGCAAGTTGATGTATATCTGCAAATTGTCAGAGATTGTTTTACTTTGAATCTGATGTATACTACCCAAGTTAAATTTTATGTTCAGTAATGCTTCACCCTGGATTTTACTGAGAGAGAGCCCCACTTCCCTCTTTGAAATGGACCCCACAAAACCTTTGCAAAAAGAACAATTGATGGACGGAATGCTGAACAATCTCAAACACTCACCCCCTATCAGAGTTCTGGACCTAAATCTATCATTGTTTTGCTCATCACAACATTCCAGTTTGGATTCAGCCATATGCAAATCAGTCTTTACCCTGCCCCACATGAGAACAGTCCAGCCCGAATTGCCATGCCAGGTCCTCCCTGGACCTGAAACAAGCATCCTTGGACCGGTTCCGAGGTATCACCCATTATCATCCAGTATAGCTTGAATCCAATGGCAAGGCGAGCATGGGATCCACATCTGGGCATACCCGTCCCACTTGTGGTGACAAATGCAAAAGAGCAATGGATGCACGGAATGCTGAATAATGTCAAACATTCTGCCCCAGTTTGAGATCAGGCCTAAATCCACAGTTTTCTTGCTCACCACCCCATTCCAGTTTGGACCCAGGATATGGAAATCAGTCTTGACCCTGCTCCTCATGGGAATAGTCCTTGAACTGCCAGGCCAGGTCATCCCCTGGGCCAGAAACAAGCATCCTAGTACCGGTTTTTGGGGTATCACCCACTTTCGGTTCAGGAGTGACTTGGCCTGGCAGTTTGGGCTGGACTGTTCCCATGAGGAGCAGGATCAAGACTGATTTGCATATAGCTGGGTTTAAACTGAGGTCCCTTGGTGGGCAAAAGAAACGATGGATTGCCGGTGGCTGAGATAAATTCAAGCATTCCATCCATCACCTTGTTGTTTTTGCATTTGACACCCACCAAAACTACAGCTGGCCTTGCCTGCAACTGAAGTGTTTTATCCAGCACTTTCCTTGTGCATCTAATGATTAGTCTTGTTTCCTTGCACACCTCTAGTCACTTCCTCTGCATTTCCCTCTGCCTCCAATTATCTCCTATGAGCTTCCTGTACATGTCCTGTACCTCTACTGAGCTCACCCTCCTTTCACTTGTGTCCTATATCTCCACTATATTTATCCGCTGCCTCCAGTAGAATGTCTTCTATTTTCCAGGCACCTTCTATAATTTCTGCCATATCTCATTGGAGCACCCCTGAGCTTCCAGTGGGCTCTTTCTCTCTCCCTTGCTATGTTTCCTCTGATGTTTGCTACTACTCCTGCGCCTCTGCCTCAGTAATGTCCTTTTTACCTCCATTGATTTCCCCTGTGCCTATAGTTGTTAGTCCTGACATCCTTAACCTACAACACTCATTGTATCATCCACTAAAATAGCACCGTAAAACATGTCTCCAGTCTGGCTACTGTAGCCTGTAGTACAGTTTTAAACTGCCATTTAGATATGGCAAAATAAACATTTTGCCAGGCTTAATCCTTGCTTCTTAATACTTATAAACAAGGCCACTGGGATTATGCAGCAGGCGGAGAGCCAAAATATACGGCGGGTTAAGTAAATTAAGCAATAAGAAAAGGCAAATTGTGCGGCTGAATGCAGCACGTTTTGTGGTAGTATAACTTCATTCTTTTGTTACTTTAATGGTTGTAAACACTGTCTGGTCGTTCATTGCATCTCATTAGTACCAGTTAAACACCCAAATGTAGAAATAAGTAACAGAAAGGTGGCCAGTCAATATTTGCAAAGGGTCTTCCACTGTATGGCAATACGTGATGCTGCGTTTTTAGTAACTTTTGAACTGTTTGAGCTAGAAACACATTTTTTTGTTAGAGTCTGCAGATTATGTAGCCGATAATCGTTTATGTGGCAAATGCGGCAAGTCTATGATTAGGAAAAACACTGCAGCTGTACAAATGCATAATTCCAGAGGCCATGCTTATAAATCACCCCAAACTAGGCCCTGACTCCTACTAGTGCAGGGTGCATGGTATTTCAAAAGTACGCCATTTGTATTTAAGTTTTGCATGTCCTGACATTGGAAAACTCCTAGAGTCGTTTTCACTTCTGTAAGGCCATCTTTCCCCTACACTAACACTGGGTTAGTTTATTACACTTAATAGGTAATAACCTCAGTTCGGGCCCAGCTAGAGAAATGATGCTTTCATTCAAATTAACCGTAATTTAAAATCCTCTCTACTAGTAAAGTCGATTTTAAGTTACAATTTTTGAATTGCTTCTTTTATAAAGTTTCAGGCTGGACTATTCAAATTGGAGCAGGTTCAAGACTGATTTGCATATTGCTGGGTCCAAACTGAGGTGGCATGGTGAGCAAAAGAAAGATGGATTGGGATGCAGCCTCTTGTGATTACCAGTGGCTGAGATTAATTCAAGCATTCGATTCATCACTTGTTGAATACTTTTAGAAAGTTAGCATTTCTCTGCCAAAACCAACTGTACCTTTCTGCTAAGTGTCCGGGATAACATGACTCTGAATGGCTCTCCTGTTGTGTATTCTTTCCAGATATTGAGACAAAAGAGGTCTGTCTAGGTGTGAGGGGAGTGAGTCTCCCTGGCAGGATGACTGGGGAGGAGCTGTACCCTGCTCTGATCGCACTTCAAGGGGCCCTGCCTGCCAAACACACAAAGGTACCTCTGATGGTGTCCCTCCCGAGAACGGCGCCGACCAACTCAACATGGCCGCCGCCACCGAACCAGGAAGTGCAGTTGACGCTCTAGCGTCGGGGGCGGCTCCCACGCCAGAGGAGGTTCAAAATCACAGCCGGTATGCGGAATGGCGGTCAGCTGTGTCTGCGGAGGAGAACGCGATTGTGACGAAACCGGAGGACAAGCAGAGGAACTCGACCCAAACGGAAGAAGAGGAAGACGCCGCTGTGGTGCTCGCCGAAGGAACAGAGCGGGAATGGTGCATCGGCCAGGAGGAGACAACGTGGGAAAACAGCTCCAGGAGCGCCGTGCCCGGGACCATTGCACTCCCCAACGACAAGGAGGCTTGGTCTCCCAACACCATGGCCCAGGAGGGTCGTGGCAGCAGGCAAGTACCCGCTGCATGCTCGGGGCTCGTTCAGGGGCTGTGGGCTCGGATAAGGAGCTATCACTAAAGTCACCATATATTCCCTCACGTTAGGCACAGCACTGTAGTGACTAGTGATGGTGCACTTACCCTTCCCCGTGTGCTTCAGAGTTTAAATAGAAGCCTAAAGCCTTTGTTATTTTTCCTTTTTCTTTTGGGTCCACGTTCACCTACCACGTGACGGAGCCAGAGGGAGAGAAACCAGGAATCTCCAGCAAAGGACTCACATGTACCTTGTTTAAAGGGACTGTATGACGAAATACCCCAAGCTTTATTCCTAATATAAACATACTTGCAACTCTACCCAATTTGAAGGTCAGGACTACGTTAGGGGTAGAAAAGGGAAGGGCGGCTAACCACCCGGCAAGGAACCTCACAACCACATTGGTGTCAGAAGTGGGATTAGAGTCCCTGGAAAAAAGGACAGAACCCCGAAATGGAGGCTATCATCACTCAGCTAGCAGAGGGGCAGTGCCACTTGCAACTGGTGTTTGAGGAACAAACCAAACAGGCACAAAAAGAAAGGGAAGCCTTGCAGGCAGCCTTAAAGGATTAAGCAGCTCTCCTAACCTCAAATCAAAAAGTTCAAGACACTGCCGTTCTTCGCCTCACTGACGTTATCTCTAGTGCCCGTCTCCATCCGAATGCACCTGGGTCCGTTCTTCAGAAAGTCCAACCAGGAGACGACACAGACTATTTCTTTGTTGATTTTGAGAGAGTGGCAGCTACAGCCACCTGGCCCCCGGAAAGATGGGGACAGTATATTGCACCCCTTCTGTCAGGGGAATTACAAGCTGCATACCAAGCAGCCAACCTGGCAGATGTTACCAGTTACACGGACATAAACAAAGCTATCCTAGAACACTTTGGGTGCGACTAGGAGTATTATAGATCATGCTTTAGGAAGGAAAAATGGACAGCAGGCGATAATCCCCGGGCCTTGTATTATCGTATAAGGGACCTGGGTAATCGCTGGTTACAACCTTCTGTCTCTACTGTGGATGAGCTCACTGAAAAAGTCTACCTGGAACAGTTTTCAGAGGCCCTACCATTCAGTACCAGAACATGGATCAAGCAATATCCCAACCTGACAGTAACCCTTGCAGTGGACCTAGCCTGTGCCTTTCACCGCTCCCCAGAGTTTACAGCACCGTCTCATAAAACCCCAATCGGAACCCCAAGGACACCCGTTAGGCCTCCTCCCCTCCCTGTAGAACAAAAGAGCCAGGTTTTCTCAGCCCCAAACTCGACCACCAGTTCCAAACACCCCCTTAACTGGACCCCAGTGTTTCCACTGTGCCGAGTGGGAACACATAGCCCGTAATTAATTGTCCTTTACGTCTTCCCCCACAAGAACGCATGGAGGTGGGGTATACCTGAGGGAGGGTGTTGGTGATGGGAGAACCCCCAGAAAGGTATAAAAACAGATATATAGACACAGGGTGCCATTACACGGTAGTTGACAAGTCATTGGTACGGGAATCTCAATTGATAAGGGAAGAATGCATACAAGTAACATGCGTCCAGGGGACAGAAAGTTGTACCCATTAGCGACGGTGTTATTGGACATAGAAGGAGAGTCTCAATTAAGAAAGGTAGGGGTTGTTCCAAACCTCCCGGAGAGAGTACTGTAAGGAACAGACCTTCCTAGGTTCCATGAGTATCTCCAGGCCTACACCCCATCCCCTCCCTCTGCCCTTTGGTTAGAAAGCGCTCCATTCTATGCCGAGGAAATAGAGGAAACGTTCCCTAAAATCCCAAAAACCTGCAAAGAAAAAAGGAGAGAAAAAACTATGTATCTACAGTCAAAAATCCTCTCACCCACTCCTATCTTTACCTCTCCAGACACGTCACCCAAGACAGGAGTAAGCTTCTGAACTGCCCAAAGAGATGATACCACACTGCTCAATGCCTAGAACCAGGTGCAGGAGGACCACCCTGATATGGTAGGCCCTTTTTTCTCTGTGAAGAAGGGTCTCTTATATAGGGTTACTCATGAGGGAGACAAAAGAAAAGAGCAGTTGTTGGTACCACGCTCCTATAGGGAAGAAGTACTATCCTTGGCCCACAGCAAGACTGGGGGTGGGCATTACGGTAAAGAGCACACTCTGAAATATTTGTTGCCTAAGTTCTATTGGCCCGGGGTATATCAGGAAGTAGCCAGGTACTGCAGTAACTGTCCTCGTTGTCAATTGGTCAATACCCCAGTCATTCCCAAAGTGCCACCTCAACCCCTCCCCATCATAGACGTCCCCTTTAAAAGAGTAGGGATGGATTTGGTGGGTCACCTAGTCCCCTCTGCTAGAGGCCACAAGTACATCCTTGTGATAGTAAATTACGCTACTAGATACCCAAAAGCCATACCCCTTTCCTTAGCGACCACCTCCTCTGTAGCCCATGCAATGGTTACCTTCTTTTCTCATGTGGGGTTCCCTCACGAATTGTTAACGGACCAGGGAACCCCGTTTATATCCTGTTTAATTAAACAAATATGTAATATCCTCAAAGTAAGAGATACGCACATCAGTCTACCACCCGCAAACAGACGGGTTGGTAGAAAGATACAACCGTACAATTAAGACTATACTAAGAAAGAGCATAGACAAGGCAGGGAGAGATTGGGACCGGCAGCTTCCCCTGATCTTGTTCGCTATTAGGACACATGAACAAAAATCAACAGGTTTTTTGCCCTTTGAACTCTTGTTCGGGCGACAACCCAGGACACTCCTAGACATGGCTATAGAGAAATGGACAGAAGAGGAAGACGAGGGCAAGCCACTGCTTCAATATTCAGCCAGTTTAAAGGATACTGTGTCTTCCTTGTGGGAGGAGGTTCATGTAAACATGGAGAAGGCTCAAACTAAACAAAAACAACAATACGATCGGCAGTCAAGGCTTAGGGAATTTAAGACAGGAGATCAGGTACTCATTCTATTACCTAGTTCAGAGAAGAAACTATTAGCCACCTGGCAGGGTCCCTACAAAATATTGGCTAAAGTAACTCCGGTAACATACCGAGTAGATGTCCCCCACAAAAAAACTGAGGGACAGATATATCATGGTAATCTACTGAAAGCTTGGGAGGGGCCCCTTCCCCTTTCAGATACCACAAACCTAAACTCATCCATTTGTCACATAACTGTACATAAACCTATGGAGGTGTCCTACGTACCCCATGGAGACAAGGAAAACATCCCTATTCACTTAGGGACACAAGTTACAGAAAAACAAAAAAACAAATGCTAGACTTGTGGGCGGAATATGCCACTGTCCTATCCGGGGATCCTGGGAGAACTACCTTGGTAGAACACGATATTATTTCAAAAACATCCCAACCAATTAAGTTAAAACCTTATCGTATTCCTGAAGCTAGAAGAAAAGCAGTCGATCAAGAGGTAAAAGCGATGCTAGAAGCAGGTATAATTGGGCCATCCCACAGTGCCTGGTCCTCTCCAGTTGTTCTCGTCCCAAAACCTGATGGGAGCATCAGGTTTTGCATAGACTTCCGTCAGCTGAACCCAGTATCAAAGTTTGATGCCTACCCAATGCACAGGGTGGACGAGTTAATCGAACGGTTGGGGGATGCTCGAATAATGACAACCATAGATTTAACCAAAGGCTACTGGCAGATACCTCTAACCTCCTCAGCCAAAGAAAAAACAGCCTTCTCAACACCCATGGGTCTATATCACTTTAAAGTTCTGCCTTTCGGCCTACATGGGGCTCCCGCTACTTTTCAGCGGCTATAGTCCGGACTGGGAAACCCATTTAACACACCTGGAAGCGGTGCTTCAGGCTCTAAAACAGGCAGGGCTCACAACCCCAAGAAAACAACTTTTGGGACAGACAGCATAGAATATCTAGGATATACCATCAGTAAGGGCTGTATAAAGCCACAAGTCAGTAAAATAGAAGCTATTTCCCAGATACTTCGGCCCTCCTGCAAGAAAGATGTTCGTTCATTCCTTGGGTTGGTGGGGTATTATAGAAGGTTTATTCCACGTTTCTCTGAAATAGCTAGTCCTCTCACCGATCTCCTAACAAAAAACACACAGGGAAACACCTTCTTTGGTTAGCCTCCCAAGCAGAAAGCTTCCAGAAACTAAAAAGGATTCCCTGCACGCCTACAGTCCTTATTTATTTATTTATTTATTTATTTTATATGCTTCTATAGCGCCTGAATAGACCCCCGAAGGGGTATCTCCGCGCTTTGCCATCCAGGGGAAACCTGCAACTGTGCCCGGACAATACCAATAAGTGGTGGGGGAGTAAAATTAAATGCTAGAGAAAAGGTATGTTTTCAGGGTTTTACGAAAAGATAAATGATCAGAGCTGAGCTTTAGTGAGAGGGGAAGGGTATTCCACAGAGCAGGCCCAGCATGGGCCAGAGCTCTACCTCCTTGACGGGCTTTTTTAATCTTGGGAACCTTGAGGAGTTGGAGGTTGCTGGATCGTAGTGCACGGCCCGGGACATATGGTGTGAAGACTGTGCTGAGAAATTTCGGGCCTATCCCCATCAGGCATTTATGAATTGTGCACAAGATTTTAAATTTGGTCCGCAGTCGTACTGGCAGCCAGTGCAGTTCGGTCAACAGTGGCTGGGAGGGAGTCCTAGGTGGAGCATTCATGACTAACCTCGCAGCCGTATTCTGGACCACCTGTAGCTTGTTAAATTGGCCTTCATTAGATGACAAAAGAAGGCCATTACAGTAGTCCAGTCTACTAACGACCAGAGCCTGGACCAAGGTCTTTCTGTGGTGATCTGGGAGAAAAGGAAACACCCTTCTCAACAGAGAGATAACCCCAAAACAGGTGCCAGCAACCTGGTTGACATGATCTTTAAAAGTCAGTGACTGATCGAATAACACACCTAGATTTCTTATGGTCTGTTTGGGGATTGGGGTGGGTCCTAGTTCACCAGGCCACCAATCACTGGACCATAATGTTACTGCTTCCCCATATAGTACAACCTCGGTCTTAGTCACGTTGCACTGTAAGCAGTTGTTGGCCATCCATTTAGAAACTGCCCTCATTCCATCTGCAAATGTTCTTTGTAAAGCAGGGGAGAAGGTCTTAAAGGGGAACAGAAGTTGGGTGTCATCGGCGTAGGACACCGGTATAAACCCAAACGATCTCACTAGGTCAGCCAGGGGGGCCACATATACATTAAACAATGTGGGGCTCAAGCATGAGCCCTGTGGCACACCCCTGGTGAGCTCCCTGGCGGTGGATCTATGGGAGCCCAATCTGACTTCCTGAGAACGCCCGGAAAGAAAGCTCTCCATCCAGGACAGGGCCATGCCTCCCAATCCTATCTCTCTCAGCCGGCAGAGAAGCAAATCGTGAGACACCGTGTCGAAGGCAGCGGATAAGTCCAATAGCACCAGATTTTAAAAAGACCTTTGTCCTGCAAACAATGCCTCAGGCAGGGGCCTTGAGGCTGTACTGTCCCAACCAGATGATTTCGGAGACCTACAGCCCGTCCTGTATCTCAGCAGGAAATTGTTTCCTAGAGAAACCAGATATGCAACCATTGCAGAAAGAGTGTTTGGCACTAAAATGGGCCATGGAAGCACTTCAATACTATCTCTTGGGACGCCCCTTTTTAGTTTTGACTGACCATGCTCCTCTTACGTGGCTCTCTTTACATAAAGACTCTAATGTCAAAGTCTTACCGTGGTTTCTTGCATTGCAGCCCTTCACCTTTGAAGCCATCCATGTACCTGGAAAACTCCAAACGAACGTAGCCTATCTTTCCAGGTTCCCGGTCCTAGAATGGCCCGATCGTCCATTCAGAAGGGGGAAGGCAATGTGATGGTGTCCCTCCCGAGAATGGCGCCGACCAACTCAACATGGCCACGGCCGCCACTGAACCAGGAAGTGCAGTTGACGCTCTAGCGTCGGGGGCGGCTCCCATGCCAGAGGAGGTTCAAGATCACAGCCGGTATGCGGAATGGCGGTCAGCTGTGTCTGCGGAGGAGAACGCAATTGTGACGAAACCGGAGGACAAGCAGAGGAACTCGACCCAAATGGAAGAAGAGGAAGACACCGCTGTGGTTCTCACCGAAGGAACAGAGCGGGAATCGTGCATCGGCCAGGAGGAGACAGCGTGGCAAAACAGCTCCAGGAGCGCCGCGCCCGGGACCATTGCACTCCCCAATGACAAGGAGGCTTGGTCTCCCAACACCACGGCCCAGGAGGGTCGTGGCAGCAGGTAAGTACCCGCTGCATGCTCGGGGCTTGTTCAGGGGCAGTAGGCTCGGATAAGGGGCTATCACTAAAGTCACCATTTATTCCCTCACGTTAGGCACGACACTGTAGGGACTAGTGATGGTGCACTTACCCTTCCCCGTGTGCTTCAGAGTTTAAATAGAAGCCTAAAGCCTTTGTTATTTTTCCTTTTTCTTTTGGGTCCACGTTCACCTACCACGTGACAGAGCCAGAGGGGGAGAAACCAGGAATCTCCAGCAAAGGACTCACATGTACCTTGTTTAACCCCTTGCATGCTGATGACGGCCCCCATCCGACATGCACTACGGCGCTCGTGTGCTGATGGCGGCTGGGGGCCGGTATAAACCCGCCCACTCACGATTTTGCTGCACAGGCGCAGAATCGCGGCTGCATGCAAGGGGCTAAAGAGACTATATGACGAAATACCCCAAGCTTTATTCCTAAAATAAACATACTTCCAACTCTACCCAGTGTTGGACTAATTGAAGGTCAGGACTACGTTAGGGGTAGAAATGGGAAGGGCGGCCAACCACCCGGCAATGAACCTCACGACCACATTACCTCACACCAGGCCTGCCCTTGCCTTTGTCACTGTAGACAGTTTGGTGCCACGGGGGAAGCACTAACCAGAGCCGGCTTTGGGAGTAGGCCAGGGAATTCTCCCACACAAAGTCTGGCACATGGTATAAAAGTGGGACCTTTAGACCTCGACCAGCACCAACTGGTCCTAACTGCTGATGGCCTCTACTGTAGCGAGTCCTGATCCCCATGAGGTACTGATGATTTTTTGTTGTTATGGTGTTATTTCATTCATAAAATGTTGCTCTTCTTTTTGTAAATTGGTTTGAGATTTTTCTTCTGTGGTGTTTTCACTTTATTACTGCTTGGGTGCTGCATTACTACTTTACACATTTATTCTAAGTTAAGCCTGAATGCTTCTGTGCCAAGCTACCAGAGGGTTAAGCACAGGTTTATTTCTCGACATTTGTGGTTCAAATCAACAAGGATTGTGTTGATTGTCTGAGTGGAGCTTCCACACCTCTCAACTAATAACCCAATTTCTTACAAAAGGTCTCTCCCCTGTGTCTTCAATTGTGATCTGTTAGATACTTGCTATTTGTGATGTTTTACCAGTGCATCCAGTAATCTCTCTCTGTATTTTTCATGTCTCTCAAGTGATCTCTTTTGATATATTTTACATTCCCCAGCGCTAAGTGTAAGCTTCTCCATTCCCCTTGTGCCCATGGTTCCAGTTCGGGCTAGTGGACATCTCGTGAAACCCCGAGCTCATGCAGTCAATGACCAATTTAACATGTTTGACTGCACTCTTCTTTTGAGTCTAAGCACTCAAGTGCCCACCACTAGCAAAGCATACATGTGACATCAACTTTGTCTCTTTTTCCTGTTCAATGTCCCATTCCCCATCTGCATCAGTGACATGAGGCGGCAACTGCCATGGTGTGGGTGGAACTGCAGATCTCCAAGGGGGACTTAAAGACCTGATTGACATCTAGGACATAAACTGGTAGTCAAAAGAAACATTTTCTTATAATTTGTGGTGTGTCTTGTATCATCCATCCATTAAAAAAATATGGAATGGAAATTTGCCCATCTCATATTTAGCCGTGTCTGAAATAGCATTTCCGCTGCTTATTATCCAAGTGTATAGCAAAACGTCTTTCCCATTTGAACCTCATCTCATTAGTTATAGAATCTTGCTCTGGTCGCTGTTCCTTGTACCAACATCTCAGTCAGTGAGCAGTTTTGTTTATAACCTGAAAAACATTTTCTTAATTGAGTAGCAGTGAAAATCTCTTATTTTGATAGATTGTTGACTATTGAATTTATTTGTACATATAAGAAATAGTAATAGTGCTATTAGCGAGGTTACGGTGAGAAGCCTTTGGAAATTCTTAAGTCTAGTGCATTTTAAAAAACACCAATTTTTGTTATTGCTAGTTTCAACGATATATGTGTCATCCCATCTGACAAACTCAGCAATAGATGTCTACAGCCAGATAGGGGAGCTTCAGCACGTACCACATGGATTTTATATTGTGCAAACATTTTCTGCCATATGGTACATTTATTATTTAACGATTTATGTCTGACTCCTTTTGGAAGCTTTGGGTTTTTTGTACGACTGGGTAAATTATGAATGCCAAATTTACTGAGCATCATTGTGATGAAGGAGCTATCAAAAGATGAAGATCTCATGGAGAAACGTTAAATCTGTAAGATATAAGATGTCATCTAATATAAGAGAAAGGCAGGTAGACTAAGTCCGCCGTCTTTTTTGCATAATTGTAAGACTTTTATGTCCAATAACAGATACTTCTGGTTTCAAATGAAAAGAAATTAAGGCCAATTCTAATTTAGCAAAAAAGCTAAAATCTAAGAAATAGTAAAAATAAATTAGGGGCAGAATCGACATCTTAATTAGCTCAATCTGCCCGATAATTGATAAAGAAAGAGATTTCGATACTGAAACAATTTCTAAAGTTTTTTCATTAGTGGAATGTAGTTGTTAAGAAATAAATCCTCCCACTGTTCGGAAAACAATACCCCTAGGTGTGCTTTGGGGTTTTTATTAGAATTTTCTTTCAATATTCATGCCAGAATAATGGGAGTTATATTGAGCGAAAGACATTCAGTCTTGTATTCATTAATATTATAACATTCCAGTGGAGTGTATATTTTTATAGCTTGAATGGCCACATTTTTATTAGGATAGAGCACTGTCATTAGCATAAAGTTTAATCACTGAGACTTCAGAGAGGTGTGCAGAAATAGAATTATTAAGATGAATGTGGTGGGCCACTGATTCGATAAAAAAGGGCAAAAAGCATGTGGGAAAGGGGCAACCCTGAAAGGTGCATTTATGAAGAAAAATTTGATTGGCCAATTGGCTGTGACAATTACTTGTGCAGATGCATCTTTGTACAGAGCTAATAACTACCCCGTGAGTTTACGAAGGAATTTAGATTTCTCTAATATTCCAAACAAAAATCTGTAACTTGAGGTGAAAAGCTTTTTCCACATCCAGCAGGATAGTTGCTGCTGGAATTCTATCTGTTGTAACAATGTCACTAAATTCTGACATATAATGTGCATTGTAACATAAAGTCCTAAAGACAATAAAACGTATCATATCTTTCTGAATAAGATAGGGGGTGACAATATTTTATACAGCTAGCCAATATTTTTTATCAATCTTATCATCTGAATTTAGCAACGTTATTGATCTATATGAAGAGTGCTCAGTAGGAGGTTTCCCTGTGTTTAAGAAAGTTATCAGCATGCCCTTTGAAATTGAGCATGGAATGGATCCTCCATCCAATAAATAATTAAAAAGAGTGCTTTTCCCAATGAACCAATCAGGCCTACAGCCATTTTCATTGGCTTGTCATCATAGCCAACACAGGCCCACTGTACTGAGCACACTATTTGTTACAAGGCAACCACAAATTTTGCCATAAAAAATGACAAACATATACAAAATTACAGTAGACCGAGCAATATGCAAACCCTCTTTAAGGGGCCTAACAAGGATTATCACAGTGCAAATCTTCTACCCTGAAGGGGTAAACAGCAACATAACCCTTGCTTACTAAGGTATTTTAGTGATATTTCATGTAACAACATTTCTGTCAACAGGCTTTCACATTTTTCACAGTAAATACGTCAGGTCTACTGCCTTTGTCGTATCATTTCATAATAAACAGACCAGGTCTAAGGCATCTGACATAAATGTTTCCACTAATCCAAAGAAGGAGACAGCCTTTATCATTGGCTTTCCACCAAAAGCAACTTGTGCCTACTGTATTGAAGCATGATCTGTGCAATATAAGCACTCTCTTTCAGCAGGGGCACACAGCTTCTGTCCAATTGAAATCTTGCAGGAAGGAAACTCGTCATCTGGGTGGATCCAAAGCACCTCTCTAATACTTCTTAACACACTTTTTCTATTAATCACAGAATCTATTATTTGCAGTTTTATGTAGCACAGAAGTGGCGAAAGGGCATTAGAGCTCTTTAGGTGAGCACAGGACATTACACGTTGTTTTAGGCATGGAGGGATTGGGCGTTTAGGCCAGACTCACAGAATGTAGATCCGAGATTCAAACTTGCCTCTCCACTCCCAAAATCGGCAGCTCTGGCTTCTAGGCCACATCTCTGCTCCTCAAGGTCTGTCCAAGGCGTTAACTTGGTCGGGTTCTGTCAGTGCTCAGCACCAGCAATCCTAACAACCATGTGCTAAAATGGGTCCCTATCGGACTCTCAATTTTTGTTCTCACCTTCAGTGTGAAAAAAATGATCTTAAATCAGCGGCAGTATCTCCCATCGCCAGCCTTTGATGTAACTTTGAAGAGACTCCTTTGTTATGCATGCTGCCATGATTTAGAAGCTAATCGGAAAATTTGATCTGAAAGCAAACGTTGCAGGAATCAAAAAGGGGCCGGTGGGGGGGGCAGGGGGGTATGTTGGGTGGTGGCTCCCAAAATATTAACACCAATACAGTCATTACCTGCTGGAGACTGATAACGCCGCAGGGTTAAGACATTTTTCAAGCTCACAATAAATAAGTCATATTTTACAAAGAGCTTGAATAGGTAAACCAACAGTAGCTAAAATTAACCATAAAAATGTTTTTGAAAAGTTAAACGAAAGAGAGAGCCTAATACATGGGCACACACCAAGCTCTTTATGAGCAGAACTACTCTGAAAACTACACTCGTGACACATGCAACATGACCGCAATGTTTATTGTATAATCTCAATCAGGTTTAGTGAATCATAGTGAATCATTATTGCAACTGAGCATCTTTAGAGCCTCCACTTGCTACAACACAAATCTTAGTGGGTAAGCCTTGGTCCACCCAATGCCGGACTGGCCGTACAGGGCATTGGGCGTTTCCCCAGGAGACTGGCAGGGTGGGGGCCGGTTTTGTTACTGGGGATCGGTTTTTTGCTGAGCCTGGGGGCACTGTGTTTTGCAATTTGTTATGGGTATAAAAGCAGCCATAGCAGAATTCATTTCATATCCAGCGGTTTTGAGGCAACAATAAAAATGTCAAGATAACTCCTGTTATTCATGTTTTTGCTGGAGAGGGATCGGAGTTTTGTCCAGTGGCAGCTCTAGCTCATCTAAAGTAATGCAGTGTGTTAAGATACCCGCTGCAAAGAACATGTACATGCATATCACAGAACGGTATTTTATTTGGCTAGCTCCGTGGGTTACTGCTTTTGTCATAGAAATCCTTTTGTTACTGTGCAGTTCATAAGTTACAACCATAATATAGTACAGTGAGCTATGAACTGCCACCAAAGAGCTGCATGCAAACTGCATGGTAGAGGTTAGAAATTTACATTTTTCCCCCAGTCTTTTATTATCCTGATGTCCCCTTTGTATTATGTAACATTTTCTATGCACTGATTTACGCATGTATTATTCATTGTCTCTGTATGTGTATGTGTGTGATGCAGGGCTCTGGCACCATACACTGGTATGAGAGGCATTATAAAACAAATGAAATACCTATGAGAAAGGGACTATGGAGAGAGGGCGGGTACTTTTGGAGAGTGATAGTGAAAGAATCTATGGAGGAGTTCATTAAGGGGGTACCCAAAAATATTTTCGTACTGAGCACCACCAACTCTAAAACCGATCCTGCCGTGCTGCTTACTGGGGTGGAGGATGCTACCATCTTTCAAAATCGTCTTTCATTGTGTTCTCAACTTCTTGGCTGTGCTTACCAGTGAATGTATACACTTATGTTATATTTAAATTCATGTTTAATGCTTGACATCATATTTTTTGTGTTTACCGTAAAAATGACTGTGCATATGACTGGGCTTCCCAGTGTACTGTCATCATTTACGATGCCTTAACCCCTCCCCTGCTGGTGACGGAACCACTCCATCATCAGCCGCGGTCGCGCTGTGCTGATGATGGAGCGGTTCCATCATGGCCCGCTCGGCACACCTGCGCGGCACGGATTCCGCGCCTGCGCTGAGAGTTCCATTGAGCGGGCGGGGCCGTGACGGAACCGCTCTGTCATGAGCACAGTGCAACTGCGGCTGGTGACGGAGCGGTTCTGTCACCAGCATGGGCGTGACGCGCGGCCCCCCGCCTCCTTAGCACTGCGGCGGAATAGCCGCCGCAGTGAAGGGGTTAGCCGCCGCAGTGAAGGGGTTAAAAGCTATTACGATTGAATTTATAATGAAAAATGTGTTGTAGAATGCACCATTTTTGCCATTTTTCACAAATTTTCTCAAGGGAAATCCCTCTCCCCAAACCCTCCTAGTAGTGAGTGGTCAGGCACGCTCGCTATGCCCCGGATGGGGGCTGGTCTGACACAATTTGCCAGGGCTTCTTTGGGTATCCAGCCTGGACCTGGATCCACCTATAAGATGCACTGGGCGTACCCCATGCTCTCCTGGAACAATTTCTGACAGAGTATTCGCTGTTGTACTGATATATGTATTTATGTTTGCGGTTTTACATATCACAAACATGTCACAAGATTGTTAGTGCACTTTCTAATTTAACACAAATTACAAATTTGCAAAAATATGTATATGCACAGTACTTTACAGATACAAAATCATTATTATATATCAAAAAATGAGGGTGACTTGCAATCTCTCATGACGATGATAGCTGCACTTACCGTAGTCAAGGCCTGGTAAAGAGAGAAAAAGGCCAGGTACCAGAAAACACGTCCTGTGACAAAAGGAGGCACAAACCACAGGAAAAAATAGGACACAATCATGAAAGGGGTGCATCCGATCATCCTGGAACACAAAGAGATGTGGAAAAAGGTTGGACGGTAGTTGTAAACCAAAATAAACACTTTATTTATACTATTCATTGAGTTACCATATTTGTGTAAACTATTGATAATTTTTATTACCATCAGGAACGGGGCAATGATTTTTGAAGCCATAGGAAATAAGCATTGGCAAAGCCAGTAGTTTTTAGCCATTGTGACCTATCGGCTTTGGCAATGGTTTTAGTAATTTTGTTATGTTATGTTAAGTACATTTATATAGCCCTACGTATACCCGAGGGTGTCCTGGCGCTAGAAGCAGGTGTGGAAACAAGAGCATGCTGCGTAGAAAATAACAGGTTAAAAAGCCAGGTCTTAAGCTTTCTGAAAGCCAGCGGAGAGGGTGAAGATCTATTATGGAGTGAAAGGGAATTCCAGAGTTTGGTGGCTCCTACAAGGAAGCTACTACCACCTCATCTAGCTTTCTTAAATCTAGATGGCGTAACTGAGAAAGCACCCAGAGATCTAAGATTCTTGTTAGGAGCGCACAGCAATCTGGAAGGGCTAGAACAGCGCAACATACTCAGCAGTTTTGGATTAAAGAGCCTGAGCTGCGTATGGGCTATTTATCCCCTCCCCCATCAACCCATGAGCTGAATTCACTGCTAGGAAGAAGGGAAGGGTAATAAAGCAGAGCAGGCTGGAGGGAGAGGGAGCTGGTAACCAACCACCCAATGCTCTCTTTACAGACATGGACTGTTGCTATGGTCCGCAAAGGGAGAATTCTGATTGGCTGACCAGCTACCAACATTCGAAAAAGGGTGCTAATAAAACATTCTCCTAATTCATTTTAAAGGGTAAATAAAACAATGGCCTTTAGGCCCTTTGAGTAAAGTTGCACTGGTTATCACAATACAAGCTGGGTCGAGCTAGATGGAGGCAAAAGTATTTATTTCTCTCCAAAGTTATTTTAAAAGAGAAACAATATCTGGTATTGACGTCCTCCCCTAGGCAAACATGATTATTTGGGGAATACTATTAATACATTATAATAGGCAATATAGACACAGGGTCTACATGCTGAACAACCCAAAAGCGCTTTTGGCCTCACACTTTATACATGACAATAAAGTACAACCCTAATAACATATCAGGGGACCAGACCTGACAAAACAGCACTCATGTGACCAGCAGGGCTCCACATGTGCTTAAGATCACGCCTCCATTACGGCAGAAGTAAATTAGGCTCAAACAAAAATGCAGTCCTCCCTCCTCAGGAAAAGTCTAAAAATCAGACACGCTACAAAAACACATCACTCACTAAATCTGGCCAGGCAGCAATGTACTACCCCCCTACCCCTGTCAAGCATCACCGCCTGCATTATTGATAGCTATGCCCCAGTTTACAGGATCAGTATCCAGTGAAACTACCTAGTAAACTTGGCTACCGACTATCCCCGAAAGACCCTACTGAAAGACTTCCTTAGGGGCTTTTTCCTAACTACCAACTGATTGATGGGTTTATCCAGTGCTTAATTTGTGAAAGAATAAGTGCCGGTGCCCAAGGCTCTGCTCAGTGTGCTGGGGCCTATATTATTATAAACGTTATCCTGTCAATACCAAGGCTGCATTGTTCCTGCCCCTTTATCTCACTGCTGGTTCTGCCTTTGGCAGTTTTCCGTCTTTCTCGTCCTCCTTTTTTCGCCTGTGTTTGTTTTTCCTTCTCTTCTCCTCCATCAATGTCTGGGGAGGGAAAATAAGAGCTGTTCTCCAAAATGAATTCCAGGGTCCGCCACCTGCTCAAATTAAGCACAGACTTTTTTCCAGATTGCTACCCTAGCCATACATATTCAGAATATACTCTATCCAAGGAAAATCTAAACCAAATAACCTATTTGAGTGCCTTGCGCTCCATAGTACCCAAAAGGAAGCATATTGGTGGTTATATGTCACTATATCGTATTTAAAATCCACTGCATTGACCGCTATACTGTGAAGGTACATACATTTATGGAAGTATAGATGTATTGATCTTAGCTTCACATCTACTGACCGTGCCGATAAAGTGGATGCAATATTTTTGTCATAGGATATATCGTATGCGATAAAGGACTTCTCACCTGTATTGATACCATGTAAAAAGAAGAAAACATAAAACAAATTCTTATAGAATCCGTATTCTTCAAATGGTGCAATGCAGACACGAAGTCGGTAAATCATTAGTAAAAAATTGCTAATTGTAGATAAAATTGAAGGGGAGTAAGTTGTATCAAGCTGCATTCTTTCCAACATGTTTTGGAAAAAGTATTTCTCTTTCCACGTGACCCTGCTTTCACACTGGTTAATTCTGGACAGTCCTTTGTTCTGAGCAGAGTGCATTCAACCTCAATGTAATCTACTGAGTGCTAAATTTACAACACAAACAATAGAGCCTAAAACAAATCATATAAAAAAGATTCTCTTGTAAGCCCAGGGACCCCACGGATATAAGTAATCGCTTATGTGCAAATTGATTCATGGGCAAGTTCACACTGTAAAAAAAAAAACAAGGCAGGACAGAGAAATGTGGCTGCTTTAGAGAAACAATGATCAGTCTTTCTGTGCAGTTCTACTCTCCTCCGTGAAATAAAGGCAATGATGTGCCTGTGTTTAGGAGGAGGAGCTGCCTCATGAAAACTGCCAGTTCCAGAGACCTCTCTGCCTGAACTCACAACCTCTGCCCTCTGGTGAGAGGTGAACATGACCACATGCAGTAAAACAGTGCCCATCAAATAAACTACACAATATAGAGTCATGGTGCATGTGTCTCAGCATCACATATATCGGGTAATGCCATGGCAAAGTAAAAGCAAAAACGAAAGGTACTAAAGTACAAACAAATACTGACAAAGCCAAGAGACTGCTCCTTTTAGTAGTGGCTGTTAGACCTGTCAGCTTTAGCGTGGTCTTCCTCCAAACCTTTGCCTGCTTGCTTCCAATTTTGATGCTCTTATTTTGTTGGTTCCAGGACTCTGGGCACTTTACCACTGCTAACCAGTGCTAAAGTGCATATGCTCTCTCCCTACAGATGTTTCTTTTTATTAATCCACAATTGGCATATTTAATTTACATATAAGTCCCTATAAAGTGCACCACATGTGACCAGGGCCTACAAATTAAAAGCTACATGTGGGCCTGCAGCACTGATTGTGCCACCTACTATTGTAGCCCTGTTAAACGTGCCTTAGGCCTGGAACTGTAGAACCTGTGTGTGCAGTTCACACTACCATGTTGACTTGGAATTTAAAACCCCTTCTGAAACCTTAAACTCGCCTTTTATTACATATAAGTCACCCCTAAGGTAGGCCCTAGATATCCCAAAGGGCAGGGTACTGTGTAATAAAAAAGCAGGTCATGTACTTGTAAGTTTTACATGTCCCATTAGTGAAACACTTCCAAATTCGTTTTTCACTACTATGAGGCCCAAGCCTCCAATAGGTTAACAATGGGGAGTCCTGGGCACATCTAATAAGGGTGCTTCCCAATTGGAAGTAGGTAGAGTTGTCATATTTAGTACCCATGGAATTGTAATGATAAATCACTATTAATGGTAAAGTTGAATTTTGATAACAGTTTTAAAAATTAAATTTTTAGAACGATGGCTTTTTTCTGCTCTTAGCCCTATGTGCCTCCAGCCTGTCTCTAATACACAATTGGGGCAGGTGACATCTGGGCTTTGGGCATTCCCTCTAGACAGCCACTCACAAAGGAAGCTTAGGTGTGACTGATGGGCCATCCACATCCTGATTAGCCATCTTGGACAGGATGGAAGGGTGGAGCTAGGCACAGGCTCACACTTACACCTGAATAGGCTGTGTCCTGTTTCCATACCAAGGACTGCCTGCACATCTCCATCGACGCAACGCATTGCCACTGCTGTGAGGATCAGGTGCCATGCATTGCCAACGATGTGGCACATTGCCTCCATCTCCTACGCATCTCGGACTTTACGTGGCTCAGAGCCGACACACTGCCTCCATCTTAAGGATCGATGACAACGAATCACCTCCTCTGCTCCTCTCATTGCCACCTCTGCTCCTCACATCACCCTCAATGCAAACAAGGTACTTTGCAGCGGGCCAAGGCTGGTTCCTGTATCTGACCTGCGCTCCTTCACAGGCGGCCTGCACTTTTGGATTTGACCCGGTCTAGCGTGCCCAGATAGCTCCGGTTGCCGCTTTATGCTTTTAAGCATTACATTTCAGTTTATTCTTTGAAAATTCATAACTCTGTTTGTACTTAAGTGTTTGTCATTTTGGTCTTGCTCTGTTCATTGAATTCAGCTCTATTTTACTAACAAGGTGTGGTATTATTTTGTGTGGTGTTTTCACTGTTTTAATGTTTGCCTCTTAAGTTAAGCCTGGCCGCTCTGTGCCAAGCTACCAAGGGTTGAGCACAGGTTAATTTAGTGTGTGGCTGTGACTTACCCTGACTAGGATTGTGGTTCCTGCTTGGACACTGTGCATACCTCTGCCATCCAGAAATCCAACAGTGGCAGTGTGTGTCAACTGGTGAGCAAGTTTAGGTGTGTGTTTGTGTGGGTTTGCATGGATGGGTGAGCCAGTGAATGTTGTGGTTGAGTGAGGGGGAAGGTGAACGTGAAAGGTTAGGAGAATCTGAGCTGTGAACATGTGCTCTAGGGTGGGAAACTATGTTGCTTCAAAGTAGCTCACTGGTCTGTGCCTCTTCAGGAGTTTATTGGAAGTATCAATATTAAAAGTCTGTAGGTTTGACAGCCTCAGTGATATTGCAGAACTGAAACAACTAAGTAGGGCTGCTACCCACTCAAAAATCTAAAAGAATGCCACAAAATACCTTTCCACCTAAAAAGGGGGACAACTAGAGCTTCTTGAGTTATCTCGATTGATGGTGCTGCAAGTGAGACTTTTAGCATCTCCTTTCATCGTTCAGATACCCTTGTAGTATCCAGTTATAACTGGGTTTCAGCCATGTGCAAGAGAGAGAAAAGCGAAAAGCTGCTAGAACTATAGGTCTGTGACAACTATGTCACACGTGACCATTGAAACATACTGCTTTTACGATAATTTGAGGAAGATTCATTCACATACTGAAGCAGTATCTTAATTGAATGTGTGAAACACCTTCCTGATGTCACAAACCAACGAGTATAAAAGAATACAGATATTTCCTAATACTGTTTTTGACACATATATGAAGTAATTCAAATCATAGAACAAGACAGTCGGTCTGGCATTGGCTAACAGCCTTTCGGCTCTGACAACCTTGTTTTGTTTTATTGTGGTTTTTGCAAAACATTATTGTTGAGAAATCTGTTGGTCTTTCATCAATCACAAAAAAAAACATTGGCTGAAAAGGAAATTATTTTTTGCTCTCAGAAAGCACACATTGCCATAGCATTCCGTGGAAACTCAATGGAAGTACTTTGTGTGAGGATGTTCTTATGAAAGGGCAGAATGTTGTCAATCACAATGACATTATCCAATGGCTGAAGTAGGCTGATCTACTGCCTACTGTGTGATGTACTGGGTGGAAGAAAAATGGAAATGAGCAATAACAGAACACTGGATGAAGAGGGTTGGCTAAAAGCCCTTATTGGTAAGTCTTTTAAACATATAATTTGGAATAGAAAATTGGCTTTGACTGTACCAACTGATCTGATTACTACATTTCTTAAAAGTCTAAATTTATCTGTTCAATCTTCTAGTCTAAAACTGCAAATGTTTAAAACTGTTTGTCAATTATACCATACTCCTGAGAGGATCCTTAAATGGGCAACGAATAATAATTATTCTGATCACACGAAATGCCCTAAATGTGACCTGAATGGCGCGGATATTACCCACATGTTTTTTTCTTGCCCACGTCTTAGTGAATATTGGGAAGGAATAATTAAGGTGATTGCTGATAGACTTGAGCAACCTATTTCATTTTCATATACTGATGTGTTGGTGGGCATCAATGGGGGTAATAGTGCGTTCAGAGATCTGTTGAATATTCTAATTACATGTGCAAGACTAACTATTGCTAGAGCCTGGATTCAAAAAAACCCACCAATAGTTTTGAAATGGTGGAGCCTAGTTAAGGAAACATATAATATGGAGACTGCTATTGCTGATTCAAGGGGTCTACAGGCCAAACGAAAAATTGATAGAATTTGGGGTTTATTTATGTCTTAATAATTTTCTTCTTAAAACTTATGTTTGTATGACCTTTTTATTTGCTATGGCCTATGCAATGTTTTATAATTGCTTACTGTAGTTATTGAAAATTGCTTTATATCTTTTGTAAATCGAAATGTTTTATGGTCGATTTGTCTTGTGTGCCCATTTGATGCAAATAAAAATTTTTTACAAAAAAAAAATATATATATAATTTTAGTAAAATCAAAAGGATGTGGCTAACGTCAAACCTAAAAAATAGCAGTTGCAGTTAAAACATAGGTACTGTTGAAAACAAACATATCCACACTTGGACTTGACTTTGATGAGAATGTAGCAGTGTACTACCCTCGATGTCGAACTTTGAACTTTTTTTTGTCAAAATCCTTCTTAACGAAGATAAACCGAACTCTATACGAACGCCAAGAACATCAGTTAGCTAAAACCGATACGCAGTCTGATCGAACTTTGAACTTTTAAAGGAGCCACACAGCTAATGATGTCACAAAAGGCCTCAAAACCGAAAGATAAATCATGAAATTCCTAATCTTGGTAGCGGTTAGTGATAAAGGAATTGTTTTCTTCTGGCCATTTGCTTATGCATAAGACAACGGTCACAGCTGCCAAGTGACACCCTCATTACACGTGACACCTTGACCTAATCCTGCTTTTCAGTCAACGGCCCAGTGCATTGTGGGTCTTTAAAGTATTAAGTACAGTATTACTGTTGCAGCAGGCAAACTGTTGTTAGATAAAAGAAAGAGTAGTTCATGGTGTTACACATAACAAGGTCCATTTTAGATGTTTTTTAAAGTATTTTAGTCCTGTCAACGTAGTATATACTTGATTCTTCTTTGGAGATGCAGCACTGAAGGCTGCTTGCTTTTAACTGAAATGTGTATGGTCAAATGAAGGTGGTCAGAGGGGTCACCAAATGAGCCTCTACTGACATTGATGAGCACGTCATGGCTGGATACTTGCCAGCTCGCCTAATTGATCAAGTCCACCAAAGATTTTATTCAAACGTATTATTGCACCTGTATCAAAGGGAGTTCCCAACTGTAATGTTGTTTGTTGCACCCCCAATGATGTTGACACACGCTGTGCAGGTTTAAGGTATAGCTTTATTAAGGGGAAAGATCTCTACAAGAGAAGCGCCGAGCGTCTTATCAGATTGCGCTCCGGTCGCTCAATGCCGCAATTCTGTCATGCGCGCATGCGCAATCACTCGCGCTCTAGACGTCCGTTACGTCACGTGGTGACGTAAGCAAAGGACTAGAGCGCTACACCACATACCTCCCCTTTTTATACATACATCAAAACGATCATAAGTCCCATCTAACAATCCCCCAGTTCAAAGTCTTTGAAGCGAGCAGGCCTGACCACCACTCTTCCCACTTGTGTATGCCTTACCGGGGTGGAAGTTTCTAGGGCACTGTCTCCTCCGGACTCACCCTACAGTCTCTCTTTAGATTACATTCACTTCTCCTGGGAGTCTCACTCTCCATACCCTCTTCTTCTTCCACACTTGGTCTCTTCATTTCTTCCACTTCACCATGTCTTTCTCTTTCTTCCGGTCCATCTCCTGCTGGGACGACCTCATCTCTGCTGCTGCTCAGTTCATGCTCTGGTTGACTTTCTTCTCCTTCCTCCAGCCATTTTAGGATCTTGTTGATCTTCGCCATGCGGTCATAGGACCATACATTCCCATCGCTGAGCAAGGCTGCTCTATCATACACTTCTTTCACTTGCTTTGGCGGGCTGTATTTGCTTTCTCCTTTCCTCTTCAGTGCCGCCAACGTTACTCTCACCCATTCCCCTCTCTCAAGAGCTGTTTCTTTAACGTGTCTCCTCTTATCAAAATGTTCGAGTATACTTTCTGGGCCTTTTCTAGATTGTGTTGCACAACCGTTGGAGACCATTTGCTTGTTAAAGTCTTTTCCCGCCACATCACATTGTCCTTTGTGAACAGGTGTCTACCTCTTAGTATTTGGAATGGACTGTATCCCGTGGAGGTGGGGGTAATCCTGTACGCCCCCAGCATACTCTGGACTTCTCTTATCCAGTCTTTACCTTTTAAGATGGCCGCTTGTATGGATCCCATTAGGACTCAATTGAATCTCTCCACTTGTCCGTTACTAGAGGGGTGGTACACTGAAGTGTGTTTACTCTTGATGCCATTCCTTTCTGTATACTTGTTCCACTTCTCAGATGTGAATTGTGGCCCATTGTCACTTAAGATTGTCCTGGGAATGCCTTCCCTTAGAAACACTGAGGTGAGGAATCTTATCACTGTGTCCGAATCCATTTCCTCCTGCACATGAACTTCTGGCCACTTGGAGTACTTATCTACCAAGACACATAGATACTTCTGCACACCTTGACTATCCAAAACTGGTCCCAGAATGTCTACTGCCACGTCTTCCCACGGGTTGTGGGGCAGATCAAATCTCCCTAAAGCTGGCCTTAGCGGTTTTAATACCTTGTCTGCACCTTGGCACTGTTCACAGTCTCTCACATATCTTTCCACTCTGACATCTACTCCTGGCCACCAGTACATTTGCTTAACCCGCAACTTGGTCTTCACAATGCCCAAGTGACCTTCATGCAGTTGGCTGAGTAGGCGCGGGATCAACTTCACTGAAGGCACCACCTTGTCTCCCCGATACAGGAAAATGCCGGTGTCGCTCACAGAAAGTTCCTCTCTCACTTCATAAAAGCTTCGGATAGTCTCTCCCAAGTGTTTCTTTTCCGGCCATCCTCGGAGTATGCATTCTTTGACCTCTGTCGCGTCTTCATCTTCCTCGTATGCCTGCGCCCATTCCTGTTTTCTGATCACCTTTTCTGAATCTTCCATGATCGCTATCATCTCCTCATTTTCCCTTGAAGGACTTGGGGCATCTTCCATGGCTGAGGCTAGGCTCAGGTAGTCAGCCACCTTATTGCGAGTGCCTGGTCATACGTGTATTCCAACAGTTTCAGCATCATCTTGGCTATGCGTGGGGTAGCGGTTGCATGTCCACTTGAGGTGAGGGCCTTGACCAACGGTTTATGGTCTGTCTGCAGACGGAATCTTGTTCCCCACAAGAACTGTCTGAATTTTCCCATGGCCCACACGACTGCGAGCATCTCCTTCTCGATTACACTGTATTTTTGTTCGGTGGTTGATAACGCCCTAGACGCAAAACTAAGAGTCTCTACCATGCCATCTTCTCTTTCTTGTGCATCACTGCTCCTAGTCCCCTGTCGCTGGCATCAGTAGTGAGTATGCTGTGCCCTTGAGGATCATGTCCATGCAACGGTACTGCTTGGCTTATGTCTCTCTTCAATTCATCGAATTCCTTTTGTGCTTCTTCGTTCCACTGGAACATTATCTTGTCCCTTATGAGTTGTCTTAAATGGTGCGTCTTAGTGGCGAAGTGCTGAACAAACTTGCTATAATATTATGCCATCCCCAGGAATGACCGTACTTCTTCTTTGCTCACCGGGGCTTTCGCATCACATATTGCCTTCACGTTTTGTCTTTTGGGAGTGATGCCTTGGCCACCTATTTCATGCCCAAGATATGTGACAGAGGACATCCCTAGGCGACATTTACTCCACTTTGCCATCAGGCCCTTCTCTTGCAGTACGCCCAGGACTCTGTACAATTTTCTATCATGGTCTTCCTTGTTCACCCCCATCACCAAGATGTCATCTTGAAAGTAGTGGATGCCCTCAACAACCTTAAACAACCGGTGCATTAACTTTTGGAAAACAGCAGCCGCAGAGGCCAACAGGAAGGGCATCCTGCGGAACTGATAGCACCCAAATGGGGTTATGAAGGATGTGAACTTCCTGCTCGATGGGTGCAAGTCTATCTGGTGATATGCGGATGCGAGATCTATGGTGGAGAACCACTTCACTCCTCTCGTTTGGGCTAGCATATCTTCTATCCGGGGCAGTGGAAATTTCTCCACGATCAGGCATTTGTTGATTTCTCACACACAAGCGCACCTTGCCATTGGGTTTCTTCGCCACTACCAAGGGGGCCAGCCACTCCGCGCTGTCTATGGGCTCGATTATCCCTTGTTCCTCCAGCCTGCGCAGTTCCAATTGTACTGCTTCTCTTACGGCAATAGCTATATTCCAGATTTTCTTTGAGAATGAGTTTATGCGTGAACTTTTCATCAAACACTTTGGGAAATTCTTTTCTGACCTTCTCTGGGTCTGGCCAACCTTCTCCGTCTGTTAGCAGTACTTGCTCTACACCTCCCAGGTCTAATTTAATACCTAGGTCTCCTTGGTCTTTCCAACCAAGCACCGCTCGGCCTTTCTCCGCCACATACAGTTTGCACTCAGATGTTCTCCCTCAGACCTCAAACTTGAGCACTCTGTATCCAACCATGGGGATTAAGTCGCTAGTATACGACACCGGTCGTATGTATGGTGGTTCCAGTTTGGCTCCCAAGCTGGGCTTGAACTCCTCTTCCCACACTGACCTTTGGACGATGGTGTACGGGGATCCAGAATCAATGGCGATCCTTATCTTCACCCCTCCAATCAGCATGCCCGCTCGTGGTTTGCTGGAGCGCTTGTTGTCGATTCCCAACACTTGGTCATCTATACACAGCACCAGATCCTCTTCATCCTGCTCTTCTCCATCCCCCTCGGCATGGTCTCGGGCTATCCACTTTACGACTGCTCTTTTACTTTTCCTACGGCACACCTTCTCGTATTGGCCAACGAGACCACAGAACGAGCACTTAGCTTTGAGCGCTGGACTCCGTTCATCTTGGGCCGCGTGGTACGCACTCCTGCATCTGTAGCACGTGGTCTTGCTGTCGCCGGCTTGTCTCCCTTGTTGTCCTGGTTTTCCCGCCCATTTACCAGTGCCTCTTGGGTCGTTAGGCGGTGATCTGAATCTTCCTGAGGGCTCTCCATCGTCCATTCTGTTCACCATCGTACGCTGGACACTCTCCCTCTTCGCTGCATCGGCACACCGTTTCGGCAACTCCGCTTTCTTTACCATTGCTATCACTTCTTTTATTGATGCCACTCCATGTGCCCACAGTTTATCCTGGACGGTCTTGTTGGTGGTATGCATCACGATTTGGTCTTTTATAAAATCATCTTGGAGTGCTCCGTATTTGCACTTGATCGCCAACCTCCTCAGCTGACACGTAGTCGTCTATGGACTCTCCCGCCTCTTGTTTCCTCTTTTGAAAATTGAAGCGATCGATGGAGACGCCCACTGCAGGACGGTAGTGATCATCTAGATCCTCCAACGCATGCTTAAATACGTCCACATCCGCTGCCTGTCTAGGTGTGGGCACCAAATTTGTGAATACCCTTATTCCCTCCGGACCCAGATTATGTAATAGAATCCTTTTTCTACTAGCACTTGGAAATTCCTCTCCATTCTCATCCTCCAAGGCCTCAAGGTAATTTTTAAAGTATTCTCTCCAGTCCTCCCACTTAATTTGTGGTTCGCTCGATTTAGGCAGGAATGGTATGAGCGCAGTGAGCGAAGAGGCTTGAGCGCTCATTCTGGCCCTATCCTCCAGTGCTTCGCCTTGGCTCCTGGGGCTCCCTGGCGCACTCGCGTCCCTCTCTTGCGCCGCGCTGGGTCGGGGGTTTCCTTAACCCCTCTCGCTTTGAACGTTCTGTTCCGCCAGGGCCTCGGTGGTAGGTGCGCTTCACTGTGAGCTTCCTCTCCAGGGCGCGTTGCTCTCACCTCTGGGGTTTGTGCTGGGGTCTTCCTGTGCCCCTGCGCTGCTGCCACGCTCCTCTTATAGTGCCTAGCCAGGGGTTCAGCTGCTCGTGGGCTGCTTGACTGGCGGGGGTCTTCTCCACTTCCTGTTGCCACGTGGGCATCCTCTGCCTTGCACAGGTGTGGGTCCGTTTGTTTTATTTTTTTTTCTTGTGGGGGATGTCCCACCTTGTCGCCACTAATGTTGTTTGTTGCACCGCCAATGATGTTGACACACGCTGTGCAGGTTTAAGGTATAGCTTTATTTAAGGGGAAAGATCTCTACAAGAGAAGCGCCGAGCGTCTTATCAGATCGCGCTCCAGTAGCTCAATGCCGCAATTCCGTTGTGCGTGCATGCGCACTCACTCGCGCTCTAGAAGTCCGTTACGTCGCGTGGCGACCTAAGCAAAGGACTAGAGCGCTACACCACACCAACTGTTGTAAGAGAAGCATGGCAGTGAGTCTGTCTACAATTGGCATAAGGTAAACGTTCAAACGTGTAATACAGCGACATCAGTGAGTGCGTGTGTGTTTCTGCTTGTGTATGTCTTTCATATGTTTAGCAGTTTTTCTGGGAGTATGAACTTATTTATATGTTTGAATATGTAACTGTGTGTTTGAATGCTTGTGGTTGTGTGGGTGTAAGATTGGCATTGCACATCTTCAAGTGTTGTTTCAAAGTCGTAGGGGCCAAATGTACAAATGCATTTACTGGTCGCAAATCTTGCAATTCAATAAGTGGCAGAGTTTGCTCAAAGTGTCAGTTTTTCGTGTTTGTTTGAATGTCCAGCAGGAGTTATCATTTGCCTCTTTGATGCTTGCCAATCAATCACCAGCTAGTCCAAGAATACATTTTGATGCAGTCCTCTGGCGACTATAACGTAGTTCTTGTTCTCGGACATTATCATGTAAAAATATGCTTTAGTTTTAGCTATGAACCCATATTCTCTTGTTAGATGGCTTATCTCTCTGGCTCTGGAGATGTTAGTTGTGTCTGACTCTGTAGGTCACATGATGTATACTGTGTTCAGCATGTTTACCTGTAACCAAGAAAGTGGGGAGCGGGTGTGGCGTAATGGCCAGAGCTGCAGACTTCAGAGCTGTGGAACCAGGTTCGAATCTCTGCATCGGCTCAAAATCCTCTGATTCTGGGCACGTCACTTAATCTCCCGCTAAATGTACGTGTCCTTAACTGGTGCTCAGGAAAAATGTAGGTGTTGTTGATTAAGTGCTAGTGCTGAGCACCGTAAACCACCAGCTCAAATTAAACACTGGTGTCATACAGCTCTTTTCCTTTTCGGAGAAACGGGTCCCAGATGTTGTTAAACACAAGCAACTGGTCATTTAGTTTATAGATCTTTCTTTCATGTTAGCCATGTTAAGATGTCTAGCCATTCTTCGCAAGTGGTGATATATCTGATTTCCATCTTCTCTAAGTGTGCATCAATTTCAGAAACTCCAAAACGGCGTCCATCTATCTCGTTTCATGGGAAGTGAAATCTATTGAGTCTTGTAATTGAGGATGATCGCCACTTCTGGGGAGTCATTAATATCATATTTCCTCCTATTCACAGTGCATCATACTGAGTGGCATAAAGTATATAGCTTAGGGCAGCGGTTCTAAAGCTTTGGACTACTGTGAACCCCCACTAAGTCATTATTGGAATTCGGGGACCCCAGCCGAATCAGTTTCTATGATTTGAAACTCAAAACAATATACAAAAATATACAAAAAAGTATATGCCATCTAAATATCCAAATATTTAAACATTTTGTTTGATTCACAATGAAAAAATAGTAACCGTTTTCAAATTTGCTTCTTCATTTCTGTACACTTTATTATTTGTAATGTCTTAATTTTAATATTATTTCATTCTGTAAACCATTCACGGACCTCTTGAGTAGGTGTTGCGGACCCCAAAGGGTCCTTGGACAACAGGTTAAGACCCACTAGCTTTGAGCATGAACAAATAATGTGCATCATAAAACTTTCTGGTAAAACATAGATGTGTATTAGACTGGCTGCAATTTACTATCTTTTTTTAACAGATTATTCAATATCAAGTAAGTAATAAATAACCTTGAGCCCAGGAATTACATATACAGGAGATCATTGCATATTAAGGGGGGTTCTTCAGAGTCTCACAGACAGGGAAGTCCACCATAATGTGGTGGAGTACCCTGTCCCCCAAACTAAAAGTTCACTTTCTCGATTTAGTCACTTGCTCCATCCATAGAAACATTAGACTGATGGCCCCACGTACATCAGGCAATTAGTCTAAGTACCTCTTTTCCAGGCTGGCCGCAATATCCTTCATTACTCTGTAGTACACAAAGCGGATTTGCTCCAAAATCTGTTCAATTGACTCATGTTCACTAGTAAAGTCTAATCCATCATGATTGAAAACTATAAGCAAAGCAAGGGGGTAAGAAAAGAGCTGCCCCAGCTGCTTCAAGTGGTGTTACTCACTCAGATGCTGCAAATGTTGTGACTTCTGAGGTAATAGAAATTTTCAGGCAGCTAATGTGTCCCCCACTCGCACCCTATCCATGCACCCATGTTCCTTGTATGTCGTGTAACTTCCTTCCCGTACATGCTAGAAAGACGCATATGCATTTGCGTCCAACGTTAACATGTCAGTTATATAGTTCTCCAAGAAAATCCCGTTAATTAGGCTTCTAGGCCTATGGTGCCAACGTCTTTACATGGTACACTTTTGAATCTCGCACACGTTTTCTCCATGTTTCCTGGCTCCGTCGAGCTAGGCCCTTAATTGAAGCTCCGAGTCTCTTCTGTCTCTGAAAGCTGTATGCATCCTTGACCTCTGCCTTACTTCCTGCCCAGCGAAGCGGTGCCCGGCTCAGCCTGGCCTGCCTGCCAAAATAGTATTTTGCCTACAGGTTATCAGCTCAGCCTCCTCGAAAACACATTCCAGTCTAATGAAATAGGTAAACATATTCCCGGCTGCAGAGCGAAGGGCCCGGCCTTCCTGTCCTCCTTGCAAGTGATTTACAGAACCCGTTACCATGGTAGGCCCATGGCCCCGCGCATTGCACCAAGACACGTATGCACGCACTAGCATCCAGTATTGAACAGCCTCTGTCCGAGAGACCTTTTACTTCAGACACTACATCCTCTAAACATGAGATGTTTATGTTTATGTTTATTAAAACTTTTATAGCGCGCTCTGTTACCACCGGGTATCCTGGCGCGGTGAATGAATTGAGAACATAAGTGCTGGAGCAAGGCCTGGATGAACTACAAGAGAGGGGCATTGAACAAGTGGGTCTTGAGATCTTTCTTAAACACAGAAATGGTTGGCGAAGCTCTAAGGGAAAGGGGGAGAGCATTCCAGGCAGAGGCTGCTTTAACTGAAATGGATTGACCTCCCATACGTGCATATTTGAATTTAGGGGTAGTTAGTAAACAAAGATTGGCCGATCGAAGGGCACGGTTGGGAGTGTAGAATGAAAACCTTTTCTGCAGATATGTTGGTCCCTGGCCATGGACTGCTCTGAATGCCAACACAAGAATTTTAAACAGAATTCGATGTGGTACTGGTAGCCAGTGCAGACTGCGTAAGTGGCTACGCACGCTTGACCTCCTTGGGAGAGAGAAAAGCAGACGTACTGCAGCATTTTGTATCACCTGCAGGCGGTGAACCATGTACGCAGGTAGACCACTGAATAAGGCATTGGCGTAGTCGAGCCGGGATAGGATCAAAGCTCGAAGAACAGACTCCTTGGCTGCCCTAGGCAGAAGAGGAAAGAATTTCCTCAGGGCACGCAAGGTGCCAAAGCAAATGCCGGTCAATTTTTTTATGTGATCCGCAAACTTTAGATCCTGACCGAACCAGACCCCCAGGTTCTTAGCTGGGCCTCCTGTCGCACTGGGACAGGGCAGGTCCGGGGGCCAAATCTGGTCCTTGAAATTGTCAGGGAAGGAGCCGAAGAATAAGACCTCGGACTTATCTTCGTTGCACTTAAGTTGGACTTGTGCAAGCCACCTGAAAACTTCCGACAGACAGTGCTGGACTGCTGATGGATCGGACACACCCTTAGGCCATGTGAATAGCAGCTGAGTGTCATCAGCATATGCTATTATCTTGGCTCCCAGATGTTCCGCCAGATAAAGTAGAGGGGTCATATAAACGTTAAACAGTAAAGGGCTTAACGTAGAACCCTGCGGGACTCCAGTTGACAGTCTCTTCGGGGCCGACGAATAGGGGGGCATCCAGACCTGTTGAGTTCTATCACTCAGGAATGATGACAGCCAGTCAAGGGCCAACCCAGAGATGCCAACTGCACGCAGTCTGTCAATCAGTAAGGCATGTGGGACCGTATCGAAGGCGGCAGAGAGGTCCAATAAAATCAGGACCGCTCTGCCACCTCCGTCCAGGCACTCACGAACAGCCTCCGAAACCTCAACTAGAGCTGTCTCGGTACTGTAGGCAGCTCTGAATCCTGACTGAGCAGGATGTAGGGCGTGAGAGGACTCAATGAAGCTGTCCAGTTGTCTAAAGGCCACCTTTTCACACACCTTCGCCAGAGCTGGCAACAGAGAAATGGGCCGATAGCTCGATGGTAGTGCTGGGTCTGAACCGGCCTTTTTTAATAAAGGGAGCAGCTTTGCCTCCTTCCAACTTCTCGGAATCATGGCCGTGGAAAGGGAGAGGTTAATGATGTGCGTCACCTCTTGAGTAATGGTGTCCGTTATCCCGCCCAAAACCCTGGCTGGGCAGGGGTCTGAGGGAGATACCAGATATGCTATAGGTACAGGTCGTTCTGACATCCCAGACACCAGTCTCCTCTACTAGTGCTAAAGTCAAAGCCCCCAGTTCTCCCCAGTTACACGTCATACTCAGTTGCGCGCGCATCTAGGCCAAAAGTTTCTGCTGATCCTGCAAACTTTCTCTATGCATCCACCCACTTGTGACGTTTCTTGTGACGTTTCTCTGACATGTCCAGTGCACGCCCACGTGTACGCCTTCTTACACGCCTTCTGTTACGCACATGTGTTCTTATCTCTCTCTTTTCACCTGTTACGCCTACTGCATTCATTTCAATTATACTGTTTTACTATATATAATGTGTGATGTTAATAAAACGTTGAATATCCCTTCCTGAACCTTAGTGGTGATGGAACATGATGTCCTGTTCCTCGAGGATCATAATTAAAGCCCGTATGACTCAGATACCATGGACTCTGCCTCTCATTTGATTGAGCTATCCTTATTGATATTTAATGTATGGAAAAATAGTTCGGTATTTTTATTTACCACATAATTCTGGCGCCCGAACAGGCACCCCCCCCTTCCCCACTCGCCGGCGATGTTACGCAGGCCTTGACCCCTTCCACAGCCGTGAAGGAACCAGTGCACACCTGCGGGTTTTCCTGCTATCTCCCTCAGGCCCACGGAGGAGACGGAGACTGCGGTCCGGCATCCAGACGAGGCGGTGAGGAATGCGGAGGATCCCGACCAGAGCCCCAAGTCGAGAGAGCAAGGTCCGAGGTATCCGGAGGCCCACCTGTTCCGAAGCGCATGCGTGGTAGCGTAGTATCAGCCAGACGCCGTAGCAGTCCAGTCCAGTCCAGTCCAGTTTCCGAGGCCTTCAGTTTCTGCTTCCCGGTGAGTACCGTTGTTGGGAACGCATCTAGACGGGTTCATTAATTTGTGCCCGGTCAAGACAGGTCTGGGTACACAGACCTGGTCCAGACGTGTTCACTTAGGTGAACGCGGTATGACGTGTCCCTTAATGGGACCGGTATTGTCTGTACTGTTTTAGCAGTGCATCTAGTAATCCAGTATTCTAGTATTGTTTCTCGAGAATTTTCAGAATTTGTGTTTTCTATGTACCAGGTAATATCAGTCTGAAATGTTTCAATGTGTTTAATGTCGTGGTATGAATGATTGTTTGCTATTCATTACTGTGTTTATTGTGTTCACGTTCAAGTCAGTCCAAAAATGCCACTGTTCTCAAAATTACGTCAGATAGGAACTAGGAAAGGGATACTTGAAGAAGCAGTTCCCGTCCCGCCTAGGGACACTCCCGGACATTTTATGTACCACAAGCACGGCTTAGATGCCATACTGTATCTAGATTTGTGGGTGGATTATACTAGGGATCTGGAAGAGAAGTATAGATGGCCTGTCTCAGGGACATGGGATGCTGAATGCATCATGAGAGTAGAAGAAGCATTATGGAAGAAGAAAGCCAGACAATCCCAGAAAGATGCCATAGAATTGTGGCGTAAAGAAGCGCATAGAAGAACGGAGAAAGAAATCAGGAAAGCAGAGAAAAGTAGAGAAGAATCTGAAAAAGCCAGAGAAAAAGTGTTACTAGAAGAAGGTGAGCGAGTCAGAATAGAACAATTAGACCGACAAAGAAATGCCCTTATTACAGGCATGTATCCTGTTCTTGCCGAGGGCCTGCCCAAGGCGACCCCGGAAGTACCCCGTAACTTGCCACCACCATTGGTCCCCACTAAACTCCGTCACAAACAGACCGCAGCGGACATTTTCCTTTCTTCCTATTTAGATGATGTAGCTCCAGAATATACCAATGTACGTGTACCACCTGCTAATAATGTACAGCAGCCTATTCAGCCTGTTCAAAACATACAGCAGCCTACTCAGCCTGTTCAAGACGCAATACCACCACTCCCTCAAGACTCGACTCCCCCACCCGTTGTCATTTCCCATCCTGTCACAACTATACCTGTCACAACTATTCCTGTCACTACTACTACTGTCCCTCCTACTGTCGGTCCTTACAATCCTTTCGCTACACTGACAACCCAGAGTCTGCCTACATTACCTGCACCTACTTTCCAAGTTATGACACCAGCAGCAACCACACAGCTAGTTGATGGTTACGCTTCCGCTTCAGGAGGTCGTCCTGTCACCCCGCCTCAAGTAAAACGAATGACGCTTAGAGAAGCAGCATTACAACGTACACCCAGAGCTGCGACATTCGCTTCCCTTAGACAGTACATTACAGATTGTAGATATGATCCAGTACCAGGCGAAGAAGATATGATGTTATATTCATTACGTTTACCTAGACATGCACGAAAGGGACAAAGCAGCGAGAGAAGATGAGAAAGCAGATAGTGACGTCACTGAGGACGATGATATAGACACAGGAACACAAGACGGAACACGAGGCAGAATAGCGTACGTAGGTAGAGCAAGACCTTTTGACAGACCCATTCGTCTAGAAAACAAGAAACGTTTCCTTTCTCCCATACCAGAACAATGTTCTCTTGAACATTTATTCCAAGCCACTGATAAAATACTGAAAGAAAGAATAGGTTACAGTGAACTTAGTACCATGCATGATCAGGAATTAGCACGGTCTGCAGTACAATGGGCTGGAAATACTAGTATATATAAAGATGATTCAGTAGCGCAAACATTTTTTAGTCTTACCCCAGACGAACAGCGATTAGCTGGTATGTACATGATCCAGCATCTCATTACACTATATGAAAGTCAGCATTCTGATCCAGGTCCCATATATAATGTACTGGAAGAATTACTCCTAAAAAGATGGAGAGGCCTAGGTACCGATTTAATTAATACCATTCTGGAACAACGTCACAAATACAGAACTTTCCTGACCCCACATTTCGTTCCTGTTCCACCCCCAGTAAGACAACCATTTTACATAGACAGACAGAATCCCTTACGAGAAGTTCATCCCGTCCAGGCCACAGGGGGTGCGCTCCAGCGAGTATTCGTATACACCCCCCTGACCAAAATGGAATTATTGGAAATGAAGAAATTAGTGCCCTGTCATGATAAAGATCCAGCAGGATTCCACCGTGAATTAAAAGACATGTTACTCATGGGGGATTATACGTATCCCGACATTCTTAAAATGTTAAAGGTATTGTTGCCTGCCGGCATTTACGAAAAACTTAAAGAAAAAGAATGGGAGGTGGGAGATAAAAAGATTATTTGGACTGAATTAGAAGACGAAGAAAATGGGCGAGTCCCAGGTATAGGTCTTGGGGACAAAGCCAAAGCATTACCAGGATTATTAGTGCAAGTTTTGCCTAGGTTATTGACAGTTAAAAAGGAAGACTGGGATGCAATCTCAGCCTGCAAACAGAAACAAGACGAAGACACTAGTCATTTTTATTCTAGATTCGAGAAAGGTTTTATTATTAATAGCGGCCTGAAAACAAGTAGTGAATCATATCCACATCTTTTTGTGGCCAAATTAGTCGAGAATTCCTTACCACAGGTTAAAAACAGAGTACTGAAAGTCGAAAGTACATGGCAAGCTAATACTCCTTCCCAAATGTTACAAATGTTACAGTACCACCAGAACCGAATTAGAGAGGAACACGAACATGAACAGAGACGTATGAAAGATACGAAAATGAAAGTACTAGTTGCCCAGTCCGTCCCAGCAGACAGCCAGAAGAGGGGTACGACACAGACTAGTCATCCTGCAGCTCCTGTTAAAGGGAATTGCAACTACTGTAAACAGCCAGGTCACTATATAAATGAATGTCTGGTTCTGAAACACAATATTGCTACAGGCAGGACGAAAGAAAGACCGCGTCCACCTAGACCAGAACATGTTCCACAGAATATTCCACAGAACACGCAACCTCCCCAGAATGCACAACAACAGACAGTAGCTGTACCCCAGCCCCAACCCATTGCCGCCACGCAACATGTCACACAGCAAATGTACCAGTATGCACAGTCAGATTACCCCGATTATCAGCAGTATACATGAAACAGCCTAAAGAGGGAGGTTGGCTTGCCCCTTATCGAGGTTCCTGTAGATCAAGAGGGTCCCTATGTACATAGTCAGGTATTAGGGAAAGACAGAAAATTTTTGATTGACACAGGGGCGAGCAGAACTACCATCAGTCACGACGAGGTTCCAGGGGCACCCCTCTCAGGCTCACAGAATGTTTCCCTTGGATTTTCAGGAAAGCCTATTGTTAACGAAGTGTCAAAGCCAGTTCCCCTTGCAGTTGGTCCATTGTCTCGTACTACAGATTTGTTACTTACGAAATCATGTCCTGAAAACTTGCTTGGTATTAAGACGTTGAAAGCACTAGGAGCAGTGATATGTTGTTCTCCGGAAGGAGTAAGATTGTTTTTACGTGACTTTAAAGGTCATTATGTGTTGAGAGATTTTGATCCAAGATTGCAAAATGTACCACAGCATTTATGGGCGCAAGGTCCAACTGATGTAGGTTGTATGCACATTACACCCTATCGTGTCACACTCAAGCAAGGTGTTGTACTGCCCCGAATCCGACAATAAAAATTGCCACCCGAGGCTGTAACAGCCTTACTAAAAATTATTGACGAGCTCATTGCACAAGGAGTAGTTGTAGAAACTGACTCCAATGTATGTAATTCTCCGATCATTCCGATTCTTAAACGAACTGACCCGAATGCACCTCCAGTCTACAGACTGGTGATCGACCTTCGAGAACTGAATAAATGCATAATACCACAGTACCCAGTAGTCCCAGATATTTCTTCCCTATTGACTGCCATTGATTCCGAAGCAGCGTTTTTTACCGTAATAGATCTCAAAAACGCCTTCTTTAGTGTCCCCATTCATCCTGAAAGCCAGTACCTTTTCGGATTCTGTTTAAATGGCCGAAGCTTCAAATTTGCACGTGCACCTCAAGGGTTCACAGAAAGTCCTAGTATTTACAGTCAAGCTTTGAAACGACAACTAGACAGTATTCACATGCCTACTGACACTGCACTGCTGCAATACGTTGATGACTTGTTAATTACAGCACGGACCGAACGTGACTGCGAACGCGCATCACTGACAGTCTTGTATTTTCTGGCCGAAAAGGGGCATAAAGTGTCCCCTTCGAAGCTACAATTCTGTGCCCATCAAGTGGTATACCTTGGACACTTGCTGTCCAAGAGGGGTAGACAGTTGACACCAGATCGTATCCAGTTAATTGCACATCTGCCACAACCCAAGACACAAAAGGAGGTACGGGCCTTTATTGGCCTCACTTCTTACTGCAGACAATGGATTCCTCAGTATGCATATCTAGCCAAGCCACTCATACAGTTGACAACACAGGAGGCAGCGACTTCGACTGTCCTCCCTTGGACTCAGGAACATACACAAGCTTTTAATGACTTGAAGAAAGCTCTATGTCAAGCACCTGTTTTAGCAACACCATGTTACAGTAAACCTTTTACACTTTTTGTCACAGAATGCGATGGCACAGCATTATCTGTTCTCACACAAGATCAAGCAGGACACCACAAGCCTTGTGCTTATTTTTCTAGTACATTGGATCCAGTGGCCCAGGCCTTGTCTGCATGCTTAAAATCAGTTGCAGCAACAGCTCTAGCTATCAGACAAAGCGATTCAATAGTGTTAGGACATCCCGTGACAGTACAGGTTCCACACTCCGTGGAAGTTCTCCTGAACCGAACCCAGACTCAACACTTGACCATAGCACGACTGACAGGATATGAACTGACACTGTTCCAGCCACACATAGAAATCAGACGTTGCAACATACTCAACCCTGCCACATTGTTACCCTCAATTACACCTGATCCAGCACCACATGACTGTGTAGAAGTCATTAATACAGTGACGAAGCCCAGACAAGACTTGACAGACATTGCATTGCCCGACCCAGACCTGACACTTTACGTGGATGGTTCATGTATGAGAACAAGTACAGGAGAGTTAGTAGCCGCATATGCAGTGACCACTGAAACTGAAGTCATAGAAACACATCGTATTGACACATTATCTGCCCAAGCAGCAGAGCTCATTGCTCTGACCCAAGCCTGTATACTAGCCAAGAACAAGAAAGTAAATATATACACAGATTCACAGTATGCATTCGGGGTCGTTCACGACTTCGGTGTTCTCTGGGAAGAAAGAGGTTTTTTAACTTCTCACGGTGCCAAGATACAACATGGTCCCCTCATTCAAGCCCTGTTGGAAGCAATACATTTGCCTACAGCCATAGCCATCATGAAGTGCAAAGCACATACTAAAGTCACCGATACTATTTCCCAGGGTAACGACCTGGCAGATCGAACAGCCAAACTCACAGCTCAGACTCAGACAGATATTCCGACTGATCCGACAAAGACTGAAGTCACTTCACTGACACATTGCATGACAGTTAAGGATCCCACACTAGAAGTACTCAACATACAGACACATGCAACCCCAGACGAAATCAAGAAATGGACTGAACAAGGAGGGATCCAGACAGATCAGGGATGGATGACGAAGGGAAGAGCCACATGGTTACTCCCCGACTCTATGGTTCAAGTTATCATTAACACAGCACATAGTCCAGCACACTTAGGAGAAAAAGCCATGTTAGACAGTTTACAGAATCTTTGGTTTAACAAGCATTTACGTGCAGCAGCGAAACAGAAAGTGCGTACCTGCATGATCTGTTGTCAGTTCAATCCAGGCAAAGGTATTCCCGTGGAACAAGGTGGATTTCATCCTCCTGACCATCCTTTTGAGGTCCTCCAGATGGATTATATCCAGATGGACAGATGCCGAGGATTCAAGTATGTCCTCGTAGTTGTATGTGCCCTTTCCCGATGGACAGAAGCATATCCAGTCCCAGATTACACTGCTGTAACCACTGCCAAACAACTGGTCCGTGAATTTTTCCCGCAATACGGTTTGCCCCGTGTCGTGTACTCTGATAATGGTCAGCCGTTCTCGTCCGAGCTTATGAAACAGGTATCACTCCTGTTAGGTTACCAGTGGAAATTCCATTGCGTACGACACCCTGAAGCCGCTGAAAACACGGTTAGCGAAGGTCTGTGCAGAAAAAGGTGTAGATTGGATAGTAGCCTTACCAGTTGCCCTCTTTTACATGCGAATGGTAGCCCATTTTAGAACCGGATTGTCTCCGTATGAAATAGTATTGGACGTCCCCCAAACATGTGGGGTACGCCTATGCCCCGAAAAATTACAGATGTTGACAGTACTATGCTGACAGATTACCTAGCTTCCTTGATGTCTGCACTACTATCTTGTCGTTCACAGGTCGCGGCTGCCTTCCCGGACAATACCCAGGTGAAACCGCATGAAATCGTTCCAGGAGACCTGGTCTACGTTCGTAATTTTGACCGATCGAGCCCTCTAGAGCCCAGGTGGAAGGAGCCCAAATTGGTGTTGTTGACGACGAGGACCGCAGTAAAGATCGAAGGCCGGAAGGGATGGTTACACTCCAGCCACGTGAAGAGATTTTATGGATTGTGTCCAGAGACTGTAATCAAGGACTGCCCCCTTTCGGACACTGACTCTAAACTCCCCCTGTTAGAGAAAACTCCGCAGCAGGAGTACCGAGCCAAGTTGAGGTCTAGTAAGTCAGACAGCGTTTAATTGTTTAAGTCCCCCTCGGGTGAAGCGGTTAGACAGGTTTCTGACATGTATAAGATAGACCCAAGTAGTCAGAGAGATAGGCGAATTGAAAAGAGAGAAAAATATTGCAAAAATGTGCACAGTCGATGCGTTATCGCATAAATTTTTATGTTTCTTCTGAGTCTTACGATCATATGCATAAGTTTAATGCTACATGTTTTCTTTCCTCTTGATTCTCATGTACATACTTTCTCTAATGAAACTGTAGAGCACACTTTCAGCGACCTGCCTCCCCACGAACTGTCCTATCGATTAGCAATGCGCAATAATACATTCATTCGTATGTTACATCATTCTCACCAGACCAGCAATGCCACCAATTGCTGGGTATGTGGCCGACTCCCTCCCTATCAGAAATACAAGAGAGCTCTGCCCCTCTTTCCTTATCCGTTTACACATAATGGTTCGTGTGGTGCATGGTTTACTTTAATGTCCTCCCTAGATAGTAAGTCCACAGTTTCCCAAGGCGATTGGATATGGGGGAACCTGAATACAGTTATGAATAAAATATGTTTCCCAGACAAGGAAGGTCTTCCCCAAAGGACAGGGACCGATCTAGAAAATGAAGTATATGGATTAGGTAATTTTACACTTAACCTCATGATTCTGAATGTGCAGTCTGAGACTAATTCGGACTTGCCGTTTATTACAGTTTTGCCAGTGAAAGGCGAATTATGCGTCAGAAAGAATGGTTCAGTACATCTAGGACACAGTGATTGTAATACTGTGGTCGAATTCAGTGATAAAGGAAAGTCTACTTTCAAAGCCTCCCGCCATTCTTATTTTATATGTGGTCAGACAGCTTATGTACGTCTGCCATTAGATTGGGATGGGACGTGTTATACCGCGTTCCTATTGCCACCTGTTTCCTAGCCCCGCCTGATTATCATCGAAATTCACATCTTGTGCATGTAAGACATAGAAGGGAGATCAAGACCCCGATTGTCGACCAGACTGAAACAACATGGGAGCAATATACAGATTTCAATAAAGGATTCTTTTTCTTTGTAGGTCCTGTTCAGAACAGTAAATTGATACGCAAATTAACCAGAACTTTGGAAGCAGTAGTGAATGAGACTACTTCTGCTTTAGGTAACCTGACCGAAGAGCAGTCTGCTATGAGACTTGTTGTTCTTCAAAATCGCCTTGTCCTTGACGTCATCCTGGCCGATAGGGGCGGGGCTTGTAGAGTCATCGGATCCAGTTGTTGCGTGTTTATTCCTAATAACGCGCCATCCATGTATAAGGCCATAACACGGCTTCATGAAATTGCTCACCTGATACACCAGAATCCAGGCACTTGGACTTGGTCCGGTTGGCTCTGGAGTGTGATTTCCGCCTGGGGATGGAAATTGTTGTCATTCCTAGGAATAATACTGCTCATAGTATTCAGTTGTTGTCTCTGTCTGCAATGTGGGCCAGCGATTTGCGGCTTGTGCGCCACAGCTTGTATTCCCCGTCCAAGTACACTTTCCCGTTCCCGAATAAAGAAAGAAGAACAAATGATGCTATATGAACAGATAGATGGTCTCATGAACATAGATATATCCTAAAGGGTGTAGTAGGGGCCAAGGAGGGAATGAGGTAATAGAAATTTTCAGGCAGCTAATGTGTCCCCCACTCGCACCCTATCCATGCACCCATGTTCCTTGTATGTCGTGTAACTTCCTTCCCGTACATGCTAGAAAGACGCATATGCATTTGCGTCCAACGTTAACATGTCAGTTATATAGTTCTCCAAGAAAATCCCGTTAATTAGGCTTCTAGGCCTATGGTGCCAACGTCTTTACATGGTACACTTTTGAATCTCGCACACGTTTTCTCCATGTTTCCTGGCTCCGTCGAGCTAGGCCCTTAATTGAGGCTCCGAGTCTCTTCTGTCTCTGAAAGCTGTATGCATCCCTGACCTCCGCCTTACTTCCTGCCCAGCGAAGCGGTGCCCGGCTCAGCCTGGCCTGCCTGCCAAAATAGTATTTTGCCTACAGGTTATCAGCTCAGCCTCCTCGAAAACACATTCCAGTCTAGTGAAATAGGTAAACATATTCCCGGCTGCAGAGCGAAGGGCCCGGCCTTCCTGTCCTCCTTGCAAGTGATTTACAGAACCCGTTACCATGGTAGGCCCATGGCCCCGCGCATTGCACCAAGACACGTATGCACGCACTAGCATCCAGTATTGAACAGCCTCTGTCCGAGAGACCTTTTACTTCAGACACTACATCCTCTAAACATGAGATACCAGATATGCTATAGGTACAGGTCGTTCTGACATCCCAGACACCAGTCTCCTCTACTAGTGCTAAAGTCAAAGCCCCCAGTTCTCCCCAGTTACACGTCATACTCAGTTGCGCGCGCATCTAGGCCAAAAGTTTCTGCTGATCCTGCAAACTTTCTCTATGCATCCACCCACTTGTGACGTTTCTTGTGACGTTTCTCTGACATGTCCAGTGCACGCCCACGTGTACGCCTTCTTACACGCCTTCTGTTACGCACATGTGTTCTTATCTCTCTCTTTTCACCTGTTACGCCTACTGCATTCATTTCAATTATACTGTTTTACTATATATAATGTGTCATGTTAATAAAACGTTGAATATCCCTTCCTAAACCTTAGTGGTGATGGAACATGATGTCCTGTTCCTCGAGGATCATAATTAAAGCCCGTATGACTCAGATACCACGGACTCTGCCTCTCATTTGATTGAGCTATCCTTATTGATATTTAATGTATGGAAAAATAGTTCGGTAATTTTATTTACCACACTTCTCAACAGTATGTCTATGCAATACCACCATGAAATACTAGTGAGTCCTAGGGCCTTATTGAAAGTTTGGCTGACATCAAAAACATGGTAGATGTCTTGTCTTTCAGATTACAAGTATCAACAGCACTCGAAAAACAGTTAAAAGCACGTGTCCTGCCTGCCTAACTCTAAATAAGGCCCTAAATCAGTTGTTCACATTCAACTGACTTCCCCAAACCTACTGATCCTTACCACGGCACCAATAATAATCTAGCAGCCCAGCTTGCTATGAACTACAAGGGATTGGAAAGGTGAGATTTTTTATCTCTAGAATCAGAATAGTATTTCTAGCATCCCGCCACAGGTCGACTTGAACCTTTTTACCTATCATAGAGTGTAGAAGGCAATCTACTTCAACATCGTAGTGTCAATTTGAACTATCCCCATTGCTTTCCCCAAAGAACCACTGACAAAAAGTCAAGTTTAAAGATTTATTATAAAGCCAAAAGCAGTTGTGTGTATAAACACCTCAGTAAAAGGTTCAGAAAGTAAACAGGCACTAATACAAACATGATCCTACGGAAAAGTCTCAATCGACTAAGAAACAATACAAGTATCAATTCCAAAACCACCAGACTAGCAAGAATTGCTATAATCTGGGTTTTAGTAGGCATCGAAGAAAAGAAAAAATACATCCAGATTAATCTGTCCCTATACTATACTAAGTGACATCCCTACTTTACAAAGTTCCCTCCTAACAAAGGTGTCAGCCGTGGTGACTTCCAAAGAAGCACACTCACTTGGTTCGGACTTAGCCTAAAATCCCATCTCGCATAGCAAAGCTCTCTGCCTACCCAGCATCTTTCTTCGCCCTCATGCGCATCTGCTTTGCTCTCCTTCGGGGTGCTGTCCCTAATACAAACCCCACAATATGGACGACACGCCCTAAGGTACGCCCCTCTCAAAAGTATTAACTTTCAAAGGAAACTCCATTACGACATCTTCATCCTTGTTCGTTGAAAAACGTCCTTGGGTCCCAGAGTCTTCTCCTCTTGAAGTTGCTTCCCTAAATTCCGCAGCCACTCCTCCATGTCTGGGACTACCATCCTAACGCTCATACACAATGGGCCCTTCTCTACTATCTCTAGTTAACCTTGCACCTGCAAAGGAACGCACATAAATCGATTCACAGTTCCATGCTACTTGCAATTAATTTTCTAAAGCAACCTTCTAGGAAAGACATTTCCATGATTTAATGTGAAGTGAAACATTCTTAGTTCGGCCTACACAGTCTTTCTCCCCACCTGGGCCTCTGCACGTTTCGGGATATCACATTCTAACATTGGCAAACATTTTCCTGTTCATTAGACCTTAATCATTATAATAAAAAGAATACATTTTCTAACTTAACACTTCTATGTCATTATATGAATACAATAGTGAATTTCTAAACATGCATTTAAATACATCAATACCTATTCGAGTATCCTTTAACTGAATTAATATTTCACTGCAAACAACATTTCTAAGTTAACATGGCATTAGTATTTTCAGAGCACTTTACGTTACAGCTATGTAAATTCCGGCACATGGTTTCATAGCTCTGCGTCACATTTAAACATGGTTATAATCCTCTATATATGCGGGTGCTGATTATTCATGAATATGGTGCACCCCTACAATTTCTAACACAGTTTTGCGCTCTCTCAGTCCCCCCTTTGATGACCTGTGTCATCACCACCAACCCAACCTTCCTTAGGGTAGGGACAGAGCTACACAGGACTTGTCGCAATGTTACCTCGCCTGAGCATCTCTAATGCCCTTAGACTACGATATTGATTGTCTTGCAAGTTCTCCATTCTCTGTTCCTGTACTCTCAACGACCTTGCCAATCTATTTGACCTATACCATTTGTACAGTCTCAACAAACCCCATATTCTGATCACACATGCCACTATGATGATAAGGGGTTTCAGTACGTAACCAAGGAAACTCCTTCCCAGGCTTGCAAACCAATTTCCAGCACTTCCAAATCCCTTGCCAACCTTTTCCCATGCATTCTCTTGCGTCAAATCCTCAATTTCATAATGAATTGCAGTAATGTTACGTATATATTTCTTCAGATCCTTGGAATTATCTGGAATATACGTGCAACATTCCTGAACCTTTAAAAGTTTACAGACTCCGCCCTCTTTCGCTAAAAGAACATCTAAGGCAAGACGGTTCTGCAAAACCATCGCCCTTATCGACAACATCTCACCCTCAATCAACACCAATGATTTTGCTGTACTCATTGACAATTCATCCACCACAGTTGCCAACCGCCGTATCTTTACGTCATTCAGAATCACTCCCAACATTGGTATTGGAGCTCCAAACACATCCCCCACTATTGCACCAGCACTCTCTTCTCGCTTCACCCTCGTCAATTGTCCTCCTTCCACCAGAGCAAAGTCCTCGGTGTGGTATATCTTAGGAAAAATAATCGCCAGGTAACATGTCCCATACCACTTATCCGGCAACCTCACGTATGCATTTTTCCCACAGACAAAGTACACCATAGGGATCACTTGCATCACACTCTTTAGGAAATCCTTGGTGTAATATTCTAATGTGAAAGTGTGTTCACAGGTTGTCTGGCCCACGTACACATTTTCATAATACGTCTTTGGCCTGTGAAGGCACAATTTCCCTTTCTGTACCTCATCCAATGCTATCGGACCATAGCTTCCCCTTGTCTTATGCAACTTCTCCTCATCAGTCCAATCTACTTTACCTTGGCCTGACACCTGCAACTGCTTCTGTTTTTGATACCTATCCTCTACCTGTTCTATGAACTTCTTCTCTACCTCTGCCAATGAACAGTTCAAATTGTGTCGATGAGCATATGAGGTGTCTATTCCTCGCGTTGGAATGAAAAAGTATCTAAGTCTATCCTCTGACTTATAATAGTCCCACTTGTTCAAATGCTTATAGTTTGGGACTTCCGGTAGCACAGCATCATAATTCGAAAATAAATATTCAAAATGATTCCGCCCATAAAATATGCTAAGCAGCACACTACATGAAATTCCATACGTCAACGGCAGGTGATGGTATCTAATACCCTCGTCTACTGAAGCTGGCAACTGCATACACACATAACAATCTTTCGCATCCATCGCATCAATGTACTCATACAACATCTTGGCATACGCATTCTTTCCAAAGTTTCCTTTGGACAAATCTGCATGTAATCTACAGCTTTCTTCTGCTAGCAAAGCTTTCTCGGCTCCTATGTTTACCTCTTTCTGGCTAGGAGTGGTGGGTGTAGGTGTTCCCTCGACCCCCGCTTCCTGCCCTTGTGGTGCTAAATAGGAAACTAAAAATACTAAGAATATAAAGAAAATCACTACTCCTATAAGTGTGCCTATAATACATTTTGCCCTAAGAGTCGGGTTCCCAGCCTCCATGGTCTCAGACAGTGTGATTCATTTCCAGCAGCAACACAAAGTCTCTTCCTTGGCTTTATGAATTTCTCGAACCACACCTAGAAGCAGAGATCCCCTTTCAAATCTACATTTCCATTTTGCATTCAGGCGACCCTGACCCTTCTCCGTCCTCTAAGGGATGTCCCTAAATTTCTTCTTCTTCCACTCGGCTCTAAGTAATTTCAACAGCTATTTATAAAGTCTTTACTGATCAACTATGAGATTTTCTCCAACTGCACAGAGTACGTAATCCAAGATTTCCATCCGAAGGACTACAGATTCAAAAGCAGGTATCTCAGGGCCAAATGTAGGAAAAACCAGTCTATTCAGGATCAAGTCATTTATCTTGCTTAGGAAAGGGGGATTAGGAATCGTGATTGTCAGTATACCTTCAATTTCCAGTCCAGGTACCAACAGTATCACTTCCAACTTAACATTGGGAGTCGTATCGGTCACAAGCACCGACCTTACCCTCCCGGATCTCAGTACACCTGGCATTTGTCAAAGGGTAGGTCCACTCCGGAGTGGCGTATCTTCGACAAGGTACTCTCACCCTCCTAGATCTCCTCGGACCTTTCTCCTCTGACTCTCTGTTTTCCCCTTCCGGGTGTGATTCTTCAGATACAGGTGCAAGATCTCTTTCAGAGGTCAGCCTCACGTTCACCCTTTTCCGCCTTTAAGGCCAACTTGCCTCTGTGTTGTTCACTCCTCTGCTTCTCGTCGGCACAACCTGCTCATCACTGCCTTCAGCTCTTTCAGGGTCGAGATCAGCAGCTTCCCTCTTCTGAGGCGGATTCTGTGTTACTGCTGTCGTGATCTCCCTCAGCTCGGTCAGATGAGTTACCAGCCTCTTCAGGCACCCCCACAGCTTGGCTTGTCCCCTCTAGTGGATCTTCCTCCACAGCTGGATTTCCTTCAACGAGAGGAGCTGTTTCTTCCAGGGGTGCTGGGACTCTTCGGGTGTGAGAAGCATGTATCCAGTTCGGCAATCCACCACACTTTACGGCAGTGTTCGTCACCAGGATAACTTGAAACGGCCCTCGCCAGCGCACGTCCAAGCAGCTCTTCCTCACGTGCTTCCGCACCAGGACCCAGTCACCGGGACATAGGTCGTGGCAAAGGTCTCTAGAAGCCGGGATTTCAGCAGTCTGCACCTGAAGAGACACAGAATGGATGACATCAGATAGTCCCTTGCAGTAGTCAAGAATCAGATCATCTGTGATATTTAGCAAGGCTGCTGAAGGGATGGACGGCAATCTCATAGCTCTTCCCATCAGCACTTCATGAGGTGAGAGTCCTGTCCTCCTGTCTGGTGTACTACGCATGCTCATTAACACCAATGGTAAAGCATCTGGCAATTTCAGGGACGTGGATGAACACACTTTCGCCATTGGAGCTTTGAGGGTTCCATTTATTTGCTCTACTATGCCAGAAGCCACTGGTCGATAGCTACAATGCAATCTCTGGTCAATGTTCAGTGCAGAGCAGAGCATTTTCACAACTTCACTGTTAAAATGTGTCCCTCTGTCTGATTCCAAAGAGGTCGGGACCCCGAATCTAGGCACTAACTCCCTCAACAATAATTTTGCTACTGTGAGTGTATCGCACCTACGAGTTGGGTATGCCTCAACCCATCTGGAAAACACACACACATTCACCAAGACATATCTGAGGCTATTACACTTCGGCATCTCGATGAAATCCAGTTGCATTCTGTTGAAAGGCCCTCCAGACCTCCCAACGTGACTCAACGTGACTGGTGTCCTTTTCCCAACATTCAATTGTTGACACGTAACACATCTCTGACACACCGCTTCCACAGCCGTTCTAAACTTGGGATTGTACCAGGTCTGCCTAAACACTCGTATCATTGCATCCCTTCCCAAATGCACAGGACCTTGTATCTGTCGAGCCATCAGGCTCACTAGTTCATTTGGCAACACAGCTCTTCCATCAGCTGAAATCCACAAGTCCAGATCCCCTTTAGTACAACCAAAAGTCACCCATACTCTTTTCTCAAAATCAGACGCTGCATCTTCCTCAATTCATCCCAAGTATCTGCCACTTCAAGTATCATGTTTAGCTTGGTCCCTTTATGCATGCCCTCAATGACTTGATCAGTAAATGAGTAAGCTTGTTCTGCACAATAACGTGCAACTTCATCCGCATAACGGTTTCCCAGGGACACAAAATCCGCACCTTTGCTGTGTGCTGTACATTTCACCACAGCGATTTCTGCTGGACCCTGCAGAGCTTCCAGCAGTAACCTGACAAATTCTCCATTCCTGATAGGGGAACCTGATGATGTCATTGAGACCACAACTGACCGAAGTCATGAACCACACCAAACCCATATCGGGTGTCGGTGTATATGGTGACTCGAATTTTGTTGGCTGCCAAACAGGCACGCGTCAACGCAACTATCTCAGCCACCTGAGCGGAGTGTACTCCTTCTAAGCAGGCAGCTTCGATTATCCCATGAATCGTGCAAACAGCAAAAGCCACTCTTAACTGTCCAGCATTGACTCTTATACATGAGCCATCTACAAAGAGAATTTCATCAGGGTCTTCCAATGGCTCATCGACAATGTCTGGTCTAGGTTTGGTGCACAGTTCAGTCACCTCAAGGCAGTCATGGTCGTCACAATCATCATCTAAAACATTTGGCAATGGCATCAACGTAGCAGGGTTCAAAACCGAGCACCTCTTTAGGGTCACATTCTCCGCAGTAAGTATAACCTGCTCGTAGCGTGTGAGCCTATTGTTGGTCAAGTGCTGCGTTTTGGTCCTGGTCATTAACAGTTCTACTGAATGTGGAACATGTACCACCAATGGATGTCCCATCACTATGCTCTCACATCTCTCAATGCTGACACCGGTTGCAGCAACGGATTTGAGACATCCGGGCAACGCTGCGGCTACTGGGTCTAAGGTACTCGAGAAATAAGCAACTGGTCTACGGACACCTCCATGATCTTGGGTTAGAACTGCTAACGCGCAACCCTCTCGCTCGCAGCAGAATAATGAAAACAATTTGGTGTAGTCAGGCATTCCCAGAGCCGGAGCACAACATAAGTCTTCTCTGAACTCAAGGAAAGCCATCATGCAGTCTGTGTCCCATGGTACCGGATCACTCACATCCTTGAGCGTCAGTTTCTGTAAGGGTTTCGCCTTCAGGGAGAAATTAGCAATCCACTGGCGACAGCAGCCAACCATTCCCAAGAACATTCTAACTTCTCTCTGCGTCGAGGGCACCATCATTTTCATTATTGCCTCTATTCTGTCAGGAGACACTTTCCTTATTCCCTTCTCTATTCTGTGTCCCAAATACTGTACCTCTGGGAGACAGTATTGTAGCTTGCTGGGAGATACCTTGTGACCATTTTCTGCCAGATGGTTCAACAAAGCGACGGTGTCTATTCTACAAGCATCTTCTGTCTCTGACGCAACAAGGAGGTCGTCTATGTACTGTACAAGAACCGAGTTCTGGTGCAGTACTAGACTTTCAAGATTCCTTTTCAATAATTGATTAAAGATCGATGGGCTCTCTGTATACCCCTGAGGGATACGACGCCATGTTAGCACGCGATCTTCCAGCTTAAAAGCGAAAAGAAATTGGCTCTCCTCATGTAATGGTATTGAGAAGAATGCCTGACACAAGTCAATCACTATGAACCAATCAGCCTGTGCTGGAATCTGAAATAATATCACTGATGGATTCGGTACCACTGGACAACATGGAACAACTATGTCGTTCACTTTTCGTAAATCCTGCACAATCCTGAATATTCCATTTCCAGACTGACCCTGTCCTCCCGGTTGCATCTGGACTAGCATCAGCTTATCCTTGAGCTTCTTAGTCTTCGAGTCTATCTCATCACTGCAGTACCTTGCATACCTCAGGATCTCGTCTAAAGGTTTGTTCATCCAACAAATCAAATGTTGTTGTATCATTAGACAGATCTCGGGTCTCAGTCCCAAAACAAACTTGGACACAAACTGTCCCATGTCCTTCGGATCCATCACATCCAAGCCACTGCACTGCTTGAATATCTGCAACAGTCTCTCATAGTACTCATGAACTGTCTGCTTCGGTTCTAGCCTAGTTCGGTCTATTTTCACCCAATCTATGTCTTGTGGTGGCACCTTTGTTTTTAACCACGTGATCACCCGCTCGTATTTTATCATTACTCTTGGGGAAGGTCCATTTGTGAGTGCGTCTCATTCTGGCTCCTCTGTGGGCCATTCAACACTGATTTTACATGCTACCCACAGATCTCCCGGACCCACAATGTCAAACAATGTGTTCAAATCAACCCACAGTACCTTCGAAATCTTGACAAACCTCTCTACCTGCTTGTACCATTCTACTGGGCTCTCTCTCAACTTGGGAAATGTATTCTTGAAAGCAGCCAAATCTCCCCTACTCCAGGGTGCGTGCACATATCCTCCATGAGCAACTTCCCTCAAGGGGTATGCTTCTTTATGCATTAGCCCTGCTCCTGGGGGAGTCTCTATAGTGCTCCGCCTAACACTCTTCTTTTTTGACCACCTTTCCTCCCATTTATCCAGTTGGACCCATGTTTGGATTCCCACTATTAGTTCTCTGATGTGGGTTTTTAATCCGATCGCCCTCTTCTCGTCTAGATCTTGATCTGAGTACTGCAGCCTATGGCCAACCTGCAAGGCCTTTGTCCTGGTCAGATCCACTGAGTATTTGTTCGCTAGTTCCGTTAGCTTCTCGTGAGCTGTCCTAGCTCTGCGAGTAACATCTTTCGCTACAAACAACAATTCATCTGGTTCGTAAAGTTCTATTCTTTCCAGGGGTATTGTACCTTCCACTATCTCTTCCACCTCTGATTTAAGTCTCAGCACATCTATTCTCCTTGCCTTTATTGCTGCCCTCAATGTGCCTTGACTGGAGGTTTCACTCGAGTCTCTCCCCTTACATTCCTGACTCACTCGTCTGTCCTCCTCGGGTGTGTTATGGGGAGCACTTCCTCGCTCCCATCTTTCACGGTCCCAGTCTTGTCTTCTATCTGTAGATGCAAGGGGGGACGCTCCCCTATTTTCCTCCCCCCTACAGTCCCATCCATGCCTGCTTCCATTAGATGTACAGTGGGACATCCCCCTGTTGTCCTGATTTTCAGTGCCATTACCATCCCTTGACCTGTCGCTTTGGGTATCCACGATCGTCTCCCAAGTTTGCAGATCTGGTCTTAGTTCTCTGATTGGTCTTGGCTGTGGTCCTCTCAAATCCATCGGTCCTCTTAGACCCCCCTGTTCTCTGGATGAGTCTGCCGATGCTGCCAAAGGGGTGCTCCTTTCTACAGGTCTGGACCATCGGTTCCACTCGTCCGCCACATTACTTCTATCTTCGCTGACATTCCTTTCTCTATCTATTTGTGGCAGACTCTCGTTTTGTGTCTGTTCTGGGTTGTACACTGACACTATGGGACCTATGGTGACAGGTACCGTAAGAGCATCTGGTAGCCTCTGAGCGCTGGCCCCCTCTTCACAGTGTACCTGCTGTACAGTGAATCTTCCCACTACTCTCGCTTCTGGGGTCCGTTGAGGTACCCCCTCACCTTCCACCGAGCCGGACCTGTCCCCTACTGGGCCCAAGTCGCTCTCTCTTAGGACTCCACCGTCTACTACCGATGTCTCCCTTCCTATTTGGTGGTGGTGACCTCCCTTCTACTTCTGGATCATATGGAGGTGGTCTCTCCGACAACAGTCTCTCTATCAGACTGTCTTCCGTTTCACTATCATCATCCTCTGTACTCTTTTTCTGCGTTTCTCCTGCATTGACCAACAGTGGGTACAGTCTGTCTCCCTCTATGGTCTGCACTCTCCACCTCTTGGCCAGTGCATCCCACCTCGCGTCCTGTACCGCCCTGACTGATCTCTTCACTCTTTCCTGTCTTCTATCCATGTTCTTTTCGTGGGCTGCCCTGATCCATGCATTTAATGCTTCGAACTGTGTTGGTCTAGGCAAAGGTCGCAAAGAAGACATAGTCGCTTTTAACTGGTACAACACTTCTAATCTGAATGTTCCGTACCTAGGAAAGGTCAATTCCTCACTCCTGTCAGTCATCTTACACCAGTTCTCAAGCCACAGTATGGTATGTAACCCAACATTCGTAGCCATTTAATGGGCTGGCGTATCCTCGGGTGGAGCCTCTTCCCCACCCCGAGGTTTTAGCCTCTTTTCTCCCGAAAAACAACTTCGCAATCTTTTTAAACATTTCATGATGAAACCCACAATGTTTCCTTGTTTACTATGCTCGTTTACCTCACTATGACAATCCACCAATCTCAGCGTGGCTTCACTCTAACCGTCCTATCCCAGCGCGGCTCTTTCCTGACGTCACTCTCTTCCCGCTAGCCGCCCAATCTCAGCGCGGCTCCGCACTACCCGTCCTATCCCAGCTCAGCTCTTTCTGACATCACTCGCCTCCGTTTTGCAGCAGTTCCCCTCCTTTCTCCGCTCGTCTCTCGGTCATGCATGCGTCCCAATCATGCACTTGAAATGATCACTTCCGACCAAGCAACTACTTCCTTGACTGTACGTCCACAGTCTGACTGTAATTGTCACCGACTGGCAAATGTCTGTCCACTTAACGACCAGACAATCGCCTCTCCGATAGGTTACATACACACGGCAACTTCCGACCAGCGTCCGTTACCCACGCATTCACACATTCGTTCCCCCTATCTCGGTCCTGCGGGCGATCAATGGTACCTCATGACCCCCTTTCACTGGTTGATAATTACTGAAGGTGTTCGATACACCCGAACCACTTAAACTCTCCTTGAGCTTAAGATTTTCACCGGTTCCGCGCGCTCACAACCTGATCTCCTTTCACACTACAGGCACTCAACTCCGCTAGACAATACAATTCAACAACATAATGCACACCGCAATCTAACACGCATGACCCTTTTCATACTCACTCTCTTACGACCTGCTGCTTTCTGCCGCACCGTCACTCTCCGTCATTTTCCGTGGAACACCGTCCTCCGGCCGCTGCTCTACGGACGCATATCTCCAGATCTCTATCGGCCTTGGGGAACTCTTAGCCTACTCTAGATTACCCTCACTCCAGAAGATAAACCATCCTACTCTGCTACCAACTGGAAAGGTGGGATTTTTTATCTCTAGAATCAGAATAGTATTTCTAGAATCCCGCCACAGGTCGACTTGAACCTTTTTACCTGTCATAGAGTGTAGAAGGCAATCTACTTCAACATCGTAGTGTCAATTTGAACTATCCCCATTGCTTTCCCCAAAGAACCACTGACAAAAAGTCAAGTTTAAAGATTTATTATAAAGCCAAAAGCAGTTGTGTATATAAACACCTCAGTAAAAGGTTCAGAAGGTAAACAGTCACTAATACAAACATGATCCTACGGAAAAGTCTCAATCGACTAAGAAACAATACAAGTATCAATTCCAAAACCACCAGACTAGCAAGAATTGCTATAATCTGGGTTTTAGTAGGCATCGAAGAAAAGAAGAAATACATCCAGATTAATCTGTCCCTATACTATACTAAGTGACATCCCTACTTAACAAAGTTCCCTCCTAACAAAGGTGTCAGCCGTGGTGACTTCCAAAGAAGCACACTCACTTGGTTCGGACTTAGCCTAAAATCCCATCTCGCATAGCAAAGCTCTCTGCCTACCCAGCATCTTTCTTCGCCCTCATGCGCATCTGCTCTGCTCTCCTTCGGGGTGCTGTCCCTAATACAAACCCCACAATATGGACGACACGCCCTAAGGTACGCCCCTCTCAAAAGTATTAACTTTCAAAGAAAACTCCATTACGACATCTTCATCCTTGTTCGTTGAAAAACGTCCTTGGGTCCCAGAGTCTTCTCCTCTTGAAGTTGCTTCCCTAAATTCTGCAGCCACTCCTCCATGTCTGGGACTACCATCCTAACGCTCATACACAATGGGCCCTTCTCTACTATCTCTAGTTAACCTTGCACCTGCAAAGGAACGCACATAAATCGATTCACAGTTCCATGCTACTTGCAATTAATTTTCTAAAGAAACCTTCTAGGAAAGACATTTCCATGATTTAATGTGAAGTGAAACATTCTTAGTTCGGCCTACACAGTCTTTCTCCCCACCTGGGCCTCTGCATGTTTCGGGATATCCCATTCTAACATTGGCAAACATTTTCCTGTTCATTAGGCCTTCATCATTATAATAAAAAGAATACATTTTCTAACTTAACACTTCTATGTCATTATATGAATACAATAGTGAATTTCTAAACATGCATTTAAATACATCAATGACTATTCGAGTATCCTTTAACTGAATGAATATTTCACTGCAAACAACATTTCTAAGTTAACATGGCATTAGTATTTTCAGAGCACTTTACGTTACAGCTATGTAAATTCCGGCACATGGTTTCATAGCTCTGCGTCACATTTAAACATGGTTATAATCCTCTATATATGCGGGTGCTGATTATTCATGAATACGGTGCACCCCTACAATTTCTAACACAGTTTTGTGCTCTCTCAGGATCAAAAAGAAAATCTAATATATTAATTTCAATGTGCACTCGTATTTCTCTCACTAAGACAATGGTGCATTGTGCAGACCAGTAGCGGCTGCCACCAAACTGGAATGGTGGGGTGGGGGGCTAATAAAAAAGTATTTAAAAAGCACTTATCTTAGTACCACCGACCACAGTCTTTTCTCCGTCCTCGTCTCTGCACCAGGAAGTACACAGCCTCCCGTAATCCCCTGGCCAATCATGATGCTGCCTTACAGCAAGGTTGTGATTGGTCTGAGGCCCGTGGTTCAGTGCTCAGACAGGAACTGGGAGGCTGGGCATATTCTCCAACCAGGCTGTGAAGAACATTCAAAGTGGGCATGACAGTTTGGCCGTCCCGAGACGGCCGGCTAAACTGTCATGCGCACTTAAGTTGCGGCCACCACTACTCCTCCCTGTGACGTGGGGAGCCCAGCCCCGCCTGCCCTAACCTACCCTGGCTTCAACTGCAAGCTGAATACAAAAACCAATATGATAGCAACGGAACAACTACAAGCTGAATACAAAAAACAAAATGATAATAACGGATCGTTATTATCATTTTATTTGGTGTATTCAGCTTGCAGTTGAAGCAGTGGGGTGACGTTCCTCCGCCTTAGCGAAGGAGACGCCTCTGGTGCAGACCAACTTCAAAATCACTAAGACATATAAACGATTTTGTGTTTAAGGGCTCCGAATCATGGGAAAAAAAAGATGTTTTACATTTAGCAGAATTAAATTTGGCATTGAACTTACCATGGCATAAGGCGACCAATTCGTGTCCATTTGCCCTTGTTTATAAGGTACCCAACCACAGGATCTGTAATTCCACCCCAGGTTTTCCCAATTAACATGACCAGAGAGGTTTCAAAGGGTGAAATCTGAAAGGTAAAAATAAGAAACTGCTTTTAATCAGGGTAGAAAAAGAAAAAAAACACTCAACCAACATAATACAGTGCAACAAACATGATGCATCAAAGTTTCAAAATATCTCCTTTCAGAGCATTCAAGAAAGGCTTCTAAATTATCTTTTCATTTATGTGACAGATCCTTCCTTTTTATTTGTTACATTACGTGACATGTCATTAGCATTACATTAGTTTCACAAACTGTGCCTGTCCTGCATCTCTTAGGGATATCACCAAAAGGTCCCTTCAGTATATTCCTTCTGGGTATTTCGATAATGACTTTGACAAGATCATAAGCTTAAAACCAGGATAAGGTATTTTTGATGCCTTAGACAAGATACATTTTTTTGTAACCGGGCAACCCTCTATCATTGCTACGCCTTAGTTCATTGATTTCTCCAGTGATTAACCTCTATCTGGTGTCTGAGCAGAGAAGCAACCCTTCATTAGCCAATATAATTAATTCAATGATGTAAAATTGATTCGTCACTTCTCTTTCATTAATACTTGGTTTGTCTGTTTAAAGCAACAGCCTTCATATTGAGCTAGGTTCAGTTGTAACTTCCACATAAACTGTAACCGTTGTTAATACAATCACTATTGATTTGTGAACTTCAGATCACTGGAATTGTGTTGATAGAGAATCTGTAGATTGTGGGTTTGAGAATAGACTTCATTCCAAAGACCTGCTTTGTGATTAACTAGACTGAATTGCTTTAGAGAACAAATTAAATATTTATCCATAAGGAAAGAAAAGACTTCTTGTAAACTTATGGACGGATAATGCATCGGGCCAGGACCTGATAAAGGTGACCCCGGCCGACTTTGTTTGCTATACTTTGAATAGATCAAGGGGAAGAGGGGGTGGATTAGCCGTGATTTATTGCGCTTCCATCATCTCCTCCTTTAGTCCGGGTGAGGTGAAAGGGCTGCGAGGCATTAGACTTCTCCTTCCGTTTCACTCCCCAGTATACCTTCCAAGGTTCACTTGTCTATAGACCACCAGGCCCCAGAGCTCGCTTAATAGAGAAGGTGGGCAAAATTGTGGAAACAGGCATTACAACTAGCTCCTATACTATATTAGGCGATTTTAATTTCCACTTGCAAATTACAGCAGACCCAGACACAGCCAAATTGCTAGATTTGATGAAATGTAGCAATTTAGAGCAACAGGTGACAGGTGCGACTCACCAGGCTGGGCACATATTGGATGGCATTTTTTCCAATAATCCATATTTATGTATGAAGGATATTATTCCGCTACCATGGTTGGACCATAAAGCTGTGGTATTTAATCTTAACATTCCTGAGCGCAACCCTTATAAACCAGTGAATAAAAGGAAATTGGAGAGAAGAGAGTGGAAGAGAGTTGTGGCTGAGGATATGTGTGATACTCTCAATAAGACCTTAACCTCGCCACCAGCAAATTTAGAATTGGCTACAGGTTCCTACAATCAATGGGTAGTTAAAGCAGGAAACAAACTTGCTCCTCTAAAAAAGTTCAATCCCACTAGAAGGCATCCGTCCGCCCCTTGGTATACACCGGAACTGAGGGATCAGAAAGTGAGTTGTAAACATCTGGAGAGAAGATGGAGAATGGAGTACAAGCTTGGTGATAAGGAGGAGTATAAACAAGCTCTTGCCTTATATAAACAGCAGATTGATCAGGCTAAACACCTATTTTTCGCTTTGAAGATTAATAAAGCTGCTAACTCGGCTAGGGAACTATTCAAAACAGTCACCAGTCTGGCCAACCCAGCGGCTATTTCAATTACACCCAGTCAAGGACTATGCGAAACTCTAGCTAGCTTTTTTTGTACAAAGGTGAATACCCTCTTTCCGCTTTTAAAAATGTAATCCCAAAAACTTGGGCGGACCAAGCTGATAATCTGCAGTCAGAAAACAAAGGGTTGCTGGAGGAGTTTGCTCAACTCACCACCATAAAAACTACTAGCCTTATGATGCAGGTGAAATCAGGCTCTCCATTGGATCCCTGTCCGATTGCTATCTTAAAGCTAGCAGCAGAGCCCGTTCGTCGATCCTTGACACCCATTTTCAATGCGATGTATAGAGAAGGCTATTATCCATTGGACTGGAAAAAAACTTCCATCTTGCCCCTATTAAAGAAACCAAATCTGGATATCAAAGATCCTAATAATTTCAGGCCCATATCTAGACATCCGATACCAGCGAAAATTGTAGAGACACATCAACACCCAGCTCAGCCAATTCCTGGAATCCACACATGCCCTTGATCAAACGCAGTATGGGTTTCGAAGGGGCCACAGTACAGAAGCGGCACTTTTAAAACCTTCCGAAGAGGTTCGGACTATTTTAGATCAGGGTGGTGAGGCAGTTAATGCTAGATCTCTCAGCAGCGTTTGACACGGTCCGTCATGTTTTGTTGATGGACCGGCTGCGGGAGATCAGTATAAGGGGAGTAGTATGGAGCTTGCTGAAATCATTCCTGATGAATAGGAGTCAGCAGGTGGCGCTGGGAGAATTTGTATCCAACCCATTTGCACTACCGTGTGGGGTCCCGCAGGGGTCCTCACTGAGTCGGACGTTATTTAATGTATATGTATCTTCATTGGCGCCCCTTATTCGATCATTTGGTTTTAGTTTGACCACATATGCGGATGACATGCAAATTGTGGTGTCGCTACTTCTATCTGAGGTAAAAAGTGTGGCCCACCGTTTTAATGGGTGCATGACTGCTGTAGGGTCCTGGATGGCACAGAATTGTCTTAAATTAAACTCTAGTAAGACGGAGAACATAACAGCTTTAAAAACCAGTCCGAAGACCAGCCCACCTCACCCACCCCAAACCAAAACTGCACCCTAACAACCTTTACGCCTGGAACCCAATCACCACCGAAGACACCATCCGCCTGATGAACTCCATCCACTCAGGATCGCCAACCGACCCATGTCCCCACCACATTTTCAACAAAGCAGAGTCGATCATCGCACCCCATCTCCGCGATGTCATCAACTGTTCCTTCAACTCCGCTACCTTCCCGGAAAGCTGGAAACATGCCGAACTCAGCGCCCTTCTGAAGAAACCCACAGCAGACCCCACTGAACTTAAGAACTACCGCCCCATTTCGCTCCTCCCATTCCCTGCCAAAGTCATTGAGAAAGCCGTCAACAGTCAGCTCGCCGCCTTCCTTGAATCCAACAAATCCCTCGACCCCTCACAGTCCGGCTTCCGAGCCAAACACAGCACCAAACCGCCCTCATCGCAGCAACAGACGACATTCGCACTCTACTGGACAGTGGAGAAACAGCCGCCCTCATCCTACTTGACCTCTCCACAGCCTTTGACAAAGTCTGTCATAGCACCCTCATACAACGCCTCAGCAACGTCGGAATACAAGGAAAAGCACTGGACTGGATCATCTCGTTCCTCGCCGGAAGAACCCAGAGAGTCCGCCTCCCCCCTTTCAGATCAGAGGCCACCGAAGTCATCTGCGGCGTACCACAAGGATCATCACTCAGTCCCACCCTCTTCAACGTATACATGAGCCCCCTCGCATCCATCGTGCGCCAACACAACCTCAACATCATCTCCTACTCAGACGACACCCAGCTGATCCTCTCTCTCACCAAAGACTCAAACACCGCCAAAACAAACCTACACGAAGGAATGAAAGAAGTAGCCGAATGGATGAAGAACAGCCGTTTAAAACTAAACTCGGACAAAACGGAAGTCCTCATCTTAGGATCATCCCCCTCCACCTGGGACGACTCATGGTGGCCACCGGCCCTGGGAACCGCACCCATACCAACGGACCACGTACGTAACCTGGGCTTCATCCTGGACTCCTCCCTCTCGATGACCAGACAAGCCAATGCCGTCTCATCATCCTGCTTCAACATCCTACGCATGCTCAAAAAAGTCTTCCATTGGATCCCCACCGAAACAAGAAAAACGGTCACCCACGCACTGGTCACCAGCCGACTGGATTACGGAAACACCCTTTACGCCGGAACCACAGCCAAACTACAGAAAAAACTCCAACGCATCCAAAACGCCTCAGCCAAACTCATATTAGACATCCCTCGTCAAGCTCACATTTCCGGTCACCTGAAAGACCTCCACTGGCTCCCCGTCAACAAGAAAATAACGTTCCGTCTCCTCACCCACGCACACAAAGCCCTCTACGACCTAGGACCCGAATGCCTCAACAAGCGACTGTCCTTCTACACCCCCACCCGCCAACTACGATCGTCCAATCAAGCCCTCGCCGCAATTCCGCGCATCCACAGATCCACCATGGGGGGAAGATCCTTCTCCTACTTAGCGGCCAAGACCTGGAATTCTCTCCCCACCCACCTCCGCCTTACACAGAACCACCTCTCCTTCAGAAAACACCTAAAAACTTGGATATTCGATAAGTAATGTACCCCCCCCTCCCTCAAGCGCCTTGAGACCCTCTGGGTGCATAGTGCGCTATATAAATTTTTGAACTTGAACTTGGAGGTGCTATGCTTCGGAAATGACCCCAATTTTTGGACACCCGAGTGGTGGCCTGATACTCTTGGTCCACTCCCCGCCCCAAACAGGAAGGGTAAAAACCTGGGTGTATGGGTGGACCAGAAGCTTAACTTCAAAGACCAGATAAATGCAGTGACCTCGGCCACGTCCTTTGTGCTCAGGTCCTCTAAGAAAATCCTGTCATATCTACCGACAGATTGCCAAAAAACTGTTATCACCTCCCTCACCATGTCGAGGCTAGACTACTGCAATAGTCTCTATTTTAACATGCAGGAAGGACCATTGTAGAGGCTGCAAGTTTTGCAGAATGCTGCTGCCAGACTGGTGTTGGGCATCCCAAAATATGCCCCTATAGCGAAAGAGTTAAAGAAGTTGCACTGGCTCCCAGTTAAGAAGCGTACTCGGTTCAAGGTTTTGTGTCATGTGCATAAAGCACTCTGTGGAGTTGGACCAGCATATTTAAAAGAGCGACTGTACTGGTTCACTCCAAATAGACCACTGCGCTCATGGGATGCCAAATTGGTTCATGTGCCGTTTGCAAAAAAAGCTACATGGGGCAGAAGAAGCTTTGTGGTTAGTGCAGCCAAAGCCTGGAATCCGCTCCCCCTGTACCTAAGGGGTATGTCGAATCTTTTGGCTTTCAGAAGGCCTTAAAGGCTTGTCTGTTTACGGATTAGACTGACTCCTATTTTGTTCCTAGGAAGGGTCACACAGCGCCAGGAAACCTACGGGTAACAGTGCGCTTAAGAAATGTTATAAATAAATAAATAAAATAAACTTAGAGTGAGTTGTAGCAAGTGAATGGGAAAGGTTAGAATAGAGGAAAACTAAAGGAAAAGCGATGAGGATATCAGATCTCTCTGGGAATCAGACAAATGTAGGTGAAACCTAAAAGGAGGATATAAAGGAAGACCTAAAGACAAGACAAAGAGAAACACTATCATATTGTTTGTTCGTCACTTAATCTCGACCCACGCCCCTATCAGATTTTAGTGCAGATTTGTTTCAAACTAATGTATTTGAGTCCCTCAAGAGTCACTAAAGGGTATAAACTGTAGCTCCACATTCGAGCACAGGTTATAAAATCATGCACATAGGCATACTGCATACAGTTGTTTGCCCTTCTCCACTCAATCATACAGAACAAACATTCCATGTCAATATTGTTAATTAATAAAAACAATTCCAAATTCTACCAATCAACAAAACTATTCCTTATATACTTTACTCAAATATAAATATATTGACTAAATAATGTTTCTACTAATCAGTTTTGTTGCATTTATAAAACATGGTGGATAGATAAATAAATTATATGGCCAAACTCTGAAAACAAAATTAGACCTTCTCAAAGAACTCGTGTTTCTCTTAAAATGAACACACCTGATCATTCTTGCTTAATGGGAAAACACCATCCTAAAACAAAAACTCTACCTTTTAATAGCGTTTTTCTCATAACAGAAGTACATCTAAAAGGATATTGCAGCACGGGGAATAGCCCTCAAGTTTAAAAACATTGCTTAGTTATGAGTACACTGGAAACATTTGAAAAAAAGCTCCACATTTTCAAATAACATCGGAAACTTTTCTACGTATAAGGGTCCTTTTTCACTCCAACTTAAACAAACTCTGAATAAACATTACACAAAATTGTGCAACAGGGGATATCCTATTATATTTTCAATCTGCAAACTTTGTGGGACTTCCGCACTGATGGAAAATACCTCCAAATGGAAGGAAATAAGAGAAGTATATACACCTGAAACCAATGTTACAAACCTGACACCCTTCCCTTCCAACAACATAAATACTGCCCACACCATAGGATCTGCATTTTTTCCTCTCCCACTGTTAATCTTGCAGCCTCTACATTCTGTCTGAAGGATGCAGGCCGCACTTCTGAAGAGGGAGAGAATAGCATTTTTACTGAGGAGGAGACAGTCCTAGTAGTAACATGTACATGGCACGATTGTGCCTGCTTTCAGGCAGGATTGTTTTCGAGCTAGAAGGGCTACCTTCCTGCATAAAAACAATCCGAAGAGACATCTTCCTCTTTCCGTGTGTGCAGCAGGATGCAGCACACTTGGAAGGAAGAGGTAGCAAGGAAAAATAAAGATATACGCTTCTGTCAGGTAGGCCCAACATTGTGGCACAAACCCATGTTTACAAGTCTTTGTTAATCTGGGTTTGCATCAGAAGTCATGGGTGGTTTTATAGGAATGCCATGTGCCACGCACGTAAGGCCTACCTGACGCAAAGTAACAGCATGCCGTGCTATGTTTTTGCTCTGTACTTACTAAACATTGCAAAGGCACACAAAATGGCTTTCCGTGGCTTAGTAAATGCCCAAAATGATTTTTGCGTTAGGGCTGTATCACAAAAGCGATGCAATCCTAATGCAAAATAATAGTAAACCTGGGCCTACATTTCTCAGGAATGTAGTTTTAAACCACAATAACATCCTCTTACATAGAGGAATGCTGGTTGGCTGGTGTAGGCCACCTAATGGTCAGGTATGAAATTTATGACTAGGCTCCCTGATTTAAGATACCAGTTCACTTTGGTCAAGTGTCGGTCAACCTTGCCATGATATTTACCAAAACTGTTATCGCCACCGCCTCAAGTATTCCCTCCCATATCGGACTTTGCTGTGAGGTGTGTTCATCTCTTGAGACAAAAAACCACATTGCCTGTTTAAGTCTTGCTCCTAGCGGTGCACTTGTGCAGCACGAGACATTTAGTGGGTGAAAAACGGGTTATTCAGGCTGCCCCTAGTAATCGCACACGCTTGTGCGATTTCTTTTGTGGTACGCGATTGGCCTTAGCTTGCGTCTTTTTATTAGAGGCGGGGGCATTGCTCCGCCCATGGCCTATTGGTGTCTATTACGCGCTTGGTGCGCGTAATAGACACCAATAGGCCATAGCTCGCAGTGGCGCGCGCACGCCCACCACTCACAGGCTTCTTTGTATTTCAAGCGGAAGTGAAAGCGAACGCTTGAAACACAAAGCTCCCCAGCCAGACCCCGCATTGAGCGTCAGAAGCTGCTCGTCTTGTCCAGCCGTCAACTTTCCTTCAGTGCGTGAGTAATGGACGGAGGCGCTGAGGAGCACGAGCTCTGCTGCCTGTCTCCAGACTGCAGCACGTACCCCTGCAAGGGTCATCTATTTCCTTGTTTTTGAGTGCTATTGATACTTTATGATCAGCACAGGCTGAAGAGGCCCATACTCGCCAGCCCACAAAAGTGTCTAAAGACTGTTTACTTATCTACCTGTTCAGTTTAATTAAAGGTGAGCAGTAACACAAGGGGAATTTGCTGTTTTGTCCAAGTAAAAATATACACGTATCATTTGTGTTGCACCAGTGTTTCAGTCATTCCACCAATCGTCCTAAAGTAACATATCCGTTCATTCTACAATTCTATCCCCAGCCAGCCTTCTACCCCTTAATTGGGCTCTCACTTACATCCATTCCTTCTGCATGTCCCTGACTGGCAAGCAAGTCACCCTAAGTTGGATTGATGTTAAAAAAAATCAGAACTCCTGCCCCACTGCACAAGCAGCACTCCCGCAATAAACAGAAGTATGCTAGCTGGGAGTACTGCATTACCTGGGAACCACAGTATTTCTGCCACCAGCAGAGCATTCCATGATAGGCACTATGTGTTGCGCCTACCGTCCACCCATGGAGATCCTGCAGTCCTCTCATCAGACCAGTTGGATGGTAGACTGGCCACTGAAACCTGCTCTTGCTGGCACAAGACCACAGAGCCTTGCATCATTTTGACTTAAAATAAGCCTTCAGTCTGGACCCACCCACTGCTCGCTCTTTCTTGCGACAATGTGTCAACTTTGACTATGCTGCACAAACCGAAACGTAGGAGTATAAGAGTAAACACTATGCAAGACTGCAAATGTCCATTCCTGCATTACCATGGTGGGAAAGGGGCCAGAAACTATACTGCTTTTACAAGGGAATGTTCTGTTTGTAAAATGGCTGACTGATTAGGAAAAAGAAGTTGCTGATGTCCCAGTACATTATTTATTATGTTTCAAGGAAAAGTAATTCAAAGTGTAATTTTATACATCCAAAACAGTAAAAATGGCATGGGCATTTAAAATGTAACACTGTGCTTGCTTATTTACAACTCAATAAACATTAAAAAGTGGCTGGCCAGCTGCAGCACCTGTTCTGAGCACACCCATCCTATGTACTGGTGCTAATGGTGTGCTCAAAATCCTACCTTTCGCTAAAGTGGTGCTGTGTACACTTGCACCTTTTGAAACTCTCCTGCCTATCCAGTAACAGTGGATACGGGGGCAACATAGATAAGCAAAGCTGCCGGTGTATTCATGAAGTGGCACTTTGAAAACCGGCCAGGTTATGGTGTTTCACATATAGTGCAGGGAACCTACACACCACAACCTGCATTCTGACATATGTAATAGTAAAGTGTAATTAATACCTAATCTTTATTTTTCGGGTAAATTTTCTTTTCATGTTAGTTGCGGTTTGTGCAACGTTCCATTTTTACTATTACCCTTTCCTTTAGATTCTTTCACATAATTATGCATTTCAATTTCAGGGGCAATATTTGCAGTCTGTTTTATGGTCACCACCAGCTCTGTTGTTCCTCATTTTCTGTCACTGCACACTTCATATTGTGCTCTTGCACTGTCCCTGCACTACAATTGTGGGAGATGGAGTTTATGGATAGGAAAGTGGCGTTATAGATCGCCAATCAGGCAGTGCTGCATGTAATGAACAGGCCCACCATGAAGGACAAGTTGGTGCTGAATTTGCTGAGAGAATTAGCATTGATGTGCTGAAATGGAACTTGAGATAAAAGGTCATACATATTCTGTTCTGGGGTTTGACAATAAGGAGGCTGATGAATGAGAACGGTTCCTTTGTTTAACCTCGGAGACAGCGATGATGACGCCATCTGGCATGCGGGACCTTGCTGAGAGCTAAGAGCAGCCATATATAATGCTGAATGCTGGTGAAGATAATAAACAATGTTGTAGAGCATGTTTGGCATTGCAGCAAGATGGCACTCAAATAAGATGGCAGATGAAGCTCAATGAATGGGGACAAGGATCCACAAAAATAAGGAAACAAACTGCTCCCTGATGGTAGATGATGCTTATTGGGAAGTAGATAATGACTCGGGATAAATACAGTGGTAAGACTTAATGGGTGTAGTGGTAGGTGAGGCTCAATTAGGATGTCGGATGATGCTAAGTTCCATGAACATATAAAACACACTGGCTGTTCGATGATGCTCAAAGGAGGCTGGTGAAGCTCATTCGGGAGGACATGCAATGCACAAGGGTGGTGACCGGGGAGTCGTACGAAGGATCGAAAATTAATCACAGCTTCACGTGGACAAGTGATGATTACATCAAAGCTGTAATTCAAAATTGTTAAACGAGGGGTAATGTTCAATGGGGAGGGGCACTATGGCAAATAAGGTGAACAATGAGTATAGTTAGTCAGAAGGGCGTAGAAGTTTACACCCCCTTCAATATATGTGCTGGCCAAACTAGCAAAATGCCACTGAAATGTCACCACCATCCCCTCACCCCTAACACCTGGATGTGCCCAGGCAGGAAGTGGATCTTCACCCCACCATCCCCTCACCCCTAACACCTGGATGTGCCCAGGCAGGAAGTGGATCTTCACCCCACCATCCCCTCACCCCTAACACCTGGATGTGACCAGGCAGGAAGTGGATCTTCACCCCACCATCCCCTCACCCCTAACACCTGGATGTGCCCAGGCAGGAAGTGGATCTTCACCCCACCATCCCCTCACCCCTAACACCTGGATGTGCCCAGGCAGGAAGTGGATCTTCACCCCACCATCCCCTTACCCCTAACACCTGGATGTGCCCAGGCGGGAAGTGTATCTTCACCCCACCATTCCTCCGCACCGCCGCTCAGCACAGTGTGTACTTTGGCTCGTGATCCTCAACCGCTGCAGCACTACGTTCCAAAGCACAAACAAACCAGTTCTGCAGCCCTTATTCTAACTTGGTTATAGCAGATCCAGGTACCAACAAGCAACACTTAAGAATGGCGCGGCCAAAAAACTTGTGATCCGAGGAAGCAGCGACCTCTGCCAGTGCATTAGGAAAAATAATGCCAATACTGTCACAGACTCACAGACTCCCAGGGACTTCACAGTTTCCTATGTGAGGTTTAACACTGGGTGAATATTATGGGCAGAATAGCTGATGATCCATAGTAGGGCAAAAGATCATACATTGGTAGCGAAGATGCTGATCAGGGAAAATAAATTAACTAGGTAGAAAGAAACTGAGCTGGGGATGGCAACCATCAACAACTGTCTTTGTGACTGTTAAAGCGCAACCTTTTTATCTACATCCAGTGTTAAACCTCACATAGGAAACTGTGAATTTCCTGGGAGTCTGTGACAGTACTGGCAATTTTTACCTTCTGATCTCAACTTTGCAACTATAGAATAGGGGGGCATATTACCAACAACTAGCGATAATTATCGCTATGTTGGTTTAGCGGCGATATTTTTATCGCTAAGCTGCGGCGATTTTTATTGCTTAGGAACCTTGCTATTATCAAGGTTTATCTCCTAAGCGATAAAAATCGGCCGAAATGCATGAATATCACTGATAAGTCAGCGATATTCATGCATTACCGAGCTAATGCTCTTAGCCATGTTATTCACCTACCATTGGATAACATGGCTAAGAACTGCTCTGGGGCAGGTGTTAGCTTTTGGAGATATTCGCGCTTAGCGCGAATATTTCCAAAAGTTGGTAATAGGAGATAGCGATGTTAGCGACTGTTTCCAGTCGCTAACATCTTGGCACGCCCACTTTGCATGTCATTAGTGATAAATATCACTGACATGCAAAGCGGGGCCCAAGATGGTCGCTATCTCCTACTAGCTGTCGCTAACTGGTGTTAGCGACAGCTAGGTAATAGGGAGATAATTTTATCTCCGCTTTCTTGGCTTTTAAAGCCAAAAAAGCGGAGATAACCCCCCTTGATAATATGCCCCAGGGTCCTTTGCAATATAGTTCAAGGAATTCTGTTGTTATTATGAGCTAGAATAGTGTTGCCAAACTAAGCACATGAAATACCTTTAATATATCTATTGTTACTATTTTTTTCCACGTTTCTGGCTATCTTGAAGTTTATGTTTTATGTACAGTTTTTCAATTGGCCACATGAATAGAGGGCATTGTGCGGTATCTCTGCTGTTTCTGACAGGTGCTTATGCTTTCATTTTGTGTGTAGGTTTGTATATGTAAGATTTATTTTTAATACCATTAGGCACTCATTTTAATGTGTGCTCTGGAATTTTTTTGCAATAATTCCAAGTCTTTCTGACACTTTGAAGTCACATTGCTGTTGGTGGAATAACATAAGATAACGGGTATTTGTAAAGCGCACGATCACCACTATGGGTATCTTGGCGCTGAATAACAGATGTTTTGTTGTTACCCAACTCAATGGTACTCATTTTATCGACCTTAGATGGATGAAAGGCTGAGTGGACCCACAGGGATTTGAACCTGTGACCATGAAGTCGAACACAGGCCCAGGAATGTTTATTGTTAGCAACAGTTTGTTAAACAAGCATTTGCAATGCAATAGGTCTCGCATTACTGAAAGTTTGAGTTATTGGCTTTGCAAATAATGCAACACTAATAACTCAAACTTTTAGTAATGCGAGACCTATTGCATTGCAAATCCTTATTTTGTCAAGCTACAAATCTTTCCTAGCCTTGTTGAGGGCCATAAATGTTCATCTCTACAGTGATGTTGTTTGTTTTCTCTGTCTCAATACAGATTCCTCCCAGACTCTGAACCCCAAATCACCTAAATATAGTATTGCCTCAGTTCCACTAATAAATACAGGATTCTTTTAGAATACGGATCATCCCATGGATCTGGTAATGTCTAGTCAAGTACCCACCAATCAGCCAATCAGAGAGTGTCAGGACGACCAGCTTTTACAGGTGGTCTGTGCCCATCTCCAGTCATTGAAACACTCTTTGCCAAAGGCTGAAACCCAAGACATCAACTGGATGCTCATTCAATTCTCCCAGTTATAGCAGGCAAAAACTGTCACCCTATTGATTCTCAATTGTTGGAAAGTGCCTAGGTGCCATGTTAGTACTTTTTAGGTCTCTGCTCTAGACAGCACACATGCGCTTTCTTGAACCAAAACATGCTGTATCTACTATTGTTGGCTAAGTGCACACCCAATGCTTTTTATTTGTTTTTTGTAGTGCCTCTCGTAAATTTGTGTTTTTTACTGGTCGCTTAGTTGTTGTTTGTCCTACCTTTTGTTGCTTGGTTTCCTCCCATGCAGACTGCCCCTGTTACATGCATGCTAATCTTTATGTATTTGTCGGCGCACTATTTATTTTGTTCGGTTTGGCTCAATGTGGATTGTTGTTCATTGTTCTTACTTTCTGACTAAAATGAGCGCTTTGGATGGCATCCTCATTTGATATCCACTTACAGTATATATTGTTTTAAGTGCCAGTTTTGTTTCGTTTCCAATGCTTGTGTTTTTTTTAATTATAAAATGTTCTTCATTGTTGGTATGTGTTTACAGTAATATTGTTTTTCCATATTTCAACAACAGGCAGTGCGTTAGCTACAGTTCTTCCTGTTCGTGGCGCAGCTCATAGATCCTGAAATGTGTGTCCTCACGAGCAAGAAAGCCCAATGCAATGCAAATTATGCAATCTTTGCAAAAGCTACACAGGAGGAGATTTAGAACGAAAGGAAAGACTCCTCTGAGCCCGCCATTTCCGATGGAGCTGCAGTTCTCAAAGCGCACACCAATGTACTGCTGAAGGGACATTTCTGGTAATGACCAAGGGCCTTTGCTAGGGAAGCCTCACACTGTGTATGTGATCCTTTGGTTGCACTTAACTACAGCTCTCAGAATGCTTCTATGTGCCTTTACTTTAGAGTAAAAGGTATATCATGGCAGAGGCACTGGAGCATCAGCTCAAGGATGGGGAGGTGGAGAGTAAGAGCTTCATGGCACTGGGTGGCATATTTTCCATATTAAATAAAAATTGTTTCTCTTTTGCTGTTTTTTTACATCACCTTCTAATCTTAAGGCCCTGTAGTTTGCTTTGTGGTTCCAGAGAATTTTAGAAATTTTGACTAATTGTATACATAGTGTTACCTCAACACCAATATTTATTAGAAAACAGCAACAGCCCCCCACCATTAGGTTGTGTAGTTTTTATAAATCTATTTATGATCTGCACGTTTAGACAACGTAAACTAAGGGATTGGTGTCCAGACTGATTCCAGACACACCCAAAGGTTATATGTTAGCCTGTTGACCAGCTATCTCACATTGCCACTATAAGCCCCACACGCTTACAGAGAAGCTAATAGTTTCTGGAAAGTATCGAACATGACATCCCTTACCCCTCAGGGATCGTGGAAACTATACAGTACTTTTCGCTCAGTCACTCGTGCTTACTTTGTCTTAGAGAGGTACACAGAATAAATGGTGGGGATGTTTTCAATAAGTATTTATTGAACCAGCGTCATTCTAGTGTAAAATACATGTGCTGCAACAACCATTATACAGATCTCAAACATACTCTTAAGATGCAAAACCTAGCTAACTGTACCTAAGTGTACCTAGCATGTATGTAGTTGTACAGCCAAGAATCCCCTAGGAAAGAGCCAACCCCATTACCTGATGGGAAGAACAAAGGACCCCGTCTTGGTCTCGAGTTGGACACCCCGCAAGGGATGTCAGACCACTGTGTGCTGGAGTTTCTGCATGCAGGGACTTCAGCGTCTCGTATCAGCATGGAAGCTTCTTCTCTGGTTTGCCCAGGAAAGATGTGGTGCTTATATACCTGAAAGGTACCCTCAGGGGTTCTACCTTGATGTGTCATGGTACTGTGGGCCTGTCGTCCAAGATTGATGATAGCAGGGACTTCTGTACAGAGTTATAATATAGAAGATGGTAATCCTACTATGTAATACTAAGAATCTTCATGCATAATAAATTAGGCTATTTTTCAAAGCTAGGAACACAACAGAGAGGGGAGGGTCCAAGGGGATATTTAACGACCTAACACAGCTACAACCCCCAATAAGGTCAATATGAGCAAACAAAGAGTAACTGTGGGTCAAAAACAATCCTATCGACTAACTATGCATCTGACACAAAGGGAGAAAGAAGAAAAAGTGTATCTGAGAATATAATACAAGACCAAATTAATACTTTCCAAATGTGAAAAATACCCATCAGTTGTCGACCTATACCGCCCTTGTCATCATCTGGGACCCTTCACACCAGGAAGGATAGCCATAACAGCCACCTTTGAATTTGATGAAGATGTGGGTGCCCCGGTGGGCTGTAGGTATGTTGGCGTGTACTGATAACTGAAAAGCAGTGCGTGAATTAAAGTTAGGGTGAAAAAGGTGCAAATATGGCTAAAATTGGAGAGACAAGAGGAAAATAAGTTTAATGAATACCTCTCAGCTTCCAAATCAATAAAATCAGTGCGAAAGAATAGTAGTTTCAACAAATAGCTACTATATGTAACAATGGGTCGACATGTTTCTGCAGTCTTTCGGGCCCAAGGAGGTGCCCCTTGCATTCATCAGGACCGGGTATCACTACTGCATACAAAGTGGTGAATAAACAAATATAGTAAAAGATATCACCTGGGTATCCTAGGTGCAATCATTCTCCTAGCTATTTGGTAGGAGAGAAAAGCTCCGCCTCACCTGGCCACTTTTTAAAAATAAGGTACACGGATTGATGTGTATTTTCTAGGAATATAATAATTGTTTGTAAACATTCTAAAGTCTCCTGAGAGAATCAGCTGCCTACTTTGGTGCCATGACTCACGTTGTTGGTGTTTCTCAGGACTGAATGGGATTAGGATCATTTCCGAAGTACAGGTGCAATTCAGATATGGTTTTATCTGGTGAACGCACACACACACACAGAGCGCCACACACACACAGAGTGCCACACACACACACACACACAGAGCGCTACACACACACACACACAGAGCGCCACACACACACAAGAAACGTCCTAGGTCCAGCAGGTCATTGGGCCAGGAATCTGAAGGTGTAACAGGTACTCACTGTGGACGGTGAAGGTTCAGCTGAGCGTCGGGTGCTCCTCATGCCAGCGATGGCACAGGCCCAAGATTTTACGGCACGGGGCATCTACCAGCTCCCTGCTTTATCAAGGCTGGCACACGGATCCAGCGTCAGGGTGGGCTGCTGACAGACAGTAGCGGGCTCTCACCTGTGAGCTTCAGGACATGTGTCACGGTCAATGTGTTCTCGGTTACAGCAGTATTAGGGTTATTTACACTTCACAGGTTAAATGACCCAGGATTTGCACAACGGTAGTGATAGGTGAGCAGGGCCGGTGCAGACTCAGGTAAGTACAGGACGAGTGGAGGATGTAAGGCACAGGGCACTATAGGGCGATACAACAGTCACGATCCCCAGGGTGTTTCAGGTTCTTCGCTACGTTAGAAGCAGAGATTGTGTCTACTCCCAAATAGCTAACACAGACAGTTCAGGGCCAAGGCGCCTCCGGTTTCGCACTTTGCACTGTTGTGACCGCCTCTGCAAACTCAGCGCACACCAAACAGTGCTAAAATGGCTGCTCCTCTCTCCGTATAGGCGTCCTCCAGTGGTATCTATGCTGGGCCTACCTTCTGGAAGTTTGTAGGGCTCAGTTCAGTTTGATGCAGCTCTTGAGCAATGTCTCTCAGCAGCGGGCCGCGCCGCCACAGTTTCAGCAATCAGGACTACAGTAGGCCAAGAGTGGGCCACACCTGCCCCCCGGCTAGGCCGATATCAACGCAGGCTTCAGGACGGGCCCAACAGGCAAAGTAGCTTCGGTGGAAGCACCAACCCCATCGCCCAACACAGCAGGGGATCCCGGTCTCTCTCGGGCAGTCACACCGGGTGCCTGAGCTGCAATTAGCAACAATTCTCGCAGCGCCGCTCACCATGGAGTATGTACAGCAGTCAGGTCCGCCTGGGTCCGATCTTGCCTGCGATTGTTTACTTTTCTTCCCGGCGCTTGTTCCGCCCCGTCGCCAGGGGTCCAAGAATACGGCGCCACAGGGCGCAAGTGGGGCACCACTCTCCACATACTGCAGCGCCCAGTACCGTCGGCCGCGAGGGCCACAGTTAGTGTTGACTTATCTGGGCTCAGTAATGGCTTCTTGTATGGAGAACGGGCTGCAGTGGGGGGGGGTCACACCGCCTCCGCGATGGCGCCTCAGCGGGAGTAGCGGTGAGCACTGAGGTATATGGGGTTGAGCTGGGCCAGATATCACCCCAGAGACGGTCCGAGCAGGAATCGGGAGTGGGGATGGAAAGTTCTGGTGATCAGGGGACAGCCCCCCCTCTTCAGTCCACAGATCTGATTCGAGTCGCATGAGGCCCGGAATGAGGCCACAGAGGCGAGGAATGGCAAAGAGGGAGCACCACAAACCCCGGGAGCGGTCTCCACTCACCGGGACAGCTGCACTGGCCCTCCAAGGGCACAGCGCCATCTACAGTGTTGGAGGGCAGGCAGCAGCGTGCCTAGGCCTTCCGTCCGCGTCCGGCAGGCTTGGTTGCAGCTGTGCAGTTAGGCGGGTCCCCAGGGACAGCCAGGGCCACGTCTGAGCTTTTGCTGCAGGTGTGCTCTCGATCACGCTCAGGGCCACGCCACTGGTTGCCACCAGAGTTGGAAGAGCAGGGGTGATGCTGTCCGCTATCAGGCAGCAGTGATTCGCTGCAGTCCCGGGCTGCGGCAGTGAAAACGGGGCAGATGAGGGGTAGGCTTCCTCCGAATTGAAAATAAACAGCAGGGTGGGCACCCGCTTAGGAATTAAAAATATTATGCGACCCGCCCAATAAAAACAAACACATACGCGGTGGACCACGCCATGAACACCACCATGTTTCTCCGAGGTCCAGCAGAAATGGATCTCAGAAACGCCCCGTCATTTTCAGACTGAGGGGCGTGTTTTTCTTTCTCTCCTCTTTCCATTGGCTGGAATGTAATGTAATGGCGTGTTTTGACTTGTTGTTGTTTACATTCCAGCCAATGGGAAGAGGAGAGAAAGAAGCTAAAAAACAAACCCCTGAATACGAAAAAGACAGTGCTTAAATTGAAATACAAACCTCTTCTCCAACGGCTGGGCAGCATTTAGGAGGCCAGCCAATGGAGAACAGGGGCGGGTTCATGCCCCACTACTAGAAAACATAAAATCTCGCCAGTGAGACTGCGCAAGCGCAGCCTACGCTAGCCGAGACCTAAAAACAGTGAACATGGTAAACATAATAATTAATATTTGGCAGTCACATGCATCCATGAATGCAAACAGTAAAATCATAATATTTTGTGAAATTGACGAGGCAGAATATGCAAATAAGCTCCTGGGGAGCTTAATGGTATGGTACTGACCTGTGCTATATCTAATAAATAGATCTGCAGGAAAAACGCAGAGGCGCTGCTTGCCACCTGGTTTGGGAATCCTCCGACAGCAAAACATATTTTGCTGTAGACTGAAAGCTTTTCTCCCGTCTTAGACTGGAAAAAAATGAAAACGTTAAATTGTTAGTATATTATTAATTTGTATACATCATTTACTGCATTTAGATAAAGGATATAAATCGACCAATAGCAAAGATGGCATTAGAAAGGAGGTAACTCAGAGCGCCCATTTATATATTTGCTCATACATTTTAATTGATTTCTTGAACTAATGTGATTTAGAAATAGGCAATTTTAACTTGCTCGAAATATGCTGGTGCAAATACACGGAGGAATTCAGTATTACTTGACATACTCATAAATGCTTTTGAGAATTGGCACTAAAACATTTAAAGTGGGAATAAAATCGAAATATTCATATAAAGTTAGCACAAATAGAAAAGAATGTGCCCTCTTTGTACTAATAAGAAGTTGGACATTTCAGGGCCAATTTACAAAGCCATTTATGAGTGCCTGAAGTAGTATTGCTGTATACTACTTCACATACTCTTATAGGATCCAAAACATCTAAAATGGAATATAAAGTGGGAATATTCATGGAATATTCATATGCAATTGCTACATTTAGTAGGGACTGTGGCCTTTTTACTAATCTGGATTGAGGCATTTTGGAGCTAATTCACAAACGTATTGATGAGCTCCTGAAGTACTCATCAATAGATATTCACCAAGTGTAGAATATAAGTAAGCCCACATTCCAAGTTTGGAGGAAATCCTGCTACAGGTGGTAACTGTGTTTCTGGATGAGTCATGAGTCGGAATTCCAGTAGGAATAACACATTCCCAGTGATTGTCTGTACACCCAGGACATTTCACTAGCGAAAAGCTAGTGAGAGTTCCTTAATGAAAGCAGGTATAAATGCAAAATTCCCATTTCTTAGGGCTCCCTTAAGGAGTAACTTAGACTACTGTGATATCCCACACCCGAAAATTACTGATACATTGGTCATTTCAAAGCTGGGTTTCGAGAGCTGGGATACTTCATCAGTATACCTGCACACACTGAAATGTTGAACTTAGCCCAGGACAGATATAATGTGCTATATCAGTTGGTTTAAGCTATCTTGCAATATAGATGCCTGAACAGGAGTTTCACCCTCAATATTGGCTGGCCCAGTGTAAGTTATGGGACCTGGATTCGGCTTCCCTCCCCAGTGAAGTTATACCACACATCTATTCATGAAGTTAGAAAATGTGGCGGGGCACATAGGTGTTGGGAGTTCTTGCTAAGGTTGAACCCAACCTAGAGTTTTCTTTTCTTGATTTCAAACAAATATTATTTTCTACAATATTTGATGGATTCTGTATATTCTGTAGATGGTGTGGTGTTGCAGTTTGCCATATGGTGCAATGGTGTGAATTCCCTGGAGAATTGATTGGCTGGTCAGTGGCCACAAATCCTTCAGGATCATTCCTTGGGATTTGGATCTGTGGCTGGGAATTAAGGCTCTGGACATGAATTTGGGAGGGTATTGTACTCTGGGTCATTTCCTGGTTCCTTTGTGAGCTGTACTTTGGCAAGGAGAAGAGGACCAAGAATGCTCAGATTGATAGCAATTTTTGTGTTTAGGGTGTGTACCTGTAATATTTAATATTTGTCAGACCCCATTCAGACCCCAACTATGGTGGTTGAGTTCATTTGCCACTTGTTTCTTGAGACCTGTCCTTTTAATGCTCTGAAAACTTGTCCAGGTATAAGCCTTTTTGTACTTGACCCCATGGGTAGCCAGGGTGAGTAGTCACAGGCTTGCTCAGAACTCAATAGGCAACAAGCAGACACAATAACTTAATATCCAGCCCAGTGCTTCTCTTTATGGATGTTAGAAATGGGGGCCTCTATTTGGCAGTGGCTTGCACCCTGTCCAAATAGGGACCCTTCCTTCTAGTCAGGGTAAGGGGATTACACAGCTAAGATAACACATGCTCACCCCCTTTGTAGCTTGGCACGAGCAGTCAGGCTTATCTCAGAGGCAATGTGTAAAGCATTTGTACATAAAACACCCTGTAACACAGTGAAAACACTACAAACGGACACCACATCAGTTTAGAAAAACAGCCAACATTGATCTAATCAAACCAAAATGACAACAATAAAGCATAAACAAGCAGATATATGAATTTTAAAAGAATATCTCAAAAATACAGTTCCTTAAAGTCAATAACACCAACCAGAGCTATTGTGGCGTCAAGACCAACAAATCCCACGGTTTAGTTCGACCTCGAAGGAGTCAAGGGCCGTCTACGGCGTAGGGGAAGACCTGCAAACAGTACCTTGACATTGAAGAGGCCTCGACAACCTTGCAGCGTGGTAGAGCAGTGAGGCGTTGCAGGCATCAGTGCTGCAAGTCGTGAGTACTTGAAGTCACACATGTTACAGAACGAACCCCATGAGATCAAAATCAAGAGTGCTGATGTCGGGTGTGGTGTCGTCGCGTGCGGTGTGTTGTGCATTTCACTATGCGGTGTCCGCGGCTTCGGTGCAGGTAGTGGTATGGGGTTGGTGCAGAGTGCTGGTGTCAGAGTTGATGACGCTGTCATCAGTAGCCCAAGCCTGTGGTGTCGTTGAGGGTGGTGCAACGAGGCAGGGACCTCATCATTGGAGCAAGCAGTGCAGTTGGTGACGCCGCGTAGACGTCATCGTCGGTGAGACCAACATTGCGGGGCGGTCGAAGCCGGTACGATGAGGCCGTGCCCCAGGCCACGGTGCAGGCGGTGGCGGCAATGTCAGCGAGAAGCATTGTTGTCAGTGAGACTAGGGTTGCGATGTTATCGAGGTCAGTGCTGCGCTCACCCAGTGAGCGGTAACCTAAGTGTTGGTGCAGGCAGCGGCATCAGTGACGGCATCGGGAATTCTTTTCTTGAAGTTACAGCTCAGAAATCACCTCCAATGTTCCAGAACTGGAACTGGCACCACTTAGCAGGTTCAGGACTCCCAGCAGTGGATTTCCGGTGCTAAAGGTGAAGTCTTTGAGGATCCTAAGACTTCCAACAGGAGCAAGCACACACACCTTTGGAGAAACTTAGAAAGCAGGATCAAAACAGCAAAGTCCAGTTCATTCATTGCTCACAGGCATGAACAGCAACTGCAGGCCAACCCATCAAAGCAACACACAGCAAAGGGGCAGTACTCCTCCTGACAGCTCTTCTTCTTCTTGGCAGAGTCCTCAATCCAGAAGTGTTCTAAAAGTCTAGAGTTTTAGGTCCAATACGTATACCCCATTTGGCCTTTGATGTAGGCATACTTCAAAGGATAGTGTTTGTAGTGCGCCGATCCTGCCTTCCCCTGTCCTGGCTCCAGACACACTGGAGGTCGTTGGAGACAGCATTGTGAGAGGACAGGCACAGTCGTATTCAGGTGTCAGTATCCACTCCCCCCATCAATCTAGCTCAGGAAAGCCCAGCCGCCTGGTGATGGGCAATCGAGATATGCAGGGCACACCTCAGCTCCCTTTGTGTGACTGTTTAGAGTGAATACCCACTTTTTAAATGTTGCAATTTATAACAAAACCACCTTCACTAAAATATGTGTTTTTAAATTCTGAGCTCAGAGAGCCCTAACTCCAAATTTCTAGCTTTCCCAATTGAAAGTTACACATGTTAGATGTAACAAGGTAGATCAAATGATAACCTTTTGGAGAGCTAGTCCTTTCAATAGTTAAAAACAAGATTGACGGGGGAGAAGCTACGCACGGACCCAAAATGGTGGCGTGAGCTCGGGGCTCCTGAGACCCCAGCCTCCGTCTATACCATCCTGCCTTTTATCCTGAGCCCTGCGCCGATGCACCTGTGGCGGGGGAGAAGCGGCACCAGGCGCAACAACCCCCGGCGTGATCCGACCTCGGATCTTCGAGTTGTGCCGCCCGTGGGGACGGGGCCTGTCGCCCGCCCGAGCCGGGACCTGGAGTGGGGAGTTTGCCCCCCGGCCGCAAGTGAATAACATCAGCTGTCGAGTACCGGAAGTCTCCGGTCCGGCGCCGAATTGGGCACAAAGTTTACCCGGCTTGCTGACAGACGCCGGCCAACACGCCCGCGAATTGCAGCTGCTTCCCGGGACGGTGAGTAGGCGGAGGAGCCACCGGTTGGACTTTCGGCTGCCTACCGCGGGATCAGAGGAGCGCGGCAAGAGTCCCTTGGAGGCGGCAAGATCCGGCGCTTGGGGAGGCGGCCGGGCGGGCTGCCTCGGGCCGCCGCCGTGACGCTGGGATACCGGCGATTTCAACAGGAGGTGCCAGCTTGGGGTTGTGGTGGTGCCTGCCACCCGCCTGGATCAGTACCTGAGGCAGACGCGATCCCCGGTGCGTCATTGAGTAGTGTCAGGTGCCGCTGGCCGGGGGGCGCTGATCTGGCCCCGATCTTGGCATACGTGGTGCCTGGCTTGGCGGCGGATCTCGGCTGGTGCACTGCAACTTCTTGTGCGGCATACAGAGGCGGAGGCGCCGCCGGTCAGGTCACCAGCTGTCTGCTGTGGGACTGGAGGTGCGCAGCTTGGATTTCTTGAGGGAGTGAGGCCCCGCGCCGCCGGGGCTGGATGGACAGAGTGCCTCAGGCCGCTGCGGTGACGCCGGGCCCATACAGCGATCCTGTGCGAAAGAGCAGGCCTAGTGCTGGTGTGAGCGGAGCCCTCCACGGGATGTTTGACGGGCGTATTGCGGGGTGGGGCGGTGTAGCACCACTGAGCAACTGGCAGGAGACAGCCAGGACTGGGACTGTATGTATATAAAGGCGACGGCCCAGGACTGCTGAAGGATTGTGGGCTGAATTTTCTGAATGTACTCATTTCTGCGATGGGGGGCGACGGATGTCCCGCCTTGGAGTCTTGGCTGTGAGTGAGGGTCCGGGATGTGGTGACTCGCGTCCCTCGCCATGTGATACCTGGCAATTAAGACGGAGGGTGCCGAAGCATTCAGTTGCACCATTTCAGAGGTGGCTCCGCAGTTTGACTGGCCGGTGGTGGCTGGGCCTGCTAACTGAGGGGCCGTGTGAGGTGGGTCTCACCGGTGAAAGCGTATCTACGGCAGGGGACAATTGCTCCCCAAGCGGAGCCGCACGATCACGGCAGCAGCGCGTTACGGAGGTGTGTCAATTGCAGTGATGGCGACGAAGCTTGACTCTGATAGGACCATGTCCAGGTCATGGAAGGGGGCGAAACAGGTGCAATCTAATAAGCTTGATCAGTACACTATGCCCAAGGGGTCCCCAGGGGAGCTTAAGAAGACTCAAGGGCCGAGCGGAGGCGAGCTTGATGCTCTCACTGAACCAACGCTGTCGGATCTTATTTCTGCAATAACGGGGGTCCAGTCGTCTCTTGGGAAAAAGATGGAGTCTATGGACAATAAATTGGATGCGGTTACGATCGAAGTAAACCTGATACGTGCGGACCTCACAAAGGCTAGCGAGAAAGTTAAGTCACTGGATATCAAGACCGCTAGTTTGATCGACGATGTGGCGGAACTACAGCAGGAAGTGCGCGCCCTCAAGGCCTCTCGTGACTCCGCAGACCGGAAACTCGATGACTACGAAAGGAGGGCCCGGCACAACAACGTGCGTATCCTGGGAGTTCTTGAGAGATCGGAGGGTATTATTCTTGACCATCTCAAGCCCAAAGGTCTAAGCAATTTCTTTACCATTGAGAGGGCCCATAGAGTGCCAGGGGGAGACCTAGGCCTGGTGCACCTCCTCGCCCGATGATCGCCATAGTGCTTAATTTCCGGGACCGGGATGCTATCCTGCAGGCGGCGCGGACGGGGGCTCCACTGCAATATGAGAACGCCACCCTCTCCTTCTTACCGGTCTTTACTCAGTCGGTGCAGAAGCAGAGACAGAGCTTCCTCCCAGTGAAGAAGAAGTTGCGGGACAAGGGACTGCGATATGGCATGATGTATCGGGCTCGATTGTGGGTGGAAATCGAAGGAAAGGCTTGGTTTTTTGACAATCCGGAAGTCGCATCGGACTGGATTGACAGTAGGCATTCGACCGGAACCGAAGGACATGAGCGTAAGGGGGAGGAGGAGAGAACGGAGCAGTAAGACTGGGACCCGGGACTGGGTGCACCTAGGGGGCACTTCGAACATTTGTGAAACGAATCTGGTGCTGTAACCTCCAGACCCGGAGAGCTTTCTTATTTGTGTACGAAGCGCAGGGAGTGAGATGTTGTTTAGGGGGCTGGGGGCGGGGGCAGGGTATTGGCTTCCTCCTTACTTCTACCTTTAGTCACTTAGTTTGGGGGTTATAGGGTGACAGGCACACTGCGAGTTGGAAATGGGCATTGGCCATATGCAGGGGTGCAAGGAGCGGGATGGAAGTTGGGGGGGGTGGAATGGGTGAGTTTCGTTTTGTTATTCAGTGTGGCAACAATGGTATTGTTTTGTTCCTTTTTGGTCCCCCATTTGTATACGCCAGACATACTTGATCCTGGGGAAAAAAAATCTCTGCTTACATACTGGATGTTAGGGGGTCTTTGTTTGTATTTGTTTTCTTTTCGCATCAGGTGGTCATATCGCAGCTGGATGATATAGGTGTGGGTTGAATATCGAACAAAAGTCAGGATCAGGGATAGTGGTGCTGAGCTGGAATGTTAATGGCCTGGGAGACAAGATTAAGAGAGGGATGGTGAATCAGCTGGTTATACAACATTCCCCAGATGTGGTTCTGTTGCAGGAGACACACCTTATCGGTAATCGATGCATGGCCCTTCATAAAGGGGGGTATAAATTGGTGGCTCATGCTGGGTTTACATCGGGGTCTAGGGGGGTCAGTATTCTGATAAAGAATTCCTTCCCATTGGCGATTCAGGCTACACGGTCAGACCAGAGGGGCAGATATGTCAGTATCTCGGGGCAGATGGGGGGAAAGACAGTCACAATTTATGTGCCACCGGGCCTTCAGTCAGACACTTTCAGAGACTTAGGAGCGGTGTTTTTGATGCTACCCTTGGGCCTCCTGGTACTGGGGGGTGATTTAAATGCAGTGCTTGATGGGGAAATGGATAGGTATCTGGCACGAATGTACACTCCATCTCAGAGGAGGCTTCCGGATTTCCTCGAAACATTAAGACTGGTTGATTGCTGGCGGTTACGCAATCCGACGCAGAAGCATTTTACTCATGTGTCAGCCGCATATAAAAGTATGTCCAGGCTGGACTACATATTGATACCGGCGGCTATGGCCACCACAATTAGAGAGGCGCGGTATCTTGGCAGAGGCATCTCTGATCATTCCCCAATGTGTATACAGGTTTAGTGCGGACAGCCAGCTGTGAGTAGGGTGGCTCCGAACAGTGCGTGGCAACTGAAGGATCCTGCCATCAAAAAGGAGATACTTCGGGTCTCAGAACACTACTTTCAGGAGAATGTAGGTACGGTTGATTCACCGCAGACATTGTGGGAGGCGTATAAAGTTGTGTTGAGGGGTGAGGTCCTCTCCTTGGTGGCGGCCATGAAAAAGAAGAGTCAGGCGGAGGTGCTTAGGGTAGAGTCCGAGGTGATAAGGTTAGAGGAGCGGGTGGCTGAATCGGCCGCTCAGGGGGACCTCCACTTATTGAAGTTAAAACAGGATGAATACAAAGGCCTCGCCAGGGAGAGGGCGACTGTTCAGAATGTAACAACACAGAGTTGAATATATGAACACGGAGACAAGGCCGGTAAGTTGATTACTAGGCTGGAGCGCGGGTTATGGGCATCTAGGATAGTGCCGGAGCTGGAGGGGTCGGGATCTGATAGATTCACAGAGCCGCAGGCAGTGGAGATGGATTCTCTGAGTATTGCAGGGAGGTGTACACTACGGCTGGTGGCTACACTGAGGCAGAGAATGGTGAAATGATCAAGGATATTTGCATGCCAGGATTATCAGAAGATCACAGGGAATATTTGGGCTCGGCATTTACTGATGATGAAGTCGCACAGGCGATTAGAGGCCTAAAATCCGGGAAGGCAACGGTTCCAAATGGGATACCAATAGAATTATACAAACTGAATGCCCATATGATCGTTCCGCATATCCGGGCTATGTTCCTGGAAAGTAAGGAAACAGGTCAGCTTCCTTTGAACCAGCGGGTGGCAAATATTGTGGTCATTCACAAAGCAGGCAAGCCTAAGACGCTACCTTCCTCGTATAGGCCCATCTCACTCCTCAATGCTGAGCCAAAGGTCTTAGCGAAACTGCTGGCCATCAGATTAGACAAGGTCATCTCGACCCTGATACTCCCCGATCAATCCGGTGTCAGGTTTTGCCTTGCCGCGCCTACCTAAACTTTAACGAACTACAACTTCCAGGAGCCTTTGATGCAGGAAGTATAAGGTTGGAGGAGCCAGGGGGGAAGTTGTACGTAATTTTGAGTCCTTCGTTTGTGTCTATTGAGGAAGCGCTGCTGCCGTTGGCATCATGCTGCTGAACGCGGGGGAGATCCTCCGGCTGCTGTAATCCCCGCTCAACTTAGAGGTATTGTTGTTCACCGGAGATCCGCTGGGAGCCGTAGCTCGCGGGTTTGTATCTTTGTTTAGATACCTGTTCAAAGACTTTATCGAAGGAAGGCATCGGCTGATGCTTGACTGCACATTTGGGGCTGTGTGGAGGGTCCCGTGGAACTGAGCGGCATGTCGCGGCTTGTTGCCATTTATCTATAGATTGTACTAAGGCATTTTGGGAACTTGAGAGCAGCGGAGCGTTGTAGGGCTCTACACGTTACCGTGTGCTATGCTAATGAATGTAACCGGAGCAGTATGGTGGACGCAACTACCTGCTACCGGATAGGTGATATTGTTTGCTCTATACGATAAGCGGAGCGTAGTGGTGGTCGCAACCACACGTTGCCGATTTATCAGATCTTATGTTTCTCACTATAAGGATTAAGAAAGTATATAAACATTGGTGACTTCCAAAATGTTAGAGCTATACAGGGCGCCCTGATAGTGGAACAAGAGACACCTTATCTGAGTGAAGACAGAGAGATTTATCTCTAACTCTAAATTAGGTGGTAAAGGAATACGGGGATACACTATGCAATGGTTTAAGTGAAGTAACTTACAGGATATATGGGTCATGACAAAGTCCTGTTCCTCATTAAATGGTGCGTACATGTAGAGGTGTTGAGATAAATAGGAAATACGTGGGTGTATGAAGTGGTTAAACAGTGTGTTTTCTGGTTACAGGAAAAAGGACTATCTCTCTCTTATATTGGTTGGAGGAATGAGTACAGCCTTATAAGGTATTACAGTTCTAGCGAGAATTCTTGAGAGTAGCCTTCATTGTAGTACAAAGTATATAATGTTTTACGCTTTGTCATTTCAGATCCCTTGTCCCTGCTGACCCTTTCCCTTCCCCGGTCTTTCTCTGTTATTATCCCTCGCCTGATGGTTCGAACCCCCTGTGTGTATATTCAGGGTGTTGGTAACATCGGGAGGTGGACCCCTTTGTTCATCGTTTGAATCCTGCGAGGCGGGCCCTGACAGAATTACATACCCAAGTTAAAAGCCTCGCCCGGTTTAATTCGATGAACAAACATGGCTACCCTTGAGGAAGTGTTACAGGCTCTTGTGCTGGTACAACAGGAACTGATAGCCTCTAGAGCAGAAACCACTGCCTTAAAGGATAGGGTAGATAGGTTGGCTGGTAACTAAGCATGGGCGGAAAATCCGTTTCGCTCGCGGATTTTGCGGATTTTCGGTAAATTCGCAATCCGCGAGATTCGCGAATCTCCCGCAAAATCCGCAAATCCGCGAGCAGCGGATTTTGCTTGCACTGTTCGCGTGAGTTCGCGGCTTCCCAGTACAACTTCGCGCCCCGCGAATAAGCGCAAAATTGCAGAAATACGATCTTAGCAAAACTGAAACTACTTACCAGGTTCAAAAGTTCAGGCTCATCATTAGTAGCCATTTCCTGTAGTGCTTCCTGAGGGGCCCCTCCAGAGTTCAGTTGCCAGTTGCAACTATTATGTGACCCTGCTCTGAACCTCAGAATAGTTACACATATGCCACAAAGGTCCTGAATTACAGCTAAGGGAGACAAGCAGGAGCCAGGCTGGAAGTTCAAATCCATTAATCAGCCCCTAATTCATTATTGTCAGTTGGGGCAGGGCAGGTGTTGTAACTAATTTTGCAACAATGAAAGCACTTAGCAAGTGCAAAAGATCACTAATCAGGAAGCACTAAGGAAGCAGGTGCCAGCTAAAAAAATATTCTGTGACACATTAATCAGCCCCAAATTAATTCAGGTCACTTGAGGCAGGGAAGGTGTGCTTGCTTTGCCACAATAATGTACACTGACTGGACAACCAGAGGATGCTGTGATGAAACAGAGGGTAGCGTGGGTGGGCCAGAGGGTGGCATGAGTAGTCAGAGAGTGGCAGTGGTGACAGAGAGTGGCAGTGATGAAGAAGAGTGTCCCAAACAGGCTGGACACGTAGAAACAACAAGTTCGCGAAACTTGCGACCCGACAGGTAAGTTCGCGTTTGCGATATTGTACAAAACCCTCGCGAACTGGCAGAAACCCGCGCGAACACACAAAAAAAAAAATTCGCGAGAATTCGCGGATTTTGCGAATTGCGAGTTCGCAAATCCGCAAAATTCGCGAACGCGAGATTCGCAAAATTCGCCCATGCTTACTGGTAACCCTTTTGACGCTGCTACTCAAAATCCCCGTATACAGGTCACTGAACCTCCTCCTATACCCCTGGCAAGTCCTGAAAGATATTCCGGGGATCCTTCTAAAACGCAGGTGTTTCTCACTCAAATAATGATGCATTTTTCATGCAAACCTGCGTCTTTCCCCAATCACCATTCTAGAGTGGCATTCGCCATCTCATATATGATTGGAGATGCTGAGAATTGGGCCGTTCCTCTGGTAAGGAAAGATGATTGGAAGGAAACATTGGCATTATTTTATTTTATTGTGTTTGGTGTAAAAAATACTTGTGAATTGCCCCCGACGACCGCAGTGAGCTGCTTCTCCCTGCAGAATTAATTGCTTGAATGAAGCCGTTCTCAGGGCTCCCGGTCACTCTTAGCAATCCCCCTCGAGGCGCAGAACTACGGGCGCCATCTTGAAACGGGGCCTGGACAGCGCTCTAGTGGCTGGGCGATTTGGGCCCACTCGCTATAAAAGAGCCTTCACACTGTCCCTTCCCATACTGATTGATTGCACAAACTCCTGAAACGGAAGCCGGGAGATTAGAACCCAGTAGCAGAATAATTGTTACATCTTCATTTTGAGCACTGCACTTTGAAAACGAATAGCGCTTTTTAAACATTGGCATTATTTTATTTTATTGTGTTTGGTGTAAAAAATACTTGTGAATTGCCCCCGACGACCGCAGTGAGCTGCTTCTCCCTGCAGAATTAATTGCTTGAACGAAGCCGTTCTCAGGGCTCCCGGTCACTCTTAGCAATCCCCCTCGAGGCGCAGAATTACGGGCGCCATCTTGAAACGGGGCCTGGACAGCGCTCTAGTGGCTGGGCGATTTGGGCCCACTCGCTATAAAAGAGCCTTCACACTGTCCCTTCCCATACTGATTGATTGCACAAACTCCTGAAACGGAAGCCGGGAGATTAGAACCCAGTAGCAGAATAATTGTTACATCTTCATTTTGAGCACTGCACTTTGAAAACGAATAGCGCTTTTTAAACATTGGCATTATTTTATTTTATTGTGTTTGGTGTAAAAAATACTTGTGAATTGCCCCCGACGACCGCAGTGAGCTGCTTCTCCCTGCAGAATTAATTGCTTGAACGAAGCCGTTCTCAGGGCTCCCGGTCACTCTTAGCAATCCCCCTCGAGGCGCAGAACTACGGGCGCCATCTTGAAACGGGGCCTGGACAGCGCTCTAGTGGCTGGGCGATTTGGGCCCACTCGCTATAAAAGAGCCTTCACACTGTCCCTTCCCATACTGATTGATTGCACAAACTCCTGAAACGGAAGCCGGGAGATTAGAACCCAGTAGCAGAATAATTGTTACATCTTCATTTTGAGCACTGCACTTTGAAAACGAATAGCGCTTTTTAAACATTGGCATTATTTTATTTTATTGTGTTTGGTGTAAAAAATACTTGTGAATTGCCCCCGACGACCGCAGTGAGCTGCTTCTCCCTGCAGAATTAATTGCTTGAACGAAGCCGTTCTCAGGGCTCCCGGTCACTCTTAGCAATCCCCCTCGAGGCGCAGAACTACGGGCGCCATCTTGAAACGGGGCCTGGACAGCGCTCTAGTGGCTGGGCGATTTGGGCCCACTCGCTATAAAAGAGCCTTCACACTGTCCCTTCCCATACTGATTGATTGCACAAACTCCTGAGGCGGAAGCCGGGAGGTTAGAACCCAGTAGCAGAATAATTGTTACATCTTCATTTTGAGCACTGCACTTTGAAAACGAATAGCGCTTTTTAAACATTGGCATTATTTTATTTTATTGTGTTTGGTGTAAAAAATACTTGTGAATTGCTCCTGACGACCGCAGTGAGCTGCTTCTCCCTGCAGAATTAATTGCTTGAACGAAGCCGTTCTCAGGGCTCCCGGTCACTCTTAGCAATCCCCCTCGAGGCGCAGAACTAAGGGCGCCATCTTGAAACGGGGCCTGGACAGCGCTCTAGTGGCTGGGCGATTTGGGCCCACTCGCTATAAAATGAAGCCCTCTTTCCGTCCGCGCAGCGGGGGGGCGCAGCGGGCGGGCTAATGGCGCGCCGGAGGCGCGCCAGAGGCAAGCCCGTCTGGGCCCGTCCGGGCCAGGCCAGGCTCAGGGCCACCCACTATGCCCATTTTACTTAATCACCGGATCAAATATTCACGAGATCGCCTCTTACAATACAGCACGGCTACCTCCCCTCTCGTCCCACCACCTTCTCTTCAGGGTGAGTCCTTATGGAAAGCTAATCGCCATATACCAAAATATGTCAGCCTTGCCCTGCTTAACTGTAGATCTGCATCCAAACATTCCACAGAAATCAATTTGCTGATCCAAGATATTAAGCTAGACATACTTTTCCTCACGGAAACATGGTTGACGTCTCACTCCGAGGCAGATATTGTCAACATGTTACCTCATGGCTATGTAATACAGTACCAGAACAGAACTAAGGGAAAAGGAGGCGGTTTAGCGATCGTGCACAGAGATAACCTCACATGCAGGACACAAGAGGGAGAAATTGAGGACTGCGAAAGCGTCCACTTTTCCTTTCAAATCACTCCAAACAAATCCCTCTCGGGTATTCTCATATACCGCCCGCCCGGAAGTCTAGGAAATTTTGTCGGATCACTGCTAGAGTCCACAATCTCTTCCTGCACCTCGACCTCCAATTTCATCCTACTAGGAGATCTAAATCTGCATTTTGAGGATTGCACAGATACAATTGCAAGCGACCTCATTTCAGAATTAAAGGCATTCGACCTCTACTTAAAAAACTCAGAGGCAACGCATGCCAAAGGACATCTTTTAGACCCAGTTTTCGCCAACTTCCCTAGAATAGAAATTTTACCCTCACTCCCTCTTCCATGGTCTGATCACTTCCTCATCCCGTTCACATGGCAAACCAATCTAGACACCCCCCAAATTCAAATATCTAGAGAGCAGGATAGAATATGGTCAAAACTCTCACTCGAGAACTGGACCCAGGAATTAACACAATCTGCCCCTCCCGCAGACCCTGACCCCGTGAAAGCAGACGAAAATTTTACTAGATGGCTCACATCCACCCTGGATTTAGTCGCACCTAAGAAAAATCTAAAGAAAAAAAGCAAAATCTTCAAATCTCCATGGTATTCCCAAGAATTGAGGAACTTAAGAAAAATCTGTAAAATCCAAGAGCGGAAGTGGAGGAAAGATTGGGATCCCCTCAACAAAGAGGAATACAAAAAAGCTATGAGGACTTATAAATCAGCCCGAAAAACAGCCCAAGCCTCCTTCTTTGAAGAAAAAATTCAATCTGCCTCTAACTCGTCCCGGGAGACCTATAAAATAGTCAAAGAGTTACTTAAAATTCCTAACCCCCCTTCAATTCAAGAACCCACAGTTGCTAGGAGCAACCAAGTAGCAGCCTTCTTCGAGAATAAAATAACAAACATCTTTAAAGCCCTCCCGCCAAAATCTGATAACAATCCCCCTGCGGCCCTGCTGCCCTCAACCGTAGGCCCTACCCTGGACAGTTTTAACCAGCTGTCCAATGAAGACTTCCTGAAAGCTCTATCAGGCACGAAAAGTGGTTCACCGAACGACCCAGCCCCTATTAACATCATTAAACAAGTGGGACCTACCATCTCGCATCTGGCCACCAACCTCATCAATGCCTCATTCAACCAAGGAGTGGTCCCCCCCAATTGGAAGCGCGCAATAGTTAAGGCTCTACAGAAAAAACCAGGACTTGACCCTCAAGACCTTTCTAATCTTCGACCAATCTCTCTCCTGCCTGGTATAAGTAAGATTGCAGAGAAGGCCGTCAATCAGCAATTGTCGGCTTTCCTTGAATCCAACAATCTTCTTCGCCCCTCACAAACAGGTTTCCGCCCGGGTCAGGGGACCGAGACCGCTCTTCTGAAAGTGGTCGAAGAAGCTAGGTGCATCTTGGATTCAGGAGGATCGGCTCTACTGATCCTCCTGGATCTAAGCGCTGCATTTGACACGGTAGATCACAGGATCCTGATCCAGCGACTCCTCAACCTAGGGGTGAGAGACACAGCACTATACTGGCTCACATCCTTCCTTAAGGACAGATCCTTCCAGGTCTGTGAAGGGAATGTGCGATTCAAATCTTTCCCCCTCCAGTGTGGGGTTCCTCAGGGCTCTTCATTGAGCCCTACATTATTTAACATCTATATGGCCCCCCTGGAGGATGTGGTCACTCCCTTTGGGATCAAAGCCGTCACATACGCTGATGACACCCAAATGGTTGTTTCATTCTCCTTAGAAAGAGACAAACTGAGAAACCTGCATGACTGTCTTGAAGGAATCCATAAATGGATGTGTGGCTCAAGGCTTAAACTAAATGGCTCTAAAACTGAGCTCATGCTGCTGGGTCACCAAACAACATCCCTCCCCATTGCTATGTGGCCATCATGTTTGGGAGCCCTTCCTCAACCCAAGACAGAACTCAAAAGCTTGGGTTTCTGGCTGGAGCAGGACCTCTCTCTGAAAACGCAGGCTAAAAAGACGGCTGGCACCTGTGTGGGCCTACTCCGCTCAGCCAGGAAGATTCTTCCATTACTACCCACACAATCTCAAAAATTGCTTATTCAAGGTCTAATCTTATCCAGATTAGACTATAGCAACGCCCTTTTTTTGGCTGCCCCAGAATCCACTATTAACATTCTTCAGCGAACTCAAAATGCTGCAGCAAGGCTTCTGACAGGCACCGCTCGAAGAGCATCAGCTAAACCAGCCCTAAAGGCTCTCCATTGGCTGCCGATCCGTGAAAGGATCAAATTCAAGGCCCTGTGTACTACTCACAGAGCTTTGCAAGATAAAGGGCCCCCCATGCTTAAGACCATGCTCTATCCCTATAAACCGAACAGGTCCCTGCGTTCCTCCCAAGGTAACTTGGCCACTGTCCACAGAGTCAAGAAGGCCCGCTCTGGAGGGCGACGCTTTTCGGTCACAGCAGAAACCCTGTGGAATTCCTTGCCAACTCAGTTGCGCTTTGAACCGAACTATATGAAATTCCGGAAGCTACTGAAGACCTACCTTTTCCCGCAACAACCTTAATCTCCCCTCTTCTACCCCTCTGGTTTTGTTCTCAGTTGTTAATTGCAATCACAGCACTGGGACGCTCCCGGGCAGCCATGCGCTATATAAATCCTTTTTCATTTCATTTCATTTCATTCATGATGCTATACTGTCGGATTGGGGGGCTTTTAGAGCTGAGTTCGAGAGAGTATTCGATAGACGTGCTACTACATTTAGTGCAGATAAAGAACTGCTTGAACTGAGACAAGGGCGGAACGAGCTGGTAACTTACTTGACAAACTTTAATAGGTTAGTGGCGGAGTCTTCATGGCCTGAGGAAAAGCAAGTGTCCATATATTATCAAGGTCTGAGAGAGGGACTAAAGGATATAATTGCTCAAATAGATCCCCAGCCTGTGCAGGAATGATCAGCCTTTCTTTAAGGTTGGACGGCCGGATGACAGAACGAAGTGGAGACAGGAAGAAATGGGGTAGAGGGCTTTCCAGGCCAGATTACGCTATACGAAAAGGGCCACAGGGGGTTACCGAAGCTCATGAACCCATGGAGATCGGAGCAGTGAGGGCTCCATTAACCAGAGAAGAAAGAGAAACCCGCAGAACACAAGGCTTGTGCATGTACTGCGGGAAAAAAGGACATTATGTAAGGGAATGTCCTTTGAAGCCTAAGACCACAGGAAGTTGGGTTAAGAAAAGATTGGCAGTGTCCAATACCGAGCCCAACAGTGAGCTTTCAGGAGAGAGAAACGATCATACACCTCTGAAACTTCCCTCCTTGGTTTGCGAGGTTATACAGGATTCAGTCTCGCACATTGTTTTGTCCATGGGCTTGGAGAGCCGACAGGTGATGCATCAGGTGTTGGTAATGATTGATTCAGGGGCCACAGGCAATTTCATAGATAGCGGTTTGGTGTCCTTGTTGTCTTTAAAACGCATACCTAGAATACATCCTGAGGAAGTGTGGGCTGTGGATGGGAAACCTTTAAAGTCAGGGTTGATCACTGAACAGACAGAAGAAGTGTTATTAACGGTTGAGGTACCAGAAGGGGAACATCAAGATAGTCTGATTTTGAACATAATTGAGGCACCTCAATATGAGGTCATTTTGGGCATGCCCTGGCTTTCTTATCACAATCCTGAGATTGATTGGAAAGAGAAAACGATACGTTTCCAGTCAGAAGTATGTAAATCACATATGACACTGCGTGGGGTCACCCAAGCTGCGGGGTTGTCTACCCCTTATATAGTTGCTACTGCGGCAGAAAAAGAGGTGGTATTACCCTCTGAGTATCACTCCTTTGAGGATGTATTTAGTGAACATTTGGCCAATGAAATACCCCCTCATAGAACCTATGATTGCTGTATCGATCTAGTGGAGGGAGCAGTCTTACCCACGTGTCGGGTGTACGCTCTATCGATACCAGAAACAAAACATTTGAAAGAGTATCTGGAACATTACCAGGCAATAGGTTTCATCAGACCTTCTAAATCGCCCGCTGCCTCTCCTTTATTTTTCATTTCTAAAGCGAATGGGGAATTACGGGCGTGTGTTTACAGGATGCTAAATAAGAACACTATCCGTAACAGATATCCTCTCCCCCTCATTCCGGTACTGTTAGACCAAGTCAGGAATGCTAGCGTGTACACCAAGCTTGACCTCCGAGGAGCCTATCACCTGGTGAGGATGAGAGAGGGGGATGAGTGGAAGACTGCTTTTAAAACTCGTTACGGTCTGTATGAGTACACGGTCATGCCCTTTGGGTTATGTAACGCCCCGGCAGCGTTCCAATACTTCCTGAACGATGTACTGAGAGATTTTGTGGATATTAGTGTGGTAGTCTACATTGACGACATTCTCATCTATTCAGAAGATGTTATCCACAAGGAGCATGTCAAACAGGTCTTACAGAGGCTGAGAGAGAATAAACTGTTTTGTAAGATCAGTAAATGCGAGTTTGGGGTTGAAAAGGTGGAGTTTCTGGGAGTTATGTTGTGTCCTGAGGGTTTACAGATGGCTGAAAGAAAGGTGCAAGCTGTGCAGACCTGGCCCGCACCAAAGACAGTGAAAGAGGTCCAATGTTTCCTGGGCTTTGCAAACTACTATAGGAGATTCATTGATGGTTTTTCTCGTATTGCAGCTCCTCTTTCTCGCCTCCTCAGAAAAGGGGTGGGGTTTAGTTGGTCACATGAAGCTGATGTTGCTTTTGATTGTTTGAAAAGGGCGTTCGTGTCTGCTCCCATACTGGCGCATCCACAACCTACCTTACCATTCATTGTGGAAGCTGACGCCTCAGACGATGCTGTGGGGGCTATTTTGTCCCAAAGAGATGCACAGACAGGACAGGTGCATCCAGTGGCATATCTATCAAAAAAGCTGAGTAAGGCCGAGAAGAATTATTCCATTGCGGAAAAAGAGCTACTTGCTATAAAAAAGGCCTTTCAAGAATGGAGACAACACTTGTGGGGGGCCGCTCATCCCGTAACTGTGTAGTCTGAGCACCGCAACTTGCAATATATGAGAACAGCCAGACATCTGTCTCAGAGACAGATGAGGTGGATGTTGTTTTTTGCTGAATATGACTTTATTATCACCTTCCATCCAGGCATTGAGAACAGGAAGGCGGACACCTTGTCTCGCTTGGGGGACACTGGGATGGAGAAGATAGACATTCCAATGGACGCTATTGTTGAACCGAGCAAAGTAATTTGTGCGCTTAATGCGAATACGTTCCTTGAATCAATCAAAAGCCAAAAGACCGAAGCGGGATGGAGGATTTGGTGTGATAGCGACTTAAAAAGGGTCTGCCTTTTGTGCAAAACAAACTGTTTCTGCCGTCTGCGGAAAGTAGGAAAAAGGCTTTCGAATGGTGCCATTCTTCTCCTTTGTCTGGTCATCAAGGAATCAGGAAAACGGTGTGTCTTGTGCAGAGACAATTCTGGTGGAACACCTTGTCCAGAGATGTGTCTTTGTGGGTGGGGTGGGGAAGTGTGAGGTGTGTGCCCGGGCTAAAAACCTACAATGCCAGAGTAAGGATAAACTAATGCCCATGCCCACACCAAAAAAGCCATGGCAAAGCATCAGCTTGGACTTCATTACCGGATTACCTTTGGATCAAGGACACACGGCTGTGCTTGTAGTGGTGGACAGTCTCACTAAAATGGGACACTTTATCCCGTGCAGAAACCTTCCCACAGCGGGTCAGACTGCCCAGTTGCTCTTGTCTAACGTCTTTCGTTACCATGGGATACCGGAAATTATCATTTTCGATAGGGGCCCTCAGTTCATTGCTAGTTTTTGGAATTCATGGTGTTTGGCATTGCACATCAATGCTTCATTGTCAACCAGTTTCCATCCTCAAACGGATGGTCAAACGGAACGGCTCAATCAGACTTTGAAAAAATACCTGCGATGTTACGCTGCAGAGGCTCATGATTCTTGGGTATCAATGATATGGCTAGCGGAGTTGGCTTATAACAATGCTTGGCACAGCTCATTGGGGGTGTCCCCCTTTTTAGCCAATTACGGTTATGACGCCCGGGTTTTGCCCATCACCATCCCTGGTGAAGTGGGTAGTCAGCCCTCCGTACTGAGTCAAGTTCACCATCTACATGCGGTACAGAAAAAGGTGTCTAAGCAGTTGATCCAGGCAAAGGCGACATACAAGAAGTGGGCGGATAAACATCGGGGCGACAATCCATCGTACCAGGTGGGGGACAGGGTATGGCTGTCCACAAAGAACATCCGTTTTAAGCTCCGTTCGGTGTTTCAACCCAGATACATCGGTCCATACGTTGTCTTGAAACGGATTAACCCTGTGGCATATAAACTGAAGTTTACAGCTTCACTACGTATCCATCCTGTTTTTCACGTTAGCTTGTTGAAGCCTGCTACTACTGCTAGACAGAGGACACCTCCTCCGGTGTTGTGTGATGGTGGTTTGGAATATGTGGTTCGCTGCATCAAAGACTCCAAGCGTAGTAGGGGTGAGCTGTGGTATCTGGTGGCTTGGAAAGGATACACGGCTGAGGACGACTCCTGGGAGCCTTCCTGTAATGTGCATGCTCCTGCTGCTGTCCGGTCCTTTCATCGACGGTTCCCTGCTAAACCCGGGCCTAGGAGGCGCTGGGGGGAGGGCATACTGTCAGGTTTTGCCTTGCCGCGCCTACCTAAACTTTAACGAACTACAACTTCCAGGAGCCTTTGCTGCAGGAAGTATAAGGTTGGAGGAGCCAGGGGGGAGTTGTATGTAATTTGAGTCCTTTGTTTGTGTCTATTGAGGAAGCGCTGCTGCCGTTGGCGTCACGCTGCTGAACGCGGGGGAGATCCTCCGGCTGCTGTAATCCCCGCTCAACTTAGAGGTATTGTTGTTCACCGGAGATCCGCTGGGAGCCGTAGCTCCCGGGTTTGTATCTTTGTTTAGATACCTGTTCAAAGACTTTATCGAAGGAAGGCATCGGCTGATGCTTGACTGTACATTTGGGGCTGTGTGGAGGGTCCCGCGGAACTGAGCGGCATGTCGCGGCTTGTTGCCATTTATCTATAGTTTGTACTAAGGCATTTTGGGAACTTGAGAGCAGCAGAGCGTTGTAGGGCTCTACACGTTACCGTGTGCTATGCTAATGAATGTAACCGGAGCAGTGTGGTGGACGCAACTACCTGCTACCGGATAGGTGATATTGTTTGCTCTATACGATAAGCGGAGCGTAGTGGTGGTCGCAACCACACGTTGCGGATTTATCAGATCTTATGTTTCTCACTATAAGGATTAAGAAAGGATAAGTCTGGACGCTTATTGGCCTGGATACTTCGTCGTGAGTTCGCGGCCGAACGTATAGTAGCCCTACGGACACCCGGTGGAGAAATGGTACACTCGGAAGCGGGTGTACTCGCAGTCCTGCGGGACCATCTGCGTATGGTGTATGAGGTTGACCCGTCCATATCTGAGGATGTCTATCGCTTGTACCTCGAAGACCTCGGTCTGCAGACCCTGCCGGAGGCAGTGGCGAAGGCACTGGATGTCAAGCTATCGTTGGGTGAAATTACCGCGGCAATAACCGCCCTTCCCCGGGCCAAGACCCCTGGCGGAGATGGGTTCCCTGCGGAGTTTTACCACGAGTTCGGACATACCCTAGCCCCCCTCCTCCTACAGGTCTATGATGAGGCCTTGCGTGCAGGCACCCTCCCACCCACCTTGAACTAGGGTGAGGTATGTATGATTTTAAAGCCGGGCGGTGATAAAACGGACCCCACAGCCTACCGCCCTATCACTTTGATAAATTCAGACGCAAAAATCCTCACTAAGCTGCTGGCCAATCGCCTAGCCCCACACGTGGCCCAACTCATTCACCAGGACCAGTGTGGTTTTGTCCCCGGGCGTAATACGGCAATGAATTTGCGTCGCCTAACTCACATTTTACATGAGGTCCGGGGGCGAGAGGTTCCCCATGTGTTGGTCTCCGTTGACCTGGCTAAAGCCTTCGATACGGTGCATTGGGGTTATCTGATGCATGTCCTATTGAAGATGGGATTTGGTCCAGGATTTCGCTTTCATGCAAGGTCGGGGCGCTCCTGATACCCTGCCCTATGCGGTAAGGCACACGGCGAATATATGGCAACGGTTCGTTGAGAGAGTTCTGCGACGCGCGCCGTTCCACAGGGAGCTCTCCATTTGGATCCTGGCCCCGATACTCACAATGGAGGCGAATATGTCCTTCCGTGAGTGGCGTCTGGGCGGTTGCGACACCCTCGCGGATCTCTATCCGGACGACTCCTTTGTGTCCTTTGAGAGAGCGGTGGACTCCTTTGGACTCAGGGAGGGCCAGTACTTGCATTACGGATGTCTTAGAGATGTGGCCAGAACGACCTGGCCCCAGTTCCCGGAGGCACCCCAGCTCACTAACACCCTGGACGTTATATTATCCTGTGGTAGGGGTAGAAGTCTGGTCTCCCTACTTTACTCTGCCATGCGCAGGGACTCAACTCCCCCGGTGGCGCCAGCTTGGAGGGCTTGGGAGGCGGACTTGGGGATCGAATTGGACCCGGCCCAGAGGAAGCGAGTTGGATTACTAACTCGTAAGGTATCCTGCAATGCGCGCTTCAAACTAATTCATTTTAACTTTGTTCATCGCACTTATATGACACCTGTCTCCCTCCACCGCATTTCCTCAGACAGAAGCCATAATTGCCCTAGATGTGGCGCAGAGAGGGCGGGATTCCTTCACCTGGCTTGGGAATGTCCCTTGGTTCATGATTTTTGGCATGGGGTGGTGGTTCGCATTACCCGGATCACACATCTTCGGTTGCAACTAGACCCGCTTCATTGTTTACTGGCGTTAGTTCCCAAACCCAGGAGGAAGGGTCTGTCTTATAAATTGCTCCAACTTCTATTGGTTCTAGCGAGGAGACGGGTGGCCATTACCTGGATTGGCCAGAGAGCGCCTGAAATACCTCTATGGTTGCGGGATGCTAGGGAATGGGCCTTGGCGGAGGAGACGCATATGCAGCGCACTCGCAAAGATGAGAAGCTCCAGGAAGACCTACTCGCCTGGAGACTCATGTGTATCGAGGGGATGGAGGGGGATGATTCGGACGCCACCAGCGCTGAGATGTTTTCCTCCGCTTCCTCGGAGTCTGGTGAGTGGGGGGAGGGGTTGGGAGAGGGGGGTCGGGAGGTAATGTAGCAGTCTCCTGGGCCATGCCACTATTCCGTGTTGGTTATGTTTGACTTTAGCTGTAATTCCCAGTTGACCACAGTGTTCTGTAATGACCGCGTTCTAGTTGGCCCTTGCCTTTATCTCCTTCTGTGTTCGGATCAGCGCTAGTATTGCCACTCAGGGGGGGGGGTTCTGTTAGTGTTTTACCGTTATATGGTTTGGAATTGAAACATCAGAAAATGGCGTAGACATTGATACTGTTTATCTGATATTTGAAGCACAAGTGTACATCCTACTATTTGCTTATGGGTGCACTTTGTCGCCGCCCTGCCTCCGGGATGTGGGCCGTACATGGCTGTGTACTCACCTTGGACCTGGCCTACCTGTTCATATCATGTCAACTGGGTTGATGACTGTATGCTTTGTGCTTTATTTGATACTTTCGCCGCAATAAACATATTTAAAAAAAAAAAAGGATTAAGAAAGGATATAAACATTGGTGACTTCCAAAAAGTTAGAGCTATACAGGGCGCCCTGATAGTGGAACAAGAGACACCTGATCTGAGTGAAGACAGAGAGATTTATCTCTAACTCTAAATTAGGTGGTAAAGGAATACGGGGATACACTATGCAATGGTTTAAATGAATTAACTTACAGGATATATGGGTCATGACAAAGTCCTGTTCCTCATTAAATGGTGCGTACATGTAGAGGTGTTGAGATAAAGAGGAAATACGTGGGTGTATGAAGTGGTTAAACAGTGTGTTTTCTGGTTACAGGAAAAAGGACTATCTCTCTCTTATATTGGTTGGAGGAATGAGTACAGCCTTATAAGGTATTACAGTTCTAGCGAGAATTCTTGAGAGTAGCCTTCATTGTAGTACAAAGTACATAATGTTTTACGCTTTGTCATTTCAGATCCCTTGTCCCTGCTGACCCTTTCCCTTCCCCGGTCTTTCTCTGTTATTATCCCTCGCCTGATGGTTCGAACCCCCTGTGTGTATATTCAGGGTGTTGGTAACATCGGGAGGTGGACCCCTTTGTTCATCGTTTGAATCCTGCGAGGCGGGCCCTGACATCCGGCTTCATGCTGCGTCGGAGCACGGCCCTGAACCTGCGGAGGCTGCACCGCATCCTCAGCGGTTTCCAAAAGATACTTGAGCCGGCGGTACTGGTCTCCTTGGATGCCACGATGGCGTTTGACCGGGTTGAATGGGCCTATTTGTTTGCGGTTCTGGCTAAGTTTGGGCTTTGGTCCAGAGTATATCGGCTTGGTTCGATTGTTGTATGTTAGTCCCTTGGGCAGGGTGGCTGTAAATAATTGCAAGTTGGCTGACTTTTCCCTGGGGAGAGGCACGAGACAGGGATGCCTGCAGTCTCCACTTCCACTGGAACTCTTGGCGGCGTGGGTCAGATGGGACCAGTCCATTCGCAGCTTGCGGTGGAGGCCAGAGTGGGAAGATAACATTTTGCTCCATGCGGACGATATTGTGCTGTATCTGACCAACCCTAGGGTGTCCTTGATAAATTTTCTGGACGTTCTTGCCATATTTGACAGATACCCCGGATTTCCTATAAATTGGTCAAAGTTGGTATTGTTCGTTATATCGGGTAGGCCGCCTGAGATCCCGCAGTCATGCCCTATAAAGATTGAGCCAATAGGATTAAAATATTTAGGGATATATATTACTTTAGACCCAAAGATGAGGTATGCTAACAACCTGGGACCCCCCTTGAGCCGGTTCAAGAATGATGTGGAGCGCTGGCAAGCTCTCCCGCTATCACTGCTCCGGAGGGCGGTGTTATTCAAAATGATGGCTTTGCCTAGGTTCTTATATGTGTTCCAAAACACGTGGAGAAGTGTGGCTCAGGGGTTAGAGGCGGCAGACCCGGAAGCTAAGATCGGCCCTGGACCAGGGTTCAATTCCCCGCCCCGACGGGGGTTGGGCTCAATAATTCCACGGACTCGATAATTCTCGCTCCGGTGCCTACTCGACTCACGGGTTCACACTCTGCGACTCTGGGCAATAGCTTGCTTAATCTCCACAACGGCCCCTCGCGGCGGGATGCCTGGCTTTCACCTTGTGGATACCCTGCCGGGGTATCTCACAGGGGAATACCAGGACGGGTTCCCTAAGCAAGCGCATAGATGCCTGCGATGTGGGCGATTTGCGCTATATAAATACATGTACATTTACATTTACAATGGACCCGGTGCCAATGTCTTATTTTAAGGAGATTGAGACACTCCAGTGGCAGCTCCTCTGGGACGGTAGACCCCGGATAGCTTTTGTTAAATTAACCCTCCCGTGGTACGATGGGGGGATTGGGCTCCCGGATTTGAAGACGTATTATTGGGCTGCTCACCTCGCGGCGGTGAATCACATTGTCTATGGCCTCCCCGGGGACCCAGGTTATGCTATGGACCGTGGGCAGGTGCCCGGTGGAGACATTGTCAGAGCCTTGTATGCTAGACCCGCGAGGTTCTCGCTGGCGGGCCCAACAGCACACACCATGCACGTTTGGCACTCGACTACCAGAAGTTTGGGATGGGAGGAAAGGTTGATGTTGGCCACCCCCCTGTTCTGCTTAGAGAAGCTCTGGAGCTTGTGGAAACCCAAAGGATTAGCCAAATAGGACCTCATCAGGATTAGTCAGATTAGGGATGTGTGGGGCAGAGACAGGGTGCATACATCCGACTTTCTCAAGCAGCAATACAGTTTGAATGATAATGAACATTTCCGGTATAGACAGATTAGGCATGCCCTTCTCGCCCACATACCCGAAGGCATATCGCTACCAGAGGCCTCCCCTCTCGAAGAATGAGTGTTGGATGGACACATACCAGAAAAGACCATCTCTTTGATATATAGAAAACTTGTGAATAATATGGAAGACCCGCTAGGGCATCTCAGAACGTTAAGGGTGGCAGATGGTTTGGAATTAGACGACAAAGACTTGGTAGAGGCTGTTTCCTCCCCTAAAGTGGTTGCAGTTCAGATGCGGCTCAGATTAGTGCAGCTTAAGATCTTACACAGGTCATATATTACCGGGCCTTAACTAGTACACATGGGACGAGCGTCGAGCGGAGAGTGCAGAAGAGGTTGTGGAGAACTTGGCACCTTTATGCATATTTTCTGGCACTGTGTGGAAGTTCAGAACTTCTGGGTAAAAATACATGATGAGATAAAAGAAGTACTGGGGGAGGAGATTAGGCCGGAAGCCCGGAGATGTATATTGAATGTGTGGGAACCTACCAATTTGAATGCGTGTCTGAAACAATGGGTGACACTGGCATGCATGGTGGCAAAACGGAATATTGCTCAGTTGTGGGGAGCTGTCCAGTCGCCCCGATCTACCAAGTTGGCGGAAGATTTAGACTGGTGTATGTTCAGGGAGAGGGCAGTATATGTGGCTAGGGGTTGTCTGCAGAAATGGGGAAAGGTCTGGGGGGCATGGAATAGCTATCGTGGAGAGATATGTACCCCCCCAGTGTCGCAAGAGGAAGCAGAAGCTCAGGAATCCCTGTGATCCCCATTTTTTATATATTGCTCTATGTGATTCTGTACGAACGACAAATTGACCCTCGCAAAGATGATAACTGTTATTCACCTGATGTGATTGTTTCTTTTCTTTTTTTTGTTTATTTTCAATAAAAGATGAATTAAAAAAAACAAGATTGACAGCATTTCACTATCAGGACATGTAAAAAAACAGCAGTTCAGGTCCTACCTTTCACATACACTGCACCCTGCCCGTGGGAGTACCTTGGGCCTACCTTAGGGGTGCCTTACATGTAGTAAAAGGGACAGTTAGGGCCTGGCAAGGAGGTGCACTTGCCAGTTTGACATGGCAGTTTAAAACTGCACTTAGATACTGCAGTGGAAGACCTGAGACATGTTCACAGGACTATTTATGCGGGTGTCACAACCAGTGCTGCAGACCCACTGGTAGAATTTGCTTTACAGGCCCTGGGCACACATAGTGCATTTTATTAGGAACTTACCAGTAAATCAAATATGCCAATCAGGGATAAACAATCAATCAAAGCCAGCAAAAAGAGGTCTGAAAAATAGGAGTCAAAAAGTCAGGGGATAAACCTGCAAAAGGAGCCAGATCCAAAAGTGGAAAACAAAGTACTTTTAATAAAGCCACAGAACAACAGACATAAATACTATACAAAGCAATTTGAATTGTGAGTACAGGGTGGTACCCCTGGTTACAGTCTCCTGTGGCGTCTACACCCACCTATCCAGTACGCTCTCCCACCCATGTGACCTTATCAATTATTCTGTGGCAAGGGCATGAACTTGGTACAGGTGCGCATTTCTTCATGCTGACCCCACTAATTCAGATGAGCAATTAGTTTGCTCAGTCTTACCCCTGTTATTAATGTGACCAAAGAAGTCTTATGTCCTGGCGCTCAAGTGGTTAGCGTGTGTTACAGGTTCTCTCTGCTGACGCATGTTACCTGCTTCTATGTTCTGCAAAGCTAGTGTGGGAAGGTTGGGTGCAGCCTCTGTCTTTGACGTGTCCAAGGGCCTCCCTTTGGAAGAGAATTTGGCAGATGAATACAGCAGAGGGGGTCCTATCGTAGTGGTCACGGTATCTTTAGCAGCTACCCCCCACCACTAGCCGAATGCATACGAGTGCTTTGGCAAGGTAATTGTAGCCTCCACCAAGTGGACTGGTCAGCAAGGATGCCTCCATGGCAGTTGAATTCTTCTCAGCCTGGCTAGTCCTACCTTGGCGGCAATGTGGCTTCTTCCTCTGTTAGCAGCAGCACCAGATCATGGCCCACAGCAGCTACCAGGCAGACACAGTGGTTGTTGAACTTGTATAGTCTTTCGAGTGCAGTTCTCAGCACAAACCAGGAGAGCCCCACTCAGAGCACAGGAAACTCCAGGTTGTGCTCCCTCAAGTAATCCACTTGCCAGGAACATGATGGGCTTCTCCTCCTTGTCAGTCTCTCCCCCTGCAGGGCAAGAAAACTCCTCTCCCCTCTCCAAATAGGCAGGCTTTGAGGTACTGGCACACCCGCAGCTCTTTCAGCAGATGGTGCAGACTTCAGGTGAGGTCTCCTCACCTCTGAGTAACTGGCTGTCAGTAAGACACCAGCAGTCCATCAAGTAATCTACAGTTTCACACTTCTCAACCGTTTTTTTTTCTTCAAATCTCATTTCCAGACTGCTCTCCAGACACAGCCTTTGTTTAAAATAATGCTTCTCGCAGCAGGCGGCAATGGGGCTGACTCCAAGCAAGCACTACCCCAAACATAGGAACAATGAAGTGTATCTGACTATCATCAGCCTTCTTGAAGGAGTAATCGGGAACACAAAAAAGAGCAGGACTGACCTAGAAATTCCCTCATCTTGAACACCAGAAATCCTACCCCTCACCTTCGCCATCAACCAAATGGCATTGCTTAGGAAAAACGAACCAGTAGAATTTCTAAAGGTAGTCCTATCTCCATTTCTTCACTTCAATCTCTGGATCTCTACCCTTCAGCCACAGGAATGCAGGCAATACACTTCCACGGCCTGGGGAAGTTGTTCTGTTCCTCCATCTTATGCCAGGCCATACCAAGGACATCCACGATGGATCCCACTGGATTTGGCACTCAGAAACATGCATATGGAGTCCTGCTATCGTACTGGTATCACATGCTCACTGTACACCTACATACACTTGACATTCACATAGGATGTCGGTGTAAAGTTATGGATAACACTAAACAGTGGAACTTTACACCAGAGATCTTAGTAGACCACTCTCTCACTGACACAGAGGAAAAGGTCTCATCAAACTATAAATCTCAAAACCTGGTAGAATGCCCCCACCAAGATATGATACATCAAGGGCACGCACAGCTGGTCAATGAGGGTGCGCTGCCTCCATATCACAGGGCAGGTTGTGGACCACAGATTATCATGGACAGACCTGGGCTTCCGCGCACATGCTAGATTAGTAAGACACCATGTCCAAAATAAAAGTCAGAATACCAGTTTCACTGGCAGTCGGCCATGAAAGCAGGGTTACATGCCCATTCACCATGCAAGACACATTCCAGTCCCGACAATATTATATGAACTGTTTGCATATTTACTTACATACAGGCACACAATACTTTTCTTGTGTCTTTTTGAATGTATTTACCCGAGCACTGACATCTCATCTGGTTCACAAGGAAACACTACTTCTGTCTCGCACACGAAGCCTCTGAGTGAGGGATGTTGGACATTTCCTTTGAGTTGAGGGAAATCCTAGTAGCAAGAGTAGATGTGGAAGGTACTAGTGACAATGAGGTTTCTGTGCCAGGTGCTGCCTGTGAAGGGTGCTATGGCCATAGATGCCACTGGAGATGGGTGCGGTTCCTACAACAGGAGCAAAGCTGCATGGGGGTGTTTATGGGATCCCTGACAGCAAGCAAGTGTTCGGTTCTTGGAACCCTGTGGTCAGAAGGAGGCAAACAGAAAGCTGAACAGAAGAATGCAACTTGGATTTTCAGGCAGCATGAAGTGGTAGAACAAGGCTGGATTTGGAAACAGGTGACCTCCTACCCTCTAAGGACAAAATGAGGACTGTGTCAGGCAACCACTTATAGTCCCAGTAGGTGTTGTCCTCCACTGGGACATTTCTGGCATTGAAATAGCACAACATTGGCCCAATAAATGAGACACTTGGATCAAAGCTCCCATTTCTAATGGGTCTTTAAAGTGCTCACAATGCCCTGAGGACAGAAGCCTTTCAGAAGCTTTTTTTGAAAACATTAGTGCATCATTACTGCTACCACATCAGTTAGGCAGGTAACTACAATCAGCTTATAAATAAGTACACGATTACTTGATCAGTATGAAGTGCTACAAACTATATATAAGGTTTATGAAGAATGTCAGATGGTTGAATGAAAGACTATTGAATACAAAAATATTGTCTAACATAATATTTCATCTTAAGTATCATTTCCAAAAATATCATCCCACTGGGTGTAGATTTTCTATTATTAACCTCAATTAGGCAATATTTTTTAAACAATATTTAGGACATGGTGTGTATGTTAGATTATATTAAGAGACCTTTCTTTCTTTTTCAAGTGACTGTATGGCTGTGACCTTGAACGAAGCTACAAAGCATCCAAGCGCTGTACGGTGGCAGGGAAGAACAATATAGAAGAGGCCGATGAATGGAGAGCAGAAGTAGCAGGTGCAAGGGGTAGGAGAGGGAATGGGCTGTTTGCTTAGTTATTGGGTGTTCATGACTTCAGCCCTACCATTGGTAGCCTGACTGCAGTAGTCTACAACCTTCTGGACAGAATCTCAAAATAACCCACTTTAGCCGGCAGGAAACCCTGCTTTTTAAAATTAGTAAGTCAACTTTATGTAAACCTTGTTCCCAACAAGGTAGGGTGCCTGATATTTAAAAATTGAACATGTACAAAATTAAAATAGACATGTTGCTCTAGTGGTTATGCACCAAACGCTATTTTCACTGGCTGGGTTAAATTCTAGAAAATGTCAAATTACAGAACATCTACTTTAATCTGTAAACTGGTATAGAATACGTTACACATTGCCCGACCCTGGCAAACTGTTCAGCCGGCCCACCTGGGAGGGGAGGGGGGGGTTTGAGCTCTTTGCTAGGGCGGGTTTCGGACTATTTTGTTACAGGGGGCAATATTGCTGACCCCTGGTAACAATAATGGCCCCCAGGGGCCGAAAACCGGCCCCCACCCTGTTTGCCCCCCGGGGAAATGCCTGGTGCCCACTATCACCAGTCTGACCCTGTTGCCCGAAGTTAAGCCTGCCTGCTCCGTGCCATAGTTAACAGGTGGTTTAGCTCAGGTTAATTTAGTGACTTTGTATTTCGCCCTGTACAAATGTAGTGGAATTATTCCTTGAGGTGGGCAACTGTAGACCAAAAATATAAATCTGTTTAATCACTCTCTAGGGATTGTCACTGACCACAAAGGGAGAGTTCACCTATCCAAACCTCAAGAAATATGATGATAAAGTTCATTCTACATCAAGTGAGGTGCTGGAAAGAGTGTTTATGATGCCCTGTGATATTGAGCCTGTACATCAAGAACCTATGGGAGATCCTGCAAGAAGTCACATGAAACATGTGTATCATACAGAACAACTCGATATTGGCCTGCACTAAAAATGAACTTCAGTTGATTTTGGATGTGATAACTACCTATTGCAATAACATGGAGATAAATTTAGGCAAGCCCACAATTTGGATCTGAGGATCACAGTTGCGCCAAACCTCTAAATCAGTGGTTCCCCAACGTTTTCGACCCGCTGCTCCCTTGACCCATTGGACATTGCCAGTGGCTCCCCACTGTTACTTGTTTTGGTGGTGGGGTGGATGTAAGCCCAGCCTCAAGAGTACTTGCATTTTTCACCCTGAAAATAATTGGGATGAAGCTGATGAAGGTATTATAATCATATACGCAGGGTGTATCGTATTACTAAGGCGGCGCCTCTAATAAAATATTCCTAGTTACACTTCTTTGAGCATGCCCTTTTTAGAGTACCCTCTCAAATTTTTTATCCCACTTACAGTACTAGATAGCACCCCTTTGCATGTAGGCCCCATTGCCAAAGCGTTTCTGCACTTGAAGAATATTTGCTTGTACTCCCAGTCCTACCCATGTCATACATGCCAACACACCTGTCATTTTTGGGCACTGGTGCTTTTGCGTTCTCTCTGCCCACCCCACTACTCTCCGGAGTTTTCCCACACTAAAGCTGGATACAATACCTACCTTTGGGCAACCGAGCATTCCGCGCTCCTTTCACAGACAGTTCAAGCCAATTACCATACATCTTTTCATTGGCCTCCATCTACCTACTTGATGGCCACCCTCCATGGCGGCCCTAGGGGACTCGAGCCCCTTCTACCCGAATTCATATTCTTGTTGATCGCCACTTTTTGGGCACTAGTGCTTTTGCATTCTCCCTGCCCACCCCACTACTCCCCGGAGTTTCCCCACATGCAAGCTGGATACAATACCTACCTTTGGGCAACCGCGCATTCCGCGCTCCTTTCACAGACAATTCAACATAATTACCATACATTTTTTCATTGGCCTCCGTCTGCCCACTCTCACGCATTGCCCTGACTAGTCATCCTTGACCACTGCGTATGTTTTCCCTGCTTCTCCAAAGTTTCACCATGGACCGGGCTCTGCGCACACGTGCTAGCCTCCCAACTGACTCCCCTGGCTCCCTTGACCACCATAGCCGCATTGGGTCCCCTGTCCTCCTCCCACCACTTATTTTCCCTTTTCCTTTCCCATGCAGCACTCACCAAACTGGCAACCCGATCCGGATGAAGATCCTGAATAGAAAGGATCGAAACGCCGTTGACCCTTCTTACAGCACAACTTATGGCACACCATCAACCTTGGTTCTCAAAACAAATATTAATCACTCATTGATTGAGGACGAACCAATGCCTTTTTATATATTGTGTTTTTCTCACCTAGTCACCTTGCGTCCTTCGCTGTATTCACCCACTTGTCACTCGTGCCGTCACTCTTTGCTTCACTAACCCACTTAGTGCACAAAGCCCCCTTGGGTTGCCACCGCATTTTATGCCAACAGTGCTGCTACAACTGTCCTGTATGAAATGTGTTCTTAAATAGATGATGCTATAAGCACTTTCTAAAACTGAAATTCAAAGTCTCTCTTCCTTTTTTCCGCATTCTCGTAATGTTTTGTGCATACATATATACTTGCCTCTTTACTGAATCAGATTGAGATATTGTTGTTAAAAACACACCTGTCTCAGCAGGGTGACTCACGATTGTTTAAACGACATACAACTTTATTTTTGCTGTCTCCTCCCTAAAATTGCCTCCAAATCAATGCAAATAAAATTAATTACTCTGATTTCTTTTTTTAAAACGTCCCTCTTTCTTGCTTTCAAATGTTGGCATTATGCCACATATGTTGTTTTACTTCCCTGTGCTCAAGGAGAGAGTAGGCCTGTCTGGAAATGGGTCTGTACTGAAACAAATGTGCACTGGAAGTTCCTATGATTCAAATGTCAATACTAGGGGCTGATTCCGATGTCAGACGGAAAGGCTTCAAACCTATGTTTCCAACCGAATTGGATACATTTCCGATCGTTCGATTACATTGCAAGGAAACCATTCAGGGTGCCCAATTTGGTTCCGATCAGCATTCGGACAGCCCGAGTCCTTCAGAACTGAATCGCACAGCTCTATGATACGGTTTCCGACAGACCAATTACGATGTCTGCTTCTGACAGCCGTTCCAAATCGGTCTGCCCGACATGAAACGGTGTCGGAATCTGACTTAGGGGGCCTGTAGTAGGCCCTCCTTCACCTGTAGGCCTACGGTTGGGGCATGTGGGGTTACCCAAGGGACCCCTCTTTCCAACTATGTACAGTGTGGCAGTCACCATGAGGGGCCTGCCACAGGGTGCAAGGTTGCCTCCAGCCATCCCTTTTTTCAATGGGAGCCTTTGTTCTCATTCGGAACACAGGCTTCCATTGAAGTCAATGCGAGTCCGACCGAATGATGTTCAGAACCATCGTAATCGGTCAGTCGGATTCGCAGAACCCGATTCGGTCGGAAACGATTCTGGAACCGATTCGGTCGGAAGAGTTTCCAGAGGTCATCGTAATCGGCCCCTTATTGTGTTTAATAGACAGGACAACTGTACTTTCATGATAACTTGCATTGGTATAAAATGCATTTGGAAAAAACAGAACTGTTAACGAGTCTAACAAAATAAATCAGGCATCTTCTGCTTACTTTGGGAGTGTTGGAACGTGGAGATCCAGTGAAATATGGTAGTCATCTCCCTTGACATGCCATCAATTAAGCACTACATTTACAGCTTTAGGCATGTCACTTACAATTACAAATCATGTAAAGTATGTAGAGTGTTTCTAGAGCGCTACTGTTACTCCAAGGAGTGTCCTTGCCCTAATGCAGAGAAAGGGTCAACCGATGGAAAATGAAAGGAAGGGCTTAGGAACTAGAAAAGAGCCAAGTCTTGAGCTTTTTCTGAAACAAGGTGGTAGCCTGAATGCATCTGATTGTCAGCTGAAGTTTATTCCACAGAGAGGGGCCCAGACGAGGGAAAGATCTGTCCCCGGACCTTGCCTTCTTAACCCACGCAACTCTGGCAAGACAGAGGTTTGCAGAGCACCAGTGTCTCCAGGGCGTATAGAACTTAATTCTAGCTTGTAAATAGCCCAAGACAGTTCCGTAAAAGGCGTACTGGGTAAGAAGCAAAATCTTAAAACTGATCCTTTTCCTGACCGGGAGCCAGTGAAGATCACGAAGAAGTCGCATTACGTGGTAATTAATGGATAACCCGAAAATTTTTGAGCATAACTTAATATTTGCAAGTTAAATTAAATTATGAAGTAACTGTGGTGGTGTCTTGCACCACTTAACTTTAGTTAACCTGCAAAGAAATGCTTGCTTGTTTATTTAAAACAGTTTTAGACCTCCTTACACAATCCATGATCCAACTAGACCCCCTACCACCACCCTGCTGCCATCAGTGCGGCCCTCGGTCACACCACAGACCATACTTTGCGCCATGGGCAAATTTTTGCGCGTAACCATGGTTTAGGCAGTCATAAAATGCAAATTAACGTTATCTTGGAAGTGTGGAAATTGAATGATAAACCAACTAAAAAAACAATTTTCCAGGAATTAAATGGGGGAATTTTAGAACATGGTGCAGAAATTTTGGGACTCTCGGTCATCTGTCAGAAAATGAGGACAGTTTAACAAATATTCTTCAAACAGGATTTCACCTCACCCTTAATCAGGAGTTGTGGACCTTTAAAGTGATAGATGTAAGACAGAGGAAGTCAGCAACGGACTTGCCTTGCACTCACATCTACGTGGATTACGCCATAAAATAATGGTGATAAAAGAACTGGACGGTTAAGAAATTAGCTAAATAGAAACTGAACTAAATACAATTAAATGTTTGTTGTAAAAGTAATCTTCGAAGGAAAACTAAATTAAGTGCCTTGTCACGCAACATAGATAATAAAAAAATGCAGAAATATTTACCATAGTGTTAAACCTGTCTGCCCTTTGGGTTGTCCCTCCTATTTATTATTTATTTTTTTGTCCCCTTTCTGCCCCTCATATCCCTTAATTTTTATGTCCACTGGATATTTTTTGGGTGTTGACCTGGGGGATAGATGCTCTTTTGCCCCCATAGTTTTTTACCTAAGGCCTAGGAGCCTTTTCTGACTACAATTCATCCAGACCTACAAAATGGTGGACAGCAACTGCCACAACTGCCACTCCTGAGTCTTGACCCATAGGGAAGAATAGGAGCCTCTAGAACCTTCTGGTCCCTTCTGGACATCTTAGGGTCAGCCTATATAAGGCCAGAATCAGGGCGGCCATTTTAGAGTTGGTGTGGTGTGAAGAAGAGTTCTGGTCAGGGGAAGTGTGAAGTGGGACTGGTCAGGAGTAAGGCGACCTAGTGAGGAGGAGCACGCACTGAGAGGGGAGAGATCGACCTGTGGGCAGACTACCCTTCCATGCTGACGTGACCCCTTGCCTGTCTACCGAACCCTGCCTCCATGGTGAACGCACTTGTCTCCGAGTTATAACCCTGCCTGCCCCAGAATACCTAACAAGGAGTGAGAAGTGGGCTGAGGCTGACCCTGGCGAGTCACCGCCTCGGTGTAAGAATCGGACCCCCCTGCCAAGTGGGGTAGAACTTCCTGACTGGGCCGCGAGTTCGGGCCCCCACCCCTGCTGAGGCGCTGCGTGAGGTCGTGACTGCAGGCGCTGAGAGGAAAAAGCTTACTGCACAGCTGTCCGGCTCGCGACCAAGTCGTCCTTCGGGAAGGCTCCAGTGGCGAGTGAGGGGACGTAGTAGCGCCGGGAAAGGACTGCCACAGGAAGACCCCAATGCCGGGTGAGGAGAGGTGAGCACCCCGGAAGAGGTCGGCTGGAGGCGGAGCACGGCATGAGAGGTCGGCAGAAGGCGGAGACCTGTGGGAGGAGTCGTGGAGGAGGAGGGCGCGGAGGTTAACCAGGCGCTGAAGTGAGACGCGTTGCTACGAAGCACCGTTCATCTGCCGGTGAAGTGCCAGGGGCTGCCGAGTGTGCCTCAGGAAGAACGCCCGCTCTTCTGACAGGGGAGAGGGCGGGGAACCCCCGTTCATGGCAGAAGAGGCGCTTGTAAGCGGAAGGATCGGACGGAGTCTGACCTCGGTAGCTGCACGGCCAAGTAAGCCGGGAAGGTGGGGGGAGCAGCGGGATTAGCCCGAAAAGCCTGACTAGACGGAAGGATTGGGCAGCACTAAAACTTGACATTCTCAGTGGCAACTCATTCGTACGGCTCAGCCTGGTTCCAGGGATTTTCAGGCAGTAAGGTCTGCCGTGCAAGTGAGCCATAACACACTAGCTGACACTCTGTAGCTTTTGATGGTAGAGAGGGAGAGCTCCAAGTGGGGAAACCTCAGGGCAAGGCTGCACATGATTAAGGCATAGACTTTCTCTTTTGTGGAGGGGACTTGAGTTAACTTAAGCCAATGTGATTTAACTTGCCTATTCTATGCCAGCTTCAGTTAAGTGTAACCTTCTTCTTTCATAACCAGGGGAAGGGTTCTCTGACCGGTGGGGTTAGCTGGTAAAATTGTTAACCTTGAATCTTCTGGGGAACAGTTCCTGCCAACCTGCAGTTCTTGAAGTGAAATACATGGGGTTATGGTTTAATTGTATGGTAAGAGAATAATTTCAGGAGGAGGTATAAAAGTGTTTATTGGAAAGCTTTACTGTTGCACATGATCTGTTGAAAGATGTAAATGTTTACCTGCTCTATGTAGAAAAGAAATGAGATTGTGAAAACTTAATTACATCTGATTGTGGAAATTGGAAAACAAAGAAACTAAGAGAACTTTTATAAAACAGCTCGTATTTTTCCAAACTTGGTGTAGTGTCCTTATTTTTGAGTGGACGGATGTTCTGTTACTGATGGGTGTGACGCAAACTTAGCACATGTTCCTTGGAGTTAGGCCTTCCCCCTTAGTGCCAAGCTACCTTACGTGACTTGGGATTCCCTAGGTCCAACATAATTGGTGTCTAGCGGTGGGATACGAACTGTGTTTGCGTCTACTCTGAAGTAACAAAGCATACCCCCCAGGCCTACACCTGGAGTTTTCTCCTGGCGGACTTCCCAATTACTACTTTTGCTTTTTTTGCTCAAAAATCAACTTCCTGGAATCGAATAAAGTTAGGTACAGATGGGGAGGGATGGCAAGCTTGGCTTGCCCACATAATGATCATGACATTCAATCTGTGCTGCATATAGTGTTCATATATACTAGATGGAAAGGCTGAGGTAAACAACCCAACAGGAAGGGCACGAGTTGGGGTCCATGTGGGTGAACGGCGTCCCCCCACTTCTTTCACAAGGTGGATGCCGTCCACCCTGCCAAGAAGTTGGACCCCACTAAAAAAGATGCTGAATTTGTCCTGGCAGCTTTTCACTTTGTTCAGGCTCTGTTTAGGAGATATGCATGCACTGTTAAAACATAAGATGTGTTGATCTTTCCCAGTATTTGCACAAAATAAATTGTATTTATATTCGCTTACTACCCTTGAGGTGGCGTTGCAATACTTTAAATATCACTATTTCTTTTAAAGCGCTATGGCTTTAGAAAGCTTAACGCTGACAAAAGGTAACATTGTTTTATTTGTAGCATACAAAAGTGTGAATGTTCTGCCTAAATCCGGAGAGTTTGCAAGTATACTCGAAATGTGCTCAAATGTACTCATGATACACCAGCTAAACATATATGTGAGGGCTTAAGATATATCACTTCTTGTGATGCCAGTTCCTTTGATGTCACGTGCTGTGATGTCACGCGACCTGATGTCATACGCTGTGATGCCATGCACTGCGAAGCCACTTGCTGCGAAGCCACTTGCATATGGCTTAACTAGGCTAGTTCCCCCACTTCTTTTTTTAGGACTTGTGCCCTGCCAACAGAGAGTGCTGAAGGTAATAGTCAGTGACCACCAGGTAACAACAATGACCTAATCCCCGCTAATTCAAACAATGATGTCAAATAGTGCTGAATTATATGCTGAAGTTTCAGAAACAGGGTCACACAAAAGCAGTTGAAGTATGACTTGCCTGAGCATCTAAGTCGTCTTAAAATGGCACTGGATAGATATTCATAGTGATAAAGGTAGGAAGAGAGAGGTTTATAGAGAAATCGAATAGCCAGAGGTCAAATAGAGAGGAAGGTCACCTTCTCAGGTAGCCCATTGGACGAGAGGGGCCCTGAGCAATTGCTCACTTTACCTATGCCTTAAAACGTCTCTAGCGTGAGAACACCAACGTAAATCGGCAAACTTGAACGTGTGTCAATGATAATCAACAGAAATGAGACAACGGGGCTACTCTAGGGAACAAAGAAAAAAGAAAAGAATCGTATGTACTAAAATGTTCCAAACTCTATGGAGTATTACCCCAATTCTCGCCAAAAGCATAACGCGCCCGCCATTGATAGAGATACGTGTGTTCTTTTTGTATAAGCATGTCCTATCACACGCCCACGTGGCCTGAAGGCCCCACCGGTTGGGATTCCAGAAGTGGTCCCTTTGTTTCCGGGTGCGTGACCGTCCAGTACACGACACAGTTGTGTGGGTGTGTGGCTCGCGCTGCAAACTGCACCCTTGTTTCCGCAAAACGCGAAAACAGCACCGTTTATTGCGGGAACCATCCTGCTCGTCCCTAAAGCGAAGTGAGCGCAGCGACCAAATAATGGACGCCTGTTCGGCTCACGAGAAGTAACCTGCGACCTGCTTCATAGCGCTGCGAGGCGGCACTATTGCAAAATAAAACCACTGATATTCTTATATAAATAAATATTTCAAGAGTAATGCCCGGGTCAGTGGCAACACCCTCCAACTACACCCGGGGGCCTCGCATGTTCACGACCATCCATCAAGATGCAAGCCCAGAATAATTGTTTTTAACATACCGCTTCATTTCACGGTTTTGCGGCTTTTTTAGCACTGCTGAAAATGTGTACTTTTCCTCCAACTGAATGGGACTCATTGCACCAATCAAATTTGAAATAAATGCAGAGTTGGGATCTCTGGGAATCAAGCTAGGAAGCTGCAAGCAAACTTCCGCAGTAGGCGCATTAACTTATCAGGCTATTTCACCTGCAAAAATTGAGGGTATCTGTCTCGCGACTAAATCCCAACTCCCTTCTCAAATATATTGTTCTCAGTTCAGGAAAACTGTGAAAATGCCTTGTTCAGACCAACTTTTTACATGCAATAGGGGTATAATATTCTTCTCATAATACACAGCCAAAAACACCGTCAGCACCCTCTCCGAAAGCCTTGGCCCATTAGCCATTACCCCTTCTTATGAAACGCATCTTCTGGATACAGGTATTAACACTAATGTGGAATTTATACCGTTATATGTGAAGGCAGTAATATGCAGTTTGCAATTACTTTTGCAAACATATATGTTAAACAGTTAAACGTACGTCACTTTCGAAGCTATATGTGGTCAACCCAGTGGCGTCAAAAGGGGGGTGCGGACCGCACCGGGTGACACCATCACATGGGGTGACTCAGTGACATCAAAATGCAATACTGTCTGTCTAACCTTACCCGGCCGCCGGCCAAGATTATTGTCCAATTAGGCTATGACGTTGGTGTCCGGACATCGACGACGTCCAAAGCGTCACTCATGTGACGTGGCACCCGGACCCGCCGTTTTCATCACTGCCCACGCCCACCACTACACGACGTGCTTAAAATGTAAGCACTGCCACTGCTGTTTCTTCGTCCATGATCATCACCAGGTAAGGTCCAGGAAGCAATGCGGGGTGGAGTGGTGGCAGGGCGGAGCGTGATTCCTCTGTGGCTGTAAGTAGCAGAAGAGCAGCCAGCCGTGTGAAATGTAAAAGGTGGCTTCCTCTTCTGTTGGATGGCTTCTTCCACTGGACGAGGGGATTGGTGGCATCCCCCAGCCCCAGCAAGCATGTCATTTGGGATACACAGAATATCCCAAATGCATGATGCATATTCCTCAAGTAAACAGCGGTGTGGAAGTATAGTTGCTCTTTATCACAGCCAAGTGTACAGGCCTGTTTCTTGTATATGTAAACATGTTTCTGACCCTACCCGAGGTCATTTGAAGTGGCTGGAAGTCTTGATTTAGCAACGCCGGCCTCTTTTGAAGGCCTTCTAATTGCGGTCTTCACATGGCCTCTCTTTGAGCACATTTTCTTCAGTTCATTAAAAGCACGAGGTTGGGCCTTTGCTTGTTAGCTATACATTTATTGCAGGATCTTCTAATACGTTGTTTTTTAGTGCATAAACCATTTTTTTGTTTGTTCAACTTCCCAAGTAGACTCCTGATACTAACAAGTAGGGGGATTCTTTTTTCACCTCTACCAGTACCTGTTCTCATTGGGGAGCCGAACTTCTTGCTGCAAAGTCTATGGGCGGACTTTCTCTGGGCTTTCTCGCAGCGCAAGACGGCTGCTCCAGGGCCCCGGGGACCACAACTAACAGCACCCACGAGTGGCGCATACTACCTACGTCATCGTAAAGCGCCCGAAGGCGCTTAAAACAGCTGCACGCCTCCCGCAGTGCGGGACGCGCACGGGCGTTCCCGGGCGCTGCCCGGGCAAAGCCTGGGCCAAGGGCGGGCCTGTCCTGCGCCCGTCAGGGGCCGGAAGAGGCAGGGCAGGGCCACCCCCCCTGACATCGGACACCTCGCAGTGTTATAAAACTACCAGCTGGTCGTGAGTAAAAACTGAGGGGAGCATTAGGGGTTGGCACCTGTGTACTCGGGTTTTGTAGCCAGAATCTGTGGTGAAGTAGAAAGTATGACTAAACACAAGACCCCAGCACGTGTGGGAGGAGGTGGAATCACAGGGATGCTCGATGCATTTATTTTAAGAGCTGAGTCACTGGTCTCGCATCAAATCCAGTTGACTGAAAAAAGGTTATCCCTGGAGCTGGCTCACTCACAGAGGCAGTCCTCGCTCGGGCCCCTTGCCTTGCGGAAACCCCCAGCACGTCAAGTCAGTCTGGGGTAGCGGAAGGGGCAGATGGGAGCTCCAAGGAACTGATGCAGTGCCCGGCAACATTCACGCAGGAGATGCGCTGTGACCCGGGTGGGGTCCCTGCAACGCTCGATCAAGGGAGTGGGGTCATGTGTGACCAAGATGGGCAAAACGACATACACATATGCAATGAGGGTAGACGGGGGCTCATTGCTGGTCAGACAGAGATAGATAAGAGGGGTAGTGAGCATGATCAGCCTCCAATGGTCCCCAGTGCAATTTTGAGTTCTGGGACGGTTATTACATGGTCTAAAAAGTTGTTGAGCATGAAAAGTAGTGAGAAGCCAACAGGGAATGTTGCGTCTCCACATACAAAGGGAGGGGGGTTGGTAATAAGACTAAACAGCCCAAACAGTCCAAGTATAGGCGGAAGATGGCGCAGGATGGGCCAAGGGCGGGCCCGTCCTGCGCCCGTCAGGGGCCGGAAGAGGCAGGGCAGAGCCACCCCCCTGACATCTGACACCTCGCAGTGTTGTAAAACTACCAGCTGGTCATGAGTAAAAACTGAGGGGAGCATTAGGGGTTGGCACCTGTGTACTCGGGTTTTTGTAGCCAGAATCTGTGGAGAAGTAGAAAGTATGACTAAACACAAGACCCCAGCACGTGTGGGAGGAGGTGGAATCACAGGGACGCTCAATGCATTTATTTTAAGAGCTGAGTCACTGGTCTCGCATCAAATCCAGTTGACTGGAAAATGGTTATCCCTGGAGCTGGCTCACTCACAGAGGTGGTCCTCGCTCGGGCCCCTAGCCTTGCAGAAATCCCCGGCGGTGAGCACGTCAAATCAGTCTGGGGTAGCGGAAGGGGCAGATGGGAGCTCCAATGAACTGATGCAGTGCCCGGCAACATTCACACAGGAGATGCGCTGTGACCCGGGTGGGGTCCCTACAACGCCTTGCCTTCAATTATCCATACTCCAGTTTTTAGCACCCTCCACCATGCCCCTCCCCCGCCCTGCCTCTCCGCCCCACCAAAACTCCCTCCACGGGCCGTGGCTGGTACAGACAATATACAGTATGTAAGTAGGGATAATGTGGGGTCACAAACCAAGGCACAGGAGGGGGCGGGCGTACAAGGTAGACAGTGGGCAAAGCAAGCACCTAGTAATAATGAAAAAAAGGCGAAAGGCAAGAAACACATGAGGTAGTGGCAGATAATCGGGGCCCACCCCCTGTTTCCCCCAACCCGAAGGATAAAAGGAGTAACCCATTAAGGAGAGAGGTTGATCTGGGCAGGGGCTCCTCAGTAGGTGTGCAGGGGTCTCTAGGTTTGGTACGTTTGGACCTCCCGCCTGCCTCTAGTCTGTATACAGCGGTTTTAGTTGGTGTGCCTGCTGCGAATGGAAATACGGTTGAAACCCCGCAGATGCTAATTAACAAAACCGCTCATTGGCTAAGTAAGAATGTAGGGTTTAGGATGGAAGATCACAGACACATCTTAATGGCCAGAAGAGTGGCTTGGTTAGGGAAGGCAAAGAAAACATTTGAGGGGGACTGTAGAGTAGTACATTTTAGATTCCCTAGATTGGTACAGGAGGCCCTTTTATTCCTTTAGGGGTCAGCCCTGGGAGGTACGCTCCTTAATTGGATTATTGCCACTGGGGTTCTTCTATAGACAGGTACTAAATGCATCAACCGGTGAAGAACTAGAGGGACCCTTGGTAGAACCACACAGGTAAAGCAAGGGGAGGGTATGCCCTTTACACAATAGGTACACTCCATTGCCTAGTGGAAGAAACCTCAATGAGGTGGACTGACTGGGGGGTGGGGAGATCCCGAGGGGTTCTCTGAGCAGAGTGCAGGAAAGACCCAGGGTAGTAGTAGGTGATTTTGTGGGTCATGGGGTGGCACCTGAAATACTTCTCCATCAGGCCTGCTCAGAAGGGACTGGCTTGGCTATAGAAGCCATAGAAGTCGGGCCAAGCCTCAGGACGGCACAAGTTTTTTGTTCTGCCTCTCACGCCTCTCAATCACCTCTGGAACAAAATTAAGGGAGGTTGAAATTAGTATCCTGGAATATAGCGGGTCTTTTAGCTACATTTAAGAACCAGGAAATGGAGACAATTTATTACAGGGTTCCAAATAATATGTCTGCAGGAAACGTGGGTGGTAGACTCTAGTACCTTCCACCTTGCGGGGTATAAGTGTTTTTTGGTGCCCGCACGGAAGTCACCTTCAGGGAGGGCAATGGGAGGTTTAATAACATTTGTGGACCTTCAGTTGGAGGGTGCATGGAGTAATTTAAATTGGACCTCGGACCATATGTTGGCTCATAGGTTGAATAACAATGGCCTCAATTTAATATTGGTTCATTTTTATAATGCCCCACTACCATATGTGAATAGGTCTAGAGTTGAGGAGCTGGACGCGATGCTTAGCTCAGGAGTAGGGCAGAAGAAGGGGGCTGTGGCTCCGTTGCTTTTAATAGCGGGTGACTTTAATTGTCACCTGTGCCCTAACCTAATACCCGTTAGAGGAGATTGGTCCCTATGAACGATATGTGAGGGCCCGCACTTTGAGCATACTAGGGAGCGCAAGGAGTTAGGTAGGGTCTTGAAAAAACACGCCCTAGAACACACCATGGATCTGGTAGCCACAGGGAGGGATAGAGTTGTTAACCCCACCTTTAAGGGAAGGGGTGCAGCTCTGTTATTGACTATGTAGTGGTTCCAAATTGTTTAAAGAATGGATAAGAGGGGCTTCAATTGAGCTAAGCATATTTAGTTATCATAACCCCTTAACACTCCTGGTCACAGGACTATCCTCTATCAAGGCCCGGGAGAGGGGCGGAGGGTGGCATGATTGAAAGGGAGACGGACCAGGGTAGAAGATTAAGATGGTCCAAGGTGGATGGAGAGGCCTTTTACAAAACGCTCATAAATGAAGGGAAAGATCTCATAGTAGAGTGTTTGGACCTCTCGGTGGAGGGACCCCCTTTGGTGAGGTATTTTGAGGCAGTGGCCCGATTAGTAGATAAGTTATTGCTTACTACCACACATGGGGAAGTAAATGACATTCCCAGGTGGTTCAATAAAGATTGTTCCCGCGCACAAAAAGAATTGAAAGCTAGCTTAAAAATAATCCTGCGGGACACGCTAAAAGTTGCAGAGTGCAGGCTAGCATATAAACAAGCGGTTAAATGCAGGAAGACTAACCTTCAAGCACAAACTTGGGGAGATTTAAGGGAGGCAGCTGAAAGGAAGGATATGAATGCTTTCTGGAAGATAATAAATAATCCATGTTTCCAGGATGCTAATATACCCGAAATTGGCACTAATATATTGCCTGAACAAAGGTTAGATCATTTTAAAGGACTGTATAATAATGCAGAGAATAGTGCACAGGACGTTGAAGGCGGTATAAGGTGGACTTCATCGATAGTGTTTACGATGGAGGAAATTGTAGTGGTTATCCAGGGTCTAACACGAAATAAAGCACCTGGGCCAGATGGTATTCCCCCGGATCTTTTTTAAGTAATGTGGAGTTGTGGGCACCAATTCTTTCGAGGGTGTTTAATGCTGCTGTAGTTTACGGCCTCCCTCGTTCCTGGTCAACAGCAACTATAGTTCCCGTATTTAAAAAGGGGAACAGGGACAACCCCCAGTGTTATCGCCCTATTTTGTTAATTGATGTAACGGCCAAAGTCTTGGGACGCGTTATTTTAACACGTTTAATGGATTGGGCAGAGGAACATCAGATCATCACAGACATCCAGTACGGGTTTAGGCCGGGGAAATCAATGACGGATCAATGTTTAAATTTATATTTATTGGTGGCCAAATACACCATAGCTAGTAAGGAGGCGGTATAGTTAGGTTTTATGGATCTAACCGCAGCGTTTGATCACGTTAACAGAGAGAAGTTGTGGGCTCTCATGAGTACACTGAGGGTTGAACAGGGCATAATAAACATTTTAAGAGGATTACATTGCAACACCTCCGCAAAAGTTAGATATAATCGAGAGGGGGGTTCCACGACATCTTTCCCCTGTACGAGCGGGGTTAGACAGGGATGTATCTTGGCCCCTTTCCTGTTCTCCCTGGACATTAATGGACTAGATCAGGCTTTAACCAAATTGAAGGTGGACTCGCCGAGAGTTGGAACAAGAGCTGGCCTCGTGCTGCTTTACGGAGACGATGCAGTGCTTTTAGCATGTACCCCGAAGGGACTCCATCGTCTGATAGACGGGTTTGTCAGTTTTATGGACACGTAAGATTTATCGGAACAACTTGACTAAGTCCTATGTCATGGAGGTAGGGAACAAACCTTGCAAGAAGTTTATTTATAAAATAGGTGACCATAGCATAGGGAAGGTGCAGACTTTTTCATCCTGGGCATTTTATTTGATGGGCTTTTAAATTTTAAGACACTAATTGAGGAGCGGTGTAGTAAGTTAGTTGCCTCTACAGGTTCAATTATGAATTATGGTCGCAGGCTGGGTGGGTGGTCACCTGAGCAAGTGGTTAGCTTTTATAGCTCGATCTGTTCCTCTAAAGTGTTATACGGGGCTGAAGTTTGGGGCTCTAGCGATTTTCACCAGCTACAGATAGAGGAGAATAAATATTTGAGAAAATTGCTCAAAATTCCACAATGCACATCTCCCTATATCACTCATGAGGAATTGGGCATGGTTTATATCGAGGACTTGGTTAAGGTCAAATCAATTACGGCCTGGCTTAAGATTTTGGGTTAATCCGGAGGCTAAACTGAATAGACAAATAATTATGGATTGCCTCAGTAGGGATAAAGGGATGAGCATTCCATGGTTGAAGTATGTGAAGTCTTCTTTAGAGGGAATTGGGTGTAAGGACCTCTTTCTAAATCTGAGGGCAATTACTAGCCAGGACAAGAACAGAGAGGATATTTGGTGATTACGTAGCCTCTCGAAGAGAAGTACGGGAAGGGGGCAAAAACTCTATTTGCGCTCATAGCCTGTTGAAGACCTGTGAGGGTATGTAACCTTACTTAGCCCTTATGTCGAATGCGCAGGATAGATTTTTAATCACGCGTTTTAGGCTCAACCTTTTACATCATTTACTGGCAGATCCGTCAGGTTTTACCTTAGCTGTTAAGCAGAAGGGTCTCTGTGGTACTACTATCGTCCCCTCAGGATACCCTTCATTTTGTATTATTGTGCCCATTTTATTCATTGCCAAGGCGTCGCTTTTTATTAAGCATTCTAAAACAGGCCAAGTTTAGGCAGGCCAGGGTTGCCTTATTATTCTTGCAAATGGCCAATGATCCTAGGACATTGTTTTGTATTGTGAACTTTTTGAAGCTAGCACTTAAATTAAGGAAAACAAGAGGGATCTGATGAAATAGGTTTTATGTTTTTATAGGCTTTCAAATGTTTGTATGAGAAAAGCTCAACTATTTGTAATTGATTGTGAAAACTTTTTAAAAAATATTTATGCACTTGTATTATTATGCACTTTTATGGTATTTTTTAAATGCCGAATAAAGTATATCATTGATTGATTGATACTAACAAGTAGTGCCTTATATGAGGTCCTGAGTCTCAAATGCTTGTGATCCCTGTATTTGGCCCACTTATTTTGCCAGGTGCCCGGGCCTGTTTCTGGATCCAATCCAGCCCTGCTATTTCCTGAATGAAAGTCTGTCTTTGAGCCGAGTGGATCCTGATCACTGTTATGTTCGTTTGGGGGCTGCTTGCTGTTGTCGGGGAGCGCTGCGCATTGTGTTTTTCTGGATTTCATGCTCTGTCCAGTTCCATGTCTGCATTGTCTGGTGGTTGAGATTCTGAGCTTCAGAACTGTTCTGACCTGTAGTTTGACTCGTTTTAATTCCAGCTGTGTGGTTGCATTTTTGGATTCGGCAGTTGGGAACAAACTCCTATCCTTTACTTTGGATGTTGTTCCCTCGTGGGTTTCTTGGCACATGTGTAGCGTTTCTAGCCTGAATGCCCTTCCAGTGTGGGTGGTTTGTAGGGTCTCTGGGATGCCTCCTTCTTTTGGGTCGTGTCTGCGTACGTAAAACGTGCATTTCCCCTGCATCTCCCTTACCAGGCAAATGTCACATTATTCATCTTGTTTATGCTGCGGTTCATAGTTTTGGCTGTTGGTGCCTACGAGCACTTGTGAGTGTTTTGGTTGGGCTTATAGACTCTTCATCCTGTTGTGTGAGTGAGTTCAAGGGCTGTCTTTTATGTATGATTAGTGGCTGGGACATACACAAGCGCTTTTAAATGTATTTTTAGTCAGTTTGTTGTTGGTTACTTCTCTCGTTTGGTGGACCATGCTGGCTATTCTGTGCTGTCCTTGCTGTAGCCACCTGTAATTGTATCGCAATTCATTTGAGGTGCCATTTTACTGATTATGTACCCCCTGCTATACAATTATATTTGCATACTTTGTGCTACCCTGAAAATAAAGCCAGTGAGAGACCCTGGATGGAGGGAGGGCTCGACCGGGGCTGTCGGGCCCTTAGCGGGGGTCAGGAACTAGACCTCTGTGGCCCGTTGGCCCAGACCACCCAGGGCTCAGAAGCTGGAAACCGTTGACCTCTGCAAGTCTAGAGCATAGAGATGTGCATCTGCGAGCTAAGACCGGCCCGTGCAGAGGGGTCATTCGAGCTGATGGTGCTGAACAGAGGGGGTTCGCCCCCCGCAAGTCCAAGGCAGAGGGGGGGCTGCTGGGACATGTAGCCCGTGTGCAAAGACAGGGGGCACTCACGTCTTTTGTGGAGAGAAGGGCCCGGATGACGGACCCCTGGGGACTCTAAACTATTTACTAAGGGTGTGTGAAATTCTGCAAAATCTTAGAAAATTCGACGTAATTATGCATATGACATTTTTTAGTGCAAAATGTACCATCACATATATTTTTGATGCAAAGACACATTTGCATCAAACATTTGCTGAAAAAAACACAATTGCTGCGAACAACAGCTGCTTGTGCTCTGGTTTGCCACTGTATTGATAGGAAAGGGGAGCCAATGCCTAAGAAAATAACTTACCTTCCATAGGTACAGTTGTGAGGGGGACACGCCATGAGTTACCCGCACTGGGTGACACCAACCCTAGTGACGTCACTGGGTCAATCTGCAAGTAGAGCCCTGCTTTTTAGGCGTGGTCTGGAGACAACTTTAGCTATCTCAGCATCCTCACATTTTCCATGGATGTAGTGTCGTGCCAACCCCATGTATTAGCATGTATGCACACATACATAGATACAAGGGCTTTAGGTGAGATATCTTCATCCATTAGTCTATTCCAGTGTCATTCACATGCTGCTTCCGCCTATTATAGCACACAGCATGGGACAATTGTCAGCCCACTGCACCCCTTGACTCCCTTGCAGCATTTCGCCTGATCACCTGGACACACCCACCAGTGCACATCAGTACCTGGGCTGCTGGGTTACTCTTACTTCTAGTTTTTTTTTTTATAGGTTTGCTAAACGATTTTTCATAATAAATGTTTGCAAAAATAAATAAATAAAGCACATGCTCGCCAAGGCCAGACCTATTGGACTTGTCGATGCTTGATTGTATTGAAGTCCTCTGTGAAATTAATCACCCCATGAAAGTGACTTGCCAGAGCAGAAAATTTCAGGAGAAAGCTCAAATTTTAGTGCTCGTTTTCATTGTTTAAACAGCAGCTGCAATTGTGCTTCGGGAAATGTCTTTCTTGCCACCTGCTGCTTTTGGCAGTAGGTACTGTGACGTCACAATACAGCTATACTGTAATACCGTATTGACGTACAATAGTGATACCATTTTCTTTTTACGGATCAGAAGTGGTCACAACACTAAATTACAGACAGTTATTACACAGTGATGTAAGCTTCCATGTGTTATTGCTGCATTGTATCTATTAATCCAGTTTATCTGTCACACAGCGCTTCGAAGCAGCTGTAATAAGGCATATACAGCACGATACAAAAAACATTTAAACATGATGCTTGGCAAAAGACCCTGCTCTGAATATAGCATTCCTAAATAGACCGCAACTGACAAGCAGAAAAGATACATAGTGCTGCGATGCGCCTCTTCACCCAACTGTCAGTCGTGGCTTTTTATCAGTGAAGTCCAGCCCCAAAGACGTGTGTGCGCATCAGTAAAAGCATTCTTAGCAAGAAAAGTAAAAGAGCCCCTCGGTTAGCTGAAAGAAAAAGCTGCATGCGAAAGATAAGAATGACGGGCGGAATCTTTAAAAAAAGAAAAAAAACACAAATATCTATTTCTCCGGCTCTCAAAAGCAAATAATTCCTGTTATTTTGTATATCTATTTAAAATGTGCACGTGCTGTGTATATTGTGTTATTGTCGTGTGGACAGTTTTAATCAATAGAATTAATTAGTCCGAAAAGAGAAAAACACCAGACTCCTGTGACTTTCGATGTGGTAGAAAATGTTCCTGCCTGGCTCTTACCTTGTGGGTCCCGTTGCACTGAAGCAGGCCTGTAGCGCTAGCCTCACTGGTGGCGGAGGGGCTTCCAGGCGCACTGGGCGCCTCCTCGGCTTCTCGTTCACCCACCATAACAGGTGACACTCCGGCTGGTCTGTGCGGTGCACTGCTGCTGTTTGACGGCTAGCTCGGGTCACAGGCACGTGGAGGAGGCGGAGTCACACAGACCCCACTGCTATTCACACACTCTGAAACGAGTTTTTCTGCGTGACAGCCAGTCTTTCCCACGCCAGAGGAGGCACGCCCATGGGCGTAGGAAGTGTGGGGGACGTATCCCCCCCAGATGTTCTAGTGGGTGGGACACGGGGGACAAGGGTGGGGGGATGAGGGGACGAAATAACTTGTCCTCTCTCTCCTATTAATTGCTCAGTTGCTGGGCCATTGACACGTAAAAATCACTAGTGCTTTGACGTGCCAATGGCCCTGTACTTAACCAGTGTGACTTTACCTTTTGTGTGCTGCAAAGCTCCAGGAATCATTTCACACCTCGTTCTCGGTACCCCGGCTGCCTGCAGTCTGCACTTCAGGACAAAGGGAGAGAAGTCGTTTGTTTATTGCTGTCTGCATCCTGCCCTTCCCCAGCACAGACTTGGCCTTATTCACACTACCTACGCAATTCAGTCACTCAAAGGCTACTGTTCTGCTTAAATGTTTATTTTAAGCAGTTGAGACTCACCTGACCCTGGAACATTAAAACAAATTAGCATTAGTCGTAGTCTAAGCACGCATCTGGGTTACGTTGTGACAGAGGATATTACCACTAATCAAATGGGGCATTACAAAGTATGCAGACACCAAGAAGGTAAGTTTTGAGAAGAAGCCTTTTGCTTATTGCTATGATTAATATGAAAATGGAAGAAACGTAGTGCAAAGGAATAATGTTAAATTATTTATTTGTATGCACATCTATGGGATAGGATGTTGAGTTGGAAAAATAGTTCACTTTAAGTATCCTGATAGCAAGCAATGTGATTTTGTCCAACGGAAAAAAGCAGAAAGTCGAAGTCATCTCTTGTTTGAAAGTCGTCTTTTAGTTAACATTAATAAAATACCAATTCCACAAATGTAATAATTCATAGCAATAATTTCATGACTTCAAGGGTCCGACTGAAATATAAGGATACACATCTATTTTTTGTACATACCTGCTGAGTTAAAGCATTTCAGAGTGCATTGATGTGGCAAAATCAACTTTCCATATTGGTATTTCAAACTTCCTCAATAAAACTAGTCTCATTAATGACCTTCCAGAGCCCACAATAAGCTACGCACCGCATCTATATGAACAGGCCAAGCCAGCATTCACTTAGTGCAAGTATTTTCAGGTGCTACCCCAGTCGTCACTGCCATGATTACATAAAACTCTTAGCATACATTACCTATACATATGAGGCATCACAACATACCCAGATAGTTTTAATATCAATTTGCCAGGAACTAAAAACATTATTAAAATGTGAAAAATGTAAATTCCACATTCATAATTGTAGACAATCGAATGATTCCAGCCTTTTGAGTAGTTGATAGAGCATCAGAATTATCCTACAACTAATCAATGAGCCGCTTTTAGGAGGCGTTCCTGCGCCGGAACACCCCCCTCCTGAGCCAGAACGCCTCCTTCTGACGCAGGGCTTTACAACGTGACGCATCTCCCAGATGCATCACGTTGTAAATATCCCGCACCATGGCGCATCTTTTCCGCCGCCGCTGCGTCACAAAAGTGACGCAACAGCGGCGTAAAAGAGGCGCAAGGTGCTTGTAAATCTGCCCCTGAGTGTTTATATCACCTTTTTATAATATGTGGTATTTACCCTGATATTTGTTGCATGCTTTAGTGAAGGGACTGCAATAAAATACTGGGAATGTTCGCATGCATTATTGGAGGGACTGCAATGTAAAGTTGGATTTTATACCTGGATAAACTTTTAAACTTTTTAATATGTGGCATCTCCACTAGACTTTTTTTCATAGATAATAATAACAGTCTTTTTTGGCTGTATATGAATTCTAAAAGTAGGTTTTATAACTAAAATTAGGATTCATATTTAGTCGCTATATGTGCTTAAAACACCTAACAGTAACAATATAGGTTTCAAAATTGGGCTTTTTACTCAATAGCAGGCCTTTTAGTGATTCCAAATAGCAGTTATATGTGTGATTATAATACCAATAAGTAACACCTAAAACCAGTCCAAAATGTTTAACACAGTTTTGGAAACATGAGCCCAATTTTTTGGTCTATTTTTCGTTCGGCGCCCATAAGGAGTAAGGAAGTTCTCGATAGGCTGTCAGCAGGCCTTGCAAGGTAAACGCAGGTGTATTTAATTCGCCGGTGCAAGCCGAGACGCCACACAGAGGTGTGGTAGCAGGATATTTCTTTGAGGAAAGGGAGGTAAGAGGCTAAGTTAGAGCGGGTGACTCTGTTTAAGGGTAATGAGACATAGATAACGAGTACGCTCGAGTACCATACGAGCGTTTAGCCAGGAGGTGCTCAGTATTACGGCAAGAAGCTTGTTGGTTCTGGCAAATACGAGGCAGTTTGCATAACTATACGCAAACATTGGTAAAAATTACTTTTGGAGCTAGTTAGTCTCAGTATTTTTATTTGGGGGTTAATGACATATGCAGGTAAATGAGTTGTTTAGTACCACGACGGGAAGCCTGTTGGTTCTGGAAAGTATGATGCATCTTGCACAATTATACGAAAATACTCACAACAATTGCTGTTGGAGTGAGTATGCCCAGCAAACTCTACTCTCAGACAGGCCACCGAACTCCAGGGGTCATTTATCATCTCTTCAAACAGCCAGTCCAATCCATTTACCTCTGACAAATCAAGGCAGGGCACTAGAGGGCTGAATTGTGGCTTGCAGACAAGAAAATCTTATAACTTCTTGTCTGTACATTTTAGAATAAATTCAACAATACCACATTGTTGAGTTTATCATTAACATTCTTCTGAGTCCTTTAATCCTAGTTGTATGGCTTTCCTTTCTCTAGTTATTAATTAATAACCTCTTGCAATGTTAATCTATGGGCCGGGGATCTGCAATGGAAAAATTAACTGGCCAATTTCTCCAATACCAGGGCCTGAATAAGGATCCGCCTTATACCTACAGGACCCCCACCCCTAGAATACATAGGAAAGACTTTAGGGGTTCTGATTATATCAAAATATTGCAGATCCTCACTTCACAGTGCTCCGAGCACAAAAGCCGTTTTTGGGAAGCACTATACTACAATGTAGGCAGTGAAATGTGCAATTTCACTAAACCCAGGGCATATAACACTCATTTTACAAGGGCCTTCCTTGTAGATACCTGATCTCTAACCCCTAGGACACCTAGGGGAACCCCTGGGGATACCTAATATGCCCCAACATTGTAGTTTATCAATTTGTAAGTGCCCTAAACCCAAAAGTCAAGATTGGGCACAATTTGCATTTTAAAAGCAGTCCTCCAACACGGGCCTGCTTTTAAACTAACCTCAGGCTACAGCAGTGCACACATGCAAGTGCAGGAAGGACTGCTGGCCTCTAAACCACTATGCCCTAATATATACTAGGGACTTAAAGGTCGTTTCAATCCCCATGCCCTATTATGTAATAGGAGAGGTCATGTCAATCATGGAGGTACCCTAACCCATAGTGCACCCTAGTGTATGTAGGTGTTTTTACTGTATTTGTAAGTGTCTCTTTCAACATAGCACTAGCCCTGGGCCTGGTTAGTCAGAGGCCAGGGTCAGTCAGAGTCAGGTACCACCAGTACCAGTCAGCAAAAAGTTGGGGAGTGCCCAGGGCTCAGATGACTTTGCAACACTAGAGAAGCACAAACTCAGAATTTAAAACATAACACCATGTTTGGAGGTTCTCTTTAATAATCAGAATGGATTTCCATCCTATTGAACCCATTTTCAAACTTTAGGATAATGAAAGACTGGGTAAAAATCATAACGTTCTAATCTATACCTTGCAGTTTTCATGCAGCTCTTTGATGAAGGGTAATAGCTCACTGTTCAGTGTTAGGATTTTAACTTATAAACTGCAAATAGCAAAAGAATCTCTCCGACAAAAGCAGTAACTCACTGACCTATTTGCATTATATGTATTTTGTGATCTGCGTGGTACACGATCTTTGTAGCGGGCATATTACCCCACTGTGGCTACCTTACCATGAGTCAAAACTTCCAGTACTCAGACCTCTGAGCTCTCTCAATAAAGATCATTAATTACCGAAGTTATCTTCACATTTTTATTGTTGCCTGAAAATTTCTGGAGACCAGGAATGCAGCAGCAGGTACTTTTCAAGCCATAATGCACTTGCAACCATGACGCCCTCACCCGAAGTCAGCATCCTTTTTTGCTTGGTGCATGAAGATGCAAGATTCATATACATGTTTTTTAACATTTGGTCTGATTACTATGTGATTATAAACAACAATAAAGCATAATGCAAACTGTGACTACATGCCTGCTTTTCTCAATATTTCACTTCAAAACGATGCGAATGTATTTGTTTAACGGGTGGTGATTTGTATAGGGTCAGTGGAAAATCCACAAGGTTGTCCCTGTCCCCCCCAGAATTTTAGTGTCTCCTACGCCCCTGGGCACGCCCCGCAGGATAGGTGGCGTAGTTTTATTTCATGCGTTCACTTCTATCATGTCGACATCGAACCTCTCGACTTTGGAGAGGTGAGAAGCGTAAAATAAATATACAATAGTGAAAGTGTTAACGCATCTTGCAAGTTCGTGAAACTCACTGTTGCAGGCTCACTGTCATCTGAAGATTTATGGGCCCAAGGGTAAACATATTTTGGGCCCCCTATTCAGAACAGCTTTGAGTCTTATTAGCCATTTTCTGCCAAACAATACTGAATGATACTTAAAATTTTCAGAAACTCCAAACAGACAAAAACGCTTCTTGGCTGGGGTCTTAAAATCCTTCTATGACACTGGGTAAAGAGACAGAGGTCGCGGTAGGCACAAAGAGGGGCAGATGTTGAGACGGAGAAATATAGGTAATATAGAGAGACACATCACTTTCCCAGGGGGGTCTTGAAAAGTGGCCCACTTTACCCATCCCTGATAACGTCTCTGGCACAACTTCTTCATCTTCATCACAAGTGAAACCTTCCTGAATCCAACATCTCAGATCGTCCTCTGTCCCATCCTTCCACTGAACCACGCTGTGCTAAAGATGCTCTGGTTCGCAGAAGACACACATTTGATGGACGAAATGCAGAACAAATCAAAACATTCACCCCCAATCAAGAGATCTGGGTTAAATCCATCATTCTTTTGCCCACCAGGCCACCGCAGTTTAGACCTGGCCATATGCAAATCCGTCTTGACCCTGTGCCTCATGAGAACAGTCCAGCCCGAAATGCCAAGACAGGTCCTCCCTGGACCATAAACAAGCATCCTAGGACGGGTTTCGGGGTTTCACCCCTCATCAGCCAGGATAGCTTGAATCCAGTGGCACAGTGAGCCCGGAACCCATGTCTGGGCATACCCGACGCACTTAGGGCGAGAAAGCAAAAGAGAGGCCCAGGTCTGAATAATGTCATCCATCAAATGGCCAACAATAGGACAAGTTGCACCCTCTGTGCAGGAAACAATATATTGAACACTTGCACCTTTGGTGTCTCATCATCATGCACAGTTGGAATGGCAACTATAGGGATGGTACCCTTTAGCCTGGATCTACCGGCTTAAAACATCTCCTAAGCCAGGAGGATAGCCTCAGAAACAGGGGACACACACCTGTGGATTGACTCACCCCATATTGTGGGTCAGCACAACTGCTGTTGTGTGACACAAACCTGCATTGGGGTGCTGGGAGACCCAACCAAGGGATTCTTTAAGATTCTCATTCTAGTGCTGATACACTGGGCCGGCTTTAGCGCAGTGCGACCGGTGCAGCTGCACTGGGGGTAAAACCGTGGAGGGGCGCTGACCTCAGGGGGCGCGCTCTGTTTACCATTAACTTATGATTGGAGAGATGAGAGGCACTTTTGGCCAGCGGTGGTGAGAGAATCCAGGAAGGCAGTCGTGGGGTTTGGGTGCATCAAAAATTACTGTGGCACCGGGCGCCACAACCACCAAGGAACACTCCCATCAGCTCTCCTCAACAGGAATCTTCTCCAAGAGAGACTTGAATTCGAGACACAACGCACCTGTTGCCTCTTCCCGCCCCGCCCTTCTGCATCTCAAAACGGCTCGCGGTCCCCGCTTTGCGGGTGCTGCTCGTAGCCATGACTAGTGGCTGCTTTGAACTCTTGCGCATCATTTGGGAACCCGCGTCCTCTACCACACAGATCTAACTGGGGCTGAACTTTTCTTGCGGGACATAGCGGGACTGTGAGGACCACAAGGCTGAGCGTCTCGAGACACGACGCACCTGGTGCCTCTTCCCGTCCCCGCCCTTCTGCATCTCAAAACGGCTCGCGGCCCCCGCTTCGCGGGAGCCGCTCGTAGCTGTGACTAGTGGCTGCTTTGACTCTTGTGCATCATTTGGGAACCCGCGTCCTCTGCCACACGGATCTAACTGGGGCTGAACTTCTCTTGCGGGACATAGCGGGACTGCGAGGACCACAAGGCTGAGCGTCTCGAGACACAACGCACCTGGTGCCTCTTCCCGCCCCCCTGCATCTCAAAACGGCTCGCGCCCCCCGCTTCGCGGGAGCCGCTCACAGCCATGAATAGTGGCTGCTTTGAACTCTTGTGCATCATTTGGGAACCGGCGTCCTCTGCCACATGGATCTAACTGGGGCTGAACTTCTCTTGCGGGACTGCAAGGACCACAAGGCTGAGCGTCTCGAGACACGACGCACCTGGTGCCTCTTCCCGCCCCCGCCCTTCTGCATCTCAAAACGGCTCGCGGCCCCCGCTTCGCGGGAGCCGCTCGTAGCCGTGACTAGTGGCTGCTTTGAACTCTTGTGCATCATTTGGGAACCCGCGCCCTCTGCCACACGGATCTAACTGGGGCTGAACTTCTCTTGCGGGACATAGCGGGACTGCGAGGACCACAAGGCTGAGCGTCTCCAGACACGACGCACCTGGTGCCTCTTCCCGCCCCCGCCCTTCTGCATCTCAAAACGGCTCGCGGCCCCCGCTTCGCGGGGGCCGCTCGTAGCCGTGACTAGTGGCTGCTATGAACTCTTGTGCATCATTTGGGAACCCGCGAACTCTGCCACACGGATCTAACTGGGGCTGAACTTCTCTTGCGGGACATAGCGGGACTGCGAGGACCACAAGGCTGAGCATCTCGAGACACGACGCACCTGGTGCCTCTTCACGCCCCCCGCCCTTCTGCATCTCAAAACGGCTCGCGGCCCCCGCTTCGCGGGAGCCGCTCGTAGCCGTGACTAGTGGCTGCTTTGAACTCTTGTGCATCATTTGGGAACCCGCGTCCTCTGCCACACGGATCTAACTGGGGCTGAACTTCTCTTGCGGGACATAGCGGGACTGCGAGGACCACAAGGCTGAGCGTCTCCAGACACGACGCACCTGGTGCCTCTTCCCGCCCCCACCCTTCTGCATCTCAAAACGGCTCGCGGCCCCCGCTTTGCGGGGGCCGCTCGTAGCCGTGACTAGTGGCTGCTATGAACTCTTGTGCATCATTTGGGAACCCGCGTACTCTGCCACACGGATCTAACTGGAGCTGAACTTCTCTTGCGGGACATAGCGGGACTGCGAGGACCACAAGGCTGAGCGTCTCCAGACACGACGCACCTGGTGCCTCTTCCCGCCCCCGCCCTTCTGCATCTCAAAACGGCTCGCGGCCCCCGCTTCGCGGGGGCCGCTCGTAGCCGTGACTAGTGGCTGCTATGAACTCTTGTGCATCATTTGGGAACCCGCGTACTCTGCCACACGGATCTAACTGGGGCTGAACTTCTCTTGCGGGACATAGCGGGACTGCGAGGACCACAAGGCTGAGCATCTCGAGACACGACGCACCTGGTGCCTCTTCACGCCCCCCGCCCTTCTGCATCTCAAAACGGCTCGCGGCCCCCGCTTCGCGGGAGCCGCTCGTAGCCGTGACTAGTGGCTGCTTTGAACTCTTGTGCATCATTTGGGAACCCGCGTCCTCTGCCACACGGATCTAACTGGGGCTGAACTTCTCTTGCGGGACATAGCGGGACTGCGAGGACCACAAGGCTGAGCATCTCGAGACACGACGCACCTGGTGCCTCTTCACGCCCCCCGCCCTTCTCGAAATAGACACGCCCATTACCCCGATACGCGGACCACGCGCGGGACAAGCCGGGCTAAGCCTGGGCCAAGAGCAGGCCCGTTTGTGCCCGTTGGTGACCGATTGAGACCGGACCGGGCCCCCCCTTTAAGTCCTGTGTTCGCCCGATTTGTGAGTTTAATTTGACACCCATTAGATTTTCTTTAGTTTAATTATTTTTTTTGTCCATTAGTTGTGTTCTTGTGCTTACGCTCTGGGCCTAATATTCAATTATGACTACTAGAGGTTCTCGGAGTACAACGGCAGCAGGAGGGGCAAATTTAATTGGCTCATTAGACAGTTCTATTATAAGGGCAAATTCATTCATCTACCAAGGGATTACTCTTATGGAACGCAGAGTTTCCCAAGATCTTGCCATGGAAAAAAGACCGTCCCTGGGACTTATTTCAGCTGCTAGAACTCCGGTGCAGACTAGGGAAACAGACCTTGTACATGCCCATGTTGATGTTCATAGTGTTCCAAATGAGGTAGATTTGTCAGTATCCCAGTTTCTAACCGACTCTCAATTAAGCCTGGCTTTGGAAAAAACCCTGGAACTGACCATGAACTTATTGGGAGATGAAAATTGCACCAGGCTGTCCAGGGAAAGGAGGGAGGGCGCCATACCCAAGAAAAAAAAAGAACAAAAAGAAAAATATATATAAAAGGGGGGAAACATACGAAGAATCTAATAATCTTAGGGAGGAATCTGACCAACCAGCATTAGGGGGCCATTGACAACCTGAACTAGATTTGACAAATGGGGATGTCAGCCCAGTAAGTGCCGAGGCTTCTGCCATTCTTGTAGGAGATTCTGATAAAGGTGAAGTCGATGGGATATTTCTAACCAAAATGGGTGAGCTTCTTAAATTTTATTTCTCCCCTTTAGAGGTTAGACTGTCCCATATAGAAAAACAGTTAGCCGAACTACATGCTCTCACCAAAAATGTACCAACCCAAGCGGCGCCTAAAAGTGGGGCAAACAAACTTAATCAACCAACTAAACCTAAAAACAACAAACCAGCGGGAACTCCAGTTAAAATTACACCTAATCCAACGGTCCTTGCAAAATCAAAGGCACAAGTAGACACAGAGAGGAAAACGGAATATACATCCAAAAATCTTAGTATAACCCCTAGTCAGGGAGAAAAATCATGTGGAGCCCTGTCTGTACCTTCTACTAGAGAATGGAGTAGGGGAGGAGGAGAAGGTAGACTCAATGTGAATTTACCGCCTGAGTCGACCCCCTATGTGGTGGTCATGACGGGGGTCCCGGAGCTGGCTGACCACACGGAGGAACCGAATTGGTCATTGAAAAACAAGGTCCAATACTGGTTAAATAGTAATAGACCACTCCCGCTAAACCGGTCGAGCAAGATCCTAATGGTGCGTAGGGTACATTAGATAGGGAATGAGAGGAAAACAACCCAGGGTGATTGCATTGTGGTAAACTTTGAACATCCCTACACAGTTGACCATATTTGCTCATGGAACCTGCAAGGTGGAAATGAAGGCATTGATACTAAACACCTCTCTTTTTCCTACCCCCCCAGGCGGCGCCCGGGCCCCGATTATGATTATGAGGGCAACTGGCGAAGAGTAGGTCGCAGAGACTGGGGAGGTGATTGGGGGGTCTGGGCGGAAATTTCAATAGAGACTTAGCCTTTAGAGACACTTGGAGAGGTATCCCGACTGCCAATAGATTTGGTTGTCTGGAGATGGTAGACTGACTGTCACGGGATTGTATTCCTAATAGGGGGGCTGTAGAGGATATGGATATGGACAAGGTTTTGACTATTAGCCCTATGAAGAGAAGCTATGATGAAGCAGCAGGCCAATGGGGTAAACCGGTTAGTAATATTAGTAAATCCACTAACCCGCTGACTGTTGATATAGTAGCCCATGGCGGGGAGAGAGGGGAAACAGAAATAATACCGCGGGTTGATGACAATGTTAATATTGGATTAAATCAGTGTAGTTCAGAGAATACGAAAAACATCACTCCACCATCTATTGAGGTGGTAATTAATACCATAGGAACAACCCAGGGTGGGAGTGACATGACTCAGCCAAAAGTAACAACCCACCGGGGTGAAGGAGACAGTCGGGTTGAGGGCAGCTCTTTTCGACTGATTTCTTGGAACATAGCTGGTCTGTCTCGGAGGCTGGAGGATCCGGTGTGGTTACAATACATTGAATCCTTCGACATACTTTGCTTCCAAGAATCTTGGTGTAGAGTGGACTTTAGCCTAGATGGTTATCAGACGTTTAATGTTCATGCAGAGCCTTCACAAGCAGGAAGAGCCAAAGGCATTCTCATAACAGCTATTTCCGTAAAACATAATCTAATAAAAATGACCCTACCGATGGAATCTCCCTGGTACCAAATGCTCATGATCAAGGGTTTATTTTCAGTACCCCTGCTTTTAATAAACTGATACTATTACATATTTGATACCAATACTACTGCGGTTATTGAAAAACTACAGGATGAGATTGTCAAGCTGACTAACATGGTTTTCCCCCTTTTTATTATATGGATAGGTGATTTTAATTGTACTTTGTGTAAGTTCAGTGGGTCCAGAGTGTGTGGCCTGATAGATTCAACTGACCAGCCTTTGGCCCACTTTACTCACTCAAAACAGGGAGATGCTCTAAATAATATTGGTATGATTAACAAACTATGTGTCCTCGACATGCCTAGTTTCTCCATACCAATAGGTATACCCAATTTTCAGGGTACAGGGGGCCGGGTGAGTACAATTGACTTGTTAAGGATTTTCAGATTGATGTGAATCATGCTAGCGACCATAACCCCCTAATTGTGAGATTTTACCCTGTTTTTGAAAGAACCCAAATCCCGGAAGAGACGATAAAATATAGTCAGAACCAGGGGGTTACACTGAGGTGGGACAAGGTAGATGTGAGAAAATTGGAGGTGGATATTTTTAAGAAAAACAAGGCAGAGATAGAAGTCTTTTTAGCGGCCACCATTGAGCCAGATACAATAATTAAACATTTTGAGGCACTCTTGGGAAACGTGGCATCCCATCTCATAAAAACTGTGAAGGGGAAAAAAGAAAGCCGACCAAAATGGTTTGACGCAGAATGCTCTGCTGCGCAATCAAGTTTAACGTAGGCTTTACACCAAGTACCACGTGACAGAGAACTTGTTAGAAAATCCAGGAAAATGTACAAATATGCGATTAATAGGCGAAAATCAGAATTAAGGGCCAAGGCCTGGGAAGATCTGGGGATAGCGGCTGAACTGAAGGATAGTAGGTTATTTTGGGAGGTAATAAACCAAGCTTTTTTAAAGAGTGAAGAAAGGAGCAACGTGATAGTATATATACCGGGGGACACCTGGGTAACACATTATGGTAAAATTTTTAATCCAAATGAGGTGTTGCTAATCTCTGATGAGGAGGCTGGAGACTTTAATTTGGATTCAGCTAAAACACTCAGCCTCTTAATCACCCTCTCAGAGATAGAGATTGCCTTGAGGAAGGGCACTCCATTAAAAGCCCCAGGGCCAGATGCAGTTCCTCTAGATTTCTTCAAACATAATGTGGAGGTGTGGGCTCCACTCTTACTAAACGTTTTTAGAGCAATTGTGATGGGGCGTATCCCAACCTCTTGGCAAGAGGCGGTAGTGGTACCGATTTTTTAAAAAGGTGATAAGTGTGACTCGTGCTGCTACAGGCCTATATCTTTAATAGATGCGTCTTGCAAATTGATGGGCAGAGTGATATTCGCACGTCTCGAAACATGGGCGGAATCTGCAGGTATTATCGTAGATTCCCAGTATGGGTTTAGGCGATGTAAGGGAACCACTGTGCAGTGTCTTAATTTGGCATTAATAATTGGTAAGTACATGAGGGCCAGGCATAGTTGTATTCACTTGGCCTTCATGGACTTATCTAGTGCCTTTGACACTGTATGTAAGGGTAAGCTGTGGCAAATGATGGAGACCATGGGGTTTGAAGAACCGCTGGTCACCCTGCTTCGCAGACTCCATGCTGCAACATCAGTGAGAGTTAGATTCGGCTTAGGTGGCGAAAAGACAAAATCTATTCCATCTACCGAAGGTGTCCGCCAGGGATGCATCTTGGCCCCTTTTTTATTCCTGATATATACAAATGGTCTGGAAAGCTTTTTGTTGCACAGTGGTGTCGACTTTCCCCAGGCTAATGGTAAACGGATACCGATGTTGTCATATACAGACGACACAGTTTTAATGACCCTCACCGCCAATGGCATGCAGACTTGTCTAAATGCCTTTGAAGTCTTCATGGAAGGTTTAGACCTAAAGGTCAATTTCACTAAGTCTTTTGCCATGGCCTGCAGCCCCAAAGGGGTAAAATCTCGCAGGTACATGGTGAAGAACTCAATTATTGCGAAAGTTGACAATTTTAATTACCTGGGCAATTTATTTAACAAAAAACTGAATTGGGACCCCTTAATCTCAGCCCGTGTACAAAAGGTTACACAATCAATTGAGGCCCTCTTCCGCTTTTCTAGCAAATTGGGTCAAAGGCCGATTCTAGAATTGATAACTCTATACAAAGCTAAATGCCTTTCTGCTGCAACATTTGGGGCTGGAGTGTGGGGGACCCAAAACTGTGACAAGATGCAAGTCATGGAAAATACATTTATTAAACGTCTCCTATCTGTCCCATCCGGTACCTCAAATATCTTTTGCCATGAGGAGGTGAGTATTGAGTATGTGAGCGACATCATTCATGCATCTCCTTTGTTGTTATGGTCTAAAGTTTGTCAATCTGAACAACTGAAATTGACAAAGGAAATCCTGCAAGACTGCCTTAAACTTGACCACTCTATGGAGATTCCATGGCTGTCATATGTTAGGGACACTTTCTATAAGATTGGGTTGGCTCATATGTTTCAAAATCCTGACATGGGTGGTAAGGATTCCAGATTTAACATTAAAAATGCCTATTATACTAGTTTAGGTATCTTGAGAAATAGTGAACGGGCACTATATAAGAGGGGTAAGCTGCAGCAGCAGTTTTACCTATCAAATATCATCCACACGCAATGGCGTTTTTATCTGACAAGGTTTCGTCTCAGCTCACTACATTTTCTGTTTGCTTTTCCAAAACAAGGGGGGTGGTGTGAGAGGCCACCCCCTTGTCCTTGCAGTAATAGGGTTTCACAAAGTACTCTGCACCTTATTCTTTTCTGTGCTCTGTATAAGGACCCAAGAAATCAGTTTATTGCGCCTGTTTTGTTAACCCTAGGATCCCGCTTTCATAAAGAGGGCTATGAACACTTATTGTCCTTGTCAACTCCAGTGATATGTAGTGCTGTACTCAGTTTCATCAGAGTGGCTCTCGTTATTAGAAATCGATACTGAACAGTATTATGAGTGGTAATCATCCGTAAAAGACCACTATGTGGATTTGTTACTGAAATGCATATGCACTTTATGGAATCTGTACAAATTTGAACTGTCTGTTTTAAATGTATTGTAATCATAATATGGATTATGTACTGGTTCTTAAGATAACTTTATGTTTAAAAAAAAAAACTTTTATTGCTCTTTTTAAATCTGTGTGCACTTTTATGATTCTATCCATGAATCAAAATAAAGTTATTTGACTTTGACTTGAATTCTGGAACATTCTTTTTCAGGAACGCCCCTGAGTCACCTGGCGTTCACATTCGCATAATAAATGCTGACAGGCAGGCCTCTCCCAGGCAGACTCTTTCACCTTCCTATTACTATCCTTCTCATCAAGCCTGGGTTTTATACGCTGCCTATGCCATGAAAAACAATGGACTGGGATGCAGTCAGAGCCATTACCAGTGGCTGACATTCATTCAAACATTTCTTCCATCATCTTCTTGTTTGTTGCAGTAAACACTTAAAGGTTGGCAGGCATGCCCAGATATGGGTCCCACGCTCACTATGCCACAGTACTCGAGGTATACCTCATGGACAACACCTAAGTAAGGCGAAACTGGTCAGGTTGCCAGTGCTGTTTAGATCTCGCCTAGCGAATGCAGCGCATGCACTGCTTCGCCTTGGCTACACTATTGTTGTCGGTTTTGCCAGCAAGGGAGACAAACCATGTGCGCGCACGGACGGGCGATGTGCACGCGCATGGCGTCTCCTCTCTGCCTCACACGCTCCCACCGCGCGCTCACACGCTCCCACCGCGCACTTGTTATTTATTCTTGTCAAAATTCATTTTTTCTTCCTTTTTGTTATTTTTTGCAAACATATTTGACACCTTTAGTCTGCTATGTTTTAACTTGTTATCACTTTTTTACTTTTAATATCTATTACATATATTTGGAAAATAAAAAACATTGCAGGCTTACAAAGCCAGACCTATTAGTTCTCTCGGTGTTTGTTTTTACTTTACTTAACTTTTGTGTTTTTCAGTAGTACCATGTCATCTCTTTAACAACATCCTGGCATATATACCGACTATCTGTAAACAGCCATCCTTCAAATTTGCAGTTCTCTGGGCACAGGGACATTTGTGATTTGCTGGAGGTCACGGATGCTCAAAGGCACCGGGAGCTTTCGCTTGTGACATTTGACTTAAATCAAGGATGTTATCCGTGGTTTGCCCCACCTCGCAGACAGAAGTGAGCCTCGCAGAATTAATCGGGCCACGTGCCTCTGGGCTTGCGAGTGCTGATGCATCCGGAAAGTGGCTTGTGAGAACCAGGGGTCGCTTGCCTTCAACAAGGGGTTGCTTTGCACTTGAGTGTGTGCGGTATAAGGTAAACAAGAGGATGAGAGCGCTTAAAAAGTAATTTAACCAACAATCCCCAGTGAGTGTGTAGGAACAATGCACTTCTGGATGGGATGCGTTATACCTGTCCAAGATTTGACATTTGCCATAGAAGTTCAGGGTGATAGATTTAAAACACAGCTGCCCTTTGATTTTCAAATAATGTTTTCCTACCCCCTCCAGTGGGATGTTCCACTCTATTACCTCGGTGAGTTCACATAGGGATTTTCAGACCTTTCCTGGCTGTGTTTTATTTTGAATTATGAGAGAATTAGCCTTTAGGTGCACGGAAAATGCTGCCAAAAGAAAGAAGGCTTTGAAAATGCTACAATGAGAAACATTAAACTTTAGCCATCTCTAGATTAAATATTCCAGTCTCCGGTACTTTTTTAAAACACATACTTTTGGGTACACCATATAGTAATCTGTAATTGGGTTCTTTCAGAATGTCTCATATTCGACCCCAGAAGTCAGTGTGACTCCAGCCTTTCTTTTGAGGATAAAGCATGCTCCGGATATGGATGAAAGTGTTTCATGTTAGAGTCTAGGCAAGGGCACTGCTTAAAGCAACATAACCTCTTTCACTAAACAAAAGTGTTTTATCAGGCCTTTTTTCTCTAATGGACAACAAGATATGTCTTTTCAATTCTTAGAAGCAGCTGATATTCAACAGACAGTGACAAAAAGTGAAAGAATCATTAAATAAGCATTTTCAAGGCAATAGGTCCGCCATTTGCGAGAGTTTAAGATATTAGTATTGTAAATGGCAATGCAATTTATTTATGTTTCAAACCCCAAAACATAAATAAAAGGCATTGTCATTTACAATGCCAATAGCTTAAACTTGTGTGAATGCGAGACCTATTGCATTGCAAATGATTGTTTTATTTAGTAGGATGGTTATACAGGAGCATACTCTAATATTACAATTAAAAAATTACATTTATTTAAACAAGAAGAGTCAAAGTAACAATATAATTCGGTCTGACATTTGTGATCCCCCTTTAAAGAGTTTTAATCCTGATCCAGGCTGGGCAGGACGTCATGGGGGCAGTTTAAGTAGGTGTGATGAATATGAATCATCTGGAGGCGGGGGACGAGGAAAGGAGAGTGTGTGAGGCGAGGCAGTAAGTTAGTTTATCAGAGGCCCTGGCTGGAGTAAGGCGTGGCAAATGAGGGGCTTCGGCTGGGCTAATATAAAATGAATAAGGAGAAAAAAAATATCAAACAAGCTACAAGAGCAGAAAAGCCACCACAAACCTATATTAGTAGTGCAAAACCACAGACTAATACAAATTATTACCCTCACCAGTTTTTTAGGTCTCGCATAAGACAGCATATGACCGGTCTTGGTTGCTTGCAATGGGCTTAAAGTCCACCCATTGATTACCATTGGTTGGTCTCAATGTAAAACTCATTTAATTGATTTTTATTTGATGGTTTGTGTGGGCTTTACTTCCCCATCGTGAGTTTGTCCCTCCCCTGGAACATGGATGCATTACTGTGTCCTTACACTGCTAATATTTTTGATGCTACTTCGAGAGTGAATGTGTTTTCCATATGTCTCCCTTGTGTCCTCTGTCCCCCGTCTCCGTGTTGCTCTGTCCCACTGTGTTGTTCTGTGTTTCCTCCACCTTCTCTCTGTTGCTATGTCTTGCCATATGCTTCTCTGCCCCCACCCCTGAACTCGGCGTTGCTCTGTCCTTCCTTGTGCTTTTGTGCTCACACACGGCCCGGGTCAAAAATGCTTGTTTTAACAGCGTGGTGGGCCTGGTGGCTAAGTGTTTCTTACCCATTATGCATTGGATTAATTCCACGTTGCAGATTCCAGGGCTAGTCATTGAATGTGATTTTTCAGCACTATTTCAGCAGAAAAATGACCAGCAATTTATGTTTTTTATTTGCAAACCTTTCTTAGTTTCAAAATAGTCAAACAATTGAATTAGCAGTGGTTAATTTGGAACAATACAGTGTACAAGGACAAACGTGCAACATTATTTTAATAAACATTGGTATTTGACAACACTTTCAGACATTATTGACCTACTACAACAAATATACACCGAATACTGAGGTCGGTTGACCCCCTTCAAGAAGTGGCGACTCCTCCCATCAGTCATGGCACGACCTAAAATGAATACACTTGAAAGGTGGCAAGCGTCTCCTTAAGAGGGTCCCAGATAGGAGTAAAAAGACAAATAGGAAACCCTTCTTTGCAATCTGATAGCTTAATACTGACATTATTAGCAAAGCACCAACACCCGTTGACATGACATGACATCGCACGCATACACACACCTATAATAGAGGTAGTATTAATAAATGTGCATATATCACTTAAATGAAAAATTATTAAATGTAATTACTTATAATAATTAAAATTAATCACACAAACATTAAATTCAAATTATAATAAACTACTGAATTATATTAGGTAGACAATTCACAATGAGGTCTTGGACCCAGTACCGCACTTGTTATTGTAGTAAGGGACTTATTTTATGTGGTGTAAAGATCAAGAGAAACAAGGCCCCATAGTTTCTCAATAGTGAATATAATTCACATAAATAATTTGTCAAGAGATGATCCGCACACACTCAAACATAAAGTAAAATTCACAAAGAGATAGTCATTTTTTTCCTGGACACATGTGATGGAATTTAAAAAAAAATCCTTTATTCTTTATATTTCTCCCGATAGCCAATGTGTTTTGTCCCTTAACAGGACTTCTTCAGGGCTCAAACATGTGTTATCCAAATATACTGGTATTAGAACTCCAAGTTTTGTAGGCCAAAAGTTCTTTGTTCTGTATAAAAGGTAGTGCATTTCAAATAATCCTTTCATTTCAGGTTATAGTTTTGCTCCCAATAAAAGTTTTCCGGCCTTTGTGTTATTCCACTCCCCTGCAAGCTACCCAGGACCTTTCCTTGAAGAGGTGGAAACACTGCATCCTTTCTTTGTGTTATTCCACTCCCCTGCATGCTACCCGGGACCTCTCCTTGAACGGGTTCTCCTCATTTGTTGTCGTCCCCTTACACTCGATCCCTAAGTAGCGCTACCTTCTTGTTCTTTTTCTTTGAGCCTCCGGGTGACTCCCTCCTGGGCAGCATGGACGACCGTTTCAAGAAACACGTGTAGGGAGCCCTGTGTGTTGGGCGTTGGTGCCTCTTTTGCCCAAGAGCAGTCTAAACTGTGGATTTTCAAACTGAATGTTAATAGGTAGATTGATTAAAAAATATATGGATATCAATTAAGGTTTTTATAAATATTTTTATTATTTTTGTACTGTATTTATTTCATATTTTAATTTTGATATTAACATAGGTTAGTGTTTATAAATTGTGGATTAATGGTATTTTTAGTGGTCAGTGTTTTGGAGGTTATAGGTCTTTAAAAGGTGAGCAATAATATTACAAAAAAGAAATCAATAACATTATTAAATGTAAAATTAATTGTATTAGTAGTACTAATAAACTTTGTAGATTACTTCTAAAAATAATTAAGAAAAAATGCAATAATTTTAAAATTACATTAAAAATGAAAACATTCATATACAACTAGAAATAAACCTACAAAAAATAAATGCATAATAATAATAATGCACTTTTCAAAAAGTAATTCTAACACTTAACTTTAATGATGTAAAGGAAAGACACCCCCAGTGTAAAACCGCCTCATGTAAAGGTACTCCTGATTAACCCTGGGTGTAGCGGGTATAGTGCCTAGACGCGTATTTCCGCAGAGTTAAATAAAAAAAACAGTGGAAATACGCCACACTCCTTACCCCTTCCCAAAGTCTTTAAAAATGTAAAAGAAGTCACCTACCTGTGGTCTGCCACCTCCCCTGCCTAGCCGCTCTCCGTCCTGCTTCTTGCGCCCCCCTCTGTAATTAAAAACAAGCATTTGCAATGCAATAGGTCTCGCATTGGTGAAAGTTAGAGCAATTGGTGTATAATTGCAAGAGTTTTTTACTTATGTTTTTGGGTTTAGAGTTGGCAGAGCCTTTTTGTATTGATATGACCACAATTGGTCAAGAGGCTGCAGGCTGAGTCTGGAGGGCAGGTAATGAGGTGCGGCCACAACAGAAAAGGGCCAGAAGTGAAACTTCTGCTTAATTTGGCTTCAAACCCTGACAAAAGGGCTCCAACTGACAGCATGTGAATGGATAAATGCAGCGCAGGAATGGGAATTTGGGTAATGTTGCCACATAAAATAAAATTAATGTGCTGATTAAATAAAAGGTGCATGTAGTGATTTACTAAATACCGCATTTGCTGGTGTGTGGGCAAGCTACTTAAAAGGTCTAGAAGGGGGAAGTATGCTCCTAGCTCCTTCTGCTTGAATGCCAATTAGTTTAAAAAGCTGCTGGGAGAGGAAATTGGGGTGGGGAGGAAGATAAGCAGGGAGTGGGTAAGAGGCTGGCTGTCTGTAAAGTGTTGGAAGTGACTCTTGGGAGCGTCCTGGCACTGAGAACCATCCGAGCACACACATGGGAATAGTTTATTTTTCTTACCACAAAAAATTGATGAAACACTTGTAAGTGCATTCTTTTTAAGCCATGTTCATTCCTAATATGTGGCGTGTGCAGCCTGCCCGGGATGCTGGTGTTCTTTTGTTGTGAAAGGTGCAACAGTTTTGAATCATTTGGTGCTTTAACTTAATACAGAGCTCACGCTAGACGCCGTACAGCCACAAGCATTGCCTGTGCATGGCCAGCAACAATAAGAGTGGACCTGCTCTCCCGTTACTGTGTTGCGCCTGTTTCCTGCCGGGCCAGACTTTTATTCTGCAATAGAACAGCAACCGGCAACAGTGTACCTGCCCTGGGTGTCTAATGCGCAAGCGTACTTATTGGATGGGGCTGATTTGCCAGGAGATGGGCATTTGCGTTAATGCGTTTACTTTGCTGGTGCCTATATTATCTTCTAGAATTAACAGGCTGCCATCGAAGGTCACTTCCAAAGTTTTAACATCAGCAACAGTACACGAGACAGCGGGCTTTGGGGTTTTGCAATATCATGCAGCGTGTGCACCCTGCCCCGGGACGCGGGTGTCCTCTTGTTATGGTGAAGGGCACAGCACTTCAGAATTATTTAGTGCTGTGCCTAAAACCAGAGTTCACGCTAGACACTGTAGAGCCCCAAGCATTCGGTTGGGCAAACTGAGAGCAACAAAATAAATTATGCGAATCCGCCATTGTTAAAGATGAAGCGCAGCATGCCGCGCTGCAATAAAAACAAGCGAACGCCTAGTGCGATCGCCCCCCCAAAACAACAAGTGGCACGCACGTCATGCCTGTGTGGGCACAATCATAGCTCCTCCCACGGCCTATTGGTGTCTATTACGCGCTTGGTGCGCGTAATATACACCAATAGGCCACGGGAGGAGCTATGCGCATGCTTCAGGCCAATTGAGTGCAGTCTTTTACAATAAGACGCACGCAAAGGCCAATGGGGGAGCTTGAAACGAAACACACATGCACGAGCGTGTGCAATTCCTAGGTCAGCTCACAATCCCCATTTTTTAACTACTATAGCTCACGTGACCTGCGTGAGCACTTTGTAATCTGGGTTCGGGTGGACCTTGGCCCAACAGCCTGTTTCCACATCTCCTCTTGGTAGATGGTGACATAAGTTCAGCATCACCGGCTGGAAGATCTACTATTTTACCCCTTGCAGGTATACCGCTGCAGACCTCCGAGCCTTGGAACCCAGGCGCATCAACAACTGCTGCCACACATCCCGACATATCGACCACAGGGGACAGTTCTGCAAGCACTGCCACTTCACCTGCAACAACGAAACAACCAACAACGCCAAAGACACCACAAACACGACCGCGCCCATCATGCTGACCAGGACCGTCACAGAAAAATCCAATGCATCCTACTCAACGCATGATTGTTTGGCAAACACACCACAGAGATCTGGGAAACAATCTCGTCCCTCACTCTGGATTTCATCTTCCTCACAGTGACCTGGCTGAACCCCTCCTCCGTACCAGACATCACCATCGCTATGCCTCAAGACTACAATATAGCACACACCTGAACAGAATCAACAAACTTGGAGGTGGAATTGCCATCATCTACACGCACACCATCCGCTGTACAACCTCCTCAGACGATAATGGAGCATCTTAATTTCCCAATTTACACAGACAGATAAAACACCAAAGGTACCCTCGCATAACGACCACGGGGGCCACGCCACAGCTTCTGCAGCACCATCCCTGACCTCATCGCTTCGATCGCCATCGACTCCAAGCACTACATCTACATTAACTTCCACCTCAACAACACCAACAAAACAAACCTCCTGGAAAGCATAAGCAAAATCGACCTCCAAGAATTTGTTACAGTATCCACCCACATCATAGAACACAAGCTCTACCCCATTTTATATCCAGAGTCAAGTACAACTATGTATCACAGCTTACCTGGACCGACCATGACAGCATCCACTTCACCATCTCAGGATCTGCCATCACAGGCACTACGTTCCCATCTCTCTTGTTGATACTATTATATTTAAGAGCAGCGCACAGCTGTGAGAGATTTCTTGATTCTTACTTTACAGAGACTTACAATTAACAACACCAGCTATCCATCATGGAAGATCAAAGCCTTTCCTTTTCGAAAGAAGAGGTGGATGCTCTGCTGAGTGACAACACTCTTTTTTCTGATCCTCTCTTAGCACATGCCATATCCCAGACAGGGGACTGGGAGAAACTAGGTGAACTAATACGCAGCCGGATTAGGGCCATCATACACAGCACCATGATCAAGGAATATCTTAATAACAATGCAGCACCGAAAGGGCTACTAGTCACCAATGCCCCAAGGATATTCCTTGATGATGCGTTATTCCGTAAGGAATGGGCCCAAATTGCATGGCACTGCAGCAGGGATTGGGGTATATTGATCATTAAGACCGCACTGCGTTTGTCAGAAGCTCTCCTCATAGACATTCAAACCACGGAATCCCACATTAAAGCAACCATTACTGGTTATAAGAAAAGGCTTGACGAACTAAATAAAGAACAAAATGAGTTTAAAGAGAACCTAGCTCAGTCAAAGTCACAAAAACTACAAAAGGACCTCAAGCGTTGGTCCTACGCAAAGGTCTATCCCTACTCATGCCCCGACTATAAACCTACACCGGCATCTGGATATAATTCCGATGCCTCTGTGGATTCTAACACAAGTGGGTCTAGTAATGACAGCACAGGCAGGAGAGGGAGAGGACGTGGTAGAGGACGAGGTCAACAACATCAACCACAATACCCCTTTCAAGGCTGGCAAACACCCTATCCACAACCTGGGGTGGTACCTTATCACCAGAATGCCTTCCAACCGCCTTTCCATCCCATGTTGGGCTGGAATGCTCCTTTTGTCCCACACCCCCAGTTTAACCAACAATCCTACCCACATCCTTTTTTAGACAGAGGCAGGCGGGGCAGGGGACGGCAGAAGGGCAATGTACAGGTACATTGGGAGCAACCAGAAACACCGGGGGACAACACCCGGAGCAGGTCAGGGGAGCAGAGAGCAGGCCCGAGCAGTGCGAGACCCTAATTACTAACCTCTCATCCTATAGTCTCAACAAGGCTGAGAAAGACGTCCTGGAAAAAGGACTGGGCTTTATCCCAACTCCCAAATTAGATCGGTTCAAATTACACTGCGAACTGAACGAATTCTTTAGTAAATTACGACTGAAGAGTTTTTTTGAAAGTAGGGAGAACGAGCCAAGTCAACTGACTAAGAGTGACACTGATTTTAGATTAAAATCTACCTTCACTCCCCCTCCAAATACGATCCCACCGGAGATCCTGGCATTTGAACAGGCAGTCTTCCAGTAGGTGGAACAGTTACACAAACCAACACCTTATAAGAATTTGACTACAGCGGAATTCCAAGCCATTCAGTCCCTAAAGCAGAACAAGGACATCATTATAAAGAGTGCAGATAAGGGGGGTGGAGTTGTCATCCAGAATAAGGTGGACTACGACAACGAGTGTGATCGCCTACTGAGCAATGCTACCAACTATGTCCCACTCACCGAGGACCCAACTTCAGCTCTACATAATGACATTTGTGAGCTTGTTTCCACGGCTGAGAGAGATGGATATATTTCCAAAAAGGAGGCAGACTTCCTCATGACAACGGACAGAAGGGTACCTTATTTTTACATATTACCGAAGACTCATAAAAATGTACTGCCTCCTCCAGGGCGCCCGATCGTCTCGGGAATTGGTTCCCTTTTGGAACCGCTTTCCAAATATTGTGATTTCTTCCAGAGACCTATCATAAAGTCTACCAGCACGTACCTCAAGGATACAAAGAGCCTCCTTTCCATGCTCAGAACCATCACTTTGCCTGCAGAGCCCTGCTTTCTAGTCACAATGGACATTGAAAGTCTCTATACCTGTATTCCACAGGATGATACCATCAGAGTTGTGCAAGAGGCACTGGACAATGCACCCTGGGATTTCTCGACATCACGTTCCTTTGTTGTAGAGTGTGCTACTTTGGCCCTAAAGAAGAACTATTTCGAACATGAAGGAAAGATATACCTTCAGGCCACAGGTACTTCAATGGGCAGCACTTTTGCCCCTTCGGTGGCAGGCCTGTATGTGTACAACTTTGAGGTCAAGAATATCCTGGGCCCTACGAACCCTTTCTCTGTCAACATCATCTTTTGGCAACGCTATATTGATGATGTGCTTATGATATGGAAGGGGAAGAGCACATACTACTGGATTTTTTCACGTGGCTCAATACTTGTGACCAGCACTTAAAGTTCACGCATGAATAATCCTCTGATACCATCACATTCCTGGATGTAACCATTAGTAGACAGGATACCCAACTGGAGACCAAAACTTTTTCCAAGCCTACTGCAAAAAATAACCTGTTATATTTCACAAGTTATCACCCCAGGGCCCTGCGGGAAAATCTCCCCTACGGCCAGTTTCTTAGGCTGCGCCGTAATTGTAGCAATCTACCTGACTACAAACAGCAAGCAGAGGAACTTACAACTAAACTGCAAAGCAGAGGACACCCAGCCAGAATAATCAACAGTCAAAGACGAGCAAGAAATCAACAGAGGGACACACTTCTGGATGTGACTCCCAGGACCCAAACTGCTGAAATTCCACTCACTTGTGTCACTACATATAACCCATTGTCCAATGCAGTTAGTAGGAGTATTTGCAAACACTGGAAGATAATAACCAGTAACAGACACCTATGGGAGAAACCACTCTTTTCGTACAAAAGAGCTACCAGCTTAATAGATTCATTAGTCCACACGCGCCCCAGGGACTTGACACTGACAAAACCGTCCGCCACAGTGCTGAATGCTTGGGGCCTACCAGCGGTTACTGGTCATTTCCCCTGCAGGAACTGCAATATATGTCACCTCACCACCCACACGAAATCACTAAATGTGTCCAATGGTCAACTTTGGGAACAACGTTGCCACACGAATTGTAACACAGCCAATGTTATTTATTTAATAACTTGCCCTTGCGGCTTACAGTACATTGGCATGACGTCCAGACGCATAAAACTGAGAATAGGGGAACATCGCAGTAATATTCGCTGCCGAAAATCGACAACTAAGTTGACTGCCCACTTTGTGGAAAAACATCATACCCCGAACAATATGCGCTGGACAATTCTGGAACACCGATGGGTTCGGAAGCAAAGTTGTTCGAAAAAGAACAGCGATGGATTTACCGTCTGTCCACCAATAAACTCGGACTTAATGACGATATTCCGTGGGGATCAGTGTTGAGGCGCTGATGTAATGGACTTCTTTACCACCTAACCTGTCCCTGCGGTCCCATCTCGTCACGGCAGTGATCATTAGGTTATCCCTTCCTTAGCTGTTTACTTCTGCATTATGTCATTCACATACTTACTGTATGTGAAAGTGGGGTGTCATTACTAGCTGTTAACCCCTTGACAATGGTATCCTTCTGCTGTATTGGTATCCTAATCCTCTCTACGGTTTACACTGCTGTGTTTGGGTTCTTAATAATCCTTGAGACTACAACACTTAATTCACGGATTTTTGGCCGTTCATTAGATTTGATTAGACATTAGCTTTCTTACCCGCCCCGGGTATACCATGTAGCCTAATAACGGTCACTCCTACTTTATCATGTATTTAACACATATTGATACAATGCTGGTGGGGAACGTATGACTATACAACTATATTTTCCCTATTGTATGTTTCATTCTGACTTCTCACATTGAATTTCGAGTTCTCCTCAAATTTCTGTTTCCCTTTTAATTTTTGAGTAACCACGGGGTCTCGAACCGTACCCCTTCTGGTTCTTTTCACGAGCATGGTCCCTTTAACAACTCTTCGCGCGAAGATTTGGACCACACCCTTTGATGTCCGGTCACGTGCCCGGCACCAAACTAACGTTGAAAAGAGCCCGAGTGACGTTGCTGTTTACCTTCGAGCAGACGGCAGTCCTTGAACGTAGGTCCCGGGTGGGAAGTCGCGAGCGAGAAAGAAAGTGTCGGAACAGCCCTTCTTCCTGGCGGTTCGCTTTGGCTCACGGAATAGTAGGTGTATGAAGGGACTTGTAACTTCTTATTTTCCTCCTCGCACGCCAGATTGAACACCGCGTGAATATTTCCCGCACCGTTCTGACCCAGGAAGTTACTTTGCTTCTTGCAGTCTGTAAGTGCGCTCCTCCCCTTGTTCAGTACTATTAACCCTGCTTTAAAATGCATGTTACCACTGGGGGATTCCCATATTGAGGCCCACACTATTGGTCTTTAGTCTCTGTATTTTGTATAACGCTTTTACCTTCACTACCCAGCTTTAACCCAAGTTTGGGTACAGTAGGGAGTTCCCCGCCACTCAATCGGTTTAGGCACGGAACCCACTTTCTAATATGAACAGTCCTGTCTTACTAATGGAAATAAGGCACCCCTTCCATCCTAATTCTTCATTCTAAAGGTACCATAATCCTACCACTTGACCATGGGGTTAAGGACATAGAGGGGCTGTGATGCCTTGCATGTTGCCTCACCACATGTGAAACAAATGGATTATATGTTTATTTGTGTTTCCATTTGTATGTTTTAGTGTCAGTGTGTTCTTTTTTCCTTCCTCTACAGGTAACTCTGGCTGCTGTGATCCACAGTGTGCCGGCACGGGTAATAGCCGTGAGTAACTACACATTTACTATTTTTCACATTAAGTGCCTCACGGGAGGGTGTACCTTAGCGCGTACATACACCCGGAGTGCAATTTAGTTGTGGTCCTGACGAATGCTGTGCGATCCCGCTCTTTTACAGCAGAAACATGTTGACCAGATATCTTAATTAAGGACACGGGTCTCCCGCTGAAGTGCTGCCCCTCCTGAACAAACCATCTGCTGACCCAGCAGATCCAAAGAACTACTCGCTCATCTCCCAGCTCCCCTTTACAGCAAAGGTTCTCGAAAAGGCAATCAACAGCAAGTCATGAACCACTTGGAACATTACAACCTCCTGGACCCCTCTTAATCCGGATTCGGAGCCAACCACAGCATCTAGACAGCCTTGATAGAAGACATTGACGACATCAGGGCCCTCCTAGACTGCAGTGAAACAGCAGCCCTCATCCTCCTGGACATGCCAGCTGCCTTTGACACCGTCTTCCACCATATCTTGAACGAGAGACTCCACCAGATCCGATTCCAAGGAGATGCCCTCAAATCGATCAGCTCATAAATCACCAGAAAAATCCAAAAGACACCACTCACCTTGGAAACCAAGGAGACCATCAACGGCCCCCACACAGATAATTTCTCAGCCTAACCCTCTTCAACATGTAGATGACCTCCCCCGGGCCAACACCGTCAGATCGCACTGACTCAACATCATCTCTTATGTCGACACCCAGCTCATCCTCACGCTGTCACAAGACCCCCCCCCCCACCACTAGAACCAATTTCCACAGATGTATGAGGAAAGTCGCCAACTGTATGAAGGACAACTGTTTCAAGCACAACTCGGACAAGATGGAAGTCCTCATCTTTGGGAACAATACCTCGCGATGGAACTACACTTGGTGGCCAGGTGATCTCAGCCCTTCCCTCCCCACAAAAGACCACGCCTGCAACTTCAGCATCATCATCTAGGACAGCAAGTTATCTATGCAGAAACAGGTGAACAGTCTGGTCCACCTCCTTCCACACCCTATGCTCTGTAAGATCTTCAGGTGGCTCCCAATCGACACCAGAAGGACCATCACTCAAGCCCTTGTCACCAGCAGGATGGGCTACGGTAACACTCTTTGTCGGAATCACTGCACACCTCGTATTATATACTACAGATATTACAAAACAGAGTGGCAAGACTCATCCTGGACTTTCCCAGATAAACTCACTTCACCCCACAACTCAAGAAGTTACACTGGGTCCCGATCCAGTAGAGATGCCAGTTCAAGATGCTGATCCACGCATATATATGAGGGCCGCCCGGACCTCTTTCAATGGACCTTAGGACAAATAGAACTAGCTAGAGGGCCTGGGTCCCAAGGGACGAGCTGGAACCCGCAGAACGAAGGGAGCAGAAACAGCAAGAGTGAGTCACCTGGAGGAAAGGCGCAGGTGCGCATGTGGGGAGTGACAAGACAGATTGAGCCCCCAGGTTGAAGTACAGTCGGATGAAGTACAGTAGGATGGTATGCTGGAGTTCGACCTGCCAAGACACTACCACATCTCCCAGCAACTGCGCACACTCCACTGGCTCCCCATTGAAGCTAGAGTCACCTTCAAGATGCTCACCCAAGCCCACAAGGCCCTCCACGACACCGGACCAGCATACCTAAACAGCTGACTCAAATTCCACGCACCCCAGAGGACCCTACTATCTGCCAAGATCTTCTACGCTCTGGTAGGCGAGAATAACCTTTAAGATGCTCACGCACGCACACAAGGCCCTCCGCGGCACTGGACCAGCATACCTGAACAGCCGACTCAAATTCCACGCACCCCAAAGGACCCTACGATCAGCCCAGCTTTCCTACGCCGTGGTCCTTCGCACCAGAAAGAGCAGATCGGGAGGTCGCTCCTGCTCCTTCTCCTTCCTCGCGGCCAAAGCATGGAACGCCCTTCCGCTCCACCTCAGACAGACAACATCGCTCCCCATCTTCGCAAGAAACCTCAAAACCAGGCTCTTCGACAGACCCCCTCCTTGATGGAATGGAACCTGCACCCCCCACCCCTAGCGCCATGAGACCCTCACGGGTGAGTAGTCGCGCTTTAACAAACTCCTGATTGATTGATTGATTGGTACCCCGCACCAGAAAGACCAGATCGGGAGGCCGCTCCTTCCCCACGGCCCGAGCCTGTAACGCCCTGCCGTTCCGCCTCAGACAGACAACATCGCTCCCCATCTTCGCAAGAAACCTCAAAACCTGTCTCTTCGACAGCCCCCCCCCCCCCCTTTGATGGACTGGAGCCTGCTAACCCCCCTCTCCCCCAGCACCTTGAGACCCTTACAGGTGAGTAGTCACGCTTAACAAATGCCTGATTGATTCAGATGGCATGGAGGATGGACTGCCGGATGACGTGGAGGAGGGATCGGCGATTGGAACACCTGTACGCACTGCAGACAAAGGGCGCTGAGTGTGGCAGTTGTGAGGTGGTAGATGGATGTATGGCTGCCATTTGAAATGGGACTCACAAAAGAGGCGCTGAATTTTACGGGGTATATGGTGGTAGGTGGAAGATGTGGGCCTGTGTTGTTTTTTTTTTTTTTTTTTTTTTTTGTGTCCTCATTTTCGCCCTTGGTAATCAACTAGTGGCATGTGGAAGCGATCTTACTGTCTCAGATATACTGGAAGGAGCTCCGGGGTATGCCGCACTAATTGCTCCACAGCAAGTAGAATCATAATCCAACATAGCCACATTGAATAACCATATGGGACCCATGCTGCGTTCATATACCCATCGTGCTGGAATATATCGGGTATAGTCAAATGGAGAAAGAAGAGGATGCCAAGCAGCGTAATCATTGGACCTTGGGGAAAAAAAAAAAACCCCAAGATCAACCATAGCTTTTTACCAACCATAGCTCTTTACCAATTTAGCAAACTCCAAAATTTTCTCTTGTTTTGATTTGCTGCTCTTAAGAGGTCCATCTTTGATGTTTGTAGAACTGACCTTTTCCAATCCAGCAATGTTGGAGGTGAGGGATCCTTCCATTTTTTACATATTTCCCTTCTTGCCAACAAAATACAAAAAAAAAGTAAATTTTTTGCTGGACCAGTAAACTCTGGTGAAATTCCAAAAATAACAAGGGCAGGTTTCAAAATTAGTGGAGATCTCAACGAGGTAGATATTGAACTCGAAACGGAGTCCCAAAATGATGTTAGCAATGGGCATTCCAAGAACATGTGTAAGTCCGAGGCCTCTGCCAAACCGCATTTAGGGCATAAAACCTGCGTGTTGTCTATAAACTTTGACAGGCGTTGGGGCGAATAGTAGGCCCTATGCAGTGTGAACAGATGATTTCGGCGTAACCACGATGGTTTTACTATGTTCCACAAGATTTTAAATGACTCATACCACATATTCTCAACACTAATGCCAGTCATATGTGTGGACCATAACTGATCTGGTAATAGGAACTCACCCTCCACTTCATCTAGTAATATATTATACCATGATGAGACTTCTTTCTGAAATGGGGGTTTATCCGTTAGTAGTGACACTAATGTACTATCATTTCCTATTGCAAATCTACCTTTAACACGGGACCTTGCATTTGCCCAACCTTGGATTTGAAGATATTTAAACCTAGAGAGCCTAGGCCCCACTTTTGAACATAGAATCTCCCATGGTAGTAAACTTCCTTCAATAAAGATGTCCCCCCAAGTTATCAAGCCCGCCTCACGTAATGGTATTGCAAGACTATCCAGTAACCAGCTCGGAGAGCCAGGAGAGTTCCAAAGTGGGGCTTTAGCAGAATAATAGTCAATTTTAAGGGTACATCTAAGTTTAACCCATGTTCTGCATGCATCCCTAAGCACCTTTAATTTTATTTTCTTAAAAAACTTTGGATCCCCAAATTTAAACAAAAATTCATGGTCAGCCACTTTTTCTCCTCTTAGTAGTGCTGCGAACATGTGTCCACAAGCCAAGTTTATAGGGGATTTTAATAGCATCCTAAGATGGGACATTTGAAAAGCCCACCCATAAAGTTGTAAATCGGGTGCAGCTAAACCTCCCTTCTCTCTACGGCGCCTGATCTTTTTCCATGAGATTCTTGGGTTATGGTTATTCCAGATAAAAGAACGTATATCGCTTTGTAATTTGGATATCATTTTGGGATAAAAAAAAAGGGGGATGGTATTAAATAAAAATGTGATCTTAGGTAAAATCATCATTTTCACTAAATTGGATCTACCCAATAAAGATAACGGTAGGTTGGACCATGATTTCATTTGCCTACGACATTCTTTAGATATAAGCGAAAAATTTGCTGGAACAATCTCGTCTATGTTTTGGTAAATATTCAATCCTAAGTATCGAAGAACTGAACTTGTCTGGACCCCTACCACAGGTACAGGATCATTCCAGACCATAATGTCTGTCTTGGCTGCATTAGCCTCATACCCTGATACTGCTCCAAACTCTTCAGCCAAGGTAATTAGTGTTGGAAAAGCTGATCTTAACTCAGATGTAAAAATGAGAAGGTCATCTGCATATAAAGCGACCTTCCTCTCCCACCCTTCAAACACAAAGGACTTGATATTACTATTATCTCGAATTTTTTGTGCAAAAGGTTCTATATAGAGATCAAATAGGAGTGGGGAAAGGGGACATCCCTGTCGGGTTCCCCGAGTGATATTAAAAGGGTCCGATAGTTCACCATTGACAAGTAAGGATGCTGATGGGTTCTTATACAAGAGTTTGATTGTGCGTCTAAATTTGCTACCTAAATTGAATTTTTCCAGTACTTCTGATAGATACACCCAATTTACTCTATCAAATGCCTTAGTGGCATCTAAGGTCATTACAGCTAAAGGTAGTGATGTCACTGTCGCCATATCGATAGCACCTATAAGGTCATATGTCAGTTCATATAATAACGCCCCTTTACAAATCCTTTTTGATCTGTGTGCAAGATGTTTGTTGCAGCTGCACCCAACCTGTTCGCAAGTACAGACGTAAATATTTTATAATCTGTATTTAGAATGGAAATTGGTCTATAAGACCCACAGTTCAACGCTGATTTGCCTGGTTTTAATATCAATGTAATTGATGCACTATCCCATGATTTAGGGGGGGCATCCCTTCAAGGAGGATTTTATTGAAGAGCTCAGTCAAAAAAGGAATAATGACTGAAGATAGGGCTTTATAAATTTCAGATGGCAAACCATCGGGACCTGATGCTTTACCCTTTTTACTACTGGCCATAACTCGCTTAACTTCCTCTTGTGAGATCGGGTCATCTAATCTATTACTTTGTTCTGATGTCAGGACGGGGAGAGACACTTCCGCTAGCCAATCTTTAACCTGCTTTGGCTCCACCTGAATATCCTCACAATAAATGTTACTAAAAAAGTCGCTGAGCATTCTCCTAATATCCACATCAGTGGAAACTATGCTGCCATCAGTCATGATAGAGTTAATGTTATTACGGACTAGCTCAGTCTTTGTTTTCCATGCAAGCAATTTACTGGCACCTTCCCATATTCGAAGTGTGCCAGTTTGCTGGCTTCCCATCTCTCTTGAACCCTGGTATTTAATATCGAGCTTAATTCTCCTTTCAAAACGGTCATTTTGTTCTGCTTTTCCTGGGCCGTAGGCGAGCTGGGATCGGAGTGACTCATTAAATCTGCTTGAAGTTTAGCTAACTCTGATTCCAGTGAATTTACTGCTTCCCTATAGATTTTGTTCTTATAGGATACTTTATTTTTTATCTGGCCCCTTAAGAACGCCTTAAGTGCATCCCATGTAACGTCTGGAGATGCTGACCCTATATTATCGTCCAGAAAAAGCTGGACCTCAATCTTAAGGGCATCAATAATGTTAGATGATGAGAGTAATGAACGGTCAAACGACCAATTGCCTGCTCGTTTCATTGGAAATCCTTCCAGATCTAAAAGAATTGCTGCATGATCTGAGAGATGAAAGGGTAAGTGGGATACTGATTTAACCTGGTGTACTAATGATTGGCTAATCAGGATAAAATCGATACGAGATTGGTGATGGTGCCTGTAGTTCCGAAAAGTGACTCCTCTTTGTTGACCATGCATTGTTCTCCAGATATCGTTATAACCTAACTGCTTCATATTGTCCTGCAAGTATGCCCTTGTTTTGGACAAGACTTTGGCTCTATTGGATGGAGATTTATCCAATACAGGATCTAGAACTATATTAAAGTCTCCTGCTAGGATAATTGGATCAGGGTATGAATATAGATGTGAAAATAGAGCTCTCAATGCCGATGGATCATCCTGGTTAGGACCATAGTATCCTGTAATAGTTATTGGAGCACCAAATATTATGGCTGACACTATTGCCCATCGTCCCCCTGGGTCTACTATTTTTGAAATCAGTCTTGCTTTAATAGACTTTCTAAATAGGATTGCTACACCTCTAGTATGTGTTGTTTGTGTCGTATTTATGCAGGCATCAATCCATCTATTTCTCTTAACCAATATCTGTATTTCTGAGTCGGTCAAATGTGTCTCCTGAATTACCATGATCTGTACGGACGAGTCCCGAAGGTATTGCATGATGTTATTTTTCCTGGGGCAAGTCCGCAGACCATTAGTATTCCAGGAGAGAATAGATAATTTACTCATAATTACTCCTTAAGATAGTAATCCATTTCTTCCTACCGCTCCCCTCCAAAAAGCAAGCTCTGTCGTGCATATACCCCTGCTAGAAACAGTTATAACTAGGACAGCTCTTGTCCGTGACCGTATTAAACAAAAAACCAAATTTCCACGAAAAAAAGGACTCTTTTTTGATTTTCTCCTCTGCAACCCCCCCAGTGCCCCTGACTCCCCCCCCCCCCCCACCCCCTGGGAAACCCTTGTTTTATCTATCTGGAAAAACCCAGAAGATAGCACTCTGTTGTGAACTCCCTATCTAGTAGTGGTCGAAAAGAAAAAAGAGAAAAAAAAAAAAACCCAACAGGACGGATAGATGGATGGAGTAGTCACCCCTAAGAAATATGTTAAACTAACATATATACTCTTTACCAGAAGTTTTCACTATGCTCATATGTGTGGTGTACTACTATATTATGTGTTTTAGCAACTAACCTTAAAACTCCTTCTTTTTCCCTCCCTCTTCCTTCTCCTTTCCCTCCCTCTTCCTTCTCCTTACCCATCCCATTCTATATAGCTTTTCTTGTTTCTTTTTTTTTTTTTTCTCTCTGAAAACGAATTTTTTTTTTTCCCTTTATTTATGTGTAAGACTCCCTCACCTCCGTCTTTTCTATGACTAGTTAAGATTTTTTTTTTTTTCTGTTATCCTACCTCTATTTTCTTGCCCCCCTTTCTCCTTTTTCTCCACCTATAGTGAACAATAACTCATCCGCTGCTTGCACCGATCTTATATTGTGCATAGTATTGTTGTGCATTACTCTCAGTGCGGCAGGGAAAACCAATTGAGCCGTTGCACCATAACTTCTGAAAGCCTCTAACCTTTTTCCAAACTCCCATTGTTTGTCTAGTGTGATCCTGGACAGATCCGATCTTACTTGAAAGCTTTTGCCGTGACAGTTTTCTGTTTTAAGGCCAGATTAAGAATAGTTTCTTTAAGGGGGTATGTAAGGAAATTAACCAGAATTTTCCTGGGCTTAGTTCTTTGAGGGTTTTTCTTAAAAGGCTCCCTGTGTATACGCTGAATATCTAACGATAGTTCTTCTTCAGATTGGTCAAGTCTTAACGCCTCCTTCAGTAGCGAGATAACAAACTGCTTGATGTCTGAACCTTCTTTATCCTCTGGAATATTCAGTAGACGAAGGTTATTTCTGCGAGCATTATTCTCAAGCGTCTCCATCCGCTCTGAGAGAATTTGATCTTCCTTCCTAAGCGTGATGATGTTGGATTTAGCCTCATCTAAATGTATGGACAGGCCTGTCACTCTGTCCTCCAATGTCTCTGTTCTCATTGATAGATCGCTTAATTTTTTGTCTAGGCTTTCACAGTAACACCTAATGTCTGCTTGGTTAGCTGCTGAGGTTTCAAATCCCTTTTTAATATCCACTGATAGAGAAGTAAACATCTCCTGAAAAGACGCCTGCAAAGTAGTGATCAATTCTGCATTAGTAGCTGTAATTCCTTGTGTAGAGCCCTGCAGGCCTGTGGAATCCTGCAGACTTAAGCCTGCTAATGAGGGCCTGTGTTGTTATGGGAGTCTGTAGGTTTGGCAAAGGGAGCCACAATGCACTATGAGCTCAATTATGCACAGGAAGCCACTACAAACCACAGAGAGCGGAAGGGAAACCTTTTTGCCCCTTAGGACTAGGTGTACTCTATCAGTTAAAGTTAGGGACTCAGGGGGGCCCTGCTCTCTGCTATGGGGGGATAGGTCTCTCACCTTGGGCTAAGGGTGCACTGGTGCTCTCCTGGTCTTTTATTTTGGTGTGCGATTCTTAACATGGGGTTCAGGTTACAATTACTACAATATGTAGCACTTGAGCTTCCAGTGTAGTTATTGGGGGTGGAGGGGTTACTGATGGGCTGCAAGCATATGGTGAAATAACCTTTTGGTGGGGTTGGATATGTGTACCGGGGGGGGGGGGGTGGGAGTGGAGATTTGGCACTGGTAAGGCCTGGTATGGAGTAAGGAAGGGTCCAGGGCTTTGTCCTCGCTGGATCGGATCACCTGGTCAAGGGTAAGACCGTAGATAGGGATAGCACGAGGATCACCACCTAGGCTCCAGGACTACACTAAACGCCACCAGATGCATACCTATCTTAGGAGATATGGAGTGTGGTTGGCTTGCAGTCGTTGGCGTTGTGGTCGTCGGGATGACGTTGCGGTGCCTACTTAGATGACGCCCCTGCGCGCTGATGTGAGTTCTGACACGACTTTCCATGCCAGAAGTGCAGATCCATGAAAGACACTGACCACTGGGGCGCCACATTAGGGCCCTGCAAGGAAGTCTCTATCCCTAGAAGTCAGTTCGCAGAGCGGTAGGATGGGTGTGGCAGTAAGGGATCTACAACTAATATATGTCTCTTACAGATACATCATTACCGAAGGTAAGTAACTTGTTCATCTGATAGAGACTATTAGTTATAGATTCCTTACCTTAGAATAGCTACTCCAGCAATACCAACCCCGCATGAGCGACTGCGAACCAAGTTCACACTAGAAAGTCCTGGAAAAGAGAACGGGCAAAGTAGCCATCCCTCCGGACTGGACTATCCAGGCAGTAATGTCTGGTGAATGCGTGTATAGAAGCTCAGGTGGCCACTTGACAGTTGTCAATGAGTGGGACTCAACGTGACAAAGCAGTAGTCACTGCCATAGCTCTAGTGGAATGAGCTTGCAGCCCCACTGGAGGTTCCTTTTTAGCTAAAGCATAGCAGATGTTTATACAAAGAACGACCCATCGAGAGATGACATGCTTTTGCACAGCCCGACCTTTCTTGGCACCCACATAGCCAAAGAGTTGACCATCAACCCGGAAATTCTTTGTACAGTCCAAGTAGAAAGGTAACGCAAGTTTCGGGTCCAGACGGTGGAGTTTCTCCTCCTCCTTGGAAGGGTGCGGAGGAGGAAAAATGTGGGCAGAGTAATAGTCTGTCCGATGTGAAAAGGAGTGATAACTTTTGGTAGGAACGAGGGCCTCATTTAAAGCACCACTTTGTCCAGATGTATTGAGAAGATAGGGGGCTTAGTAGAAAGAGCATGAAGCTCACTCACACTGTGAGGAGAGGTGATGGCAACTAGAAAGGCGGTCTTCAGAGTAGGAAGCTGAAGAGGACAGTTGTGAAGAGGCTCGAAGGCAGCGCACATAAGATAAGTCAAAACAAGGTTGAAGTCCCACTGAGGCATTATGAAAGGAGACGGAGGACAGAGATGAACAATGCCTTTAAATAACCTACTTACAACAGGGGACTTGAACAAAGAGAGCTGATCTGGTGGCCGAAGAAAAGCAGAGATGGCTGCCAGGTAGCCTTTAAGAGTGCCCCAGAGCCGAGCCGTGCTGGGCCAATGAAAGTAGGAATAAAAGTACCTCAGAAAGGAAATCCACAGCCTTTGCTGTGCACCATGCCACAAACTTGTTCCATAGACCGGCGTATACGGTTTTAGTGGAGAGGCGGCCTGGCTGCGAAGATGACATTGCAAACTTCGGGAGGAAGGTCAAAACTGTCAACTATCGCCGCTCGAACTCCACGCAAGGAGGTGGAGGCAGGACAGGTTTGGGTGGAGGACCGTCCCTGCGACAGAAGATCCTCCCGAAGGGGCAGTCTAATTGAAAGACGGTGGTATGGCGGGAGGGCTTGTCTCGATGGAGAGGGAGTAGCCACTTCGGACTATCTGCACAACCCACCTGTCTGACTTGATGGATTTTCAGTGGGGGAGGTGATGGTGAATCCTGCCACCTACTGGAAATCCGCTGATGGACCTGAAAAGTCAGACTAGGAGGGGTTGGAGGCTGCTACAGGGGTGGGAAAAGGTGGACTGGCCTGCCTGCAGGTTCCCAGACCCGCGTCGCTGGGTCCCACGTCCGCAGCCACGCAGAGGCTGGGCAGCTTGCGTGGGGCGGTGGCAAGACTGGGTTGGACGTGGTGGGGTACCCCTTCCATAGCCACGAAAGGGGCGAAAGGCAGACTGTGGTGGACGGGAAGACGCAGCAAGGCCTAAGGATCTGGCCGTAGCCAGAGAATCCTTGAAGCGCTCTAGCGCCGAGTCTGCCTTGTCATCAAAAAGGCGACAGCCGTCGAAGGGCATGTCCAGCAAGGTTGCTTGAAAATCCCCCCAAAAAACGGACGTACTCAACCAGGCATAGCGCCGAATGGCTAACAATGTGGCATTCGCTCTGCCTAGTGAGTCAGTGGTATCCAGTCCACATCTGATCTTGAATTTGGCTGGGTCTCTCCCATCTGCCACTGCCTGGGAGAGAACGGCCTGGGCCTCCTCCGGGCACTGAGGCAGCACCTGCGCAAATGTGTCCCATACTGTATGGGTGTAACAGCCCCAGAGGCATGTGGTATTCACCAACCGCAGTGCCAAGCTGGAGGAAGAGAACGCTGCCCATGATTATCCAGCTTCTCAGATTCCCTATCTGGGGTGCAGAAGGGAATGCACACTTGGAAGAGGAAGCTTGGACCACCAAGCTCTCAGGGGAAGGGTGTATTGTAAGGAAAATGAGCTCCCCCGGAGCTGGGGGGTGGCAGAGGGCAATCGTCTGTTCCACGGGAGTCCCTGTGCTGGGCTTGGACCAAGTGCCCAAAAGGGCGTTCATGAGGGCTTCATAGAAGGGCAAGAGGGGTTCAAAGGAAGTTGCCACCAGTTGAAGCATCTCTGTCAAGAGGTTAGTCCTGACTGCCACTGTAGGAAGCGACAGGCCCAAGGCCTTGGCTGCCCTACGCACCACCACTGTATAGGATGCTCCCTCCTCTGCAGCCACGTTAGGAGGAGAAAGCATACCTAGTTCGGAGGAGGTGTCCTGACCACTGGCATCATCTAATTCCTCTCTCCAGTCCGGTTCTTCCAACTTGTCTGTCGAATGGTCCAGCGAACCCTCCTAGTCCTCATCACCACCCTCAGGGCAATAGGGAACACCTGCGATGAACAAGGGAAAAAAGTACCCTCCAGTTTCAGATTCAACGTCAGTCAACGTTGATCCGGCTCCATGCCCATCTCTGGGATGAGGATGGGGACGGCGTCGGCCAGGGGCGTAGTCACCAAGGAAGGGCGTGTAAGGTCGACCGGCATTGATCCGGGTCCAGGCCTGGATCCACAGGGGCCCTTCAGCGCCAGAGCCGGAGCCGCCAGCATCCAACTCCGCGGGGCCCAAAGGTGCGCCAGCGGTGTCGGGCTTCCCAAATATTCGGTGAAGGGCTTCGTAGAACGTACAAAGTTGGGCAGGGGACACCCGGCTCACAGAAAAAGGGGGAGGAGTGGAGTCATCCCTGAATCAGGCACCGGACAGAGCCTTTAAGCAACAAAGCTTTGGGTCCCATGTCGCATCAGCTGACCAACGGGTAGAAGGCAAAGAGCGACAGTGCCTTCGCCTTGGTGTTGTGCTTAGACTAACCCGAAGCGTGCTAAGACTTGGAGGAGGTGTGGTGACCTCCAAGACCGGGAGCAGACTGCTGGGCCTCCAAAATCTTTCGGGAACGCTCCTGCAAAGTCTTCGGATTCATGGCTCGACATTCAGAGCACGACTTTGGGTCGTAGTCGCGATCCAGGCACCAGAGGCACACTAGGTGCAGATCTATCATGGACTTCAGCTTGTGACAGGAGTCACATGGCTTCCGGTGCACATCCCTCGTGCACCGGAAAAAAAAAAAAAGAGGTCGAAAAAAGTTTAGTCAAAAAATGACTTAAGGGTCAAGCTCTCTCCAGATCTGCGCTAAGCTGATGCTGAAAAAGAAAGAACTGACGTCAGCGCGCAGGGGCGGCATATAAGTAGGCACCGCAACATCATCCTGGTGACCACGACGCCGGACGCAGAGTCGACTGATGCCACCTTCCGACACAGGGGTAGTGCTAAGAGAAAAATTCTCTGGATCCAGTCTGATGCCTGGGGGTAATTCTGAGGAAAGGAATCTATAACAAACAGCCTCTTTCAGAATGTCTATGTGCCTTATGTGGATGATAATCTATTCTTACGGAGAGTGCAAGAGGTGATCCTGCCATATGTAGATGTGTCCCTGTTGTGGTCAGGAGATTTTAATAGCATATTGAAAGGCAACCTAGATGTGACCTAAGCACAAGCTGGGGATGACCAAGGCGTAGTCAGACGTAATGACTAATTTGGATGGCACTGATGCCTGGAGAGTACTTAATCCCGGGAAGAAGGAAAACACGCATTGTTCCGTGGTGCATGGGACATAGCAGGCTGGAAAGGCTCCTTGTATCCCTGGAACTAGGGGATCGGTTGCCTCAAGTGAAACACTTGAATTGATTTTTATCAGATCATGCTCCTTTGTTGGCCACATATGCGCGACGTTGGCACACCCCTGAAATTCCCACATGGGGTCAGGTTAGAGAGATCCTGTGAGATTCGGTTTCTTGGGAAAACATTTCTAAGGTGGGGTATTTTGCCTGACTCGGGCAGCTGAATGGGATGTCCTTGGGGCAGTGCTTAGGTGGGAGTGCCTTAGCAAAGTATATGGGATAAAGTCTTACATGCAGAAGGAGCTCCAGGGCCAAGAAACACAGCAACTTCTCGCCTAGTTGTTCAAGAGAGAGACCCCTCCTCCCCCATGATCTTGGCGCTTGCTGGAGTAAATGGAATGATGATCTTCACTCAGAGGGCAATAAACAATTACATGAATTCATATTTAGCGGAGACAACCAAACACCCTAGGCAGGGCTGCAAACTACCTTTTCAAAGATTCTTGGCAGGACTGATGCTCCTCAGGCTGTCTAGTGACAGCCTGACAGCGTTATAGGCAGATATTACAGTGGAGGAACTCAGAGCAGTGATACGAGATCTGCCATTCCACAAGACCCCTGGAACGGATGGGTTGCTCCCGGAGTTTGACTGAGCTTTTGCTGATCTGCTGTTGGCGTGCCTGCTGGAAGTATTCCAGGAGACCCTAGGGTGGGCCAACTGCCACAGTCTCTGAAGGAGGTGGTTATAATCATGTTGCCCAAGCTTGGCAGAGACACCTTAGTACCAGGATCCTATCGCTCAGTCCATGTTAACACGGATGCCAAAGTGTTAGGGAAAGTATTAGTCAATAGAGTCAAGCCCATAATGGGGTCTACAGTGCACAAGGACCAATTATGGGTTTATAGCAACACAAAGTATCATGAGGAATATTCAACAGTTAACACACGTTGTGCATATGACCCAAGAGTTAGATTATAAGGGCGCACTAGTGGCCTTTGATATGGAATAAGTGTTTGTTACACTGGATTGGGGGTATAAGATGGAGGTTCTTCGGAGGATAGGATTTGGGACTAAGTTCCTGCAGTGAGTTGGTCTGTTATATTCGCATCCTGCTGCCCAATTGAGCATGTGAGGATATGTTTCGAGCAGGTGGGCGGTGCAAAGGGGTATCAGACAAGGGTGCCTACTTGCCCCCCTCTTGTTCACCGTGGGAGTGAAGCCATAGGCCATTCTCCTGCGAGGGCCATTGGTGGAGTGGGGCACGAATGTGGGGGGACACCACGCATGTGCTATTATATGTGGATGATATACTTCTTAATTTGACACAACCACAGTGTTCCTTGCAGAGCTTCAGATATTTGGGGAGGCTTCAGGATTACACGTTAAGCAGGGTATATCTTTATGGTTTATTTTGACCCCGTTGTCCAATGTCCCAGTGGAAGAGCTGCCACAGGGAGGGATTTGATGAGAGAAGGATATGTTCCGCTATTTGGGCATTCAGGTGGCACACACTGCCCAACAGCATTTAGCTATTAAGATACAGAGTGGTGGATGGACTCCAGGCCTCGGTACGCTTTTGGAATACACTGTCCTTGTCCACCATTGGCAGAGTAAAGGTTTGCTAAAATGGTGCTTCTTCCACAGTGCCTCTATGTACAGCAAAACTTCCTATGTCCAATACCGTGCATAAGATGCTGGACAGCCTGCTGGTGTCGCTGGTTTGGGCGGGGAAGAGAAGCAGGGTAGGTCTAGAGATATTAAAGCTGGATCCTGAGAAAGGGGGTGCTGGGTCTTCCGGACCTGGAGTTGTATTATAATATGGCAACTAAGCTCCAACATGCGGTGGGTTGGTGTTCACCAGAGGACAACTGGGAAAAGAAACTGTTTGTGGGGATAGAGGGAGCTGAAAATGTAACAGTCAGTTTTATGGTAGGAGCGCATACCCTTACATAATGTGCCAAGTGGCTAGGACGTGGGAATCGGTGGTGAGGTGGGTCTTGAAGGCACTGCCCTTTGCCAGAGACCTTACCTTGGAATGAGTCCAGCCATTTATACATATTGGGCGGGACATTTCCCTGCAACGGTCAATAGAGGGAGGGTGCACCACATTACGCGATCTATTCCCGGGAAACACTTGCGTAACATTCTAGGAGGACCAGGAGACTTTTGGTGTGGGAGCGTGACAGATTTTGGAGTTTGCTAAATAGACTAGAAAGATTAGGGAAATATGGACTGAGTTCTCTGCAGTTCCAATGACTTCACAGATGCAGACGGTACCACTGGAGGGGGGATTCCAAGTAAAGACTGTCTCCAAGCTCTATGCAGAATTAAAACAAGATAGGTGGCAGCTAGTTATGAAAGCGCAACATGGTTGGGAGGAAGACATACAAGAAATGCTGCCAGCCGTTGAATGGGGACAAGTGTGCACCCGGGTGAGGGAGGTATCCAGTAATGCCCGGTATAAACTGGAGCATTTTTCGGTCCTTCTTGACACCAACTTTATGCCTGCAAGGTTACATCATATAAAACCCGTACGAGCCCACAAATGTCCCAGATGCAAAACAGATCAGCCCGACTTCCTGCATATGAGCTCGAGGATGGGCTGAGGTTGTGGATACAGAGACAGTTTGCAGAACTTGGGATCCTACTGGCTAAAAGGCGATTTGCTCTTCATTCGATGGTAAACGCAGGGCCACGATGGCTGCATGGATGAGAGACCTGGGGGAATGGGTGGTGGCAGAAGAGCGCAGAATGAGAGAGGTGACAACTGATGAGAAGGCTGATGAGGACTACATGATCTGGGCCTACCAACTGCGCAGTTTGGTGGACCCGGAGGAGATTTGACGTAGAGAGGGAAGGCTTGGTGGGCAGGAATTCTGTGGGGGGCCGCCCTCTTCCTATGGATGGAGAGTCAGAACAGGTACAGAGAACTGCCACATTAGTCCCCTCATTGGAGGGAGATGGTTTGGGGTGGCGTGTCCAATGGTACACCCCACCCTTTCCCATCCCCCTTTTGGGATAGTTGTGGATGGGGGGGGGAGTGGGGGGGGTAGTAGGCTGGCGGGAGGTGAAATTCGGGAATATGTTTGAAGAGGACTGCAATGTGATTACCCAACACTGACGTTATCTTTTGAATTATGAGATTGTACATATAATGGGCACTGTTCACAGGTTGAAAGAGGTGGGTATTTATCATGAATGTTGTATGTTGTATGTGTGAATACAAATACATAAAGATGTTAACACATTTTTTTTTTTAAAGAGAGTCCAAAATGATACTTTTATCTGGGCAAAAGGTGTTCAAATTATATTGTGTAGTGTAAATATTTCACCGGGGCAAAATTGGGGAACATTAGTGACCAAAAACTCAATGACAGTCAAAACCATAATCACAGGTATGATCTTTTAAGAGTATTAGGCACCTAAATCCGTTTTCCCACATGAAAATAATTACCTCAATGTACACTTACAAAAAGAGGACGGTACTCTGAAATACCCACTACTGAAAATAGCAAATATGGAATAAGTTACATTTAAATTGAGTGGAAAACAAAGATAAAGGACAATGTTAGGGTAGACCAGGCCTTATATAAGGGCCTCGGATTAGTGTTAAATTAAAAGAATAGAATATGCAGCCACGATTTTAATACTGAATACTGCCATAAACTCTCCAGTGTTGCGTGTCACAGACAGACAAAGGCAGAATCATAATTTGTATGGCGATTACGGCTGCTACCTAACTCGGAGGTCTTGCCCATGTAGCTTCAACTATCTCTACCATTCGAAAGAACCACCCTGTAGTCTGATTGGTATTGATGGGTCAGTTGCTGGTCGCATGATCGATAGGCTAGATATATGCAGCTGGGCTATGCGTGTCCTACTGAACAGTTCACAACCAAATTGGCAGCAATCACATGAGAGATTTTTATGTCAATCAGTATACTGAACTTTCAAAGTATCTAAAAAATTATTCAGTGAAAACAATTAGTAGGTATCACAACAAACAAATATGAATTATGAATACTGTAGTATTTGCATTAGAGTATATTTATTGGCAATCATATTTTCGTAGAAATCGCTTAAACGCAATCAAAGAAAACAGAAAATCCGTATAAAAAAGCATGCATTATGGACTGTATGGTTGTGTAACACTGCCACACAGAAGACCTGAGGTTTATTTAATGCTTTCAATGCTGGTCTGCGCACAGCATGTACCTCTAGAGGGGAGTAAACAAGGCATCTCAGAGTAGTACAAATATTGTCACAAAACATAAATATGTGGTTTGCAAGATCACAGTGCTTGTACAGGATTACGTATATTCCCAAGAAATTGAAGGCCATGCATTCACCACTGGCAACTGCTTAAATATAAGGGGGTGAGGTAGAGACATGCGGTGCTACCTTATATTCACTCTCTACCTGAACTCATAAGTGCCCTTCACTCCATGCCAAAACCTCTTTTTACCATACTGGCACTCAGTTACATCAGATGAATTACATGGCAGTCAGCTACAGGCAGCTATTCAGTGCAAAATCATACCTTCAAAATTTTGCAAAGCTTGGGTTTTCCAATTAGATCAGTATTTTTGCATGATATTTCAGAACAGCATTATGGTCCTCCCCATTTAGTTATTCACATGTTTGCAATTTTAGCTTAGATTTACCCATACTTTCAGCCTTTTCCCAAAGAAACACTTTCCATTTAAGTTGAGTATATTTATGATACAAACTCAGAAACATCGCTCATATAGGGGGGGATGTGCCTTGCATACATGACATTTGAAGTACTACCGAAATATGACACTGAACCATGATTTATCATAAATCTATTATATTCCCAAAGATGCACCTCAATTACATAAAACCGGATTTAATTCAGTTACTCTCCATGTTTCAAATGCGCCTACTACTAAGAATCACTCAGAAGTCAACTGGAAAAACTGCATTTGAGACACTGGTGCAGCCAACCCCAAAGTGCCATCAGAAAAGAAATTCTAAATAGCATGTTTTGAATTTATTTTAATGAACTATGCAAAGCTCATGTTTTTCCAGATGATCTTATTATCTCACCAATTCAAAATCCACTCCTGAAATGCTTATGCGTCAGTACCTCGGTGAGAATATTTGAAAATGACAAACTGTACCATTACGGAAGAACTACAAAGGCGCAGCAGTGTTATCGTTAAAGTTATATTGCTATAAGGCTAATCAAAGATGCAAAAAAGATGTAGTAGTAAATGTATGAGTGGTGTTTTTGTGTGTGAAATACATAGCTAATTCAATTCCTACATGTTGTTCAAATGTTTAAAATGACTTTTTTGGTCTTTACTAACACCACGGAAATTAAATCTTACCTTACACTAAATGATTTTAGAAATATTAGTAGGCTTGCATAAAGTTTATCCAATAAAGTGAACCCTACTGGCAAACAAAATGGTTGCTCATTCAAGTGTTTAATAAAAATGTGCATAGTTAAGGGTGAGTGTGTAGCACTAGTCGCCTCAGAAATCAACAATAAATGCATAAGGAGTATTGGTGAATAAGGCTGCTACAATATTTTCAAGTGCACAATTGCGTTGTATGGCTTTACCCATCAGCTCTTAAGACATCCATCTAATGTGCTGCCGCAATGATAGGGTGCAAATGTTTAGGAAGTCCTCTTGGAAACAGAAAAGAGTAAATTGTGTCCAATGATAAGCAGCAGGATAGTTAGCCCATCAACAGCAGTTAAGGGATAGCCCTGCCTCTGTAGACTGCCACATTTCTGATGCATCGATTCTTTCTTCTAACAAGATTTAATTCTTCAGGCAAATGTTTTACACAACAGATAATAAACATCTTCAGATCAGCGTTTTCCCTTGTGGACTAATTGACAAGAGATCAACCTAATGAAAAATCTGCTCATTAGTGTTATTGCAGAATTAACACAAACCATTGTTCGAAGAAGTTTGGTGCTTGTGAAGACCAGTGCAGAGAAAGATTGGAGTTAGATAAAGTCTGGTTCACTGACTAAAGCACTGCATCACATTTTATTACTGTTTATGATTTTGGTTTGGGCACTTGGAGAACACTTCTAGTGGTGGCGCAGAGCGATCAGAGTTTGGAATCAACTAGTTCACTGTATTCATATTCAAATAGTGTGTCATTTTTGTAGGCACCACTTCCTCTTTCAAACTGGTCTTGTTTCAAGATACCTTGTCATTATCACTAATCTATGTGCAGTATACTGCATAATACTTTCTACAAGAACCAGGCGATAATTTTGCAGATAACGGAACATATTTCTCAATGGTTTCGCTTCACCTCAGGTTCAAGGGTGACGCAAAACCTATGTCCAATTTATCAAGACACGCAAGGCCATCTTGCGCAGCCCTACATGGCTTAATAAATCTGGAGTACTGCAACTCAGTGAAAATCTCTGCGTTGCATTACTCTGCCCATGGGAGGCTTTCCATGGGTGAAGCGTGGGTGTGCCCATGCATCCACCCATGGCTGTTAGCCCATTTCCAGATTTACCATTACTGGTGGACCTGGGAATACGTCAAAACGCTATGCCTCCCCAGGTGACTCATAACGAGTACAAATAACTTTATTTCGCTTCATTTTTTCATCTTTTTATGTGTGCTGCAGCACACATAGAAAGAGCAAAATGCCTCAGAGGATTGTTTTTGTGCAGGAAGGTGGCCCTTCTTACACACACAAAAAAAAATCCAGCTTACAAGGCAGGCACCCTTGCACCATGGTACAAAAGGTGCTTGAGTTTGTGGAAGAGGAGTGGCGCTGCGGCCAGGGCGACTGACGCTGCACGCTGGGGATCACGGTTCGATCCCCGGCACCGGCGGCAGGGGTTTGCCCAGCACTATGCGACTCTGGGCAATAGCTTGCCTAATCTTCCCGTCGGCCCCCAGCGCCGGGAAACCTACAGGTAGCTGTGCACTTTACAAATACAAGATTATTATTATTATTATTGGTGCTCGGCAGCCAAAATGGCACCAGTGCAAAGAAAGGATAGGCATGCGCCTGTATTATGTTAAATATGGCACATTCCGGACCTTTCCCATTCACGCAGCCAAGCATGGTGGCTTGCTGCGCGAAATAATGGTAAATATGGCCCAAAATGTATTTATTTTTTTAAAAAGCCAACTTCGTTTTATGCAATTGCCTGACTACTTTCTGGACACGCCTACGCCACAGTAATTCCATTGCCTGGAGATCACCATTCGCTGCAAACAACTCCATCAACAAGAAGATTAGGTTGTTCTTTACTCCAACAGAACAATTACACTGATAGAACATAGCTGTTTCCCCCTGTCCAGCAACAAGGATGGACTTACTGATTGCAGTTGTGCAACAAGGATGGACTCTCGGATTGCATTATTAATCATGAAACACAATTTGACGCTTATCTACACATAAGCTTCACTGAATTACAGGAACATTTATAGTCGAAGCAACACCCAGGGAATACGGAGAATAACATAGCAGACACCAAATCTGATGGCATTGAAGACTTTTTCATAAAAGTGGAATGCACCTAACGTGTCCTATCTAGCAGTAATATAGCTTTTAGGGTGATCAATGGTGTGTCCCATATTCTCACCTTTGGTAGGGCACCTGAAGTAGGACAGCTTATGTCAAATCATACTGCACGTCAGGCAGCACCATATCTACCCTCAACAACCTGAAGAGCCAACCTCTGTAAGCTGTGCTCATTAAATTACTTTTTCACTCAGTCGACTGGAAACGGTTGCATCCAAAATGCTTGACACTGAGGTGTGTTTGTTTGCATTATTCTTTCCTCCCTTCTGTGACTGGAAGTATAAACTACCTTCGGCTCGACTAGGTAATATGTCAACATACAAACCCTTGATTGTACCCATCAGATGGAGCCTTTTCTCTTTAGGGTTCAGTGATCCATTTCCAACTTCTGTTCCACAATGTACCAGTCTGTATATCACACTAATTTGTGCTAATTCATTCATTTATATAGTGCGGCTTTTTACTCGTTAGGGTACCCAGGCGCTGTCCAAGGGCAAGGGGGAGACTAATTGATTTTCCCAGAATCACAGGGTGCTGAGCCGATGCCGAGACATAAACCCGGATCCCTCGCTCCCGAGTCAGCAGCTCTGGCCACTCCTAATATCCTCTCCACAAATATGCCTTCTCAATTGGGAGTTTCCATGTGTTTACCCATAGGGTGCAATCTACATGATTATGCTAAGTTTGTTTGATGTTTGTGTTCTTGTTTCCTTTGTCAATTGGTCTTGATCTCCAACACCTGGTGAGCCTAGATTCCAGTATGTGATCACTTTGTTTGCCTATGATTAACAATGTAATGTAAGACCTTAATGCCATGGACATCAGACATATCCTAGCAGTGAATGAGCTCTGCGTTAGGCATATAGGAGAAGAACTAGCAAAGTTCACTATCTTTGGCAATGTAATAGACCTAGTTATGACACCTTGCAACAAATGAGCAAACTATTTCAAACGTGACTAAATTGTCAGTGAATAAAATGGATAGAGTAGATCAGACTAATAACACAGCAGGATTATCTAGATTCAATCAGCAAAAAACATTTCTCAATATTTATCATGGCCTAAGTTTGATCTTCTTTTAGGAGCTCCGCCCTTGTTTTGTCACATACACTGTTTTCATATGGGACACTTTCAAACAAAATTAAATTACCTTTCAGTCTTTCGGCAGAAATGTTCTATCTAAACTGTATTTTTCAGGTGGGTGTGATTTATTCACACCATCGAGCAGGCTCAGGCATTTAGAAAACAGACCTGTGCCCATGCAGTATCTAATATAGATCATGTAGCTTAGCTAGATATATATTAGTACGGTAAACCATTTGTTCCTTCAGCCCCCAGTAAGGCAAGTGGGTTGTTGGGGGGGTAGCTAGACATTTTTATGTGGAATAAATCTGAACAATTCTCTGATAATGCTTCCAAGCTACCTACTGCTGGCTACTTCAGGAGTGCAGGGACTGTGCCTTGGGTAAATCAGTCTCCTTTCTTGTTAAACATGGAAGATGCATAGTCTATGTTAGAAGCCGTCATGGGAGACACGTAATACTGAGACATACTTTGAAATATAAATAAGGTCAAATCTGACTTCTGGTGGCAAATAATACAGATGTTCTCTCGCGTTTGCCCATTATGCACTCTTATTTTTCTGATTCTTTGGTTTGCATTTGTCTCCACAGAATATTTTCACTGAAAGATCTTGTTGCAGAGCGCTTCACAGTGTAAACAAAAATAGCACCAAATGAATTTCCTGCCACGATCAATGCCAGCAGAACTTTCAGTGAATATCTTTGAAGATGGTTTAAAATAACAGTGCAGCTTTGCACTGTGCTACCAATTACTGGGTGTAGGGTTTGTGGAAAATGCACAGTGTGAATAATCGGAGGTTCACTAGTATTAATCGTTGCTGTTCCAATGGATGTTACACAGAAATAATTGTTAATACTGGCATTGTTTCCATGGCAAGTTGAAATTTGTTTTTCCAGACAGATTGTCCTCTAATAATCCTTCAGCTGCCATGCTAATAATCCTTCAGCTGCCATGATGGCAGCCTGCAGAAATTCATTTTAAAATATCCTATCCCTAAAGAAAGCCTTTAAAACTGCAAGGAACCAGAGGTTGTGAAGTTTTCGGTTTTCTGCAGTCTTTGAACAAGAACAGAATTTTGAAGCCGAGCTTCCTCCAGAGTTAATGTCTCATCCAAAGGTTCTTGCAGAGGAGGAGATGTTGTAAGAGTAAAAGGGACACGTCCTTGGCTTCCCTGAACTTTCTCAATGAAATCTCGGATGTGACTTATCCTAAGGGAAAACAAAAACATATATGAGGTGTGAATGAATCATAATTTTGTTTTTCTGCAATAAATAGCAATCCAGTCTTACTGGCATTACCGCAGTCAGCCATATTAAGTACACAATGACCTAATATGCACCTTTCTTCCATCCGCTCTCTTCCTTGCCAACGGCATTGCTTACTTAAGGGCAAACTTCCTCTATGCTCTTCAATATAATTACTTACTTGTGTTTAAAATGTATATAAAAGTATATTAAGCAACTGAGAAAACAGTGCTCAAATTTTCTTTTGAACATGCTTTATTTTAATAAAAAATTGCATGTGTAGTTTTTGAGTATGTTTCCTCCAACAAAGACCCCCCCCACACACACACACACACACACACACACACACACACATTCAAAGCCATGAAACGAATGGCGATCAGAATAAGTAATGACTCACCAACACACAAGGCATTATCAATATAAGTAACCTTGAAACAAAAAAGTACAGAAAGAAAAGAGCAGGCCTCATGTGTTTACCTATTATGCAGTAACGGACTAGATCTTCATACCAGCCTAGAACGATTAGCCCGTTTCCCTTATTCACTTGCACAAAGGATGGAACAGCAATCTCTTCAAACTACACTGTGGCACATTATACCCACTTTATTAATAGGCTCTTGATACACAGGGCTCTTTCTGCAGTTTCTTTCTTCCCTTTTCCCCTCTATCCTCAGTCTATTTGCTGTACTATTGGGCTACGTGATATTTAAATAACTTACGAAGTGAAATTACTTCCTGTCTTATGCTATAGTCATTTAATATAATGTGTGATACAGAAATACCTTATTTTTGTAAATTCAATTTCAATTTCAATTTCAAAGCTTTTATTCGATTTGTAAACAAATCATACAAGCAAACATGAAATCAATCCGTTACATTAAAAAATTGTTATAAAATACAAGATTTATACAGGGGAATCCAAGATAATTCATATAAGGGTAGGACACATACGGACCAGCGTTTAACATTGGATCATAATTAAAACAAAGTTAAAATCGTACAGACAGGAATGAATAAATTGGCACAAAAGTGTTTATCCTGGCAGCTGTACGTTGAACAATAAGCCCTCACCTAGTCGTGGGACATGAAAGTTTTAAATATTAAAAATTTGTTAAAACGAGCAGAAAGGTATGGAAATGTAGCAGCACTAGATATATCCTGGCAGCTGTATGTTAAAAATATGAAAGAATCAAAAGGAAAAAGGGAACATGTACAGACAGGGTTAAAGATAAGTTGAGCACTACTAAAGAAAGTGCTCCCCCTGGCAGCTGTACGTTTTGAGAAGTACAGACAGGAATATAGAGATCATGGCAATACAATACTTTTCCTGGCAGCTGTACATTTCAAAATATAAATGGCAACAAAAAAACATATATCCACGTTTTCTAAAGCTGACAGTAACACAAGGGCATTCTTAAAAGACCTTATTTTGTATTTAATAAATATAGGTTTTAAATACCTTAGTCTTAGAAAATGATAAAATTTACAAAAAAGTAAGAAATGGCAGCAACTCTGGCGTGAAACATTGTCACAAGGGCAGGGGGTTTCAGATTTCTGTTTCTGTACTGGGAACGCAACAAGATGGTGTGCAATGCCCAACCTGACGCGAGTTAAAACATATTGATGAGATGGGCGACTGACATGTAGAAGATATGCTTGGAACCCTGGTGGCAAGTTAAGTTCTCTATAAAACTTTACAGTAGTTAGCTTGCCATATACCTCTTCTCGCCCTTTCTTTTTATACATCAAGAACATTTGTTTGATCTCTTTTTTGGGTATTTCTACCGCAAGTTCGGGGTCAGTAAGAACATCAATATCAAACAAAGTCTTAAACCAGAAACTAATATATTTCAGCCAAAGAATACGAAAAGAAAAGTCCAAGCCTATACAATCAAGAATAATTTCTTGAGTGAATCGAGTCTCGGGCTTAGCCCAAATAGATCGCCACAATAAGAGTGGACGAACGGCTGCTAAGTCCGAAATAAACTCGACCCCAACCTCGTCATGAATTAATTGAATGGAAGCGGAGTGGGGGACACATAGCACTTTTCTTAGGAACTTGTTCTCCTCTTTTTGGAGAGAGGTGCCGTCTGTGTGGCCCCACACTCCAGCCCCATACAATGCCGAGGGAACACAGCGAATATTGTAAATATTAATCATGTCACGAATGCTTCTTGAGCCGAGCTTAGATGAGAAACGAAAAACACTGCTGGTACAACGAGTCATTTTCGACCTAGCATTTTCAAGCTCTGATTTCCAGGACCCATCATTAGCATAAGTGATTCCTAGATAACAAAATGTTTTAACTTGTAACATTTTGGCGCTGTCGAGATAGAAATTAGACTTTAGTTTGTTGGCTGACTCACCGCACAACATAACATAGGTCTTAGATTTGTTTACACAAAGTCTCCTGTTTTGTATGAACAGCATAAAACCATCAATGAGACGTTGTAAGCCCATCTGAGTGCGTGATAAAAGTACTGCGTCGTCCGCATAAAGTAAGATTGAGACAGGATTGCCTCCAATCTGCGGGGCATCTGCTGGTATGGTTGCCAAAGTGCGATCAACACAGTTAATAAAAAGAGAAAATAAAAGGGGAGCTAGTACGCATCCTTGGCGGATGCCCCTGGATACCTTGAAGAAAGGTGTGCATTCACCATGGCTGCCATATCGGACTTTACAAGAAAGTTTCTGGTAAAGCCTAGCCAGGAAATGTACTATTTCTTTAGGTGCTCCTAACTCCAGTAAAACCTGCCAAAGAATGCCATGGTCAACTAAATCAAATGCGCTGCTCAGATCAGCAAAACATAAAAATAAATTACCCTTTTTGGCTACTGTGTATTTGTTAATTAAAAGATCCAAGTTCACGCATTGCTCCAGAGTACCCATCCCCTTCCTGAAGCCGTATTGCACTTTAGTTAAAATACTCATATCTTCTGCCCAAGTTTCCAGTCTAATGAGCAGGATTCTGCTCATAACCTTTACTGAGGCATCCAATAGAGAAATTGGCCGATAGTTAGAGGCCTCGGATTTACTGCCTTTTTTGAATAAGGGCACGATCACCGATTGACCCCAAGAGGGAGGGAAATCGCCTACAGCTGCACAGTTAAATGTCCTAACCAAAATGGGGGCCCACAGGTTAGGTTCTGTCTTTAATAAATCTATGGGCACCCCATCAGGTCCCGGGGCCTTCCCCCCCTTGCTATTGGCAAGGCCTTCCAGTCCTTCCTGTAGCGTAATATCCAAAGGTAGAGGTGACCACAATGGCAAATCAGCCGAGGGTTGGGTCAATAATACCTTTTCTGGGTTAAAAATATTAGTAAAATGAGAGACCCAGTCCTCGCACGCAACATAAGAAGTGATTTCTGGGACACCTTCCGAATTTAAGAATGGACTGTTGACTATTTCCCAGTAAAGTTTACTGTTTTTTGTCTCAACAGCTTCATTCAGTTTATCCCAAGCTTCTCTCTGTAGTACCTTTTTCCTGTTAGAGATAGCCAGTTTGTAGTTAACCCTTGCTTCTTTGATGCTAATACCATCTCGGGGTTTGAGCCCTAAAACTCGTTTTAATTCCCGTAAAGTTGTAGTGCAGGGTTTATCAAACCATCCCAGTTTTATCGTTTTATTGGCTGAGGGTTTTTTAGTAAAGATACCCTCAATGATGGTATTGATGTTAATAAACTGGGATATCAAAAGTTCATGGTTAACAACATCTTTAAGGCAATAGCTGATCTCAATTTTACAGCTGGATATTACCTCCCTTTGTTTAGCCACAGAATTGACCCCCGTCCACTTGATTCTCGGGCCGTTTGGTCGTTGGGACACTATATCGGTGGTACAGGTTTCCCCAGTTCTTTGTTTGACACCCCTTAAAGGAAGGGTAACACAAATACTGTTGTGGTCGCTGAGACTTTCCTCTCTCACATACAAGCTACAATAGTCCCCATTACTTGAGAACAAGATGTGATCGATAAAAGTCCCAGCTTCCCTCCCTGTAAAGGTGGGGCAACTGGCGTTCTGTTTATTTTTGTTGCAATTTAGTAAGGATAAATCTAGTTTAAGTAGCAGGTTATTTAAGGTGGAGCCGTAATGACAGTGCGGGAAGTGGGGAACATCCTCGCTCCTACCCGCACCCCCATTAAAATTATCCGACTCCACTCCAAAACCGCACGGGTTACCCTTAGATAGTTGGCATGGCTGCAAATTAAAGTCTCCAGCCCATAGGATGTCTAACTGCTTATTTGAGATGCCTATAGCCTTAGCAATTTCTTTTTCCAGGGGGTACAGGATATTCCCTCTGGATGCGTCAAAGATGTTGTTGTAAAAGTTGACAAGAACCAGGTCATTACCCTGAGCACATGCAATCCGCAGTACCTGGCTGTAAGCTCCCACATTTGTGCTACTTCTAACTTTAAAGGTTTCCAATCTGTTGGAAAGGAGAATCAGAAGACCCCCCTTTGCCCTACCAGAATTGGATTTAGTGGCATTCAGGCAATGTGAAGAATAACCTTCGACGTTAATGTCTTCCTGACTCCAGGTCTCCTGGAGGAGGACTATATCAAACCCTTCTCCTATGAATTTAGACCAGAAAGGGGTATTTAATTTCCCAGCGATACCAGCAATATTCCATGATATCAAAATAAGGTCGCCAGGCTTATTTACATGAGCTGGTATCTTGGAAGGTCCAGTTACTACCCGACAAGTGAGGGATTGGATGTTAAGAGGGTGGGAGCAAGAGGGGGGTGATTGAATAAAAGAACTTTCGGGTGCTGTGATCTTGTGTAAAACCTTGTGACCACTAGGGAACACAGGGGTCACTGCAGGAACAGAGTTAGGGCTGACAGGGTCAGGTCGCACAGCCACATCAGATACTGACCGCCTGTTGTCAGTTGAGATCAGTGGAGATGGAACATGAAGTCAATCAACCATCTCCAGGCAGTCAAATCTGTTAGTGGTTTGGATGCCCTGCCACCCGCCGTCTGTAAAACGGTTATTGTTGGGATACCAAGGGCGAGGTACCCAATCCCTACCTCTAGATTGTTGGATTTGCCATGGGTCGCCATAGTCCCATTGGTGTTCTTGGTTCATAGCCCAATTTGGCGGAGGAATTGGGTAATGATAGTTAGAAGTGGGGGGGTAGAAAAAGGAGAGTCGATGGGTATCGATTCCTCCCTTCTTCTCTAGTTCAGGCCATGAACATATGTGGTTCACGGTAGAGGCATCCTCACATGTAACAATGACACAGTCCCCTTGGATGCTCTTGGGGATCTTACCCACCCAAGAAACCCTGCGTACCGAGGATATTCTACAGGTAAATGGGGGCTTCAGAGGCCTATGGATGCAAAGCCATTGCAGAATTTTATTCCGGAGGGACCATTGGGGTTCATCAGTTCCCTCTGGGAGTTCCGGTACTCCTGTTAAAATTGCCGTGAAAGGGGATACCTCTGGGGCCAATTGAAAAGGGCGTTTAGGTTTGGGCCTCTTTTTGTCTGCATGAGAATTAGCTTTAGCTTTTGGGGCCTTATTGTTGCTGGTGGATCGCTGTAAGGGCTCATTAGTAAGAGTACGTTTAGCATCATTGGAGGTGACTTGTGGGGCCTCGACAGCACAAATTTGCTGGCTGGATGACGGTGTCTGAGGTAGTAGTTTAGCTTTCGGCTTAAATTTGGAACAGTTAGTGCAAGTGTTAGAATTAGCCGAAGTTTCGATTATGGGATCCTTTGTTACGGATTTGGTGTTGAACATAACTGTGTTAACAGATGATTTGTCTGTATTAGTCTTAGCTAAAGGAACCCCCGGACAGGACGCCACGGCTGAAACCGCTGGTGTAACCCCCCCAGATTTAGCTGTTCCTGCCCTTGGGTAATTGGGGGATTTATCAATAAGTATGGCAAGCTGTTTCTCAATGACCATGATGCTCCGTTCCAGGGGCATAAGTTGTTGTTTAAATAAATCCCTGAGTTTTGCAAATAACTGGATATTATCAAAGTCGGATGGACCAGGTACACCCCCCTGGACAATACCATTTGAATTACAATGAGGGTTAAACAAGACAGATGTTGTGGGGTTGGTACCAGCGGAAATATTTGTGGCTGGTGCTGTAATAAACCCTTTCTTTTTCTTGTTTTTGGGATGTTGGTTAGCCTTATTCCCTTTATTTGTAGATATTGACTGCTTAGGAATAGCGCCTTCTGTCACCCCCCTGGATTGAATACCTTGAGAGTGGTCGTCAACTACAATCCGCTCTAGATCCGGAGTAGTCTCAAGGTTCTCAGTAGAGTCTAGACCCAATGACAAGTTTGTGGCCGATAAATCTACGGCATTGGGGATGGAGTGTAATTGTGCTATAACATTTCCAGGTTGAGGAAGGCTAGGAATAGATGAAACTGCTGGGACTGGGGTTAAAGCTGTAGCTATGAGACCCAGGGAGGATCTCTTAGCGAACGCAAGGTCCTGGGATACCCTGCGCTCTAAAAGGGAAATGTTTAGATTGATAGCCTCGGTAGTGGTAGAGATGAATTTGTCAATAGGACCTATAAACTGTGCAGTTCTAAGTGCAGTCTTGCTTCTGGATCCCCTTGTTACTGACATTATGTGGATATGCAGGCACAAAGGCAGTGGACCAATAGGGTCGCAATTTCAGAACCAGAGAGTACCTTTAAGTGAAGAGATAGTCGTCAAACGAATTTAGTCCGGACCAAAAAGGGGGGGGCCCAGCCCAGCCTGGTTCAGTCTGGAACGGGCTGAAACGGGCCCGCCCTTGGCCCGGGCTTCGCCCGGCGTCCCGCTCGCGTCCCGCGAGGCGGGGCTGACCTCGGCTTTAAGCGCCTCCTGGCGCGGCTTGTAGCGTTGCAGCCCGCTTGGGCTGATGGGGCTTGTAGTTCCCTGACCCGCGCTCCACTCGGCGGCTCAGCTTGGACAGCGAGCGGCGGGAGGCGGGCAGGGTATGCAGGAACGCGGTGTTAGCCTCCCAAAAGACGAGGCGTCTGCTGAAGCGGTAAGGCTCTCCGACCTTGTGGCAAATCCGCTGTTTGTCGGGCTGACCTCGGCTTTAAGCGCCTCCTGGCGCGGCTTGTAGCGTTGCAGCCCGCTTGGGCTGATGGGGCTTGTAGTTCCCTGACCCGCGCTCCACTCGGCGGCTCAGCTTGGACAGCGAGCGGCGGGAGGCGGGCAGGGTATGCAGGAACGCGGTGTTAGCCTCCCAAAAGACGAGGCGTCTGCTGAAGCGGTAAGGCTCTCCGACCTTGTAAATTAAAACTCAAGTGGCACATAAGGTTACTTCATCTAAGGTAAGAACTAAGGCATCCTCTTTTAGAGGGTACAAATACCATTCTGCTTCTCAAAGAATTAAAGCTTCAATAAAAGCTATCCATTCTTCAAGATTATATACATTTCTGATCTACATGTTGTCACTATATAAATTAACTTTAAGACTGCTAAACACATTAGGAGTTATTTGCACATAAGACATTTTTAAGGAGTTTCTCAACCCTCCAATATGCAGAAATGTGTTGCATTTTGTCCGATAATAAGCCAGAGTTATAAGATGTAGTCACCTATGAGAAGTATTGAACTTCTGTACAACTCTCTTGCCATCAGCTAACCAGATCTGAACATAGGTGGCAGGTTCCGAATCACAGACGTTCACTGGTGGAAGACTGCGCATTTCATCTGTGTCATCATCATTAATCCCACCAGCAGAAATAATCCTTGGTGTAGCACTAGAATAAAAAAAAAAAAAAAGAAGTACGGTTTTGTTAAGATCCCCACTCCAAATGAACCTATAGAATATAATGACAATTAGCTTTTTTAAACGATCTGCTATTTTCTGATAGACGAGAACTTAATCCTTTTTTAAACAGAATTCTTCATAAAAGTTGGCCCTCAAAAACATTAAAATACTATGACAGAATGACAGATGTGACAGATTTTATGCAAGGCTTTTTGAACCTATATTCACTTAAGCAATTCGCCATGTTACGAAAGACCTATGTCTCCACTCTTTCTTTCTTTGTAATACTGCTCAGTGGCCTGAAAACCCACCGTAGAGGTGTGTATGCACCTACATGACGCTCAGAGCAGGAAAGCTAACTGAATGAACTGGCCTGCAATAGTAAACTGTTTGACATGAAAAAGACAAGTGTGGACCCCAGCAAGGACAACACAACCTTTTAGCCTTTAATTTGTTAGAGGTATGAAGAGGAGCAAGTACCTGAATTAGAATTCAGCAGAACCTACCTACATTGTAAAAGAAATGAACCCAAATATCTCTGAACCTAAACGAGTCTTTCTTATTTGGTAACACATTTTCTTAAGTTTGCTTTGACTTCACAACTCCCTTAAATAACACAGTTACCTTTATAGTGACTTATAGTCTTAGGCAAAAGGCTCTTTCTCATTATTATCTTTGAGGGTACCCTACCTCCTAACAGCAGAAACAAAGTACTTAAGACCTAATATGTTAGTGCCACCACCATGCACCCATGTCTGTGCTGTATGCAGGAGGCCCCCCTTTCTGTGTGTATGAATGTCCTCTTTGATTCAGTGCATGGGGGGTGTGTATCTGGCCAATGGGTAGGGAAGGATGCCCCCGGCCATCCTTCCTCTTTAATTGCTATTTTCGCTGGTGTTTCTCCTGGCTGTGTCAGGTCAGCTGTGTTTTCACCCTTACGAAATAAACGTACAGAAGAGCCTTACATCTTGCTTGTAAAACTATTATCATAACTCCAGTATTTCTCAATGACAGTAGAGCTTCTAATGTTTAACAGACTTTTCAACTATCACTCGTGCTTTAATCTGTTTTGGGCAGCTCCATTCCACTAAGGGACAAGTTAATTACCTTTGGTAATGCCATTTCTGGTGTCTCGAAAATTCCTGGCGTCAGACTGGATCCTCAATTTTTCCAGCAATTGCTCCTGTGCGTCAGTAGGTGGCGCCATAATACGTTATGGTAGTGTCATCTTACCAAGGCAAGTGACTGCCCAATTCTATAGCAGGACCGGAGGCTACTTATTATGCTGTCTCAATTTGTTTACTGAACTCACAGCAGCCAATAAAAGTAAAATTACACAATGAAAAAACATCACTTCCCATGAGGCTTTGACCCACGCCTCCTTATTACAGTCAATGGCACCATCTTAAAGTATACAAAATAGAAAGGCACCAGGTTCAAAGCCTATTGGGAAATGATGTTTTTTCATTGTGTAGTTTTACTTTTATTGGCTGCTGTGAGTTCAGTAAAGAAGAACAATTGTTACTTACCTGTAAACAGGTGGTTCTCCAGTATTGGGGTCTTTCATAGATTCACATGCTTGAATATCCCCCGTCGTCGGAGTGGGAGTCCCACGGTAAATAAAATAGCAATAATATATACTATATATATATATATGTAACATAAAACCTGAAATATGTAATAGAAAAAAGGCATAACAAGCCTGCACATATTTCTACATAGGAATGCATGGAAAAGGAAAAAACCATTTGCAGTCTATCATTGTCATTATGTTGGTCCAAACTACAGCCAATCAGGCGCCAGCAACCCTCTAGAACCTTCTCCTCAGAGCTCAGCACCTCAGATTTTCGTAGCACAAGAGTGACCACAGAGTCTATGAGGAGAAGAGAGCCTCTGAGGGGAGGAGGGTGGGTCGCATGTGAATCTATGAAAGACACCAATACTGGAGAACCACCTGTTTACAGGTAAGTGTGGTATTCCATTACATGTCATTTTAGAACTCATCTATGTCACTCAGCAGTGTGCCTACTGTTGGAATGTTTATCCTTGAGTTGTACTGGCCTATGATTCCTGGATGAGGATACCTGTTACCTGCTGTGGTTGTTAAGCTGTCTTCCTGCATTAAACCTGCTTGAACCTACTTATTGTGTATTCCTCTTTACTACACAATTATTGGCGACGACGGGAGCAGTGCTGTTTGGGAAGACAGTGTTCACTCGTTTCAATTTTTTTTTTATGCAAAACTAGATTTTGCCTATCAACTGCAATATTTCTCAGAAGTAAGGAGCTTCATCACGTTTCTGACAAGAAGTAAGGTGTTTTATCAAAACCAAGGATTTTATGCTGTCATTCTCGGCTACCTGTGTTTGTTCGTTTTGTTGCCATCATCAAGGCCTCCTGCACCTTCAGCTCAAACGTGAGTTATTCAGACTTTGCTACTTATTTTGAGTTTCTATTTTCGACCGCATTATCGAGCGGTGTTGTTTTCAGAGCAATACTAACTTTGCATCAGTTACTTAAATACGCTTCTCAATCAAAGCGCTATTGTTTATTTTTGGTTAAACTTACCTCGAGCGCATTGGAGTCAGCCGTTTTCTTTCACGAGGCAATTCCCGACTCGCTCTTCTCACGAGGCATCCCTCGAGTCGCGCTGCCTTTGTTGTCATCTATTGCATTCTGGGCCACGCGATTGCGCACGTCATCGCGCATCACAGACGCTTTTGGCGGCCATCTTTGTAAAGGCTGAGGTTTTATCTTCGAAAACGTCAAAACGTTTTCTGAATTACTTTCAAGTACAGCGTTTGCAATTTAAGCGTTTCTTTATCAGAATAAACCCGACTTTCAAACAAATTAACTGTGACCTAAAGAAAGAGAAACTACACCTATTTACAAGGAAAAAAAAAAAAAACGACTTTTAAAGGCAATTTCAGCAAATCTTTTTCTACGGTGATTTGCACACCAATTACATTTACTCTGCAGCAAATCTAGTATTACTTGGTTTTGCACACTTTTTATTATTATTTCTTTCAGTCTTGTTTTATGCTCATTCATTTGTTAAGGTTGTTCATTTTATCACTTATTTACAAATGTCTAACATTGCGGCACCTCCTCACTTCCTTCAAGTTGCAGGTGATCCTCCTATTGAATGGGATCTTTGGTATCCAATGTTTATCGCTTACGTTGATGTATTAGAGAAAGAGGATTGTTCAGCAAAAAGGAAACTTGCTCTTCTAAGACATTGCCTTGGTGGTGCAGGAATAAAAGAATTCGATAATTTACCACCTTTGGAAGATGCCGGTGATATGGATGTGTTCAGTAAAGCTTCTAAGCAAATGAAAATTCGTTTTGGTAGACGAATAAATACTGTGATGGAAAGATTCAAGTTTTATTCTCGTGAACAGAAACCTGATGAGACAATTGAAGATTACGTTGCAGCTTTACGCTCTCTTGCTTGCACTTGTTCTTTCGAAACTATATCATACGAGCAAGTTCTCAGGGACCAAATCATGATGAAAACAAAAAGCAAAAAAATTCAAGAAAGGCTTTGGTTAGGAACTGAGACTACTCTTTCCGCTGTTGTGAATATAGCTAAGGGCATAGAACATTCTGAAATGTTTGTATCCGAAATAAGAAGCAAAAATGTTAAAAGTAATGTTCCTGAAGTCGAAGTAGCCCTTGTTAAAACTTATTCCAGTAATTCCTCTTCGAACACTTTCAATGCTAGACCTAACTTTAAAAAGGAATATGTAAAGAATTCGAGTGATAATAGGAGTTTTACTAAGAAGAGCACAATAGTTTGTTATAGATGTGGTAGCACCAACCATGTTGGCAATTACAAAGGTTGTCCTGCCTGGGATAAAATCTGCGTCAAATGTAAGAAGAAGGGACATTTTGGCAATGTGTGCAGATCTGGTTCTAGAATTAATTATATCTCTCCTGAAGAAGAGGAAGTTTTAAATAGTCTAAACTGTATACTTTCTGTGGATGAATGTATCCAAAATAATTTTCCTTCTTGTACACTTCATATTGATGACAAACCCATTGAAATTTTTGTTGATTCATGTGCTTGGTACACCATCATTGGTAAGGATATTTTTGAACAACTTTGGAGTAAGAGAGAGCTCTTAAATCCAGACATATATCCCGGTGGTTACACAGGACGCAAAATAGCTTTAGAGGGTTTCTTTTGGGCTAAATTGTTTTTTAAGAACTGGGATATCAAAGCTAAGGTTTATGTGGCTACCAAGGGTGTTTCCATTCTTAGTTGGCCTCATCAACGCGCTTTAGGAATAAAGCTCGATCCAAATGCTGTTCCACCAGTTTATGTAGATGAGCCCCGGTTTGAGAAACATGTTACAGACTCATTAATCAACTTAACTTTGAACACATTTAGCAATATCGATTTCACCAAGAGTGTACTGAAGAACTTTCCTGAAATTTTTAATGACAGGTTGGGAAAATATATTGGTTTCAAACATAAGATTGTTTTAAATGATAATGCTGTCCCTGTCAGGCATAGGGTAAGGAATGTTCCTTTAGCCTATAGGTCCAAGTTAAAAGAAATCCTAGATGATTTAGTAAACAAGAATATAATAGAACCTATTGAATCTTCTCCTTGGGTTTCGCCTATTGTTATTTCTCTTAAGAGCTCTGGCGAACTCCGTTTATGTGCAGATTTGCGCAGTCTTAATAAAGAGATATGGATTGATAAACATCCTTTACCAAATATTCAAGAGTTAATTTCTGCACTGTCAGGCGCTACCGTATTTTCCTCAATTGATTTAGCTAGCGCATATCATCAAGTAGAATTAGATGAAGATTCAAGGAAATTGACTGCTTTCGTTACCCCAGAGGGCATGTTTCAGTATTTACGCATGCCTTTTGGGTTGGCAAGTGCAGCCTCCGTCTTCCAGCGTCTCATGAAAGAACTATTAGCAGACTGCAAAGGGGCTATAGCTTTTCAAGACGATATTTTGATTTTTGGGAAAGACCATACTGATCATGATGAGAATCTTTCATGTGTTCTGGCTAGAGTCCGTTCCAAGGGTCTTACTCTGAAATATAATAAGTGCAAATTCAGGCAAGACAAAGTTGAGTACCTTGGACATGAAATATCGAGTCATGGTATCAAACCCAAAATTAATCATGTTCAAAATATTGTGAATGCTCCTTCTCCAAGTTCAAAAGAACAGTTACTTTCCTTTTTAGGGTTGACCGAGTTCTATGGCAAATTTGTTAAAAATTATTCTGATATTGTGCATCCCTTAAGAACTCTTCTAAAGAAAAATGCAAAATTTGTTTGGGGGAAAGAGCAAGAGAATTCCTTTGGGATACTAAAGAAAAAAATTGTTGAAGCCCCGTTTTTGAAACCTTATTCTGTGGGTAAAGAATGTATTGTTTATGTTGATGCCAGCAATGTAGGCCTAGGGGCCGTTCTAATGCAAAAAGACAAAACTGGCGAGTTTGTTGTCTCTTATGCTTCTCGAGCCTTACGTGACGCTGAGAAAAATTACTCTACTATAGAGAGAGAATTACTTGCTTGTACTTGGGCTTCCCAGCACTTCAGACAGTTTCTGTGGGGAACAAAATTTTCCTTAAGAACTGACCATAAACCTCTCATCACCATGCTAGCCGCAGGTGGTGGTAGAGTTCTTACTGCTCGTTTAGCGAGACTCGCAGCCAAATTACAAGAATACCGCTGTGAAGTTGTTTATGTTCCAGGTCGTTTAAATGTTCACGCGGACTGTATGTCCCGTTTCCCAGCCAGTGTGGAAGTTGGTGAGAGTATAGACTGTGATGTTGCGTACTCATTTGCAGACATTAACATGACTTCAGAACAAGAGAGCTCCTTAATTCTTTCAGAAAAGAATTGGTCTGAAGCCATGGAGAATGATGTTGTTTTGAATCTTGTTAAACAATATTTGATTAAAGGTTGGCCTGAAGAAAGGAAGCTCTCTGGTGAGTTGGGGTCGTTTTACAAAGTGAAGGATGATTTAATGCTATCTGAAAACATTATCCTAAGGTCTGATAAGATCATACCTCCCTCTAGTTTGAGAGAAAAGATTTGCAAATTAGCTCATGAAGGGCACATGGGAATGTCTACCACCAAGAGAAGGATCAGGGAACACTATTGGTGGTCTGGTATTGATGCCATGGTTGATAATTGGGTCAGGAATTGTTCTCCTTGCTCTTTAAGTGATAAATCTGTGAAGAGTTTGGCTGTCGATATCACACCCATTGAGTACGCTAATGGTCCTTGGCGTAGGTTAGCAATTGATATTATTGGACCTTTCAGTTATCAGTCTGGTAAGGAAATGTATGGTTTGGTCTTAATTGACTACTTCTCTAAGTGGCCTGAATTAAAAATTGTAGAGAAGATTTCCTCAGAACATGTAATTGATTTCCTTGATGAAATTTTTGCTAGAGAAGGTTTGCCAGAGGAACTTATCTCAGACAATGGGCCACAGTTCATCAGCAATGACTTTGAGTGTTTTTAAAAAAAAGAAATGCGTTACTTACCTGTAACAGCAGTTATCCAGTATTGGTGTCTTTCATAGATTCACATGCCTGAATCATTCCCCGTCGTCGAGACGGGAGCCTCCGGTAAATAAAAAAGTAATGTCCATAGACATACATAGAGAGAAAAGGGTCCAAGGGTCTCCCCTTAGTAGCCTTTCCTTGTCCTTATGTAAAAAGGACCAAACTGACATAGTCAGCCAATCAGCTCCGACCTCCCTCTAGAACCTTCCTGGGAGGAGCCTCAGTCCCTCAGATTTTCGTACGCACCCAGCTAGGTTTGGCGTAGTATAGTTCCGAGAGGGAAGTGAGTCCTTCCAGGGGAGGCGGGAGGGTTGCATGTGAATCTATGAAAGACACCAATACTGGATAACTGGTGTTACAGGTAAGTAACGCATTTCTTATCCAGTATTAGGGGTGTCTTTCATAGATTCACATGCCTGAATCAGAGTAGCTAGCAATCACAGTAGCACATTTGTAAAACAGAGTTGCTCTGCCGTCATAGTAGATAATGCATATAATATCATACAATAAAGAGACAGCTTAGATATAATATCATCAGAGCAATAATGTGCATACCTGGAAGGCGGGATGTAGGAAGGCTCACCTTACTGAAAGAGATGGCGAAGCACCGCCTGGCCCACTGCCGCATCCTTCTGGAGTTCGATATCCAGGCAGTAGTGTCTGGAGAAAGTATGCGGTGACTTCCAGGTCGCCGCCCTGCAGATGTCCAGGATTGGCACTCCTGCAAACAGCGCCGCTGACGTGGACATCGCCCTGGTGGAATGAGCGGTAACATGATCATTCAGAGGCCGGCCGGCCTGTTCGTGGCAGAAGGAAATCGCCGAGGAGATCCATCTGGATATGCTTTGCTTCGTGAGTGGTAGGCCCATTCTTGGCCTGCTGTATGCCACGAACAGCTGTGAGGATTTCCTTAGATCCTTAGTCTTCTCCAGGTAGAACTTCAGGCACCTCATAAGGTCCAAAGAATGCAGTGACCTTTCCGCTGCTGTGGAAGGGTTGGCGAAGAAAGACCTAAGGACCAAAGGTTCGTTGAGATGGAAGTCCGACGGTACCTTTGGAATGAACTTAGGGTTTGGTCGCAGTATCACCCTATCATGTCTGAATTGTAGATAAGGTTCTTGAATGGACAAGGCCTGCAGCTCGCTGACCCTTCTGGCCGAAGTTAGAGCGAGCAAGAGTGCAGTTTTCCATGAAAGGTGTTGAAGCGATGCCCTGTGAATGGGTTCAAACGGGTGTCGCATGAGCTGGTTGAGTACCAGGTTAAGCTGCCAGGTGGGGGGTACCTTCCGAGGCCTCGGGAAGGATCTGTACAGTCCTTTGAGGAATTGTTTAACTAGCCGACTAGACCACAGGGATGGTCCTGTGATCGTTCTGGTGAACCTCGAGATTGCTGCCAGGTGGACTTTGATGGACGCATGCGCCAGTCCCGACTGGGCCAAATGCAGGAGGTATGGTAGTATTTGTTCTGGTGTGATGGTGAGTGGCTGTAAGCCCTGTTCCGAGCACCATATGCAGAACCTCTTCCATTTGAGACAGTAGGTCTTGTTCGTACTGTCCGCTCTTGCTTTGGCTAGCACATCCCTGCAGTCTTGTGGGATATTCAGGCCCCCGAATTCTCTGTGCTCAGGAGCCAGGCTGATAATTTGAGCGATTGGAGGTTCGGGTGTTGCACTTGTCCGTTGGACATCGTCAGTAGGGCTGGGTGTTGGTGCAGTCGGATCGGTGATTTGATGGATAGTCGAAGCAGATCCGAGAACCAGTGTTGCCTCGGCCAGGACGGGGCGATCAAGATCAGGGTGCATGGTTCCGCTTTCATTTTCCTCAGGAGCCGTGGAATCATCGGGAATGGAGGAAAAGCGTATGCAAAGACGCTGTACCATCCGATGGAGAACGCATTTCCTAGTGATCCTGGTTGGGGATGCCAACTTGCGTAGCACGGGCATTTTGCGTTCCTCCTGGTGGCAAAGAGGTCGATGTTTGGGACTCCCCAAAGAGAGAAGATGTGAGTGAGGGCGCTGTCTGATAGTTCCCACTCGTGGGAGAGGGATTTTTGCCTGCTCAGGGCGTCCGCGATGGTATTGTCCCTTCCCGGCACGTATTCCGCTTTGAGTTGGATGTCGTGTAGTACCAGCCAGTTCCAGATCGTCTGTGATTCGCGTGAGAGCGAGAGTGAACGCGTTCCCCCTTGTTTGTTCAAATAGTGCATCGTCGTGGTGTTGTCCGTCCTGACGAGCACTGGGGATTTCTGGATGCGGGGTAGGAAGGCTTGTAGAGCCAGAAACACTGCTCTCAGCTCCAAGAGGTTGATATGGAGCAATTGCTCTTGAGAGTCCCATTTGCCGCTGATCTGTAGGTCCTGGAGCACCGCGCCCCAACCCTCTAGGGAGGCGTCTGTTGTTATCACCAGCGGTGATGCTGGGAGGAGAAACGGTAAGCCCACCATCAGGTTGTGACGACTTGTCCACCATTGTAGAGCTTTTGAAATCTTCGGTGTGATCCGGAGGATGTCTTCGAATGAGCCAGTGCTTTGTGTCCATTGGCTCGCGAGTGCCTCCTGTAAGGGCCGCATTCTGAGCCTGCAGTGTGGTATGAGGAGTATGCAGGAAGACATCATCCCCAGGAGGGAGGAGTAAGTCCGAACTTTCAGGTGCTTTCTCTTTGCCACAGCCGTGGCCAGAGATAAGATCCTGTCTGCTCTTTCTTTTGAGGGGAAGGCCTTCGTGCAGCTTGTGTCTAACATTGCCCCTAGGAAGGTAATTTTTGTTGCGGGCACCATGCATGATTTCTTGATATTGAGCGTCAATCCCAGATTTTGAAAGAGATTGGTGCAGGCGTTGGAGGACGTGACCGCGTCCCCAGGTGAGGGTGCTTTCACCAGCCAGTCGTCTAGGTAGGGGAAGACTTGGTGGCCCAGTTGGCGCAGGAATGCCGCCACAGGCGCAAGGCATTTCGTGAATATGCGCGGCGCGGACTTGAGGCCGAACGGCAGTACTTTGAACTGATAGTGACGGCCCGCCACCTCGAATCTTAGGAACTTTCGGTGAGTTTTGAGGATAGGGATGTGGTAGTATGCATCCTGGAGATCCAGTGACACCATAAAATCTCCTTTCTCTAGAATGCCCAGGATTTCCTGAATTGTCACCATCCTGAATGATTGGCTTCGTAGGAAGGTGTTGAGCCCCCGGAGATCCAGGATGGGTCTCCACTTGTTTTCTTTTTGTTGAACAAGAAAGAAGTGGGAGTAAAATCCTTTCCCCTTCGAGGATGCCGGAACCCTTTCGATTGCTCCTTTTTGTAGCATTGTCGAAAGTTCCTTTAGAAGCAGGCGTGGATGTTTGTGTGTCCGTCTGCGTGGAGGGGTATTGGGAGGGATGGAGGTGAACTCGAGAGAGTGGCCAAATCGAATAATTTGAAGAACCCACCGGTCCGTGGTGATGTTCTGCCAATTGTGAAGGAAATGGGTCAGCTTTCCTCCAATCTGAAAGGACGGAGATGGTGTTCGGACTGGCTGGAGGAGGTGGTCACTGGCGGCCGCCAGCGCCCCTCTTGGTGTTTTTACCTCTGTAGGACGATCTTCCGAATGAAGACTGTCTGCCCTGTTGTTGCTTGTTTTGGTACTGGCCTTTTTGATTGTACGAGAATGAGGACGAGGACCTGTTTTGATATGAGCCTCGATAGGAGGATTGACCCCTGGGCTTGTTGCCACGAAAGGACTGGTTTCTGAACTGTAGAGATCCCAGGGCCCTTGCCGTGTCTGTGTCCTTTTTAATGGCCTGTAGGGCCTCGTCGACCTGTACTCCAAACAGGTGCTGGCCGTCGAAGGGCATGTCTAGAACTTTTGCCTGAACTTCTTGGCGGAATGAAGTGGCTTTGAGCCATCCCTGTCGTCTCAGCACAGCCGCTCCCGCAAGTTGACGGAAGCCTGTCATGGCTGCGTCGATAGCACAGTCTATGAGCTCCGCTGCAGAAGATTGACCCTCCACGAGGAGCGCTTTCACCTCACCCTGGACGTCATCAGGTAGTTCCTTTAGGTAAGGGGCAATGTCCTCCCATAATTGTCGATTGTAGCGTCCTAGCAAGGCAATGGAGTTGGCCACCTTGATGGACATGGCCGATGTGGAAGTGAAGCGCTTGCCTATTGTGTCCAGTTTCCTGCCCTCTTTATCCGGGGGAGCTGACAGTGGTGATGAAGGGTTGCGGGAGTTTTTCTGGGCCGCCTGCGTCACTACCGAGTCCGGTTTGGGGTGACCATTTAGGCAAGCCGCTGCAGTGAGTGGTGCCCTGTATTTTTTATCAAGGCGTGGGACCACCGCTGGCACAGAAGCAGGAGTGAGCATTAGCTTCTTTCCCTGTTCCCACAAAAAGTCTATGATTGGAACAGCTTTTGCAGATTTTTGAGGCTGTTCCTTGAAGTCATGGAGGAAACAGTCCGTTTCCGTGGATTCCACCACCATGTGGAATCTCTTCGCCGCTCTCTCCACCAGCTTGTGGAAACCCGCAATGTCCACCGGTGGGGAGTCCGCTTGGCGTGGTTGTGGTGAAGCTGGGGATGATGTAATATATTCGTCCTCATCAGCCTGGTCCGAGTGGTCTGAGTGAACCTCCTGGACCTCTCCTTCCTCCAGTTCTTCCTCTTCCTCTTCTTCGTCCGAAGAGACCACCACTTGAGGATGAACTTCCTGGTGGGGTTGATGGCGAGGATGAGGGCGTTCCGGTGCGGACACCTGAACATGCACTGGAGGTGTCTGATCTTCTTTGTCCCCTGGTGCGGGACTTTCAGGTGCTTGACCTCCTTTGCTAGGTTCCGGAAAGCGCCGCTTGTAGTCTTGCACAAGAAGTTTCAAGTCATCCACCAGTGTCGCCGGCAGGCATATCATGGGGGTGACTTCGGTGTGGACAGTGGCTTGGACCGAGTGCTCCTGATACGTGAATTCGTCCTGTTCCTCATCAGTGCTTTGGCATTTTATGTGGAGGTCTGTGAGAGAAGTAGCGGGATTCAGATGGTCATCCTCCTCGGATTCCTCGCTTTGGAAAATTTCTTGAGGTGGTTGTTTTTCCACCTGGCTAGGAGACGTCGTTTCCGGGGTAATTATTGACTTTTCCTGTTTGGTAGACTGAATGGTAGAGCTCGTAGTCGTCGAGGGGGCCGTCGACGGTGGTAGCATCATGTACGGCGTCTCCACCAGCTTTGATTTCTTCCATGTTTCGTTCGTCGTCGAATCGCTCGTCGACGGTGTCGTCGTCGAGCCCGTCGTCGACGGTGTCTTCGTCGACGGTGTCTTCGTCGACGGTGTCTTCGTCGACGGTGTCTTCGTCGACGGGCTCGTCGCCGACGAGCCGGGCGTCGACGAGGTCTTCGTCGACGGAGGGGTTGACGAAGGGATCTTGGTCGTCGACGACTGCGCAGCCGTCGTCGTCATCGACGGTGCCTTCGTAGACGATTGTCTCGTCGACGAGTCTCTCGTCGACACTCTCGTCAACGACGGTTTGGACGACGATGTGCTCGTCGCTGTTGATGGCGTCGTCGACGGTGTAGTCTTCGTCGACATTGTCAGGGGAATAATTGAAGAAACAGGCCTACCTGTAGATGAAGAGGAAGTAGTCATCGTCGTTGAAGCTGAGGGCGACGATGCCGATGTGGTAGACACCGTGGTTTTTACTGAGGTAGTCCTCTGGCTTTGTCTGGAGGACGGAGCAGGCATTTTGAAGGGTTTATCTTCCTTCGCCGACACTGAGGATGACGCCGATCTCGCCTCAGAAGACTTTTTGTGAGTCTTCGCAGGAGGAGTGTCTGAGTGGCCCGGGGAAGCGTCCCTTGGCCTCTTGCTCGAGACAGCAGAAGTTCTGGAAACGCTGCTCACAGAGGACTCTGGATTGTCCCTGTTCTTAAGCCTGTCCAGCCAGATCAGAAGGCGACCTTCTCTGTCTCTCACGGTCTTTTTGGGAAAAGACCGACAGATTGCGCATTTTTCCGAATTATGATCCGGGTAAAGGCAATACAGGCACAGGTCGTGTTTGTCATCCACATGAATCCTTTTCTTACTGCAGGAAGAGCAGGCCCTGAACAGGGCTTTCTTCCCCAAGTCAGACATGAAAAAGGCAGTATAAACACACACTTACTTCAGGGGTAGTGTGTTGAGGAAGTCCTTGAAGAGTTTTTAGTTTCAGAGAAACTTCCAAGAGAGTTTGATGATTTTTAGTAATAATCCTGAGGAGAGCTCAGGCTGGAGACTCCCTAGCACAACGTGCGGTAGAAAATCTGAGGGACTGAGGCTCCTCCCAGGAAGGTTCTAGAGGGAGGTCGGAGCTGATTGGCTGACTATGTCAGTTTGGTCCTTTTTACATAAGGACAAGGAAAGGCTACTAAGGGGAGACCCTTGGACCCTTTTCTCTCTATGTATGTCTATGGACATTACTTTTTTATTTACCGGAGGCTCCCGTCTCGACGACGGGGAATGATTCAGGCATGTGAATCTATGAAAGACACCCCTAATACTGGATAATGTGGGGTTATTCACAAAAGGACTTCTAATTATTTTCCACAAGCCAATGGCCAAGTTGAAAGGTTCAACAAAGTCATCAAAGAATCTTGTCAATTGGCCGTTAAGAGTCGTTTGAAGTGGAAGAAAGCTCTCCAGGCTACTCTATTAACTTATCGGTTGTCTCCCAATTCTGTCACTGGTTTATCCCCATTTGAATTATTGCGAGGGAGGAAACCAGGTTCTCAACTTTTTCCCTGGTGGTTAAAAAGTGATACTCCCTACGAGGTAGATTTCAAGGCATTAAAGAATCGGATTGGGAAATACCAAGAAAGCATGACCCAGCACTCTGCCAAAAAGAAGTATAACTCTTGCAATGTAAAGGTGGGTGATCGGGTTCGTGTTAAAATGGGTGGTTTGTTTCACAAGAATGTCTCTAGATGGTCTGACCCCATCAAAGTAATTGAAATTTTCAGCAAAGCAGTCAGAGTTGAAGGGGGGAAAATATGGAATTTGAGAAGGATTTCCTTATGCAAACCCTTTGTTACTCCTTCTCAGAAGTCTTCTCTTCCAGAGAAACTTGTCTCAGATTGTCCAGAGAAATTTGTTTCAGATAATTTCTCCGGCATGCGGAAATTTCCCTCAGACAATGTCTCAGATGGGTTCTCTGGCACGCATGAAGTCTTCTCCAGTATTAGGGGTGTCTTTCATAGATTCACATGCTTGAATAGAATAGATAGCAGTACCCTCCTTAGAGCTGAGATTGCAAAGTACATCCTCAAAAGTTGAAGACAATAATATACAGCTGAAAAGCATATAGCAATCACAGAAAGAAATGGAGGAGGGATCAGAGGCTCACCTTATTGAAAAAGATGACGAAGCACTGCTTGCCCCACTGCGGTATCCGCTTCGTTGACAGCTTCCAAACAATAATGTCTGGTAAAGGTGTGCCTGCTGGACCATGTCGCTGCTCGACAAATCTGGTGTAGAGGCACCCCAGCAAACAACGCAGTGGACGATGCCATCGCTCTTGTAGAATGTGCCTTAACTGGACTCGGTAAAGGCCTGTCAGCCTGCTAATGACAAAATGATATGGCTGCAGAGAGCCATCGTGCCACTGTCTGTTTAGTCACTGAATGCCCTTTTCGCAACAGTCCATATGCTATAAATAGCTGATCAGATTTACGGAAAGGGGCTGCTCTGGAAATGTAGAATTTTAGACAACGTTTTATGTCTAAAGAATGTGCTCGTCCTAGCTGTATATTTCCATAGGCAATAAACAGTTGATCGAATTTGATAATGACAGAGGTCCTTGCAAATAGAAATTTAAAACATCTTCTGATGTCAAGAGTATGTAAATGCCCTCTCCGCAGGGGATTGTGGATTAGGAAAAACGTCTAAGATAACTGGTTCTTTCAGGTGAAAATCCGAAGGCACCTTTAGGCATACCCCTTGTACGTAGCACTACAGAATTGGGCGTGAATCGTAAGAAAGGTGAATTGACAATGAGAGCTTGAACATCACAGACTCTTCTAGATGAAGTTAATGCTAACAAAGAGAAAAAACGTTGCATGTTAGGAAATTGAAATACATCCTAAAAATTGGCTCAAATGGGTGGCGCATGAGCTGCGCTAATACTACATTATAATGCCATGATGGAGGCGGACGACGTACAGGAGGAAACATTCTGAGTAGTCCCTTAAAGAACTGTTGTATTCTGGAAGAATAAAGAGAGATGGACCCATCCTGACGTTACCTTGAAATGGCTGCCAAAAAGACCTTCAACGTTGTATGAGATAAGCCTGATCTTGCCAGGTGCAAGAAAAAAGGTAATATCTGGTCCGGCGTTGCAAGAAATGGGTAAACCCCAGCAGATAAACACCAAATGCAGATTATTATTTATGTATTTATTTATTTTTAAAGACTGTATGTCTTCAGTAGGTGCTCTCACGTAAGCCAGTACCTCTTTACAATCCGTCGAGATAGTCAGATGAGCTAATACAAGGTGCTCAGACACCAAGCTGCTAATTTTAGAGAAGCCGGATCTGATGGCAAATTTGACCATTCTGAATGGAGAGGAGATTTGGAATTGGTCGAAACTGTATTGGATCGTACTCTGAGAGGAGAAGAAGTTCGGTGAATCAGTATTGGCGAGGCCACCTGTGGGCGATGGGAATCAAACGATACGGCTCTTTGTTCATCTGACGGAGAATTCTCGGAACCAACGGTACCGGAGAAAAGGCGTAAGCATATATTTGAGACCAGTTTATCGAAAACGCCTTCCCCTGCGAGTCCCTGTGGGGATGCCAGCTTGCAAAGAAACAGGCATAAGCTGTTCTCTTTTTTTTTTTTTTTTTTTGTCGTAAAGAGGTCCATTCGATCCGCCGTTGGCTGATGCAGTTCCTATTCATGGGTGGACACCTGTTGACCTGCTGAGGGTGTCCGCCAGCACATTTGCAACTCCCGGCACATGAACAGCCAAGAGTTTGATCCTGTGCCATATTGCCCAAGCCCATATCTCTTGGGCTTTCTGAGATAGAAGAACCAACCTCGTTCTTCCTTGTTTGTGCAAGTAAGGTATTGTCTGTGCAAACCAATACTGTGGCTCCTTGAATGATAACACGAAAGGATTTGAGGGCTAAGAAGATAGCACCTAGCTCTAGCCGATTGATGTGCTAAGCCTTTTGTTGAGGGTTCCCATTCCCTGCTGAACCTTCAGCCCTTGAGATATGCTCCTCAACCCTCGAAGGGATGCGTCTGTGGTGATTGTGTAATTTGGCACTTCTGGAAGGAATAACGTACACCCCTTCTACAAATTTCTTACTTGGACCCACCAACAAAAAGGGGGGGCCTCTTGCATCCGAGGATTGATTTGAATGAGATCTACAAAGGAACTGGAGACCTGAAACCAACGTAGAAGAACCACCAAGTGGGAGATGCAAGCCCGTTGTTCGTGCGAGATAAACACCCTTGCTAGGTTGGTATTGATTGATGATCCGAGAAATGTTGATATCGGAGCTAGTACTAGTTGTGACTTGTCATGATTTATTGAAAATCAGGTCTTGAAACAGTGACTGACAAGTTTGGGTGTGCTGGACTGATTGTAAATAAGAGCGAGCCCTTATTATACAGTTGTCTCAGGAATGAGAAATTTGTATGCCTTGCAGACGTAGATAGGCTGCCACTGGTGCCAGGATGTACTTAAAGACACTTGAAACGGACCTAAATCCAAGAGGTAGGACCTTTATTGAATAAGTTCTGTACCTATTGTAAAGCGTAGCCACTTCCTATGCTTAGGAAGGATTGGCACATGAAAATAGACATCCTGGAGGTTGAGAGTAGTTATAAACTCGTTCTGGCATAAGAACTTAGGATTTTGTTGAGGGACAACATTTGTAAAGTTTGCGCAAAGATCTAAAATCATGCAACACTTTCCTCATTTGCTTGTTGATGAAGAACTGAGAGTAAACCCTAACGCTGTTGGAGATTCCGAACCACTCCGACGGTCCCTGTTTGTATCCATATAGACACTTGTGAAAACGACACCCGTAGATGAGAAGGAGGAGGTCCCTTTGGAGGTGTAGAAAGCGGGAAATTAGACAAATTCTAAAGTGTGCCCTTGGGCATGACGTTTAAAAACCCAACGGTCCTCTGTCACCTTTGACCAAGTGGAGTAAAAGTGAGATATTAGATCTCTGACGTTTTTGGAGGGAATAAAGGTGTGTTCCCGATAATCCATTGTTTCTTAGAAGAGTTTGCCTAGGCTGTACGATGATAGTCTAGGTAGGACCTGTTGGTACTGTGCCTATGTGACTGCGTTTGATTTGAGTAACGCAATTGATTTTGATTGTAGGAGCCAATACTGGAGGGAACTCCCTTGAAACAAAGGACGTGGAGCTACGTCCTCGGCACCACGAAAAGGCTGCGATTCTATATCCGTATCTGTATCTGTGTCCTTTAAGATGGTCTGCATTGCCTCATCAACATGCTGGCCAGAAGGGCTCCTCAATCAAAAGAACAAGTGAAGTATAGAAGTCTGAACCTCCTTGCGAAAGACGTAGCATTGAAGCAAAATTGTCTTTCCCAGACTGCCCCTATAGCGAGCTGTGGAACACCTGTACACGCAATGTCCGCTTCACAGTGTATCATTTCTGATGCACTTCTCTCTCGCTCTCACTCCTGCAGGATCTTCAAAGCGTGAGGCTTGGAGGATTCTGGAATAAGTGCTACTGGCGCCAACATGTCAGAGCACATATGGTGGCATACTTGCCCAACTGGCTTGCAAGATAATCGCTGTGCCGCCTGAATAATGACTGAGGCAGGGTAGGCTGAATAGTGGGGAGCTGCACATTTCTTGTCGAGGCGCGAAAAACCGCCGGCACAGAGTTTGACCTCTGCATGAGTCTAACACCTTCTTGCTAAATAAAGTCTATGATAGGAACCAATATTCACCGGAGGTGAATGCAATAGAGCTCCAGTTTTTAGAGGAAGATAAAAAGGCAGGAGTAAAAAGCCACCACGCCATCACGTGGATGTAGCAGAAAGCGGCAGTCGACGAGATAAATCGTCTACCAAAACACATTGTGCATAAAAGACAACCGTGTGTGAAACCAACTGTCGACGGGCTCAACCGTCGACGATTCCAATAGTTGACAGGGTCAACCGTCAACGAAGCCAACTGGCGTCGAGGCTGAATGTTGACGGAGCTCACCGTCTACGGAGCTCACCGTCTACAGAGCTCACCGTCTACAGAGCTCACCGTCTACAGAGCTCACCGTCTACAGAGCTCACCGTCTACAGAGCTCACCGTCTACAGAGCTCACCGTCTACAGAGCTCACCGTCTACAGAGCTCACCGTCTACAGAGCTCACCGTCTACAGAGCTCACCGTCTACAGAGCTCACCGTCTACAGAGCTCACCGTCTACAGAGCTCACCGTCTACAGAGCTCACCGTCTACAGAGCTCACCGTCTACAGAGCTCACCGTCTACAGAGCTCACCGTCTACAGAGCTCACCGTCTACGGAGCTCACCGTCTACGGAGCTCACCGTCTACGGAGCTCACCGTCTACGGAGCTCACCGTCTACGGAGCTCACCGTCTACGGAGCTCACCGTCTACGGAGCTCACCGTCTACGGAGCTCATCGTCTACGGAGCTCATCGTCTACGGAGCTCATCGTCTACGGAGCTCATCGTCTACGGAGCTCATCGTCTACGGAGCTCATCGTCTACGGAGCTCATCGTCTACGGAGCTCACCGTCTACGGAGCTCACCGTCTACGGAGCTCATCGTCTACAGAGCTCACCGTCGACGGAGCTCACCGTCGACGGAGCTCACCGTCGACGAGCCTGTCGTCTACGGGGCCCACCGTCGACGAGCTCACCGTCGACGAGCCTACCGTCGACGAGCCTACCGTCGACGAGCCTACCGTCGACGAGCCTATCGTCGACGAGCCACCGTCGACGAGCCTACCGTCGACGAGCCTACCGTCGACGAGCTCACCGTCGACGAGCCTACCGTCGACGAGCCTACCGTCGACGAGCTCACCGTCGACGAGGCCACCGTCGACGGGACATATATCGTAGACGAGCCTACCGTCGACGAGCCACCGTCGACGAGCCTACCGTCGACGAGCCATTGTCGACGAGCCTACCGTCGACGAGCCACCGTCGACGATGCCACCGTCGACGAGGCCACCGTCGACGGGACATATCGTAGACTAGCCTACCGTCGACGAGCTTACCGTCGACGAGCTTACCGTCGACGAGGCCAACTGTCGAAGAAATTACCATCGACAAAAACTCCCAGTGGTCTACGAGCCTGTAGTTGACAAGAGGGCACTGTCCTCACTGTCGTCGACGCATACCTGGAGGCGTTGTCGCTGCAGAGCAAAAGTGATGGCAAAGATTGTCGTCAGAGGATACATAGACCGTATCGTCGACAAGCTGGCACATTTTCACGTAGAAAAGTGCGCAGTGTGAGTCTAGACGCCTGAGAGTAAATCTCGTGGGCGTAGATGTGGGAGGCAGACTCAAAGAAGGCCAGAGACCCCTTAATTGTGATTTTACTTCAGCTGGTGAAGTAGAGGAGAAGCATCACTTAAAACGTGAATGTGCAGGACAAACAACAAAAATTCCTCCCACATCAGAAGGGGGGTACAGTCTAAGCACAAGAACAACCCCTTCTCCTCTTACCATGTCAGAGACAAGCAGAGTGTTTCCATATACTCTTCATGAGGGTTCACAGGAAAAGGTCACAGTTTCCTACAAGTGACACAGGGTCTGAACGTAGACTTCATGCAAGAAGACAGTACAAAACTGTGATATTAAGAAGAAGAAAATTGAAGAAAATTGAAGAAAAAAAACTGAGCAGAGCTCAGGGAGACTCCCTTCACACGACGTGCGGTAGAAAATCTGAGGTGCTGAGCTCTGAGGAGAAGGTTCTAGAGGGTTGCTGGCGCCTGATTGGCTGTAGTTTGGACCAACATAATGACAATGATAGACTGCAAATGGTTTTTTCCTTTTCCATGCATTCCTATGTAGAAATATGTGTAGGCTTGTTATGCCTTTTTTCTATTACATATTTCAGGTTTTATGTTACATATATATATATACAGTATATATTATTGCTATTTTATTTACCGTGGGACTCCCACTCCGACGACGGGGGATATTCAAGCATGTGAATCTATGAAAGACACCCCTAATACTGGAGAAATTGAGACAGCATAATCCTCGCCTCGGTGTACTTGATAGAATCTAACATTCTTGTCGCGATAGCTGGAACATTTTGTATCCCTGATATAGCTGCCAACCATGTGCTATGGTGTCAGTTTAAACTTGAACTCTTTCAAACACTCAGATGGGCAGTATCAGTAACAGATTCAAACTAGCAATAGTTTACAGAATTGAACATGGTTACAAATGAGGTTTCTTGTTGGCTAGGGTATGCACCTAAGCAAGCAGAACCCACCACTCTAGTCCGGGCAAGGGAGTTACACACTGAAGATAAACCCTGCTCACCCCCTTGGTAGCTTGGCAGACCAGTCAGTCTCATCCCATAGGCAATGTGTAAAAAGTTTGCACAACACACTCACACATAAGTGACACTAGGCAAACCACAAAAGAGACTCCACAAAAGGTTATATTAAAATATCTTTTGTACTATCCATAAAATGACATTAGATCACAATCACATATCACTATGCCATCAGGCACTTGTCATGACTTCACCGGTATTACATAATAAACCACTTTGCCAATCGGGCAGTTGTCATAAACATCACAGTTAGGGCGACCAGTAACTACTGATAGGGTCACGCGTAGTATAAATCATTATGCATAGACATCATCAGCAGGGCACTATAGTCAATACTTAGTGCACACACTAGGAAATCACTTCACTGTGAATATCCCTGCACCAGGCAACTTTGCATCAGCGCACAACACCTATAAAGTTTCCAGAGGTCGACATCCCATCGGTTAGGACAATAAGAGCTGCCCCTGCGCTCCTACGACAAGGCCAGCAGCATGTACCAATGCAGTAGTCACACTTTAACAGGAATACACATTACCACTAGCGCCTGCAACGCTGTACATAGACACACGCAGCGCAGTGGCGGGCACGGCTTCACTCTCGGTGAAGCAGCCACAGTATTCCTCCTGAATGCGGGCTCTTCTCAGGCTCACCTTTGCGTGGCCGCCCAGGAGTATGTTTCACCAAGTGGGTTTCGTCACCAGCAGCTGCCCACGATCATGCGAAGCAGCCATCGTCACCAGCATGGTATCCCTGTCTCCCTAACAGAAAATTCACAGTGGGAGCGGCCTGCCAACTCGTGGTGCCATCCTTGCTCCTCGACTCACCTCTGAGTTACTGGCAGGCCACGGGAGGGTTCTGATGGGGCCCAGACGGGACAGGAAAGCAGAGAGCCAAGTCCCCCTACTCTACTTTTTTGGCTCACTTTCGGGAACACAGTCCCACTTGGCCCGCCCACATCCAGGCTTGGCCACCTGGGCCGTCACTTCTGCCTGACTTCTGGCTGCAGCGGGGGCATCCTGCTGGCTTCGTTCTCTGGCGGCCGCTTCAGGTGGCAGCTCCTGCGTTGTCCGGGCAACCGTCAGGGGCCGGGCTCAACTCTCTTGTCGTGCAGCACCTCTCAGGCTCCCGCGAAGACAGCAGGACTCTGCCCAGAAGTGGTAAGAAGGGCAGGGCGGCAGTTTTATATTCCTCACACTATTGGTGCTCGAAGCAGGACATCCCACAGAACCACACAGGCAGTTAGCGCTGCCGGAACACACAATCGCTCTTCACACACTTAGTCTCAGATCGCGGGAATAACTGGTAGTGCTCCACAAGCACCTTCAACCAGCCACAACAGCGCTCGCGAGGTGCTATATTTATCCAAGATAAGGGGGCCCACCAGCCCGGTGCTGGGTAGCAGGCCAGCACAAGTGTTTCTCAGGGCAGCGCTACAGTTCTTCTTCTAGCCAAACGGGTAGCAGGTCAGCAGCCCAGAGGAGTAAAGTCCCAAGGCGATTCCTCCTAGTAGTCCTCTGGCCAGGTGCAGTCCATACAGTGTCTTTCGTCCTTTACACTCGGTCACAGCCCCTTTACTATAGTCCAAATGTATTTGCGCTGGGGTCACTTAAAAATACATCTACAAGTGCACAACACCCCCCATTCACAGTCTAAGCATTGGCCACAGACACACCACAGGGGGGCGGAGCCAGCTTTGTCGAAGGCATGCATAGCCCTAATTAAGGTACAACTCCTCCCACCACTCCAAATGCAGACCAGGCCTATTCAGGTGCAAGGGACAACTCCTTCCGCTACTCTAAATACAGCCAAGGTCTATTCAGCCTAGCGCTGAGTCACCCAGGCAGGGCAGGACGCACCTCAACTCCATCCCCCCCTCCGCATCCCCCTCCAAAGGCCTGGCTGGAGTGAAAGCACATCCCCTCTCCCCTGTCAGTCAGAACCAGGCGGTCAATACACATCCAGGCAGGGCACAAAGACACATAGCACACACATACCCACTTCTAAAAGTGGCATTTCTAAAATAGTAATAATAAATCTGCTTTAACCAATAAGCACGATTTATCACTTCTATTCCAAACATACCAAACATGGTAGCGATACCCCTCATGCAGGAATTACCACTGAACCACATACCCCATGCAAACCTATGAGAGGACAGCCTCATAGCAGCGAGAAGCCAAATAGGCTGTTTATCACTACCAGGACAGGCCACACAATTAAGGCACATGTCCTACCTTTCAGCTACACCGCACCCTGCTAGCTAGGGCCTACCTTAGGGGTGACTAATATGTAGTAAAAGGAGAGTTGCAGATGTGGCAACCACTTTATATGCCATGTTACAGCGACAGCAAACCGTGTGCGGGACCTGCAGTGGCAGAGGCCTGAGACAGGTTTGAAAGGCTACTCGGGTGGGTGGCGCAAGCAGCGCTGCAAGCCCACCAGTAGCATTTCATTTAATGGCCCTGGATATATGGGATACCACTGTACAAGGGACTCACAAGTAAATTAAATATTACAAACAGGCGTAGACCAATCTTACCAAGAGAGAGCACATGCACTTTAGCACTGATCAGCAGTGATAAAGTGCCCAGAGTCATAAAACCACCAACAGCATGTCAGAATAAACAGAGGGGGAAGGCAAAAAGTTCTGGGATGACCCTGCAAAAAGGGCCAAGTCCAACAAACATGGATCATTATTAAGACCTAAAAGTTCACCTCAAAGAACAGGGAGGTCGGAGGGTGGTAAGAAATCTGTGGTCACAGAGTATCCACCAAAAATAACATCACCAAAACGATGTAGCTTGTTCTACTGACGGATATTTCTAACCACAGAACCCTCCACATTTTGAAAATATACAAGTACGGTATTTGACCGAAGTATCGGGCTAGAAATAATATGTAACAATAATATTGTTGCATTTCTATTGTGACATCAAAAATATAGCGTTGTTTTTAATATGGTTGTAAATAATATAAGCTTGAGGTGCCTGCAGGGATGAACTGCACCACCTATTTTACAATGGGAGCATGCATTCCGGTCAGAATACAAGCTTCAATTGTAAAGTATAGGCATGCGACCAAACAGTGTTTGGTCGCATCCTAATTAGTTGGTCAGGACCACTGACTGGGTGTCGTCGATCCCTTGACCGAGATGATGTTTGACATCGTAATAGGTACGTGGTTGTATAATGTTTTTATACTGAAGTATTTTAAGTTTTTTATGTTTGAATGTTAATGTTACGATGTATGGAATTATGTGGGTATTTGAAATACTGGTTTAAGTTGTTTTTTTTAACAGTTATAGTAAAATACATTTAATCTATAATTTTAAATGGTGGTCCTGTTATTCTTTCACCTCCGACCCCGGCTGTGATGGCACATTTTCTGAATTGGGCATCGTGTGTGCTTGGCCAAATGGTGCACCTCATTTCGGGTTGCTTACCAGTTCCTGGTTACCCATCGCAGGCCGAGCCAGGGCCTGGCACCCGTGTACTAGTTATCAGCTCTCCTCACACAAACAGCTGGAGTGTTCGTGAACTCACCTCAACCACTCTAAGGGAGGGGGGATGAGGGGGTGGACACCTCAGTTCATTGGCCCGGCTGTCAAGGGGCAACAGCACCATCTTATGATCACAAAATCAAGGTCACAATATTTATTATGGGATGGCCAGTTCTAGTTCTGTAAACGACCTTCCGAGTTCCTCTAACATGAATGAATATCATGTCTGCAAAATAACAAAAGTTAGAAAAATGTAGGTGACACCAACTTTGTTTAGTATGGCCTGTCACTGTATGGTATGGACTATCATTGTATAGTAATGTATGGCCTGTCATTATATAGTATGGTATGGTAGGATCGGTCATTGTATGGTACAGTATAGAAATGGAGAGCTGGGTCAAGGACTGCAGGGAGGGCTTAGAGGCACAAGGATGAAGGGGGAGAAAAAAGGAATAGATACAGGTAACACAGACGGAGAGAGCGGGAGAGAGAGCGGAGAGAGAGAGAGCGGGAAAGAGAGAGAGAGGGCAACACGAAGAAATATTATGTCTGCAATACAACTACCAGATGAAAAGTTAGAGAAATGTCAGTGACATGCGCATAGAGTTTTGCGACTCGCTATTAGGAAGGGACGTTCCCTTACTAATAACGAGCGCAACCCCATGTAAGAATGTTTTGAGTCTGCAATTGTGGGCGCAAAACACTTGCAAATTACCACCCTCTTCAAGAGGGTAGTAATGTACTCGCAAAAGGGAAGGGGTCCCAAGGGGATCCCTTCCCCATTGCAAATGCAGTAGAAAATATATTTTAAGGGGTGGCAGTGGTCCTTTCAAGAAAACGTTTAAATGTTGTTTTTTTTTTAAATGCATCTAGTTATCCTTTAAAAAAAACAGACGGCATAAAAAAAAAATAAAAAAAACCTGCTTTATTTAAAAGCAGTCCCAGACATGGTGGTCGGCTGAGTCCAGCAGGCCACCATACCTGGGAGGGCCTGCCATTCCCAATGGGGTCGCAAATTGCGAGAGGCTCATTAATATTCATGAGCCTCTCAATTTGCGAGCCCATTGGGAATCGCTAACAGTGTGAAATACACTGTTGTACATTGGAATAGCGCCTCCTAGTTGCAAAAAACCAACAATTTGCGAGGCGCTATTTCCACGGTCATACATCTGGTCCCTTATGTGTCCGCTCCTGATGGACAAGTTACTTACCTTCTCTTAGCCTTCAGAAAGGCTGTCAAAACCCATCTTTTTCAATAACAGTTCCACTCTCTGCGCCTCTTTTTCTCTGTTTACTGTCTGCTCGCAGCGCCGGGGTGCCCCTTGGCTGGGGCAGCCGTGCGCTATACAAGTCACCAGAACATAACATAACATAACCTTCGGTAAGGCCTTTTCTGGTGGAGACATGATCTAGCGCAGATTCCTTACCTTTGAACTTCCAGGCAACACGATGGACCTGGAAGATTTTTCTTAGCAGTACCCCTGTGCGCCAGTGGATGGCGAAGGTTGACTCTGTGTGACGTCATCGTAATTAGGTAGGGAATCTGAGGCTACATTATGTCTCTACCAGATAAGGAAATAAGTAACTTGTCCATCTGATAAAGACATCTAGCTGCAGATTCCTTACCTTTGAACAGATACCCAAGGAATACCATCCCCGGTATAAAAGTTTTAAACCAGAACATCCTGCAGGACAGATCGGTCAAACAGGCCTTCACTGCGAACATGAGAATCCAGGCAGTGGTGTCTGGCAAACGTGTGCAGAGACGCCCATGTGGCAGCTTGTCAGATATCAGCGAACAGAACTCCAAGCTGAAGGGCTGTGGTAGCTGCCTTGCCATGGTGGAATGAGCCCTAAGGCCCTCAGGAAGCTGCTTCTTAGCCAAGGATATTTTTATACAGACGATGTCCCAACGGGAGATGATCCTCTTTTGTACCACATGCCCCTTCTTTGCTCCTACGCATTCAAAAAAGAGTTGGTCATCCACTAAGAACTCTTTAGTGTGATTGAGATAGAATGATAGCGCCCTTGATGTGTCCAGGCGGTGGAGATGCTCCTCTTCCTTGGAAGGATGCGGTGGTGCATAGAAAGTGGGAAGGGTAACTGATTGTCCCAGATGAAAGGGGTTACAACCTTGGGCAAAAATGATGCTCTAGTGGTCAGTACAACGTTTTCCGGAAAAACTGTCAGGTAAGGAGGCGGTCATGACAGTGCCTGCAGTTCACTCACATTCCTAACAGAGGTAATTACCACCAAGAATGCTGTTTTTATGTTGAGCAACCATAAAGGGCAGTTGTGAATTGGCTCAAACGGTACGCACATCAAGAAGGTGAGGACCAAAATAAGGTCCCATTGTGGAACTAGAAAAGGAGAAGGGGGAAATAAGTGGGTTAACCCCTTTAAAAACCTGCCGCAGAGGGGAGTTAAAAAGTGAAGGCTGATCTGGTAGCCGAAGAAAAGCGGAGAGGGACAAAAGATAGCCCTTCAGAGTGGCCAAGGCAGAACCCTGCTGGGCCAAGGAAAGGATAAACAAAAGGAAGAGAGGAAGGCAAGGGGTCAATGGCCCTTTCTGCACAATATTTAAATAAAAAATGTGTTCGATCAGCAGGTGTATACCGATTTCGTGGAGGGACGCCTGGCTGCCAGAATAACCTTACAGACTTCAGACGAGATGTCAAAAGCTGTCAACTGTTGCCACCCAATCGCCACGCAAGGAGGCATAGAATAGACAGGTTCAGGTGGAGGACCCTCCCCTGCTGCTGCAACAGAAGATCAGAGGATCAATGCTCAGGTCTAGAAGCTTGGAATACCAAACTCACTGTGCTCAGTCCGGAGCCACAAGAATAACTTGTGCCTTGTTGCTCCTGATCTTCTTAAGCACTCTGGGCAGGAGTGGTATGGGTGGAAAGGTGTATAGGAGGCCTCAGCTCCACACATGGAGAAAGCATCACTGACGAGAGCGGCCTTGGAAACTCTAACACGCAAAACTGATGACATTGCATGCTCTCCTCGGAGGCGAACAGATCTAACCAAGGCTCTTCCCACCGCTGAAAGAGACCTTGTGCCACCTCTGGATGGAGACGCCACTCATGATCCTCAAGGCAAATTTGGCTGAGTTCGTCCGCCCTGGTGTTTAAAGAACCGGCCAGGTGTTGAACCACCAGGGAAATATGCCCTGTTGTTCCAGCCAAGTCCAGAGACGCAGGGCCTCTTGGCAAAGTGTCCACGACCCCACTCTGCCCTGTGTTTTGCAGTACCACATTGCGGTAGTGTTGCCCATGAACACTTGTACGAGCCTTTCCTATATCGATGGCAAAAAGGCTTTCAGTGCTATTCAGATTGTCTGACGTTTCAACAGATTGATATGGAGCTCGGGTTCCACCGGAGACCAGAGTCCTCTGATCTCCACCTCCCCCAGATGGTCACCCCATCCCAGAAGGGACGCATCAGTCACTACTGTGAGCTCTGGGTGGGGAAGGGAGAGGGTCTGCTCTTGAACCAATCGCAGTCTGTCAGCCACACTGCAGGTCTCTCGCAGTGTCCTCTGAAATCTGAACCAGGTCAATGAGATTTTTCTCGATGCTGTGCCCATTGGGACTTCAGGTCCCTCTGCAGAACCCGCATGTGCCACCGTGCATGGGTCACTAGCATGATGCAGGAGGCCATGAGGTCTAACAGACTCCGAGTCAGTCTCACTGAAATCCAGGATAGAGGCTGAAACATCCGTATCATAACCTGAATATCCTGGACTCGCCATTCCGAAGGATAGGCCTAAAAGTGAACGGTGTCCAGAACTGCTCCAATGAAAGGGAGTGTCTAAGAGTGAGCCAGGTGTGACTACGGCACATTGATAGTGAACCCCAGCTAATGCAGGAGACTATCCATAGTCTGGAGGTGGGAAACATCTGTTTGGGAAGAGCCTGCCTTCAACAACCAGTCGTCAAGATAGGGGAAGACTGGAACCCCTGATCTACGCAGATGGGCTGCGACCATCGCCATAACCTTTGTGAACTTCCAAGAGGCGCTGGCGAGGCCAAAGATTAGCACTGCAAATTGAAAGTGTTTGTGGCCCACCATAAACCGCAGTTAGTAACAATGTGCAGGCAGGACAGGGATATGAAAATAGGCATTTGTGACGGGGTGGAGCAGGACAGAAATGAGACTTACTGGAAAACGACCACACAGATAAAACCAGTACCGTCTCCCCTCTTTTCCCGCAGCAAACCGAGAACTGGAGGCATTCCGACCAGGTGATGGTTTCACCCAGCCTGGAAGGGGAACACGGTTTCTATAATTGGGCGGAGTTGGAGCAAAGTCCCGCCCCCGGTCCTGATGAGGAAGAGGAAGACGCCGTAAATTGCGGAAGAGAAGACTCATCGGTGTGTTGTACACCCGGAGAAAAGACTGACGGGAGCGGAGGTAAAAAAGTGGAGGACAGCGTCGAGAGAAGGTGCAGCGAACAACAGGCAGCAGAGGCGAGCCAGCGAGCAGAGAAGACAGGAGGCCAACGACAAGGCGCTTCGCTCAGCCACGCTTCAAGGGAAGCGTGGCTTTCCCAGGTACGTGCACGTATCTCAGAGTGGGCGGGCAGGAAAGGGGTTCAACCACCCTGAAGCAACACTCGACCGTTCCTCTCACTACCTTCCCCTCACAACTTCGGCACTTCGCTATAGCCTTTTTAGTTTGCTTAATGCTTTTGTGCACGTGTGAATCCCTCACTCCCGTTTCCATGAGATTGTTGTAAATATCGAACACCAGACAGAAGCAAGTCCGTTTTTCTTTTTATGTTTGGAACGACAACCCGACCGAGACCTCAACCCCCACCAGCACCCTGGATAGGAGAAGAAGCGGACTGGACCTCTGGAAGGAGCGTCTTTCCCCAGCCAAGAAGGACTCAGAAACCCCTCTACCTTACTATAAAAGCATAGTGCGGCGAAGGCGTTAACTTATACCAATAAAACCCAGTCTACCTTCACATCGTGTCCCCTCAAGTCATTCCAGATCGCCACAAGTGGTGGAGAATGTGGGCACTGAATTAACCACCTGTACACCCAAGATGGAAGACCTGCTACAACACCTGGTCAAAGGACAGGAACAATTAGGATGGGCTGTTGAGCAACAGTTAAGCTCAGCCCAAGCCGACAGGGAGACATTGAAGAACTCCATAGCGGACCAACTAGAGGGCTTACAAAACCTAATAACAAATCCAGCCGCCCCTACCGCTAGAGAGTCTCGCAACCCACATCCTTCAGGGGTCTCCCTACAGAAATACACACCAGGGGAAGACCCCGATGCGTTTTTGGTTAATTTCGAAAGAGTCGCTCTGGCTTGTGGGTGGCCACTAGAGAAATGGCCGTTTTTCTTGGCCCCCCTTCTCACTGGGGTGGCCCAAGCGGCTTACCAGGTCGCAAACCCTACAGGCAACACTCCCTACGCCACGATTAAAACCATCATATTGGATCACCTCGGTTTAGATGCAGAAGCCTACTGAGTGCGGTTCAGGAAAGAAAGGGGAACAGCTGGGGAGAATCCTAAGACTCTGTTTTTCCGCTTGAAAATGGCCGCTTACTCCCACAATCAGTTCCAAAGAGGAAATCATGGATAAAATCTATTTGGAACAATACTTAGAAGCCCTGCCCTACGGAACCCAGAAGTGGTTAAGGCAACACTCTAACCTAACGACCGCCCAGGCTATGGAAATAGCCTCCACATTTGCCAGGGCTCAACCTCGGTTGCAACCTTGGAAGATGGAAAAGCCTTCCAAAACCCCACTCAAGGTAGCGAAGAAACCCCGCCAGCAACCAGAGGCAAACATACTACGCCCTTCAAAACCCGAGATCCTCAGTTTCAAAGGCCCTCAGTGTTTCGAGTGCGGTGCCTGGGGGCATATAGCGCGACTGTCCACAGAGGAGAAGTTCGAAAGAACCCATGGAAGCAGGGTACCTGCCCAAGACCGTCCTATATTCGGCCGAACTTGGAGGAGCTTATCATGTAAGTGTAAGGGTGAATGGGGTGAGGATTAAGGCCCTCCTAGATTCGGGGTGCAAGCAATTCGTGATTCAAGGGGTTTTTGTACAGTCCCATCAGGTAATTCCCAATACCGTGGTGTATATAAAGTGTGTACATGGAGATGTCAAAAGCAATCCAGTGGCACACATACCCCTAGTCTTAGCAGAGGGAAAAACCTTGGTGGTACGAGTAGGGGTTTTAGAGACACTCCCAGAAGAAATAATCATAGGGACTGATAACCCGCACTTCCTGGACTTTTTCACCCAGACCATAAAGAAAACCGACCCCAAAGAGCCCTCGTCCCTACCTTCTTTAATATCACCAAATCCGTGGACACAGATAGGAGCTTTAGGTTTGCTCAAAGTAACGACGCTACGCTATTTCATGCCTGGGAGCAGGCTCATTATACTCAAACCACCCCTGACGCCAGGTACCCAAAGTTTGTGATTAAGGAAGGCCCACCATACCGGCAGGCGAGTCCAGATGATCCCCTCCAACTCCTGGTCCCGACCTCATTTAGGGAACAAATAATGTTCTACTCTCACACCCATCTTCTAGCAGGGCACACTGGTAGCGAAAAGAAAACTCAGAATGTCTTGAGGTATTTTTATTGGCCAGGCATGTATAAGGACATTAAAATCCATTGCCAGGCCTGAGACGTCTGTCAAAAGAAAAATACTCATAGACCACCTGCAGTACCCTTGCAACCGTTGCCAATAATAGGGACCCCTTTCGAAAGAGTAGGGATGGACCTGATAGGACCCCTCCCTAAAAGCCGTCGGGGGTATCAGTATGCCCTAGTAATAGTAGACTACGCCACTAGATTCCCAGAGGCATTTCCACTAAAAGTCCCTACCTCCAAGGTCATAGCAGAGAAGTTCCTTGAGCTGTTTTCTAGGGTAGGATTCCCAAATGAGATCCTAACGGATCAAGGCACCCCCTTTATATCTCGCTTAATGCGGGAGGTGTTCAGACTACTGGACCTTCACCAGATACGGACGTCGGTATACCACCCGCAAACTGACGGACTAGTGGAACACTACAATGGAACCCTCGAGGCTACCCTTAAAAAATGCTTTCAGTGAACGGAAGAGAATGGGACCGCATCCTTCCATTAGCCTTATATGTGATCAGAGGACAAACACAAAGTTGTTTGGGATGTTCCTCCTTTGAGATGCTATACTGACGCCAACCCAGAACCTTACTCGACATAACCAAGGAAGTCTGGGAAGCAGAAGGAACAGGAGAAGAGAAAAGCTTATTGGAGTATAGTCAGACCCTTAAAAACAACACAGGAAAAATAAGGGAGCTAGCCTACTCCAATCTAGAAACCAGCCAGAAAAGACAAAAGGAGTGTTACGACAAAGGAAAAAAATGGAGGCGACTTGCAGTGGACGGCTGGGCTCTGGTCTTATTGCCCTCTTCCACAAAGAAATTCCAATAAGAATAGAAAGGACCATATAAATTGGCTGACACTGTGGGGAAAACGACATACAGGTTACAGATATCCCCCCGAAAGACACAGACCTACCACATCAACACATTGAAGAAGTGGATCGGGCCTCCCCCTAAAGCCAATCACCTCACCATACCCACAAGGGCATGATCTACCTCAACAATAGAAGAACTAGTGGTCAATGAAGACCTTAGACAAACAGAGAAAGAGAGCCTACATAACATCCTGCTTCCTTTTGCGCCGCTTTTTTCGGATCTGCCAGGGAAGACCATGATGATAGAGCACCTATCAAAGCCCTTCCCCCGAGATCTGGCAAGCCTTCAACACCCTAAAAAGAGTCATCACCACCACTCCGGTGTTGTCTTCCCCCTGACTTCACAAAGCCCTTTATCCTTCACACCGACGCATCTGACTATGGGGTGGGGGCCGTTTTGTCACAGATGTCCCCGGATGGGGTAGAGCATCCCATACTATACATTAGCAGAAAACTCTTTCCCCGGGAGCTGAAGTACCCGACAATAGAGAAAGAATGTCTCGCAGTGAAATGGGCCGTAGATAAGTTAAGATATTACCTCGAGGGACACCCATTCACCCTTTACACCAATCATGCTCCACTACAATGGATGAGCCGTTACATCTCCCACGATCCCAGAGTTCTACGATGGTTTTTGACACTCCAACAATTCTCCTTCAAAGTCTGTCATAGAAAGGGGGCTGATAATGGCAGTGCTGACTTTCTTTCACGTTTCCCACTCCCCGATCGGGAGATTCCAGGGGGAGTGGTGTGTGACGGGGTGGAGCAGGACAGAAATGAGACTTACTGGAAAACGACCACTACAGATACAACCAGTACCGTCTCCCCTCTTTTGCCGCAGCAAACCGAGAACTGGAGGCATTCCGACCAGGCGACGGGTTTACCCAGCTTGGAAGGGGAACACTGTTTCTTTAATTGGGTGGAGTTGGAGCGAAGTCCCGCCCCCAGTCCCGACAAGGACGAGGAGGACGCCGTAAATTGCGGAAGCAAAGACTCACCGGTGTGTTGTACACCCGGAGAAAAGACTGACGGGAGCGGAGGTAAAAAAGTGGAGGACAGCGTTGAGAGAAGGTGCAGCGAACTACAGGCAGCAGAGGCGAGCCAGTGAGCAGAGAAGCCAGGAGGCCAACGACAAGGCGCTTCGCCCAGCCACGCTTCAAGGGAAGCGTGGCTTTCCCAGGTACGTGCACGTATCTCCGAGTGGGCGGGCAGGAAAGGGGTAAACCACCCTGAAGCAACACTCGACCGTTCCTCTCACTACCTTCCCCTCACAACTCCGAGACCTCAACCCCCACCAGCACCCTGGATAGGAGAAGAAGCGGACTGGACCTCTGGAAGGAGCGTCTTTCCCCAGCCAAGAAGGACTCGGAAACCCCTCTACCTTACTATAGAAGCATAGTGCACCGAAGGCGTTTACTTAAACCAATAAAACCCAGTCTACCTTCACTTTGTGTCCCCTCAAGTCATTCCAGATTGTCACAGCATCCTTTAAGTCCAACGCTACCACTCAGCCAGTCTCCCGTGTCCAGAGCAGACAGGACCTGAGCTAGGGTGAGCATCTTGAACTTCTCCTTTTTGAGGAAGAAGTTGAAAGCTCTGAGGTCTAGGATAGGATTGTAGGAGAGTAGGGTCTGCAATCCTATGGTCACCCCATATTTTTGCTTTTTGCTTCACTGGTTTACGACTTTCCCTGGCTGTGGGCCTGCTAATCAGACCCACAGCCTAGCTGTTCTCTCTCTAAATTGACATCAATGTACTTTAGGTGCATTTACCAATTGGTATTGGGTCACTCTTATAAGTCCTTGTACAGTGTACCATAGGTACCCAGGGCATACGTGAGCCCAAGGCCTACCAGGGGCTGCAGCATGTATTATGCCACCCCTGGCTGGCCATCCAAATCTGACACAACTGGCTGATCAATCAGCTGGGGCAAGGTGGTGTAATCACCCTTTGCTTTAGATATAGTATACCTAGATCTAAACCTAAAATGGACACATATACTCCTATAAGTCACTCCTATGGCAGGCCTTAACAATCCTGGAGGCAGAGTGCTTGGAATTATGTGAGATAGTGCTCTGGCATGAGCCGAGCCTGTCTACAGCTTTCGGAACCAAGTCCTTTAGCTGTTTCCATGATAACGCTATACCATATACTCTTAAGTGCATTATAACCTCGCGGTTATTGCTAACTTTGGCATAGCATTATCAAAACAGGTCGAGTAAGGTGTCATACGAGTTGGAATACTACCCCCTCTCCAATTCTGGCGATGGTGTAGCATTCCACCCTTCTAGAGGGACACGACATGTACCTAACTGTGAACCCCGGTTAAAGTTAACTCTAGCCTCAGCATCACAAAATGGATGCTGCCACCGCAGACACAAGTCTGACCTCCTGCTGCTGAGAGTCCTTCCAGTGAGGGAGGCTTGGACAAAGGGTTTCCTGCCTTGGGAGGTGCTAGCACCACCCCAGACAGGATTTTGTGTATTAGGTAGGACCGGGCTGAAAGGAATGAGACATGCCTGGGGCACACAAGGTGCCCTGTGCATACACCGGTTCAAACCAGTTGCTGGGGCACTCCAGCCCCAGCTCTGGCGCGACACCGGACAAAGGATAGGGGTGTAACCACCCCCCTTCCTGGTCCCACCCATAGGAGGGACCTAGTGATAGTACAGCCCCCTTTAGCAGGATAAAGGTAGGAGCTGGTCCCATTCCAAATCAGATTAATCCTGAACTGAAACTCTACAAGAAGAAACTCTGGACTTCGACTTTCTACACAGAAGACTGAAGAAATCTCTCTTGTGGGCAAGGTGTGTCCACCCTGCACAAGCAGGCACCATCAGCGTCCAGCGGCTTCACTTTGTCATCTTCCCTCGAGGATCCAGACTTCAGAGCCCGACGAGACCCGGATTCCCAGACCTCTCCGACCTCTACCTACATCTGCAGCACAGCTGAGATCCGTGAGTGTGACGAGACACGTAGGACCGGCCATCTTGGAGAAACTGCACTTTGCTTCCAGCACGACTTCTGAGATAACCTCGACGAAGTGCTTTGGGGACTGAGAAGCCCCAGCCCCGAGCAGCTCCTGCACCGAAGACCAGCCCTCCAGCATCCACGAGATCTGCGTGGGGCCCTTCTGCTTGTTTGCTGCTCAACGTGTTGTCTGGTCACTTGCCGGCTGGCTAGTGGCCTCCTAGGCGACGATCCACGACATCATCACTGCTGGTCTGGTTGCTCCAGACTGGCCCTTGCTTCCTTCCAAAAGAGAGGCATCCCGGACCCTCCTGGTCCGCACCAGACGTCTTTTCCACTCACCGCGTGGGTTGCCTTTGCCAAGGCCTGTTGACTAAATCCGAATCCGACACCGCCGACAGCGAGAGCCTGTGTGGGACAGCTCGTGCCTCCATCCTGGTCGTCGAAGACACCACCTGGTCCACGTGGCTGCAGAGTCAAGCGTCGACTCTTCACCTGATCGCGACGACAGCCTCTGGTTCCTTCCTGGTTCCACTCCAGTCACTGGCTAGTGACTGTGAACATTGTCCCCTCTGCTTTCAGGTCCTCTTCTTCCTCGATCCACCCTTGGGTCGCACCGGACATCTTCCTCCTGGTCGCCTGCAGCATCTTTTCTTTCAGGCTCCATAGACTTCAACGCAGAGACCCGACACGACTTCGCACCTATGCACCCGCAGCCCGTGGGTGAGGTAACAAGAGCATTTCGGTACTCATGTGTAGATTGACTCTCCTAGTGTCCAGTTTCACAGTCGTTTTAGTTCTAACTAGTCAGGATTGTCCGTACTCACCTTTTGCTTGAACTGTACTGTCCATAGACGTTGTTACGCATCATGCGTGTGAGTTCACACTCTGCACACGCGTTCCGTGGGCCTCCTATTACTTACCTAAAGTTAGGATAGTGTAGTCCCAGCGATCCTACAGCCTCTGGACAGCTCCATTCCTTTAATCGACTTCCTTATACCAATTGTTTAGTATATGGTTTGTTGCGCCCCTAGGGCAACATTGTAACTCGTGCAACTTAACGTATTTTCCTTAAGAGTCTTGTCATGTGCTTAGCCCTCTGATCTCATAAAGAGTTCAGAGGTGTTTGTTAGTTAATAAATATCTTGTTTATTTTCATAACTACCTGTGTGGCGTCCTTTCATTTGGTATTCAAGGGGTTATATGTGGTAAAACAGCTGGCTTCACATGCCAAAAGAGTTTAGCCTAAGACTGCTTTGTCCATGCTACCATTAGGATAGCTGGTCTATAAGGTTGACTTACAACCAATCACCATAAGGGTTGTTTGGACTGATACAAGGTGATCACTAGAACTAGTGAGCATCGGGGGCGGAGCTAGCCAGCAAGCGCAATGGACGCCTGAAGCCGGAGCTCCGCCGTGCACAGCACAATTATCCTGAATATACATTGAAAGAGCGACGATCGAGGCTGAATTCCAGCTCCCCCAGATGCCCTGAAGCGGGGTAGATTTGCGTCTCCCCGAAAGAAGTGAGGAAACGCATCCTGGACGGCGCCGCGGCCCGGCGGCACCTCTGACCTGGTAGGCCGTGAAGCCGCGGTCTCGCGCTCGCCTAGTACCCGGGCGACGTAGCGCGACGTGCGGCTGCCGGGGGAGGAGGGACCTGGAGCTCCGGCGCACGACTTGGCCGGCAAACGCGGAACACCGCGCATGAAGCGGCGAGGTAGGGGACGCAACTCAGGTCTCACACCTTGGTGCGGTCTCTCCGGCGCTGCGCCTCCAACCATCGTCGAGCGGAGTGTGCGCCTGGAGGCAGCGAAGGCTTCGGTTTCCCGGTGATTTACAGCGACGGCGAGGGCCTGTGACTCTGCAAGGTCGGGCCCCTGGGTGTTTGGGAGATGATAGCCCAGAGACCGACAAGCCACACCAACATTGACAACGTGGACGCCACGATCCCCCCCTGGGAAAAGACAAATAAGGCTGCATGGTACAAATAATCATAAGTGGCGCGAAAGTGAGCCGTACATAATTAATCGATATACGAGCGCCATTACGCTACCTGTGCTGAGAACTGGGGCTCGCCTGGCCTATGGTGGATCTCCTGACCGTGAAATCACTGGGTCACCTAGGGGGAAGACTATCCTTTCCCCCCCCTCTGAAGTTCACTCGACCGTTGGTTGCCGCCGGAAGGACCTCTGTGAAACCGGACGCACAAGGACGTAAGGCAGATGGCCTGTTCCTCAGCTGTTCTGATCTAGTGGAGTGCCTGGGTCCTGCGACACGGTACTCGACACACGAAGTATCGGGGGAGGTACGCAGTGCTCCCCTCCTGCATTCTGTGAGGCGCTCTTACAAAGGAGCAAGAAGCGCTACGAGCGACACCGAGGAGAGGGGGATAGCAGCAACACACCTGGAGTGCCCCGTAGCGCAGCGAACAGAACGCGTGATCTCCCTGAAGACGTGTGGGCTGCCAGCCACAAGATGGGCAAAGGCGATAGAACTCAGAGCAGACTGCCCTTTGAACAAAAAAGACTACAACAGCATAGCCCACTGCCAGAGGATGGAATGTAACGTGAACAGAGGAGGCCCAGGGGACGAGCTCGGACATTAAGGCCATGCTGCTTTCTATGGAGCAAAGTCTGCAGACTAGCATCTCTGCACTGGGCACCAAAATGGATGCCATGACATATAGAATGGACCGTATGGCGGAACGGCTGGATAAACACGCAGAACGACACAATATGGCAGAGAGAAGGATGACAGAAGTGGAAGAGGCGCAAACAGACCTGGACACAACGAATAAAAAGATGGAGAGGCTGATGCAAGTCCTACAGGACAAAACGGAGGATTTGGAGGCGCGGTCGCGGCGCAGCAACCTCCGCATCACGGGCCTTCCCGAGAGCACACACACGGGCCCAATGGAGCACTTTGTGGAAAAGCTACTCATAACACTCCTGGGAGAAGGAATGTTCTCGAACATGTTCACGGTGGAGCGAGCACACAGGTCCCTAGGCCCGCGCCCCAAGCGCCCCCTCGTCCCATAATAGCGAAGCTACTTAACTATCGAGACAGGGACACCGCGCTCAGATTAGCGAGGACCAAACAACCGCTGCAATATGAAGGGTCTGCCATATCTCTGTAAACCGATTTTACGGCGAAGGTGCAGGAAGAGCGCAAGCAATTTATTCCACACAAGAAACGTCTCAGAGAGATGGGCCTGGACTACGCACTGCTTTACCCAGCAAAACTACGTGTTAACAGACGTGGACACTCACACATATTTACGGATCCCAAAGAACTGCAACAAGCCATGAAACGCTGGTCGAGGGAACAGAATTCAGACAATGTAGAGAATCCGGAGGCGGGCGAGAGTGGCAGCCGTTTGGATGACCAGGACTGAGTTTATCATTGGCACGGGCACTTGTGGCAGCCGTTTGGATGACCAGGACTGAGTTTATCATTGGCACGGGCACTTGCTACACACCAGTGCAGTGGCTGGCGGATGGGGACTCCGAACGGCCCATCGGAGGAGGCGCAAGAGAGGACGATCTAAACTCCGAGGAATGAAGACTATTAAAGATAAGTGATTTGGAGCGCGGGAGGGGGAGGAGAGGTCTGAGGATCTAGACCACGGGTACTCAAAGTACGGCCCGCGGGCCGGCAGCGGCCCGGCAAGCCTTCCTTGGCGGCCCGCGGACCTTACTGACAGCATACCTGTGTTATTTGTATTTTTGAAAGTGCCAGCAAACACCACTGATTGCATCAGCACGGACTCGGAGAGACGTGCCAGGCGATTCGAGCGATATTCAGAGGGCAGCTGCAGGGGCACTAAGAAGAGGTGAACAAAGCCTCATTAACACTTAAATGGTCTTTTAAAGACCTGTTAAGTACTGGGTGCGGCTGTGTTCGTGCAGGGGAAGCTGCCTCATACCGGGCTGACGCGCAGAGTCAGGTGACAGAGGACATCAGGGACTGAGGAGGGGGAATGGGGGTTGAGGTGGTTTGTGCCCCTTTTGCTAAACATATTGACATTAGCATAAAGAAACAGTGACTATGCTCGGTGCCTTTGCAGGAACATTTACTGCTGGCTTTCATAGTTAATTAATCTCAACTTCACAGCAGGAATTTTTTCGAAGCACAGGCAAAATAAGATTTTGCGTTTGGGTACTCCCTTTGCCATGCAATCTGGTGCCAACTTGCAGTTACAAGCGGCCAGGCAGCTGCCTACAGTGGCTTAATGTATCCCCGGGACTGGTTAATTGTTCAAATATTGACATCTGAGAAATCGCGTCTGTGGCATGACAACATTTTACATAATATTGCTACAATTTAAATAGCATTGCTTCTTCCGAATGGTGAACTTACTAACCTTGATTCCATTCCTTCAAATTGGTCTGCCTTTTCTGCCCTTTTTTTCTCAGCTTCTTTCTATATGTATGGGTGCTGAATGCAAATTGCTGCCTGCCAGAATTAAAGACAATAAATCCTATTCCCTGCATTGCCACTTTAACTGCTGAAAAGATGCTAAAATAATCTGATATTTGTGATGCGGGTGATGAAGGGCAGCAGGGAGTGAGAGCCAGGTGAGATGGCAGAGGGTGACAGAGGACACCAGGGACTAAGGGGGGGTGAGGTGACATAGGGCAGAAAGGAGTGAGAGCCAGGTGAGGTGAGACAGATAGAGACAGAGACAGATAAAGACATTTACAGACAGATAGAGGCAGAGACAGATCGAGACAGGGGCAGATAGAGACTGGGGCAGACAGAGCTAGATAGAGACACGGACAGACAGAAACAGTTTGAGGCAGAGACAGACAGTGATAGAGAGAGAGAGACAGAGAGAAAGGGAGGGAGACAGAGATAAAGAGAGGGAGACAGAGAGAAAGAGAGGGCGACAGAGTGAGTGAAACCGGGGAGACAGCGAGAGAGGGAGGGAGGGAGAGAGAGAGACAGAGAGAGGGAGGGAGAGAGATAGAGAGAGGGAGGGAGAGAGAGAGGGGGAGGGAGAGAGAGAGGGGGAGGGAGAGAGAGGGAGGGAGAGAGAGTGAGGGATGTGTGTATGCAGGGTCTGTTGGCTCAGTGGACGAAGGCGTTGGCTGCATTGGCCTGTGTTCAACCTCATGGTCACAGTTTTTTTTTGTTGCTCTAGTCCTGCCCCCCTCCCCCACTGACCCCGCCCCCACCGGTGTGGCCCTCGGCCACAAACCACACTGTAAATTTGGCCCCTGAGAGAAAGTTTGTGAGTACCCATGATCTAGACGCATGATCTTTTTCCACTTTCCTTTTTTCACAAGTTCTAGTATTGGACACTTTGTACTGCTTTATTCTGAACAGGGGACATTGATCATGCAGTGATTTCTGCGCAGGGTGGAATAACTGGGGAGTGCATATTGCAAGCTAAAGAATAAGAAGACGTTGCTCTAATTACATGACCTGTGCATGGCGGGGGCGGGTGGAGGGCTAAACGAGAGATCTGAGATTTGGGTAGAGACTATGACTCGAGGCTACCTTGGCCCCTGCACGTTAAGCATGGTTGTGCTGTTGGTATTCAAAGTTGGGGTCCTGACATTGGGGAGGGGGGTGGGGGATAGACTTCTGACGGACCAGGTTGGGGTGGGTCTGCTGTGGGTGGAGAGGGGGGGCGCTGGAGAGGGAGGGGTAAAGTTTGAAGAATTAACGTTGGTTCCTCATGCTAGTAAGGTGAACATATGTTGCTCTGTAATGACTTACTGCTGTTACCCATCCCAATGGCTCAGATGACTAGTACCCCCGGAGTACATGCTGGTGATGCTATGGTAACCCTTAGAGCTTTAACTTGGAATATCAGAGGGTTAAACGATCACCGGAAACTGAGGAAGGTGTTGAATTATCTGCAGAGGCATCACATCGACTTCGCTCTCATTCAAGAAACACATCTCCCACTAACAAGTAAAATGCTACAAAGCAGGGGTTTATCAGGGAACACCACAGTGGTGGGGTTCACTACACATTCCAGAGGAGTCCTAACGTGGGTAAATCCCAGATCCTAGTTAGATTTGAGACTAGTGCAAGCAGACCCAGAGGGTAGATATCTCATTTCAAGATGCACGGGGAAGGGACATGTTCTTATTGTGGTTAACGTGTACGGCCCAAATTACGACTCCCCAGACTTTTACGAGAAGTTAGCAAGGTGCTGCCGAGAATATTCTACAGCACAGTTGCTATGGGGGGGCGACTTCAACCTAGTGATAGATTCGGAATTAGACAGATCTTCAGGTCCTCAGCGTAGACCCTCGGCAGCTGCGGTCACACTCCAGGCCGAGTTACTGACTTTAGACTTAGTTGATGTATGGAGAGGTAGAAACACCAATAGAGGGGGATACTCAGCATATCACGACATCCACACCAGGATTAACTACTGGCTGGCCTCCTTCTCAGTCTCTAGGCACATACTGTCATGTACAGTTTTATCACGTACCCTTTCAGATCACTCGCCACTACTACTGGTTCTGGAGACACCGATACTTCGGATTCCTCCCTTTACATGGCGTTTTCCCCCATACTCGTTGCAGGATGACGCCTTTAGAGGGGAACTGGCAGCGGAAATTGATTTCTTTTTTGAAACAAACATTGGTTCAGTTGATAGCTTCCAAACAGTGTGGGAAGCGTTCAAGGTATTCATCCGCGGGCTGGCTATGGCCAAACACTCAAGTGTCCTAAAAGCTATACGCCAGCGCTTGAAATACCTAGAGTCACAGTTGCCAGATCTAGAGAAGCAACAGCTGACCGACTCCGATCCCGCTATAGCAGATCAAATCAAGACCCTTATCGCAGAATTCAACGAAGAGGCAGATAGGGAAGTACGCCATATGGGGAAATATGCGACAGCGAGAACATACGGGGAAAGAGAGCATCCAAGTTCTCTACTAGCTAAAATGCTGCGCAACAGCAGGAGGACCCCAAAATTAACTGAACTAGAAACAGCTGCTGGAGACACTGTCACGACAGACAATGAGATTTTGAAGGAGTTTAGAGACTTTTATTCAGATCTGTACATGTCCAGGACGGAAAACCTGGAGGCTGACATGTAGGACTACCTAGAACACATACAACTGCCCTTCTTAACACAATCTGATCGCGAGTTCCTAATGTCCCCTATACATGAAGATGAGATATCGGAAGCATTAGCTAGCATGCGCGTGCATAGCGCTCCTGTGGCGGATGGCCTAACAGTGGGGTTCTATAAGGCGTTCAAAGACAAACTAATCCCGCATCTATCTTCTCTCTTTGATGAGGTGTGTGAGGATGGCTGTATGCCACAGTCAATGAGAGAGGAGTTAATAGTCGCTATTCTTAAGCCCGGTAAGCCCCCCAATGTATGCGGCTCGTACAGACCACTATCTCTGCTAAATGTAGATGCGAAGCTATACGCAAAGGTACTTGCCACACGACTGGCTCTAATAGCTCCAGAATTGGTGGCCCCGGAGCAGGCAGGCTGTGTGCCTGAAAGGAACTTAACCTACAATATTCGTACAGTGCTGGGGACCATTCAACATGTCAGGCAAGACACGAAAGTTGTTGCCATCTTCCTAGACATGGAGAAGGCTTTCGACTCCGTGGAGTGGCCATTCATGTTGCGGGTTTTGCTCTCTGGACTCAAGATAAATTGGAATAAGTCGGTGATGTTCCCGCTGACCCCGGTGACGAACCACTTCGAAATGGAATACCAGCTACATTGGTCAACAGACCTGGTGCGCTATCTAGGCATTATGATCCACTCGAACGCTGAGGTATTGGTCCGCGAGAACTACGGTGTGGCTTTCAGTAAATGTGAGGAAGATGTGGAGAAGTGGTGCAGACTCCCGCTATCCTTGATGGGTCGTATAGCCATCATGAAAATGGTGGTGCTACCCCGGTTCCTGTTTCTATTCAACAATTTACCCATCATACTGTCGAAAGCTTTCTTCAGGAACCTGACGAAACTCAAGGTTCGCTTAGCCTGGGGCGATAAGCAGCCGAGAGTGCAATGGACTAAGCTCACGCTTCTGTACGAATTGGGTGGCCTAGGAGCTCCAGACATGGCATGGAACGATATTACAGAGTGGCACAGGCCGCCCACTTGCATACGTGGATTCACGGAGAAGCAAACATTCCTCACGTGCGGATGGAACGACTATTCGCTGACCCTCTTCCGATACCTGCCACGATATGCACCCCCATGGACCGCAGGATTGGAGTGCTGGACTCGATCACGGCCACGAAATGCGTTGTTAAGGGCCAGAGAAGGAAACTTGATGTACTCCCCTTTAATGGCAGTAGAATGGGCCCTTGGCTACCACCTGTCGAGGAGAAGGGCGTGGTGCAGGAGCTGCATGAGCTGGGAATTAGGACGGCTGGCGAGCTGTTCGTAGATGGCAAGGCGAGAACTTGGGAACAGGTGGCCCAGGCATCGGACGGCACATCGCTGCTGCAGCGGTTCAGTTTCACAGAGTCCATAGTGCTCTGAAGGACGTTTTGGGTCCAGATCTGGAAGAGCCCCCGGAGCTTCCGGAACTTTCCCATGTCATTATAACGGTACAATCACGGAAAATGATAGCTCACTTATACAAAGCAATTACCCCGCACAGAGCTCAGGAACCCTCGAAAGCCAGGCTCGCTTGGCAGAGGGATTTACAGATCACTATAGATGACACCATGTGGAAATACTGCTGTACGAGCACCAGGAGGCTTTCCTTAAATGGACGAAACCGGTTGATCCACTTTAAATTTTTGCAAAGAGTGTACTACACTCCGGAATGACTGCACCGCTATGGTCTCAGGCAATCTTCTGAGTGTGAGAGATGCCATGCGCCTAACGCTGACTTCTTTCATTTGGAGTGGGGATGTCACAGAATACACCAGTTCTGGGAGGCGGTGATAGCGGAGATGGGAGAGATACTAGAAATTGAACTACCTGCGGACCCAGCCCTGGCACTGCTCGGCCACTCCAGAGGATTGCCAGTGGCGGTACGACGACTGACAGATATGGGCTTGTTGATGGCTCGACGAGTAGTGGCGCAGTGTTGGATGAGAGGTCCACCCCGACGAGGAAAAGGTGGGCTCGAGACATGCTATATTGCTGCACGCAATCGGAACACTATAGCGAGCTACTCCCTCCCACGAGCCGCCCGAAGAACTTCTGGAGTCTATATAATACCTTTAGGAGCACCAGAAAGGGCATTGCCGACACTCAGACTGACAGGCAGGCAGAGACACAATAGTGGCAAAGTAGACTGGAATTCACTTCTGCCCGCACTATGGGTAATATCCAGACGACCGGGCAGGGGGGCTGGCCAGGGGCTCCGTGGGATGTGGAGGGCAATGGATGACTGTGGCGTTACTTTCCCGCGAGGTTTGATGCATTTTCAGACTAGGCAGCTCTGAATGGGGAGGCACATTCATGACACACGAGGGTGGGTACTTACATAGCAAGGTAACACAAGGGCAGGCGCAACATCTAGTGTGACAAGTAGCAGACACGTAGGCTAGGTAACCAGTTAACCAGTTTGGGGGGGGGGGGGGGAGTTCAGGGGTATCATACTCTCGGGGGGGGGGCGGTAGTACTTAGGGGGTTATGCACTAGTGAGGGTTGTTTTTAGTCAAGAAAATACACCGCTGCCGTTCACGTACCAGAATATGAACTACACTGTACTGACATATTGATACCAAGATACCAAGTGACCTGGAATTACAGTGTGATCACTGTTATGCAGAATTATGATTTTGTTTCAGGAAAACGTACGCCGCCGGACCTCAGGGTTGTCGGCACTTTGGCTGTGTACCACCAAACTGTTCAGTAGCCTGGCCATTGGGATTGATACGCTGCCGGCCCTGGGGGTTGTAGGCTGCAAGCTGTGTATAAACCTAAGTACGCAAATAAAGGTGTTATAAATAAAAAAAATTAAAAAAGAACTAGTGAGCATCATATATCAGGCCAACTTCTCACAAGGATGAAGGCCATCGTCCTTCTGTGGGACCAGGAAATAGCAGGACAAATAATCACAGCCTATTTCTGGCCCATGAACCCTCTTCTATAGCTTCCTTGGCCAAGAGAGTCTTGACTTCCCACAGGGCAAAGTGACCCTCCGTCAGGCCATTATATACTGGAGGCATTGACGGAGATGTAGTCTAGAAGGGAAGGGAGTAACCCGTTTGGACAATTTGCAAAATCCTCCTGTCTGATGTGATGTCCCGCCAGTGGTGGAGAGGATGGCATACTCTGCCGCCAACTGGCTGTAAATGATCCTGGAGGATCGGACTAGGAAGGTTTTGTAGTGGAGGAGGGGATTGTGGCTTGGCGCATCTCTCCTGTCGGAAATTGCTTGGGAGAGTAGAGCCCAGTCCTCCTCCAAGACCCTGGGCAACACCTGCCCAACCGTGTCCCATGTAGAATGGGAATAACGGCCAAAAGGCAATTGGTGTTCACAGTCTGCAATGCCAGAATGGAGGAAGAAAACATTCTATTTTCTAAATCCTACATGAAGTGGGAGCTTGGACCACCAAGCTTGGTGGGGTGGGAAGGTGGTGAAGAAAAACGGGGTGCCTGGCGTAGGGCAATGGTGGCGGACAAACGTCCTATTCACAGAAGCCCCCGAGCTGGGTTTGGACCAGGTGCACAGAAGGATGTCCATTAAGGCCTCATTAAAAGGCAGGAAGGGTTCCGAGCTGAAGACCCCAGGAGGCAGGACCTCTGTCAACGTTAGTCTTGACGGCCACCGTAGGGACCTGCAGTTCCACAAATTCCAAAGCCCTATGCACCACCATAGCAAATGATGCCCCCTCCTCTGTAGCCAAGGTAGGTAGAGACAGCATGCCAGAGTCTGGGGCGGTGTCCAAACCACTGGCATCACTCAGTTCCTCATACCAGTCCATCTCTTTTGGGTGCTGGATTTCTAAGGTATGCTACTCCACCTACCAACCCTCTTCATCCAGCCCTAACCCCTCAGAATAAGGCATGTTGAACGACATGCAAACCTACAACTCCGTCAGTGCCAATCTCGGCGTAGGAGGATGTCTGACCGGCTCCATGACATCGTGTATGAGGATGGGGCATCCCACCGGTGGGCGCCGGCGAGTCAGAGGACTTCGGCGCTGGACGCGGTACAAGGGAAATTCATTGCGGAGGTGCGACTGGTGCCGGTTCAGTCCCGGGAACGGGTCCACTCCGAGGCCGTGACTGGAGCCGCGGAACCCACTGGGACGCCTCCATTATCTGTGCCTGCGGAGCTCGAAGGTGCGCCAGCAGGGTCAGACTGTCAGAAAATGGCACACATGGCATCATAAAACTCTAAGCTAGGCGGTGAGTCGCTCCTGCACCCGGAAAGGAAGGGAAGCGCGGATCTGACCGCGGGGCGTCAAATGCAGAGGTTCTACTGCCGCGTCATGAGACGTGCGGGGTGAAGTCAAAGCAGGCTTTGACTTCTTGTGGTTTTTGTGATGCCTCTTACCTGATGGAGTGGACTTCGATTCACCAGAGCGGCGCTCAGAATCTTCCTCTCGACCAAGACCTGGACCTGGACTGATGAGGCAACCTCGGAGGTGCCGGGCGCCAGGCCGTGCGCACCTATAGGGACCGCTCCCTCAAAGCCTTCGGCGTCATGGCCCAGCAGTCGAAGCATGACTTTGAGTGGTGGTCGCACTCTAGACACACTAAGTGGGGGTCTGTGACCGACAAGGCACTGTGACAGGCACAACATGGCTTGACCCCGCATCTTCTTGCTTGACAAGACTCCTACACACCAAAAGAAGTCAACAAAAAGTAGCAAAACGTCTCTCAAAAAATGACAACAGGTAGCTCTCTCAACGGATGACGTTAGTGTGCTATAGTGGCGGATGTCATGACGACGATCACCAAGCCGGTAAGAAATTTGCTGCTAGATGTCTATCAGATTTGTCATTTAAACAGCAGTGTTTTGTGAAAGTGTGGATAGACTTACAAGTGACTGCCTTACTTCTCTGCTACAGGGAAATTCTTTAACCAGGCTACAGTAGCTGCTTTTTCTCCTGTACAGTGAGCTCTAGAAGGGGCTCATTGACTAACGGATAATAAAAAGCAATACACAAGACTAATAATACAGAAATCATTGTTTGGAGTAAGCCATGCCAGTAGAGTGGACCATAAAAGACAAAGAGTTGGTTCGTTTTAGGTAGGGATTACTGAAGAATGCTGGTAGAGAATATTTGATTAATAGGAAAGCCGAGGAAAAATTTAAACCGGGGATTCGGGAGTTTCCTTAAAACCACTAGTTTGTGATGGGAGACTGTAAAAATATATTAACCCCTTCCCTGCGCCACGAATTCCGCTGCGGCGCGGGCGGGGCTAGGCATGGCGCTGCGGTACTTTTGACGGCTCCACGCCGTCATGAGTCACGGGCGGTGTGTGCTCGTCATGCCGCTCACTAATTCGCCCACACAGGCGGGGAATTAGTCACGCGCGGGCGGAGCGGCATGACGGCTTCACGCAGTCATGACCACACGCCACCTTTGGAGCCGTCATGAGCATGGAAAGGGTTAGAGAAAGAGCTTGAAGTTTATTAACCCTGCTGCTGACATATAAGGTCAAAAGGGGAGCCATCAATTTAGAAAGTACCAAACTAAGCTACTGGGAGAAGAAGGTTGTCTTTTCTAGATCCTCCAAAAAGTCTCTTACCAAAGGAATTGTGAAGAAGGATCCTTGGGCGATCCTTTTCTGTATGGGATTTCTGGTGAATGGTTTTCTTCTTTGAGAATATTTATAAATACATGGGGTAACTTCAGATGGCCATATTTCACACTCTCAACAGCAATTCTGTCAATTTCATAGATGCAACACTGGAGCAATGCAATTTCTCTTCCATCCTGGACAACGGACTTTGATTGCATTACAGCTTCCGATGTGTAGAAATTCCAGAACACACACTTTTTTTGGCCATCTGGGGTAATGAGCATCATTGTCACATTGGAGTTCTTCATTTTCATTAGGGCAGAAGGGATCTGGCAGAAAGGCTTATCAGAATTTATTGTACCAATTCATTAAAAGTGCACTGGCCGGTAGGGCCAAGCTGGCGACCAAGATGGCCGCCTAGGATCCTGGCTCCGTCGACCTCCTTCCCCTCCCACAAGATCCTGCTACTTATCTTACACCTATGCCGTGCCCCCGCATAGATGAGACGAAACGATGCCCGACCATGTGATCCAGAGTGATCTACCAGCTTTGTGGACGGAGAAATGTCGACGTAAAGATTGCGGCCTGTACCTGATTCGGAACCGGGGCCTTGAGTAATGGAGAGGCTGGAGGCGAGTTGAACAACATCGGCCATGAGAGATCGAGAAGAACCGGTCGGCCCGGAAGTAAGCCGAAATTTGCCAATTTCAATGGTGGGCCTCTAATCCGAACAGCAGCAACTGCGGAGTAAGGCAATATCACTTTGACAGTCCCAAAGTGTTTTTTCTAACGATCCAGATAGTGGATGGTACGGAGACTGACTGCAACTTCGCCCGACCGGAGTGAGTGCATCTCGGAAGACAGCCTGAGGTATCCCAGACCTCAGCTGATTCGATCGTTGGCCGTTAAATAGCGTTGATCCGAAGATCTTGCCTCTGGACGCGGATTAATACAAACGAATGCAGCGCACGACATGGTGCCAGTAAGCGACCCGAGTGCCACCCAGACCCGTTCCACCAAAGGGACTGAAGAGGCCCGAATGAATACTCCCGAACTAAATATCCTGCCCAAAGGGTCTCCGATAGAGACGAGAACTGTCAATACTGTGAGAGGCAAGACGGGACCGACAGTGGGAGATGTAATGGCGGCTGTTGTTGGATTTCACTCCTATATGAGCCTGAAAATGCTAGCTCTGGATTCTAAATTGGAGGGTATTGCACCTGAGATTGGGCTAAAAAGTGCGGACCCCGTTGAATCGAAAAGTGAAACGAAAGTCCTGGAATTCAATTTAGCTTTATTAACAGACGTCGAGAATTCCGTGGAACAAGAGGTGCGGGAGAATGTGACAGCGAGTTATCTAGCTTGAGGCGTACAAATGTGGTCCTTTCTTCTCTCTTGGACTCTGCGCCATTCATTCAACAGCAATGTAAGGAATTCTTGTCGGGGAAATGAGACTGCAGAGTGAAAGGGGTCCAATATGCTTTGCTGTTTTTTTCAACTGGCCTCCGGGTGGAACTTAACAAACAAGTATTGTATTCTGACTCTCCTGAAGTTGCAGTAGATGGGCTAGGGAATCTTTATGCTCCTGATCGGACAGGCCAAGGTTGAGCAATATACGATTATTGTATGACATTAGTGACTCGGTGGTGGTGCAGGATTTCATCCTCATATGATTAGTATGCGGGAGGTGAGGCAGGCGAATAATGATCCCCCTTAATTTGTATATTTTGACATTTGATAATTAGATCCGTTAGCATAGGGGAAGCTGGAATACATCTATTTCTGTTATGTTTTTGATAATCAATCTCATTTATCTCTTTTGTCTATTATGCGTTTTCTTTCAACATCACATTTACATCATTTTATCACATAGATAAGTAAGGGTACAAAAATAGAGTTACAGTCACAATGCTAATATACAGAACCAATTAATCCAATCAAAAACGTTTCGGCAAATGCCTTCTTCAGGAACTCTGTATAGTCCCAATTAATAACTATGAAACAAAAAAATGTGTATATTAATTTTTCTAAAGAACTGGAAATGCATCTATTGGTGCTAAATGTATAGGAAGTAGCTGGTTGACCTTTCAAAGTAGCGATAGGATCCTCCTTCGGAGTAGCTGTGCACTCTATGAAGGGTTTCATCCATTCATTTTTTACTAATAACATTTTCTAGTTCATACATTCATATTTTCAGAGTTCTTTGCCTGAGAATTGCTTTCACCATTTCTTCTAACCACACTGTCCAAAAGCAGAAGAATAAGTTCCTTATCTTTGGGGAGTATATTTCTGGTGAATACTATTATCTACCTGTAGAATTCTCAACTCTTGAATCTCCCTAGGTGCCACTATGGCTCCGGAAAAGTTGAAATAGCTATTCTAACCTGTAGGTGGTGCCATGGCTCCTATTCAACACCAGTACTTTCCCAGATAGTTCCTCTCAAAACCTATGGGGTCCTCTCAATACCTATGGAGTCACCCCTAGCGCCCTGACATCAATTCCCATTCTGTTTTCCATACCCTAAGAGGCAGAGACAAGACTGATAAAACTACCAGGAATGCAGTGTAGAAAAGTAATTTCAACCTCAGAACAACCTCAGAACTGGGAGGAGGTTGGGTCCCTGATGAATCTGCAGGTGGCCAGGGTACCCACCAGATATTTCATTTCAATGGTAAGTTACTTAGGGCCATATTTAGAGTTCGTCAGATGGATTACTCCAGCAAAACAAAATACAGAATCATAACCACACGTAAGAGGAGTGCATGCTCTGCCTAGGAATACGCAGTGCTTAATTTGAGCAGGTGCTTTCAGGTGCTCAGCACCGACACTTCTTTCACAGGGCCGGAGCTACAATTTCTGGTCCTGCAGGTGGGGGCCTCAATATTAATTGCTCAATTTAAAATAAAAAGAACCACATACCTTGCATAGTGACAGGCTGGTATATTTTCATAGGCAGCCATGCATCTGTTCAGGGAGGCATGATTGTGTATCATCACTTTAGTGATGATGTCGTCACGCCTATCATGAATCCAAGAAGTCGTCATTAACGAATGGCTTGCATTCTATCCCCCCCCCCCCCCCCCCCCCTCTATCTGCTGCACCCTGCCACTGGCTGAGCCTAGGCCTCCCATTGGATAATTGTAGTGGGGGCTTGCAGCCCTGCATTGCTACTATCCTCAACGTGGTTGATGTGGCTGTGGCCCACCGCAACTTTTGTGCGCTATGGACTCACCTGCAGTTTTCGTGCGCCCGCTCCAAGCATGCTAATTGCTGAGTGTGCTTGAGGCCAGTAGGTGCAACAGCCATACTCACATCTCTCAGGCATTGCGGCTGGGGACAGTGCTTGTGCTGTGGCAGGCAGGTCACAGCAAGCTGAGCCGTGGATGCCTATTCCGTCGTCATAACGGGTCCAAACTATTTACAGGCAACACTAGCAGTGACATGACCTGCTGTGCTCAAACAGCCTCCTGACCTGCAACAAACCCAGTCAGACTACACTGATTAATATGTTAAAAAAAAAAGCATTTTCATTTGGTGTACATTTTGTTTTCACACTCATCTGTCGGTGTAGGTAAAGAATCAAAATGCATGTCTTAGGGGACAGACAGCAGAGCATGGTTACAGGATAGAGACTGAGGCAGTGCAGGTGTTGAAAGTTGGGCACACCGGAGGTAGAAGTGGGCTGTAGCCTCCTTGGCAGCATTTTCAGCCCCAGCACTTAATCTTTTACAAATTAAGCACTGGGAATACGTCTGGACAATGTGAAAGACACAGTCTTGACCCAGTGCTCCCAAGGAACTTAATATAAAGAAAAGAATAAGTGCCCACTCAATCCTTATCTCAGTAAATCACACCATATAGATGGTACGGTTTTCATGTTTTTCTTTGTAGCCAGAAAAGGCCTGGCATAGGTCAACCATTTGTGGGGCAAACAATATTTACAACAATTAACTGCTAACCAAAATGTCACCATGGTGAACAATGCCAAACTCAATATTGAGCAGAAGCGGTAGACAACCAGAAAATCAAAGCAACATGAGCGAAGCAAGAAGACCGCAACATTGCATTTGTGAAATATTGGACCCAAGACAGAAAAGTAAAACACCAACCAAGTTCGGAGCCCAGAAAGAACTGACATAAACGAGTCATAAAGTTACTGAATGTAGTTCATATCAAACACATTCGAAACTAGGTGCAAGCAGCCCCCACTGAGGCCCATAACAGTCAGCTAAAATAAGGCAGCTTGACAGGTGAAGAGACACTTCAGCAAACATCGTAGAAAGAACAACATGAAGGTTATCACAGCAAGCAACCTTGTCCTGTTGGTGAAAGATATCCACCTCTGCACCCCAAAGGCGCAACCTAGTGGTATCATACCATCTCGACATATGGCTAGTGCCAGAGACAACCCGTACTCAAACGGCATCATAAAGCATCCTATGTCGTCGCTACTCCAAAGTGGTCACAGGCATTGGTATGAACAAACGAACGCTCCTAACAATGGGCAATCAGAGGCTGGATCAAAATTCATATCACCCTCCCACCCCCCTTCCCAGGGAGGGAAAGGAAAATAATGATAAGATACTCTGTCACCCCCATTCAAGATAAGAACAAGAAGCATAAGCTGGAGGAAAGATACATGCCCGGTCATAGAGAAGGATACCAGATATGATGAAAAAATGTGCTGTATCACATGTACAGTCACAATCCAAACTATGGGCGTGAGTGTCTGAAAAGTTTCAGCGCTCCGTCCATAATCGCCTTGTGTTTGCTTTGTTCGCACTAAGTTGGCAGGGTATGCCCAGACGTGGGTCCCTTGCTCACTATGCCACTGGATTCAAGCTAGCCTGGCTGATGCCTTACCCAGAAACCAGTCCCAGGATGCTTGTTTCCGGGTCAGGAAAGACCTGGCTTGGCAGTTCGGGCTGGACTGGTCCAATGAGGCACAGGGTCAAGACTGATATGCATATAGCTGGGTCTGAACTGAGGTGGCGAAGTGAGCTAAAGAATGATGATGGATTCAACCCAGATCTGTGACTGGGGGTGAGTGTCTGAAAGTGTTAAGCGCTCAGTCAATCATCTCCTTGTGTTTGCTTCATTGGCATTTGTGAACCATAAAAACACTGTTAACGTCAATACCAGCTGTTAGAGAACATGAAGTGTAAATATTATAAATACCAAATCCTGCGCGGAAATCTAAAATCTACCTAGAACAGAAAACAAGTCGTCCCTCAGGAAGAACAACCCAAAACTTACAAACAAACATAACAGCTTGGCCAAACACACCTAAACAACTCATGCCATAACCTTTTCTGGAGTGGAGGCTCTACTCCATGATAGCTGCTCATAGCTACTACATCCCCATGCCTTGTAACTCTGAAGTAGTGGTAAAGGGAATGGGAAGAAAGCAATTCGACAAATGGGCCTTGAAAGGTGGAATCAACATCATGCAGAGGCCTAAGACTCCATTGGCTCATAAAGACACAGTGTCAAAAAAAAGGAATTCTGTCTCAGAAACTTACTCTGATGAGGAAAAATTAAAATGGCTTGACAGAGGAATCTGGGGAATAAGAAGTGGAAACCTGCAGCATCAGGTCTTAATCTCCTCCGAAGGAGGAACATGATCAATAGTAATGGGTATGTATGTACAGCTGATGAGGACACTTAAGCACAAGCTTCCGAACCTCTCATACCACCTATGAGGTACACTTGCAGGAGGCTCCAAAGATCCAAGATCAGTCAACGATGCATTTCTGTGTGATTCCATCTATGACCAGGGAAACTGGTTTGTCAAAGAGGTGGGAACGATAAAAGAGAGCATCTAACATAGGTCCCTGAACATCTCCACGACAGTTCAAGAAGCACAACCAAGCAGGTTTAAGAAGAACTATAGAGTCAAGACTAGACCTAAGAAGTTGTACAGCTGGTCCAAAGAAATCCAAAAGCACATTGGTAATTGTTCCTCTCGCATTGTCCTGAAAAAATATGAACCACCATTTATGCCTTTTTCTAAAACAGCTGCAAGGCAGAAGAGCCAGGCTCTCCGATGAAAACAACTTCTTCCCTACAGACTCAATCCACTGAAACAGAGGGTGGGGCCACAACGCCTACATTAACTCCTGTAACAGCAGAGTCCTACAGCTGCAGCAACTTAGATGATGGATGAGAGGATATAAGAAATGCGTTACTTACCTGTAACTGCAGTTATCCAGTATTGGTGTCTTTCATAGATTCACATGCCTGAATCATTCCCCGTCGTCGAGACGGGAGTCTCCTGTACATAGAAAAGTAATGTCCTATAGACATACATAGAGAATAGTAGGCCTAAAGGCATCACCTTAGTAACATATCCATGTCCTTTTGTAAAAAGGACCAAACTCTAGAGAAGAGCCAATCAGCTATAACCTCCCTCTAGAACCTTCCTAGCAGGAGCCTCAGTCCCTCAGATTTTCGTACGCACTAAGCTAAGTAGGCGTGACACAGAGAGTTAGGTGAGTCCTTCCAGGGGAGGCGGGAGGGTTGCATGTGAATCTATGAAAGACACCAATACTGGATAACTGCAGTTACAGGTAAGTAACGCATTTCTTATCCAGTATTATGGGTGTCTTTCATAGATTCACATGCCTGAATCAGAGTAGCCAGCAATGCAGAGTGCACATTTCTGATGGAACAGCATATACAAGTCCTTAGATAAGGCACATCATGCAAGCATGAACCATCATTAGACATCCATAATAAGTATTAGTAAAGAAATGTGCATACCAGAGTAGGATGGAGGGACGGAGGAAGGCTCACCTTACTGAAATAGATGGCGTAACACTGTTTGTCCCACTGCTGCATCATACATCAGCTCCATATCCAGGCAGTAGTGCCTAGTGAAGGTATGCGGCGACTTCCATGTTGCCGCCCTGCAAATGTCAATGACTGGCACCCCTGCAAAGAGAGCCATAGAGGTGGACATAGCTCTCGTGGAGTGCGCTCTCACCTTGGAATGCAATAGCTGTCCAGCTTGGTCATGACAGAAAGCAATGTCTGCAGAAATCCATCTGGAGCTGCTCTGCTTGGTAAGCTGTAGACCTTTCCTAGGTCTGCTGTAAGCTACGAATAGCTGGTTAGATTTCCTGAATGTTTTCATTTTGTCAATGTAAAACTTCAAGCATCGCTTGAGATTCAAAGAAAGCAGCGATCTCTCAGCTGCCATGCTTGGGTTTGGAAAGAAGGAATGCAGAACCACAGGTTCATTTAGGTGTAAGTCCGACGGGACTATTGAGATAAACCTAGGATTGGTTCTCAGGATTACTCTGTCATTTTTAAAACTGTAGAAAGGGATCCTGGATTGAAAACGTCTATAGCTCCCTGACCCTCCTTGCCGATGTGAGCGCCCGGAGGAGTGCTGTTTTCTACGAGACATACTTTAGGTCAGCTCTGTGTACTGGTTCAAACGGGTGTTTCATGAGCTGAGATAGGTAGGTCACAACATCCTTACTGGCGGGAGATCTGATTAATCGTTTTAGAAATTGCTTAATCAACCCGCTTGACCAGAGCGATGGACTCGTTGAGGTTTTTATATAACGAGATATTGCTGCTAAGTGTACTTTAACGGAGGAGTGGGCTAGGCCAGACTGTGCCAGATGTAATAGATAAGGTAATATTTGCTCCGGTGATGTGGAGAAAGGCCGAATTCCGTGATCTGCAAGCCAAACACAAAAGCGCTCCCGTTTCAGGGATAAAGTCTTGGTCGAGCTATCCGCCCTTGCTGTGGCAAGAATGTCTACCGTCTTGTGGAATATTCAGATTGTGGAACTCTCTGAACTCAGGAGCCTGGCGGCTAACCTGAGAGACTTCAGATCAGAATGTTGAACTTGATAGTTGTTAATTTTAAGCAGAGATAGATACTGCCGTGGGTGGACCGGCGGCTCCAGGGATAGACGGTCGAGCTCTGTGAACCAATGCTGCCTCGGCCAAGTTGGGGCTATTAAAATTAGAGTACAAGGCTCCAACAAAATTTTCCTGAGGACTCTGGGAAGCATCAGGAATGGCGGAAAGGCGTACGCAAAGACGTTGCGCCATGCGATGGAAGATGCATTCCCTAGAGACCCTGACTGGGGATGCCAACTTGTGTAGTGTGGGCATTTGGTGTTCATTCTCGTCGTAAATAGATCGATTTGCGGCGTGCTCCATCTGGAGAAGATCTGGTCGATAACTTGTTGATCTAGCTCCCACTCGTGTGACGATGTTTTCTGCCCGCTCAACGCGTCGGTGAGCACATTGTCCTTGCCTGGGACATATTCCGCCCTTAGGGTTATATTGTGGTGTATGAGCCAATTCCAGATTTTTTTGCAACTCACGAGAGTGTGTCAGCAAGCGTGTCCCTACCTCTTTGTTGAGGTAGTGCTTAGTCGTGGTGTTGTCTGTCCAGATGAGCACGAGGGAATGTTTTATTCCTGGCAGGAAAGCTTGAAAACCAGGAAGACCGCCCGCAGTTCGAGCAGATTGATATGTAGTTTCTTCTCCATAGGAGACCACCTTCCGCTTATCTGTAGCTCTTGCAGAAAAGCTCCACACCTTCCAAGGAGGCGCCTATTGTGACAACATGAGGAGCAGCCGGAAGCAGGAATGACAAGCCTTGAGACAGGTTTTGAGATGACATCCCTCATTGCAGGGCTCCGACCATCTGAGGATTCACTTTTATGTGGTCGTCGAATTACCCTGTGCTTTGGACCCACTTCTTCGAGAGCACCTCCTGTAGAGGTCCCATTCGTAGTCGACAGTGAGGAGTCAGGAGGATACAAGATGACATCATCCCCAGGAGGGATTTGAAGAGGCGAACTGTCAAGACTTTCTTCGAGGCTACTATAGCAGCTAGTGCAAGGAGCTTCTTCATCCTCTCTCAGGATGGGAAAGCTTTTGCTGACCGTGTGTCCAGGGTTTCACCCAGGAAACTGATGCACTGACAAGGTTGTAGGACCGACTTTTCCTGATTGAGGGTGAGACCCATGCAATCAAAAAGCTTTAAACAGGCGTTGGAAGATCTGGACGCGTCTTCTAAGGATGGAGCCTTGACCAGTCCGCTATTCAGATACGGAAAGACTTGGTGAGGGCACTGTCTGAGATATGTCGCCACCGGGGAACAACAGTTCGTGAATATGCGCGGTGCAGACTTGAGCCCGAAAGGCAAAACACGAAACTGCAAGTGTCTGCCCACTACTACAAATCGCAAGTCCCTTTTATGATTCCTGTGAATTGGTATATGGAAGTAAGAGTCCTGTAGGTCTAAGGACGCCATAAAAATCCTGCTCTTCCAGTAGTTGCAAGACCTCCTGGATTACCATGTGAAACTACTGCTTCTTTAGGAATTTGTTGAGGGCCCTGAAGACCAAGATTGGTCTCCACTTCTTGCCTTTTTTCTGGATCAAAAAGAAGCGGGATTAAAACCCTTTTCCCTTCTGAGGTGGAGGTACTCTCTCTATTGCTTCTTTCTACAGCAAAATAGAGATCTCTTGAAGAAGCAGCTGTATATTTCCGTTATTTCTGCTGTCCTTTACCTTGAAAGGACGACTTTTCAAAGGAGGATTGCTTGTTTCGCTGCTGTTGGCGCTGTTGGTATTGCGGTCTACTCTGGCCTGAAGAGCAGGAAGACTTGCATTAATAATTTCCTCTGTAGGAAGACCTTGCTCTTCCTCCATTTCTACTTAAGGACTGGTTCTTATACTGAAGAGTGCCGAAAGCTCTCGCAGTGTCTGCTTCGTTAATTCTTTCGCGCCAAATAGTAACTGGCTATCATACGGCATGTCCAAAATCTTTGTTTGCACCTCAGGACGGAAAAAGCCATCCTTGGAGCCGCAAGACTGCTGCTCCAGCCAACTGGCGGAACCCTGTCATAGCGATATCCATCGCGCAGTCTATAGTTTCTGACGCCGATGCTTCACCATCTAGCAGAATCCTCTGTACATCCTCTTTGATGAATCTGGCAATTCCGACAGGTATGGGGCTATGTGTGCCCACAATTGTCTATGATAGCGACCCAAGAGCGCTAGGGCGTTCGCGGCCTTTACCGTCATTGCCGACATTGAGGAAAACCTGTTCCCAATGTTGTCCACTCTTTTTCCCTCCCTATCAGGAGGAAGCGACAAAGGAGCCGAAGAATTCCTGGAGTCCTTCTGTGTCACTACGGAGTTCGGCTTAGGATGTCCTGTTAAACACGCAGGTGCTGTATCTGGCGCCCTATACTTCTTATCCAACTGAGGGATCACTGGTGATACAGAGAAGGGGTTCTGCATGACCCTTACTCCTTCTGACTATAGGTAATCGATAATCGGTATTGACCTTACTGCCTTCTTGAGAGGTTCTTTGAAGTCATACAAGAAGCAGTCCTGTTCTTGAGAGGCCATTGAGATCTTAAAACGTTGAGCAGCCCTCTCTACCACATTATAAGAGATTCCAGAATTGGTGGAATTTCCCTCGTCGACGAGCCCGTCGACGAGATCGCCGTCATAGACTATGCCATCGTAGACGAGGCCATCGTAGACGAGGCCATCGTAGACGAGGCCATTCTAGACTAGGCCCTTGTCGACGCCGTAGACAGGCCGTCGTAGACTAGCAGTCATAGACGAGGCCATCGTAGATGAGGCCTTTGTAGACGAGGCCATATTCAACGCCGTAGACAGGCCGTCGTAGAGGAGCAGTCATAGATGAGGCCGTCGTCGAAGACGCAGTCGTAGACGAGCAGTCCTAGACTAGGCCGTCGTCGACTCTGTCGTCGTCGACGCTCACGTAGTCGACGCTTTCGTCGACGCACTCGCCGATGACGCTCTCGCCGTCGACGCTCTCGGCGTAGACGAGCCATAGTAGACGAGCCATAGTAGACGAGCCATAGTAGTTGAGGCCATCGTAGACGAGGCCATCGAAGACGAGGCCATCGTAGATGAGGCCATCGTAGATGAGGCCATCGTAGATGAGGCCATCGTAGATGAGGCCATCGTCGACTCCGTAGACAGGCCGTCGTACACGAGTAGTCCTAGATGAGGCAGTCGTCAACGCCGCCGCCGTAGACGAGCCGTCGCAGACGAGCCGCCATAGATGAGCCATCATAGATGAGCCGTTGTAGACGGGGCCATCGTAGACGAAGAGGCTGTAATAGGCAATGATGATGGTTTTTTCGTCGACGATCCTGTTGACGATGTTGGCTTCTTAGTCTTTACCTCAGGAGGTATAGAATACACCTTTCTGAAGGGTCCCATGAACAGAGGTGGTGATTTTGACGGCTCAGAAGTCGTCTTTTTTACATGATTTTTCTCCAAAAGCAAATCCTTTACTCTCCTTTTCCACAGAGTGAGGAGATTTTGAAGGACTGCGCCCAGAAGACCCATGAGTGGTCTTTTTGAGGGCCTTCTCAGGATGTTCCCCTGAGGAATGAGTATGAGGAGATTCTCTTCTCTTTTGAGGTCTCTTAGACGTTGAGGGCAACATTCCTTCACAGTAACTGGAGAAAATAAAAAACCTCCTTTCTGGTCTTAACCATATTAAAAGTCGCCCTACACGACCTCTCAAAAACTCACTTGAGAAAGAGCGACATACCTTGCAGTCTCTGGCCTGCGGTATAGACAGTAAATGCTGTCAGTGTGAGGAACAGATCAGAGCAACCTCTTGGAACAAGATGCACAGGCTCTAAAATAAAATCCTTTCTTCTCCTTACCAGACCTTCTTTAAAGAATGTATTTGAAGATAATCCATATAGAAAAGAATCCTTGAGAACAAAGTTATTTAATGAAGTGAAAAAACACAGAATCTGAGCAGAGCTCAGAGGAGACTCCCTTAGCACAACGTGCGGTAGAAAATCTGAGGGACTGAGGCTCCTGCCAGGAAGGTTCTAGAGAAGGTGATAGCTGATTGGCTCTTCTCTAGAGTTTGGTCCTTTTTACAAAAGGACATGGATATGTTACTAAGGTGAGGCCTTTAGGCCTACTATTCTCTATGTATGACTATAGGACATTACTTTTTTATGTACCGGAGACTCCCGTCTCGACGACGGGGAATGATTCAGGCATGTGAATCTATGAAAGACACCCATAATACAGGATAAAGGACAGTTCACCTGGAGCTGGGTCATGATGACTTGCAAACTAACTGTCAAAAATCTGCACAGAATCTTGCCTAACCCAAGTGGACATAACACACTCCAAAGAGCCCCATTAAAAGGAAACAGGGGTTCTAAAATGAAGGAACCAGATTAGAGAATTTCAGTCAAAATCTCTACAACTTGCAAGGACAAGTGTAGACCTCCATCACCTTTCCCAAGACAACCTTAAAAGAAGGAAATCCTCCAAAGAGACCACTGAAGAGCAATCAAAGGCAACCTCAGGATTAGCACTTAAACCACTGGAGTTCTGGACTTACTGAGAGCTTTTCTATTCGCTCACCACTGATCTGTGCACAAAAGCCCTTGATTATAGCCTCCACAAGGCACTTCAGAAGATCACAGTAGACCTTCCATGTGTGTTCAACATGTCCACAATGTGGCCAAACCCAGAGGGTTTAAACAATGGAGCCAGCGCTGGTGGCGTAGAATACATTAGTGTAAACATCAAAACTAGATGCAAGTCCTTCGAAAGCACATAAGTAGCAGCAGAGTCGACCAATGCCAAGATGGAGGGTAACGGTAGGAGCACAATCAAAGGGCCCCAGGCACTCTGGGTCGCGAAGGAGCACAGGAGAAAGCTGAAGGACAGAGTAATGTGACAAAGCCAGGGTTAATGCCACCTCTTGAAGGGGATTAGCACCAAGAGACAGGAGAGCCAGAAGTGGAACCAGAACCACTAAACGAGAAGCCAGGTACCAGCGTCAGGTTCATGTACACAAAGGCAGGACATGGATCTGAAGCGGATGGAGAGGACAGAGTCTGAGAACATGCCCCCAAAACCGTAAGACCTGACCCACAACTGGGAGCAAAGTAAAGATGAAAAGAAGAAGTAAATTCGATACATGTTTGGACCTTGAAATGAAGGGCTTCCTCTGGAACAAGGCTTTATGTCCGTCCAGGGAATGGGACCTGGCAAGGTGCCGAATCTACTACTCTTTGTGGCCCCAGGCATGAAAGAAGTTCTCTCCTGGCCCTCAACAGACACTGCAGAGAAGAAACCATAATTTGAAACAGGCTTGGAGGCATGTGGAGGGTCAAAACCCCAACAATAGTTTTACAGAAATGGAGGTCAACTGTGTTTCCACATTAAAGGGTGCGGAATAAAAGGAACTGATGTCAAAGCACTGGGGTGGAGCATAATACAGCGTTTTGACAGTACATCCAGGGAGATGCAGGTGTCGAGTGGGAGCCATGGTGCCAACTGCCAACACAGGAGAACTGTTTCAACTCTTCCGACATATGCATGATGTCTGGGAAGATTCATGAGGTAAGGTGTCTGCAGGTAGAGGAGAACATGAGAAATAGCTATTACTCATTATCTACTTACACACTTTCCGTATGATGGCCTTTATTCTTTTTTGTACACATTTCACAACACTCTGGTGAAAATCCAATATATAAAGCACAACAATAAAAATAAGCAAAGTGAGAATAATTTTATCAGAACTCCAAAAATATCAATTAGAAATCCTTGCACAAACACTAAGGAAGAATGGCCTGGAAAATAAACCTCCAACAGACTCTGGAATGTAAACATTTATGTCAGACTTCTCACCTTCCAAGCCTATACCCATGTCCAGAGAATGGGCAGAACATGGGCTTCTTTAATGTATGGTCTTCATCTTTCTTATCTTCAAACTTCACATCAATTTCATCTTTACCAAAAATTGTTTGCAACTCGGAAGGTAGCTCCCTAAAACATAAATTGTCACTTTAATTAACACTATTCTAATAATGACATTTATGTTTTAACAGTAAACACTGCAAGCAGATAAGCAAAGAAAACAACGTGTAAAAGGTTAAACGAGGGATTACGCTGCACTAGTGTGAAAAATGTTTTAACTTTTGTTTTATAAGATGTTTTAACAAGAAAAAACAGGGTGCCACAAAAATATATCTGAATTTAATTGCAATAGTTAACACTTGACTGGTCTAAAAAACTAGATGACATGGTGAATCTTTGCCATTCAATATCAGTGGTGCCTTATTGACAGGCTCATTAAATCACTTATTAGTGACATTTACATTGATTTTCCCTCTTAATATTGTTACTTTATGTTAAACAGATTTAGGGAGGCGTTAGCCTTTTGTTTCTCCTTTGCCTTTTTAAAAGCTGCTTCCAGGGTTCCAATTTCTTGCACCCTAATTGTTTTTACTTAAACTAGCCATTATCCCAAGGTATGTCTCCCTCATGACCGATTTAAAGGCACCCTAGATACCTGGAACACCAACCTGCCCTGTATCGTTACAATAAAATATTCCTCCATTTGAGTGCAAACCTCAGAGCATGATGCATAATATTGTAACCTAGCTGAGTGTAATCTCCATTTACCTTCATCAGGTCATGATCTGGCTAGGGTGATGAAATTAGTAATCAACATAGATTAAGAAATCAATATTGAGAAAATTTGGGTCCTAGTTGGATTAAAGTAAACTATTGAAGAGAAGTCTATAAGCTATCCTGGAGGTGGTTCTGTGGACTTGGAAAAAGAAGGTACAATGCTTGTCCCCGCCACTGATAACAGTTGTAATTGAGACTTATGCCATTCTGAGAGGCTTTTAAATCTTTCGACAAGGCACCCAAATGATAGGGAAGGGTACCAGGTTGATCTACTACTTCGGCAGTCCCTCCAACAAAGAGTTATCGGTGAAGAAAAGCATCCTGTCCCATCTTAGGGGCAATCATTGTTGCCAAAGTTATCCTCCTGATGTGCACCCAACCCACTACCATCAGGAGACTCCCTTCCTTATCTTTTGTTTTGTTGTTTCGGGGCAAGCAAGTGCAATGAACTGTGGAGGAAAAGGGTACTCCACAGTGTTTTGTGGGTGCTAAAGAAAATAAGACGGTGGGATAGAACTTGTCCTTAAGGCAGACTTGATGGTCATAATTCAGAAATGATTCCTGCAATGCAATAATGTCATATTCACCCCAATAAGAAATTACAAATCTACACCCATTTATTTAGGCCTATGAGACCATCTTCAGGGCCTACTATGCTTCAACCGTGGGAGATTTGGTTGTTTGCCTCTGATGTTCCAGGGTCAGTCATAGTATGGTTCTGCAAACTGGGCCAAGTCAAATCCTTTCTGCAATTGACTCTCCAGGAAGAAAGGGTGAGCAGTTACAGGCTTCTCAAGTAGGTTGTGGGGGGAAGGGTTAGAGCTCATAGCTTAACAATCAAACAACTAACGTGAATGTCAAACCTACTGCTCATCATTGCAAGAAAGAAAAAACGTTATTCACAGTTGCACTCAATACTACACACTACAATAACCAACATGTCAGTGTCTCTATATAGTGCATTGTCAGGTATTCCCCCTCCCTCCCCCCGCTCACTATCTGCCAAACTACCTCCCCAGACTTTCACTACGGGAGTAACTTCAGTCGCAAGACTTTGCAGTCTTAGCCTATCATGGGATGAGTAAGTCAGTTAAAGATTGTTTCAGAGCTTCCCACTGCTCCAATGGCATGCTGGCACACTCCGGTAAGCAGAAGCACACTGGCAGTTAGGATTGTACCTTCTTCGGCATCGGGGGCTTCAGGTGATGCACCTCTCACCTCTGAGTGACTGGCTATCAGGCATACACAAGCTAAGGTTGCAGAGAGTACTCTGCAGATCATCTTCTTCCTTTGCCACACAGCACCTGCAACTAGAACTCGTTTGGGTAGTTTGGATCCCAGATTTATGTAGAACTGGCAGACCGAAGATGTGGATCCACTGTCTCAACCTACAGAAGCGGCTTGGGTTGATTCTTCTTTCTAGCATTCTCTCCAGACCTAGCCTTTGTGTATAGTGATAATTCTAAACGTAGGGCTGCTTTCATCCAGAAGTACCCACAACAGAGGTAAAATGTGGTGAGAGGTCTCTGCACCCAGCTGACAAGAGTTCAGTTGAAGGAGTAATCCGGGAAAACCATCAAAAAGTTTCCTCACTTTTCATAACACAGCCTACGATCCAACACTCAGCCCTACAGTCTGTCAAATGTCAGAGCTATGGAAGACTCATCAGCAGCTCCTTGCTGACCAAAAAGTGCCTTGTCTCTATTCTCTAGTTCTTGTCCTTCCAGCTACAGGAATATGAGCAATATACTCCCCCTGTCTTGAAGTACATCCCTCACCCTCATCTTAAACAACGGCAGTATGATGCCAACAGTGCACTATGTAATAAACCCACTGACAGGTCAATCCTTTCAGACTGAGGGTATACCTGGTACACCCTCCAGGTCACAGAAAAAGTCCAGGACCACTCATAACCCAGGACAGGCTAGGCCTCAGACCTCAAGCTTAGGCTGGCACGATGCCAGGGTCAAAATAAAGATATCAGATATGAGGTCAGGCACTCGAGTCTTAGGAACACATCCAATTCCCATGCAGCGGAAATTCCTGTCCAGTCCAAGTGATTTCATATTTGCAATGATTTCTGAAAGGGACCTTGTAAAATTGCCTCCTACTTTCCAAAAACATTAAACTTTCTACAAACCAAAAATCGGAAATGCCAACACAGTAACTATAGGCCCATACAGGATCATAGATTTCCTCATAGGTAAAACTCCCTGTGCATATGGTAGCTTAATAAGCGCAGAATCATCTGCCTAGCTGCAGACAGCTGTGGGAGTTGTTGTGCATTTATTAAAATTGTGCATTCTTAACGATATGCAGAATATGGATCTGCACTCAAGTTCACATTTGTACACATATAGGATGCCATTGCCTTTAAAACAATTTTGCTATAACTCGATAAAGCCAGGAAAATGTAGCTTATGCTACCTAGGCCTGTTAGGACTCATCCCATCTTTTTCAAAATTAATGGCTCACCCTGAATGTTCACGGTTTATTATTTCTGCAGCACACAGTCAAGCAAGTTAGGTTTATGTATTTCAGAATGTCAAAGGAGATTTTCTAGCATGGGTTAGCAATGGTACAATAGTCATGGTTTCTTCCCCTGGCTTGCTATATTGCATTTATTCACAATAGTCAACTATTGTTTTCTAACTAGTTTGTTCTATCCTCGGATGACATTAGCACCGAGTAGGTTGAATCAATATTCATTTAGTGGGATATTGTTTAAGTGGTAAGGCAGTGTGACATGTTGCCAAGAACATTTTCTGGATGTTTTATGCCCCTATTTTGCTTCCTTGATATGTTAAAGCAGGCTCCCCGATTTTAATCCTAAGAGATTAGGCATAGGGATTCTTGTGCCTCTTTGGTACTGCCAAAACTACTATTCACGGTTACAGAGAGGAGAGAATCTGCTTCTTGGGTATGAACAGCAAAATTGCAGGCACGTCTACTTCGGTCCAGGTGAACTCTTCTGGTGGTCGTTTCTTTGGGGATTTTTGTGTCTAAAACAGATAATGCAGTACATTTCCTCTGTTAGGCCCCTGGACAAGCCAACAAGCATATTTTGGCACAGCTGGCGAAAGGCGAGGATGCTTCACCAGTAACCGGGGTCCTCTTGGATGCAGGGATCATCAAACTCATTTGTGCAGTAGCTTGTCATTTCTGCTGCTCATTTGTTGATTAACCCCAATAATATTTTCACCATATTCCCACCTACTTCGAAACACACAAAAATAAAGACTGTCGGATAACTATTAATCAAATTTTTCAATTGCAATGGACTCCACCGATCAAGAACCCATTCGTATGAAATGCATACTTCCCTTTACTGAGGGACAGCATAATAAGGGAGTATAAGGTGGCAACATCAGTGTGACTGAAATGTAGGGGTAGCAGTTGCAGGAGTCAGCAACAGAGGAAATAGGCCATGTTGATATCATGTATATTTGATTAAGCTGGTAGGCGGTGTATCTTTGTTGAATTGATGCCACCGATTCATAATGTAGTGAATCCACATCAGGGATTTGGGCTGTACCTAATTTCACTAAGGGATCATATGATACCTTTCCTTCATTCTTATTTGTAGAATAAGGATGATGGTTACCTCTGGGTCAGTTTCCATGATGTGATTAGCAAAAGTAGTTCAGACACGATAAGACCTCTTTCGTACCTAGGCTCTTTAGATAAGACCGGGCAGTATATTATCAAAAGGTGCGTTTGCCCCTCACCGTGATACGGCACAGCCTTCTTGTGTACAAAAGATTTAAGTCTTGGTGGTTTTGACCCTGCTGAGTAACATCCTCCTTGTTGATGCATCTCTGGCACACACATTACATACACATCGGCTCCATGTAAGACCCACACATGAATGAGAGGGATCACAGTTTTGGAGACGGGACACACTTTAAGCCAGAGAGAGCCAATAGACAGTCTTCTCACTGTTACATGTAAAAAGTCCTGAGCGCCTGGACCATCAATTCTGCTGCAACCAGTGTCTATCACTGCAAAGCCTGCCCCAAATGGAAAGTAGCCACCCTCAATAATTGACAGCAACATACTGATGAATGTCAAAGAGAAACACAGTACACGTCCAACGGAATTGCGTACTCGCTAAGTTCACTGTGGGTGAAAAGAGGGCTATTCAGGACAGGGCAGGGCAGGGTGGGATAGCTTTTCTAAGTCAAACACAGAACTTCCATACCAAACCATTTGTGCATAAATTGATTGTCATATCCAGAGAATGAATCTAATGATAAAATAGGTTGCTCCTTAAATTCCAATTCATTCCAATAAAACTACTTAAAACGTACCGCTATTATTTTAATGGAAAGCCTTTCTACATTTTAGGACTTTTGCTCACAGTGATGCTGGATTTGTTTTCTCAATTTCGAAAGAAAATTATTCTTCAGTAAACGAGATTTAAGGAGGACCTTTAAGCTTTTGAAGAATCTGAGTAAACAGCCAGTGAGATCTTGCCAGGTGTTTTAGTTAGTTTATCGGCCCAGCAGATGGGACGGAACTATTTAAACTGGCCTTAAGTCACAAAAAACCCGAAATATAACAATATACAAAAATCTACTTATTCAGCACAAACGTAAGCAGATGTGTCTTACAGCAGAGGAAGAGAATGCAGATCTTCCAAGGGAACATGTATAAGAATCCGGATTTCCTTTAAAACTCGGAGCTTAGCATTATGCATTCGTTTTTACTGGTACTTCACACAGCTTCTTAAAGTAAACATTTGAAGAATTATAACACTAAAGTCATCATAAACTCCAGCCCGGCAACCATCCTCCTGTTTACATCTGCTCTGAGGAACCAACTACAGCATGAATAGAATTCTAAAGTTAAATTCCCAACAGGTTACGTCATCCATTCATCAATAATAAACTGGACTGAATGCGCTTTTCCCAAAGAAGGAGAAAAATTGATAATGAAACAAATAGCAGACAATCTTACAGAAACCTAGCAAGGATTTCTTCTAAAGACCAGATGTAGGAAGCATTGGTCCCAAAATAATGGTAACATTTCCAACATGTATTTTTGCAGCCAGTGTGGTATAAATAGGTCGGTTTGCAAAATATTGAATCATTGTGGGTTGCACTTTGATCTACCTCAAATATTAATGAGGTAGGTCGCAATGTCCAATTAAGCTATCGCTATATCTATCTCTCTCCTCTCTCTCTCCCGCCTCTCTCTCTCCTCTCTCTCTCTCCTCTCCTGTCTCTCCTCTCTCTCCTCTCTCTCCTCTCTCTCCTCTCTCTCCCCCACACACAGGCTCAACATCTTTGTGAAACCGGAAGGAGCTCAGGCTAACCTAAAAGGAATGCAAGAAAATTGATACAGGACTTATGATCATCTGAACTGTAGATACATCCAGCTTTCTTCCACCATCAGAATTGTAAAGTAAACATATTGCACAAGTTACTTACCTTCGGTAACCATATATCTGTAAGAAACAGTAGTTAGTATTAGATTCCTTACCTTAGAATATCCCCAGGCGTCAGACTGGATCCAGAAAATTTTACCTAGCAGGACCCCTGCGCGTCGGTAGGCGTGGTATGCGGCTCCGCGTCCGTCGTCAGCGCCGGGATGACATCGTCGGAGTAATTAGACGCCGCCCTCGCTGACGTCAATTCTTATACATAGCTTTTCCGAGCCAGAAACGCAGAGCCATGATAAAAACCAACACTGGTGCCATGAAACTAGAGCCCTGAAAGGGGATGACCTTAACCCTAGATATCGGTTCGCAGAACGGGGAGGATGGGTGGGGCGGTAAGGAATCTAATACTAACTACTGTTTCTTACAGATATATCGTTACCGAAGGTAAGTAACTTGTGCATCTGAAAGAAACAGGTTAGTATTAGATTCCTTACCTTAGAATAGATACCCCAGCAATATCAACCCTGGTGGTGGGTCTGCGAACCAATGATCACACCAGAAAGTCCTGGAGAACGGAACAGCCGAAAAAGCCATCTCTCCGGGCTTGGCTGTCCAGGCAGTAGTGTCTTGCAAACGTGTGCAGCGAGGCCCACGTAGCTGCCTGACATGTGTCCTGCAACGAGACTCCCCGACCCAGGGCAGTAGTAGCCGCCGTGGCCTGAGTGGAATGGGCCCTCAGCCCAACAGGAGGCTCCTTTTTAGCCAAAAAGTAGCATACCTTGATGCACAACACGACCCACCGAGAGATGGTCCGCTTGTGCACCGCCCGACCTTTCTTAGCGCCCACATAAACAACAAAGATTTGGTCATCCACCCGGAACTGGCGTGTGCGGTCCAAATAGAATGAGAGCACACGTTTTGGGTCCAGCCGGTGGAGCCTCTCTTCCTCTTTCGAGGGATGCAGAGGCGGAAAGAAGGTAGGCAAGGTGATCGACTGCCCGATGTGGAAGGCTGCGACTACCTTGGGCAGGAAAGAGGGTCGCGTCCGCAACACAACTTTGTCCGGATGGACAGAAAGGAAAGGAGGTTTAGAGGAAAGAGCCTGGAGCTCACTCACCCTCCTGGCAGAGGTGATGGCAACCAGGAATGCAGTCTTGAGAGTAAGAAGATGAAGAGGACAGTTATGAAGTGACTCGAAAGGAGCGCACATCAGATAAGTCAGAACAAGGTTCAAGTCCCACTGAGGCATCACGAAAGGAACAGGAGGAAACATATGAGTGCTGCCCTTCAAAAACCTATTTACAACTGGGACTTGAACAAAGAGGGCTGATCAGGGAGCCTTAAGAAGGCGGAAATAGCAGAGAGGTAGCCCTTGATAGTGCCCAAAGAAGAAAGAGGAGAACCTCTGGAAGAGGGGCAGAAAGGGGATCCACAGCCTTTGCTGTGCACCATGCCACAAATTTGTTCCACCTGTAGGCGTATACCGATTTTGTGGAGGGATGCCTGGGTGAAAGAATCACATTACAAACTTCAGGAGGCAAGTCAAATGGCCTCAACGGCTGCCGCTCAATCTCTACGCATGTAAGTGGAGACTGGACAGGTTAGGGTGGAGGACCGTCCACTGCTGCTGCGACAGAAGGTCTTCCTGAAGAGGCAGACGAATCGGGGGATTGACAGACATGCGGAGTAGCTCGGGATACCAGCATCTTTGTGCCCAGTCCGGAGCAACAAGGATAACTTGGGCCCGGTCGCGCCTGATCTTCTTCAGCACTCTGGGCAGAAGTGGTATAGGCGGAAAGGCGTACAACAGACCGAAGCTCCACTCGCGACGAAAAGCATCTCCGAGTGAGTGCCGCCTTGGAAATTCCAACGCGCAGAACTGATGACATTGCGAGTTCTCTTCTGTGGCGAATAGATCTAACCAAGGCTCTCCCCACTGCTGAAAGAGGCCTTGCGCTACGTCTGAGTTCAGACGCCATTCGTGATCCATCATGCACCGACGGCTGAGTTAGTCCGCCCTGGCGTTCAGGGAACCTGCCAGGTGTTGAACCACCAGGGTCACGCCCTGATGTTCCAGCAACTGCCAGAGGCGCAGAGCCTCCTGGCATAGGGTCCACGACCCCATCCCGCCCTGTTTGTTGCAGTACCACATGGCGGTGGTGTTGTCCGTGAACACCTGCACTACTCTCCCCCGGACAGAGGGGAGGAATGCCTTCAGTGCAAGCCGGATCGCCCGACGCTCCAGAAGGTTGAGGCCTCTGATCTCCGCCTCTCCCATGTGGCACCCCCAGCCCTGGAGGGACGCGTCCATCACAACTACGTGCTCCGGTTGGGGTAGGGAGAGGGATCTGCTGCTGACCCAATCGCGGTCCGTGAGCCACCACTACAACTGTCTTGCAGTGCCCTCCGAGATCAAGACATGGTCGGACAAGTTGCCCTGATGCTGGGCCCACTGAAACTTCAGGTCCCACTGCAGAGCCCGCATCCGCCACCTGGCGTGATGCACCAGAAGGATGCAGGAGGCCATCAGCCCTAGAAGCCGCAGCGTCAACCTGACCAAGACTTGAGATAACGGCTGAAAGATCGGAATCAGAGCCGGAATATCCTGAACCCGCTGTTCGGGAGGATACACCCGAAACTGCGCAGTCTCTAGAACCGCTCCGATGAAGAGGAGCTTCTGAGAGGAACACAGGTGTGACTTCGGCACATTGATAGAGAACCCCAGCAGGTGCAGGAGGTCGGTCGTAGTCTGGAGGTGGGAGACGACTGTCTGGGGCGAACCCGCCTTCAACAACCAGCTGTCTAGGTAGGGGAAGACTGAAACCCCTAACCTGCGCAGAAGAGCTGCGACCACCGCCATCACTTTCGTGAACACCCGAGGGGCACTGGTAAGGCAGCGGGGGAGCACGGTAAACTGAAAGTGCTCGTGGCCTACCGTGAACCGCATGTAACGCCGGTGGGCAGGCAGGACGGGGATGTGAAAATAAGCCTCCTGCAAGTCCAATGCTACCATCCAGTCTCCCGGGTCCAGGGCAGCTAAGACCTGAGCCAAAGTCAGCATCTTGAACTTCTCCTTCGGGAGGAAGCCGTTGACATTCCGCAGGTCCAAGATATGGCGTTGGACCCCTTTGCCCTTCTTGGGAACCAGAAAGTAGTGAGAGTAACAACCACACCCTACTTCTGGCCCAGGATCGTGCTCGATGGCCCCCTTGGCCAAGAGGGCCGTAACTTCCTCTCGCAGAAGATTCAAGTGATCCCCCGACACGCGGTGGTACTGCGGTGGCATGGCTGGAGGGGTCGCCTCGAAGGGGAGGGAGTAGCACCTTCGGACGATTTGCAGCACCCACCTGTCCGAAGTGATGTTGCGCCAGTGAAGGAGCTGATGGCGAACCCTGCCCCCCACTGGCGTCATGTGGGCCTGAAGGCTTTGAGGCGGATGCTGCAGGGGTGGATGTGGACTGGCCTCGCCGTTGTCCCCGGGCACCGCCACGGCGGTTACCACGTCCGCCACCGCGCTGGATGTTAGTCTGCGGCCTGTGGCTGGCAGGACGTGTGGGGGCGCCTCTTCCTTGGCCACGAAAGGAGCGAAAGGCAGCAGGTTGCTGGCGCTGGGCCGACAGGCTCAAGGTCTTGGCCGTAGCCCTGGAGTCCTTAAAGCGCTGAAGCGCACTGTCTGCCTTGTCGCCAACGAGGCGACGGCCATCAAACGGCATGTCCATAAGGGTGTTCTGGACAGCAGTCAAAAAGTTGGCGGACCTCAGCCAGGCGTGGCGACGCATCGCCACCGTCGTTGCCATTGCTTTACCTAGCGAGTCGTTGCATCCAGTCCAAACCGGACAGAATACCGTGCCGCATCTCGACCCTCCGCAAGTGCTTGGGCGAGTTTAGTCCGGGGCTCCTCCGGACATTGTGGCAGCACGGCCGCGACCGTGTCCCACAGAGAGTGGGTATAACGGCCCAAGAGGCACGCAGTGTTAACTGACCGCAACCCCAAACTTAGTGAGGAGAACATTTTCTTGCCATACTGTTCGTAACTCTTGGATTCCCGATCGGGGGAGCCGTCGGGAATGCGGTCTGGGAGTTAAAGGCCTGGATGACCAGGCTCTCGGGGTGGGGTGTGTGGACAGGAAGCAAGGGTCGCCCGGAGGCGGGCGGTGGCGTCTGGCCACGTTCCTATCTACAGGCAGACCTGTAGCAGGCCTGGACTAGGTGCCCAGAAGAACGTCAGATAAGGCCTCATTAAACGGCAGCAGAGGCTCAGAGGAGCTTGCCTGCAGTTTAAGGACCTCGCGGCCGCGACGGGGAGTTCAAGGGATAAGGCCTTGGCCGCCTGCGCCAACGCTATAGGCAACCCCCTCCTCCGTAGCCACGGTGGGGGGGGGTGGGGGGGGGGAGTGGGGAGATAAAACCAGTATCTGGCGAAGTGTCCAGACCACTGGCATCCCCAAGCTCACCCAGTCCTGATAAGGTTGGCAATCACGTGCCAGAGGGTCCTCAGACCCCTCCCAATCCTCCTCGCCACCCATCTCCTGATACTCAGGGTCAAAGGATGGGGCCGGGTCATAGAAGTAGAAATCTCCTAACGGCATTGAATATGGCACCGAGCGGTGCCGCTCTGGCGCCGGACCCGAATCGAGGGTAGGACTGGTGACGACGTCGTCCTGGGACGGCGTCGGGGGCGACACCCTAGTGTTCGGCGGCGGTGAGGTCGACTGGCGACGACCCGGATCCGGCGGGGCCCTGCGGTGCCGGGACCGAAGTCGCCGACGGCGCCGGGGCAGAAGCACCTGGCCCGCTTGGGGACCCAGTCGGGCCGCTGGGCCCGAAGGCGCCGCGGAACCCGACGGAGGAGCGAGCGACCTCATGGCCATGAGGAAGGCCTCGATCTCCTCCGGCGTCACGTTCTGCCCAGGGACCGGCGGGTATGGAGCAGGCCGCAACGCCTGCGGCGGAGCCGTGTGGGTGGTGTCACCCGAAACCCCGGCCGCGTCGAGCAAGCGTCGGGGGGAGTCAGAAGAGCGTTGTCGCCTCTTCGACTTCTTGTGCCTATTACCGGAGGACTTGGAGCCCGAGGAATGGTGTCGACTCCCGGAGCTATGATGACTCTGGCACCGCGACCGTTCCCTCTACCTCCTTCCGGACCGGAACCTCGAACGGCACTGGGCCGACTCCCGGAGCTCGAGGCACTTGCGGGACCGCTCACACCTAGCCTTCGACGTCAAGGCCCGGCAGTCGGGGCATGACTTGTCATCGTGGTCGGGCCACAGGCAATGAAGACCCTGGCGATGGGGGTCGGTAACCGGCATCAGTCGGCTGCAGTCGACGCAGGGTTTGAACCAGGGCATCCCTACCGGCACCGTCCGAGTAGTTCGACTTCGAAAAACAGATCAAAAGATCCATAAAGTTTAGTAAAAAATTGACTAATGGGTACCACCTTCTCCAGGAACTGCGCTTGCTGGCGTTGAAAAAAAGAAGAACTGACGTCAGCCCGCGAGGGCGGCGTCTAAGTACTCCGACGACATCATCGCGGCGCCAACGACGCAGACGACAGACGCGGAGCCGCAGACGACGCCTACCGGCGCGCAGGGGTACTGCTACGCAAAATTTTCCGGATCCAGCCTGACGCCTAGGGATATTCTAAGGTAAGGAATCTAATACTAACCTGTTTCTTTCAGATGTATCTTTATCAGCCAATTTCTCTACTGAAAAGCATCCCGTAAAAGATTGATTCCCTCCATCTTGGAACATCTGTATTACACAAACCAATTGAGATCGTGTAGATTCATCAGCAGACCCAAACCTTGGTCATCCTCCTTTACCAGAAAGATTGTGCTCACAAAAGTTGCTATTTCTTTGGCCCTCGTTACATGGTGCAGCTCCTTAACTTCTATATTCACTAACAAACTGTGATCTTGTGAAACCAGAATCTTGGCGTCTGCTCCTGAACGGAGAAGATTTAAGAAATCCATTACATAACCTTTAACTGCACCCAGGACTCATTGATCCTTCATCAATCCATTCCACCTCTCATAAAAATGTGGCAACTGTCTCCCTACCTCTTGAAAGGAAAAAACAAAACAAATGACCTGCTATTGCTGATTTTCCTAGCTACTGGAAACCAAAGGCTGGCAGGAAGACCCTACAGGCTTCCTTCCTTGTGCCAGATAGTCATCCATAAACACATCTGTCCGCTCATTGGGTGAGCCGGAATCTCCCTTGTAAATCAGGGGGGACACCAACCCGAGTGCTGAAAGGGAAACGGCTTCAGTGGTGCTTAAACCAACTCTAAAGGAGGACAAACCCTTCCAACATGACCTAAACTCCACTTCTACATCCAAGTGTTCATTCAACTTTCTCTTTCTTGCGAAAACTCAAGTAACAGCTTCCTTAACCGAAGATTGTACATCTTTCTGTATTACGTCTTCCTGAACCTGGATTTATGAGACTTCAGCCTCCTCCACTGTAAAAATGAAGTAACTGGCTGGGAGTAGCATGATACCACATTATGCATAGGTGTTTTCTGTAATTGTTCACACTGTATAGTACATGATCTAGAGCGCCTATGCTGCCCAATGAGACAGGCCTTGTGCTACCATAAGTGTCCTACCTGCATTGCACTCACTCATGCCCTTGCTACCAGAAATCCAACAGTAAGCATTCAAAGATTGCTGAATGGTTTTAATGAGCATCGGGTCTCAGCGAAAAAAGTTAAATAGAACTATTAGCTGAAGAACACTTTATTATCAAAAATCAGCCTACCTACCTAAAACTTACATATTTTGTACTTAAACTAAAATAACAGTGCTATAAATTGGGATTAATAACAAACCCACAACAACTCTTAACCTGATTAAATGTTTTCTTTTTATATGAGAAAAAGGGATAGTATATTGAATCATTTTAAGAAGGTAATTAACTGATACCGAGCAGCAATGGAAAGATGAAAATGGCTGCCATACTGGGGTTTATTAGTACTGTAATGCTCTAATTTTGGAATTTTCTCTTTGGCTATGCGTTTGCTTTAAAAAGCTGCATGGAGTAGCAAAAAAAGACTAACGTAATGCTAGCCTCTGTCTTGACATGAAATCTCAACACCATCGGGCAAGGTAAATATAAGAAGAATGTATTTACATATTTGGAAACATTACACAGAGCAGTACATTCCCATATTAATTCAGGGAACACAGAAAAAAACTACTTGAGGATAAGTGGTTATATAAAAACGGTTCAGGACAGAGAAGTCACTTGCCCTTTCTTCATAGACTCCAGGAACTGTCTGTTTGCAGGGTCAGTATAGCTTCTGAGTTCACCATCATTTACTGTAAATCCATCTCTCCACAGTTTAATAATTATATCAGCCTAAAAAAGTAATCACAAGCATTAATTCTTCTCCAGCAATCTATTTAGTTTTTACTAAAATTACATAATAGTAATTACTGATAAAACATCCAAAACAAAAATTCATAGTAAGTACATTTCAGATGCATTTATAGTACACAGAACACAAGGATATCAATAATGCAAGCTTAGGGACATACAAAACAGAAAATGCTTTTGGGTGTATCAAAAAGTATCTATATATGTTAGACTGAAAAAGGTTGGAAATGCAAACAATGCAGATTGGTCACGCTTGGGTAATGAAGGCATTTAGCGTCTCAGAACCTCATTCTGACCTCTGGTGAAGTGTGCACCAGGTAAGGTAATGCCGGTTACCTTATGTTGAACTTTTACATTCCACAAAGTTTTTCCTGGTAAAATGTGATCAGGACAAACTACTGGATGTGCAGATTTGCACACAATTTATATAATCTCCATATGGAAGCAAACTCCAATTTGCACGAGATTGGCATCATACGGGTTCTGGAACAGGAACATTTATGTTACGTCTAACATTTGTAATTTACACTCTTTCCAATTTCCAGTAGTTTGTATGCTAAAACAAATTCAAATTTTAGGACTTTATTTTTAATTCAGAATCATTTGTAACTATACTCAGCAATAGCGGCTAGCAACTTCTTTTGAAGTAATTTGAAAGAGAAAAGGAATACTTTTTAAAAACACACTGTAATAGAAAATATCATCAATGCTTAAATGTTTTTTAAGACATTGTTATCTCCTTTAAAAACAAGTAGATCAAACTGCTTTTTGGAGTGAAGCCTGCATGTTTGCTCCAGCCCCAGAACACCGATTATTGTATTTTTAAAGTGCATTGTCATTCAAGAGTGTCCTGACCCTAAACCCACAACCCCATATACTGAGAGGAAAGAGATTAGGCCATGAACAGTAGACTAAGCAGCTATCAGCGAAAGAACAGAATGAAAGAAACAGCGCAGAGCGATAGTGAACGACTGTCCCGGGAGGTGGCGGATTTGTAAGAAAAGAAATTATGTTCCATGCGGGTATGGAAAAAGTGAGGTGCCTTTAAGGCACATAAAGAGGATATAAGACCATTTGATTGGGCTGATGCTTGAAATCGGTTTTGAAGGTAAATGGCCCAGTCGTAAAGGCTGCACAGTGAACTAAACAGGAGGGAACTAAAGGAAAATCATTTTTCTCACCATAACCAGAGACTGCCTAGATGGAATAAAACAGTAGTGAGAGAGCGTAACCAAAGCATGAGGCGAGTCACTACATACTGTATAGTTCAGGTCTAGATATTAGAAATGTAGGGAAACCAAGACACGTTGCAAATCCAGTCCAAATTGGAGGAACTCGCTCTTTGGACAACCATAGGCTTACCCTCAGAATGTAGGAACGGTGAGGATATTCAGTGTTTTCAATAGTAGAAAGCAGGTAGATGTAATTTTATTTTTGTGAGGTATAAGGGATATCGATTTATCAAAAGGAACACTCAGATACCAGACCTTGATAACTAGAAGGGAGCCTAGAATTGGTGGCAACTAGGCAGAAGATCAAATGTGTGAACCACCTTCACAAAAAGAGAACCGAAAAAATACCTAATCAGGGCTGAGAAAGTAAACATGTGGTACTTCATAGCTGAGCACACGGAAAAAATAATGAAGGGCCGTAAAGAAGCTGCTTATTAAACAACAAAAAAAGGACCAGAGCCAATTGCGCAACGGAGAGGTAATCATCATCTTGTGGAGTCCGGTTATGATTTCAGGATGGTCGATAGAATGAAAAGCCAGAGAGATCGAATAAAATCGAAGATGCAGCAGCTGTCTCTATCCAGGGCAATCAGAATGCTGTCCACTGCTGCTTTTTAACATTAGCCATTCAGAAACTGGACTGAGCAGAATCTAGGACCAGAGTAGACTCCAGGAGCATGGATAATGTAATCTTCACCCAGATAGCCATTGGATTAGTCTTCGAGCAGGTGTAATGTGGTCTTGATACAGGGTGTTCGAACACGTTCTTACAGCAGCATTCTAGATGACTTGCAACCTCAACATATTTTTAGATCTGTCCTAAAGAACACCTTAGCTGTATCACAAGCTTCATGTTTTCCAGAAAGTTAAACATTAAAATGCACACATATTTACATACGTATATGGGATTTCAAGTTAACCTTCTTTATACAGTGCTCCAAGTGTCATTTACACTTTACTATACCCACAACAGCATATAACATTGGGCAATAGGTCAGACCCCTTCATTTATTGGCTGTCTTGGACTGTGAATTAAGCTATTTTGCAAGATCACAGGTAAACAGCCACTTGAAAAGGAGTGCACTTTAGTGCCAGAGCTGGTGTGCCTGAGTGGTGGGCCAATCCTTTATTTTTATATTTTTGCAAAAAACCGAAATACATTAAATTGCACAATAGCATTAAATAAGATGCAGAACTTTTCTTGCCGCCTTAGTTTGGTGTGCCCATCCAGGAATGGGTGAGGTCTGCACATCAGCATCAGAAGGTGACTGGATGCCGTAACCAAAGCATTGGCTTGCCAAATTAGCAACATGTGTGAATTGATTGTCAACCACATAATTGTGGAAAAGCATACCAGACCTCCTTAACAGACCATGCAGAGGAAAATACTACCTACCCTGTCTTTACCAGAGCATGCGGTCCGACCAAAAAGATACAAATTATTTGTAAACTAGCTCCAATACTCCGGCCAACTCATTCAGTATGCATAAAAGAAAACTATGGTTAAACCCAATGAAAAATAACAAAATACACTGGAAGATAACAAGAGAGCAAAGAAAACAGTGCAGAGTTTCACATCAGATCTAAATGTTACATTGGACAGAACTGACGATCAAGAGGGAAGTTACAGTTAGAGAAAAATAAGGGTGATGTATCTCTCCAAATACAACTATTCATGGGTCAATTTATCAGTGATACTCTCACCAAGGCATTACTCTCACAATATTCCAGGAGGAAAAGCCTTAAAGTCTAATAGGCTCAGATCTGTCCCAGCCCGTCTCCCTTCGACGTATTAATGCTAGTATAAAAGTATAAGATTCAATACAGAAGTGCTGGTTGCAGGTCAGATATGAAGGCTATGTCATTTGGGCACCAGGACTGACCATAGGACATAGTAAAAGGAAAAGCTCTAATCCCAGGGCCCTTTGGAGAACAGCTAAAGATGGTACCCTTGGGGGGCGTGGCCAAGCAGCATGGCCGACAGGACGTGAGCTCTGCCAGCTCCCGTCCTGCGGACCCGAAAATCCTGTTGATAATCCTGCCCAGGCTCTGGTGTGCCATCCTGAGCGACCGGACATATTACGGAAGGTGTGGGGACCATTCTGGCCGAATCTCGGCTGGCGGGAATAGCGGAGTGGCCGCGGAGCAGCCCCGGTGATTAGAGAGCGGCCGCCTCACCTACGCGAGCCCGTGGTCTGGGCCTGTTCGGCCGGGAGTGGCCATATCCTAAAGTGCTTCGGTGGGCCGACGGGGGACTTGAGGAGATTGTCCCGGGCCTGGACACTGACCCGGGGGACGGAGCCATGAGCGGCGGACGGCGCCGGCCCGAGAGACGTCCCAAGAGAAAGCTCGGCCCAGGTGCAGAAGACCGCGAGCACCGGCTGGCGGACAAGGGGGTCGGGACCCGTGGGGACGCCCCGGCGTGCGCTTGCCCGACTGTGCGGCTGCCGGCCTGGGCGAGGGTCTACCACCCCGGAGCGGGGGACCGACTGGAGAGCTGCGGACCGGAGCGTGCCCCTCCCCCACCGGGCCGCCATCTTGGGGTCGGTCGTCGGGCCGTGGACACCGGAGTGACCGGCGGCGCCTGCAGGCCCGGGTCCCAGAAGTAGAAGCTGCGTGGCCGTGAGGTGAGAGCGGGCTGGGGGCTCAGAGGAGCGCAGACGGGCAGAGTGACCGGCGCAGTCACGAACGCTGAGCCCCTGACTGATCACACGAGGCCGGTACAGTTCTCCCGGGCCTACCTGCATCCTGGAGCGCAGGGGGGGAGGGGCGCAAGATCCCCCCACTGATTACCGGCGGGGGCCCTGGGCCGCTGAGGACTCTACTGGTCGAGGGGCGCAGATTGGACTCCTGATTGCGGAGCGGAGGTGGGGCGCCTGGGGGACCCCCCCTTCCTAACTGATAGCGGGGAGATCAGGGCACACAAACTACTCAGCCCATACTAGCCGGGTGCGGAGAGTGGAGTGGCCTCCTCCCTGTGGAGCCCGGCTGGACGAGGGGACACAGCGCCGCACCCACTGGGGGCCACAGGGACCCTTGACGAGACCACGCCACCCAGCTGGCGAGGTGTGGTTACCGGATTTCTTATTGCTGGGGCACGACGCTTCCCGACAGTGCCTTGCCTGTAACAGGAGTGTTGGGGGAGTGTGGAAGCCAGACTGACCGTGCAAGGCTGGGTGCTTGAGCGCGACTCCACACGGAACTCTTCACAGACGGTGGAGGCGAGATTGGGCTTGCTGCTGCCATAAAGCTATCCCTGCGTTGGGATCAACCCGAAGATGCGTAAGGACAGGGCGTCCCGATCGTCACAGGCCAACACGATCACCCAGTATACCACGCAGAGACTACAGCCCCAAAGGATTACACGCCAATCAGGCCAGGATGAGGATCCAGGGGGCTCCGGTGAGCCCACCCGTGCGGAACTCCTAAAGGCTATCCAGGGCTCCCACACAGCGCTGGAGAGGCAAATAGAAACAGTCTCCATCGACGTCAATCTCCTGCGGACGGACCTCCGCAAGGTGGCGGACAAAGTCACAGATGCGGAGGCCAATATCGAGCAGCTACAGGGGGAGGTAGCCTCTCTCCAGAAGACGGTCACACACCTTACAGCGACGACTGGAGCCTTAGAACGGAGAGCTGAGGACGCGGAAGGGAGGGCGCGTCGCAGCAACATTAGAGTCCTAGGGGTACCGGAGAGGATGGAGGCGGGAGATCCTGAACGTTTCCTGGAAACATGGATTAGAGCGAAGATGTGCCCGCAAGGTCTCTCGGAAGTGTTTGTCATCGAGAGGGCTCACCGGGCCCTGGTTCCCCCCGCCGCAGCCGGGGGCCCCGCCGCGAGCTCTGATCGCCAAGATATTGAATTATCGGGATCGGGACTGCATCCTGCGAGCGGCGAGGGAAAAACCGGACCTAACCATTGAAAATAGCCGGATTTCAATATACCCAGACTATACCCACCAGGTTCAGGAGATGAGGAAATCCTTTTTGGGGGTTAAACAGAAGCTCCGGGCGATGCAGTTGCAATACATGCTGCTGTATCCCGCCAAACTCAAGGTGCTGGCACAGGGCAAGGCACACTTCTTTGAATCCCCGGAGGAGGTATGGGAATGGTTGGAGGTTAGGGGAGACGGGGTTCCACCGGGAGCCCGTGGTGGATCCAAGGAGACATGGGGGAGCCGACCCCAGCAACAGCGGAGGCCCCGAGGCGGACGGAGACGACGCTCTAAGTCGGAACACGCTGAGGAACCTAGAATCACGGTTGGGGCTGATGGAGGAATGCTCCTGGAACCCTTGCTACAGGGGGCCGGGGCGGAGTCTCAAAACCCGCTGGAACCTACGGAAATCCTGGTCCCAGACACGATACCAGCTGCGGTGCCGGACAGGACACCATCGGACCTGGTGATTCAGGAGACTGGGGGAGCTGGGGCCCTGGAGGTGAATGGCCCGCCCTGAGGTGATGTAGGAGCCGTATATACTTTGTCTTTGGATGGCTGCTGTGGCTCCCGGGGTGGAGAGGAGTATGGGTGGACACTGGTTTGACATTGTTCCAGGAGCCACCAGACATTGCATTTAGGGGGGGAGAGGGGGGCCGGTGGATTTGCAGTGTGGGAATTGATTAATGTTCGGGAGACGGGGGTACAACTGTTGGAATTGGTCCTGTATGGTCGACTACAGTTGGTCCGGAGCCGGGAGAATTCAAATACATGCATTGGGTCATGCGGGGAGCTGGGGGGGGGGGGGGGGGGGGGTGTATGCAGTTAGTAGTTGCGTGAGTGTGTGATGGGTTGTGAGGGGTGTGTGGGGAGGCTGTGCACGTGCTGGCACCAGCGGGGGAAGGGCGGGTTGACAGGTTGGGTTGTTGTCGTTATCCTGCTCGTGGGTGGGGGAGGGGGGGGATGTTCTGCTGATGTTGCAATTTTGGGGGGGGGGGGGGGGGGAGGCAGGGGGGAAACTGTTTAAAAATGTTGGTATAGGCATCATGTGTATCACTGTTCAGGACCCTAGGAGGCGGTATTTTGGCAGCAGACTGCATGGCCCGGCTGGGCACTTACAGGAAACATGGGGTACAAATTTTTAACGTGGAATGTGCGTGGGTTGGGCACTTGTACCAAACGATATAGGGTCCTATCCTTCCTTCGGCGGCATGGCATATCGATTGCATGTTTGCAAGAAACGCATCTGAATGAGGAGGGGGCGCAAAAGCTTGCTAAAAAATGGCGGGGTCAGGTCTTTCACTCTTCCTTTTCGACGTATGCGCGTGGGGTCTTGATCTGGGTAGCGCCCGGAGTCCCCCTCGCGGTACAGTATGCGGAGGCGGACACTGAGGGTAGGTACCTGCTGCTGAGGGTGCTGTTGAATGGCAGGGACCTTACGCTACTTAATACATATGCGCCTAACGTAGATGACGCGACCTTCTACCCACGAATGCAAGATGTCTTAGTGTCGGACGTGGACAGCCCTCTCCTGTGGTTCGGAGACTTCAACTGCGTCTTGGACCCGGTCCTGGATAGGCATCCTCCCCGAGCGGGGACGAAGCCTCGCATGACGGCGAGACTGCGCGAGGTCATGGCAAACTTGGGAGCGGTAGATGTGTGGCGCCAGAGTCACCCGTCACAGAAATTGTATACTTGTTACACCCCTACACACGACACCCATAGCAGGCTAGATAGGGTCCTCGCCGCAAATATAGATGCGTTGTACTCCCTACAGGTCACCCACCTGGCCCGCTTCCTGTCTGACCACTCCCCGGTGTTGTGCGCTACGCAGGACGTCGACCAGCCTTGCCACCCTCGTACATGGCGGATGCCCGCGGACCTCCTACAGGACCCATTGGGCAGAGATCATGTGCAGACTGCACTCACTACTTACGTAGACCTGAATTGGGAGGGAGACGACGTGCCCCTGTCGACGAAATGGGAGGCTCTGAAGGCAGTGGTACGGGGTGAATGCATGGCTCTCACCTACGGAGTCCGCCGACAGCTGACCCGCAAACTGCGAGAGGCCGAAGACTCCCTGCGGACTCAGCAGGCCTCACCAAACCCTGGGGACCCGGAACTAGCCCTGGAGCGGGAAGCCCAGGCGCAAGTGCATGATATACTTACGCGCCTCGACAGATACACGCTGGGTCAATTTAGACAGCGCCTCCACAGGGAGGGGGACAAATCCGGCCGGTTATTGGCCTGGATTTTGAAGAAGGAAGCGACCCCGGTTCAGATAGCGGCCCTGAGGGGCCCTGATGGAGTCATGGTCCATTCGGAGTCAGGTATATTGCGGGTCCTCAAAACACACCTGCAGCAGGTGTATACGGCAGATCCGCTGGTCACGGAGGCATCCTATCAGTCTTACATCCGAGGAGTGACTCTACCGGCCCTTCCGAGAGAGGCCGCGGAGGAATTAGATGGGGCCTTGACACTCCACGAGGTGCGGGTGGCGATGGCAGGCTTACCGACGGCGAAATCCCCGGGGGGAGACGGGTTTCCCTCCGAGTTTTACCACGCATTCGGGGATGTCCTTGGCCCCCTCCTCCTCCAAGTCTTCCATACGGCGCTGGAGGAGGGCGCTCTTCCGCCCACAATGTACCAGGGTGAGATCTGCATGCTTCTAAAGCCGGGAGGTGATGGATATGACCCTGCGGCGTACCGCCCTATCACAATGATTAACACGGATGTCAAGATCGTGACCAAACTCTTAGCCACTCGGTTGGCGCCGTACATGGTCCAATTGGTCCACGAGGACCAGTGTGGGTTCATCCCCGGACGCAACACCGGGATGAATCTACGGCGATTAACCCATATTATGCATGAGGTGCGCGATAGGGAGGACCCCCAGGTCCTAGTTTCGATAGACTTGGCCAAGGCATTTGACACGGTTAGCTGGGGGTACCTATCGGAGGTGCTTCAACGGGTGGGACTGGGGCCCGTGTTTCGCAAGTGGATCCAGATACTGTATCGGGCGCCTCGAGCCAGAGTCAAACTTGGGGCCGCACGCTCGGAGGACTGGGCGTTGGGGAGAGGCACCCGCCAGGGATGACCCTCTCGCCACTCCTGTTCACACTGGCAATTGAGCCATTGGCGGTGGAAGTCCGTACCACGATGGCCCAATGGGGAATCAAGGTGGGGAGCAATGTCCATACAGTGTCCTTGTATGCGGACGATGCTCTATTTTACTTAACATCTCCGCAGGAAGCGCTACCGGTTTTGCTTCAGATACTGGACCGTTTTGGCGCGGCATCGGGCCTGCGTATCAATGCAGGGAAGTCCCTGGTCTTCCCCCTAGCGGGATGTGATGTGGACGCGCGCGGGGACTTGCCACGCCTGGGGCTGCGATGGGAACTGGAGGCCTTCCGCTATCTGGGGATACAGGTGGCGTCGTCGGACGAACAATTGCTGGCCCGCAATGCGGACAGGGTGGTGCAGTCCCTACAACAGTCAGTGGCATTCTGGAACAAGTTGCCTCTCTCCCTGATGGGACGACTGGCAGTGGCGAAAATGGTGATGCTGCCGCGAGTGCTATATGTGTTGCAGAATTCACTGTGCCCACTTCCCCCGCGGATGTTCCGCACTCTCAATACACTCCTTACGTCCTTACTCTGGGCGGGCAGGCGTAGTAGGGTTGCTTTACACACGGTTGTCCGGAGCTGGGAGGAGGGGGGGTTGGAGGCGCCGAGATTCGACCTCTACTACTATGCAGCTCAGCTGTTGCCAGCGGCCAGGTGGTTCGCGGATGCGGACACCTGGGAACTGCGGCTCCTCGCGGGGAGCGCGGATGAAAGAACAGTACAGATGGCCCTGATGCGAGGCAGGGGAGCGGACGCGACACTGCCGTATATAGTGCGCCACACCGCAGCCATTTGGCAACGTGTGGTGGAAAAAATCCTACGGAGGGCCCCCTTCCACAGGGAATTGCCGATATGGATTATGGCCCCAGTGGTGGACATGGAGGTACACATGCCATTCCATGAATGGAGAGCGGGTGGGTGTGAGCTGTTGGCGGATCTCTACCCGGACGACACGTTTCTATCTATCGAAAGGGCGACGGAGACGTTCGGTCTCGGTGAGGGCCAATTTCTACAGTACAGGGGCCTCCATGCGCTGGCTCGGGACACTTGGCCGCAGTTCCCTGATGCGCCCTCTGTGTCCCATACCCTCAATGTCATCCTTTCCTGTGGTAGGGGCAGGAAGCTGATAACCCTATTGTACTCGGCCATGCGGCTGGACTCCACCCCGCCGGTGCCCCTGGCGTGGGCGGCTTGGGAGGCTGACCTGGGAACTGTGCTGGACCCGGCACAGCGCAAACGCATCGGTACCCTCACCCGGAAGGTGTCGTGCAATGCACGGTTCAAACTGACACACTTTAACTTTTTACACCGAACTTATGTGACTCCGGTTACCTTGAAGCGTATTGCCCCGGACAAGCGCGATGACTGCCCTAGGTGTGGCGCGTCAGGTGCATCATTCCTTCATCTGGCGTGGGAGTGTCCGCTGGTTCACACCTTCTGGCAATCAGTAGTGGCACACATTCATAAGGTTACTGACCTCCGGATGGAGCTGACCCCCCTTCACTGCTTGTTAGCCTTAGTCCCCAAGCCCAGGAAGTGTAATTTGTCCTACAAGATGTTGCAACTGCTTTTAGTACTGGCAAGGAGGAGGGTGGCCATCACATGGATGGGACAGAGGGCCCCAGAGATGTCACAGTGGCTTAGAGATGTGGGGGAATGGACCCTGGCGGAGGAAACCTTTATGCAAACAGTGCGTAGGGATGAGAAGCTGCAGGACGACCTGCTTGCGTGGAGAATGATGCGAGAGGTGGGAGAGGCAGCCGAGGACTCGGATGGAACAAGTGCGGAGTTGTTCACTCCCGGGGACACAGGGTCTGAGGATGAAGGTGGTGGGGAGGGTGAGGATGGGCAGTGAGTCAGGGGAGTGCCTGACCGCACACGCACATGTAGGATACACCTGAGAGGAATTGTGTCTTGGTATCTGCAAGTTTCATGCCTAATATACGTAATGATCGCTGCTTTTTCTGCCGAAAGGAGTGCCATAATGAGGTGAACGACCTGTGTACACATGTTTTAGTCACGAATGCCGAAGTTTTGGGGGGGAGGGCTCCATTGGGGAGTTGGGGGGTAATCTGTATAAAAGAAAAAATAAAAGCGGATTAGAATATCCTGCCGCGCAGTTACATGGCTAGGTTCAAGACCTGGCTTCCATGTTACCACCTATCGCCGCCCGGCCTTCGGGTTGTGGGCTGAAGGGCCGTGTACACAGCAGTATGTTATTGGCCATAATGTTGTTGATTTTTTGTAACTGTCGGCGCAACTGTTATATACTATCATTGTCTGCGACAAAAATAAAGTTTAAAAAAAAAAAAAGATGGTACCCTTGATCTCAGTCGGTAGGCAAGTCGCAAAGGCATAAAATGCCAAGTCTGAGGATCCTTTTCTGCTTTTTTCTTGTCACATGATGATCACATCACGAAAAGTAAAACATAATTCCGGTTAGAAAATTAAGTCTCAAACTACACTAATCTTAGACACAAGAAATTTTTCTTTTTAGTTAACAACCTGAGTTGGATCAGTAAGTTTTTATTTTCTAAATGACTAAAGTGAGGGTAAGGCAGAAGAAACACTGGGGAAAGTGTCAGTTACGAACATGAAAGCAACAAGGGTGAGGGTAGTGGAGACCGGCATAAAGCAACATAGAGAGAGCAGAAGGGACGAGTCAGCAATACAGTGGGTGGGGTTGGAAAGGCAATGGCGAGAAGCGCATAGGAGAGGGAAAAGAGGAAAGTCGACGGAGACCAATGCAGAGTGGAAATGTACATAAGGGAAACAACTAAAAAACACATGCACTCTCATGGAGTGCCCAACACAAAAGAAAAATTTGGGGCCCGATGTAGGTAAATCCCATTTACCGATTTTGAAATACCGAATTTTACCGATTTGGTATTTCAAAATCGGTAAATGGGATGTAGGTCCCAACATCTGGAATCGTTACCGATTCCTTACAAATTCGGTATTTACCGATTCGGTAAATACCGAATCGGTATTTGCTATTGAATCCTATGGGCCTTTGAAGCCCATAGGATTAAAGTCAAATACCGAATCGGTATTTACCGAATCGGTAAATACCGAATTTGGCAAGGGTGCAGGGGGTGTCACTTTGACACCCTCTAGCACCCCCAAAACGGGCATGTGTGCAATGTGGCACACAGACATGCCCTAAGGGCACGTCTGTCTGTCACATGGCACATGTGTACATGCACAGATGTGCATGTACACAGGAATCGGTATTTTACCATGGATTTGTATTCCATGGTAAAATACCGATTCTGTAAGCCATGTGCTGATGGAACATTGGCTACCTACATTGCATTTTCGGTAATTTTACCGAATCGTTATTACCGAATCGGTAAATATTACTGATTCGGTAAATTTACCGATTCGGTAATGATAACGATTCGGTAAAATTACCGAAAATGTGCCCCTACATCTCGATAGCCCTTTACCGATCGGAAACGGCCGAAAATCGGTATTTTCGGCCGATTCCGATCGGTAAAGGGCTACCTACATCGGGCCCTGAGTGCTTGAAAAGCAAAAGATGCCTGCCAATGAAAGTGATGGAAAAGAGGCAATGCTCCATGGGAGGCACAAATACAAGATTGACAAGATGGGGCACGAATTAGAAGTAGGGAAATGAGAGTGACATGGAAAGCCAACCAATGATAAGCAATGGGCAGATTCCAAACCCTTCCATGTTCTTGGTAAGACAAAAGATGCCTCGCAACAAAAATCGCATGTGCTGTCTAGTAGGCTTGACCTAAAAATGTTACCTGTCAAAAGGTGTAAAACATCTTGAAACCAAACTGCAAATATCATAAAAATATCACAAGATCGGCAGGTACCCAGTGCTCACGGATCTTACTCCTCCTCAGAGCGTAAAAATACACTCTTAACTCCACTTTAGGAGACCACAGACTCGTTGGGCGGAACATGGCAGTAAACTGGTCCTCTTTTGTGAGGTTCAGTGTAACTTATTCACATTTTAGCAAGAGCAAAACCTAAGAGTCTGTCAATGCTACTTTTAAATGTGACACACAAAGAAGTCCACCCTTTCTATTTAAATGAAAGGACAACAATTACAACAAGCAGAAGATAATCAATTAAAGCAGAAGGTATCAAAACATACCCGACTCTTCACTTCAGATGCTGATGCTTGCACATCATCAGTATTATGAGCATCTTCAAAGAGAGATTCAACGAAAGAATTACATCGCTTTCGCACTGTACTATTCTGCATCCGATTGCCAAAACGTTGCCTGGAAGTTCTGAAACGGAATATTAAATTGAAAGGTTACTATTAAATTTAGACAGGTAAAAGTAACTAACAATTCTGCCATTTATTTTTAATACAGGTAACATTTCCAAGTAGGAATAACCAGAAAAGAGCTTATGAATGAAAGGCGATTGGTGCAACCGACATTTTACTTTCGTGTAAAAGAATCTCTTGTGAGCAAACCTCCATATAGGCTTACCCTTAGAATCATTCCAGGTCACCAAAGGAGACATGACACAATAGGGTCTCCCCCATCGCCTGTAGTTCGTGGGGGGGCGAGCATGTTCACTCATGGTTCAGAGTTTCACATAGTTGATGGGCTACCAAACCGAGGTGTAATGGATGTGCCACAATCGCTGATCTCAAGCTCAAGATTATTAATTTATTGGTTCGATATAAGGAGCAGCACTGTAGCAAGTCTGCCTTCTCCTAAGCAGGGAAAAGAGGAAACATCAGTACTGACAACCTACCTCTTAAGAAAACATATCCCCACAAGATATACTCACCCATTTACACCTTCTTCCCTAGAAACTCCAGGTATTGTTCAGCACTCCAATATTTTCTAGATAGGTTTGTGCTCTACAAACACCTATACATACAGAATACATTCTTTACGCCTCAAGGGAAGAAACCCAGAGTTTCTGCCCTTGCTCTTTGCTTTCCTTACCAAGGGTGTGAAGAGCATCTTGAAACAAAAGGTGAACACTAGAAAGGCTGCCACTTATATCCATACTAGGAGTAGGTGGCGTAAATCAAACAGTTTTTTTTAAATTTGAAGGCCGCCCTAAACTTTAAAGGGTACAAACGTAACAAAGTACATTTTGACTTGTGTGTCCCAGCTCCAGTTGGCACTCTTTTTGTGCACTTCCTCCAGACGCCAATTCTTACGCAACACTAAGCACAGGAGTCAAGGATGCACTGGCCCCAATTTAATTGCGGCAACTACTGTTCTTGTAAGGCCTGAGTCTGACCTGCTGAAACTAACGAAGATGCCCTGCCTCCTAGAGCATTTTCACGCACTCTTCAGATAAATGTATTTATACAGTGCTTACTACCTCCGACAATGTGTTGAAGCACTTTGCAGTGAGTAACACGCTACTCAGGAACCCAAGATTACAGTGTAATTGTCGATTAGTAATGTGTTTTTTTCCCCCTTGTGAATTAGTTATGTCAGGTTTGTGGTCTACTTTTCTTATGTTCTAAATAGTGTAAGCAAAGAAAGGAGTGGTCGTGGGTGCCTGCTACTTGAGCGAAATGGCTAAAAAGGAGGGGGAAGTTTCAGAAGGATGTTTGGGAGTTCATAGTACTCGGATGTGACAAAGGTTAAAGGGGATTTTTTTATAACAAAATATAGAATATATAAAAAAAATATATATATAAAAATATATATATATATATATATATATATATATATATATATATATATACACATCTCCTACTGGCGGTGGCCAGTAGGTAGTTATAGTTAGGATCTACTTTCCATAAGAAATCCGCAACATTCTATTGGGAATAACTTTGGCGCCGGTGGACGAATCTTAGCGAATTTCTCAAAGTAGGTGGCCCGCTCCGCTCCGGTCCTTCCCTGAAAGTTTGGGGGGATTCGTCAAGCGGGGGCCGAGATAAAAGGGGGGTCCCAAAACGTGTTTTCGACATGTTAATTTCCATAGGGCGGTCGAACTCACTTTTAGCCCGAACGGCTGAATGGATTTCCACAAAACTTGGCAAAATTGTAGGGAATGGTAGCCCGATGTGCCTTTGCTATGTCTCAAGATATGTGCTCCAGTGGTTTTTGAGTAATTTAGGTTAAAAAAAATATATATATCTATAGGCGCGCACCGGGGAGCGCGCCGGGCGCGCTACGCGACTTGCGTGTGGAAAGCTGATTGGCTCTCGGGTGTCTGTAAACATTCCAAACAGTCCGGAGCGGCTGCCATCTTGTGTCTCGGTAGGATCGGGACACAAGAGGTGGCAAAAACAAAGGGGGAAATGACCATAAGGGGGCAGGGTAGACCCCACCCTGACCCCCTAGGTTTGATGTGGGGGCTATAATAGGGTCCCGCGGGGCAAAAAAAAAAAAATCGATTTGCGCGGGGGGAGCGCCCGGTACGCGCTCCGGGGAGCGGACCAGGGAGCGTAGCATGGGGAAAACCCAGTTTATTCACTGTGTCACCTCTACGACCCTTTCTTGCGTCAATACGTCCCTTTTGCATACATTACACCTGAAAGTAGGTATAATGTGGCGCAGGGGCTTACAAAGTGACGCATCTACCTAGATGCGTCACTTTGTAAATATGACTGAATAAGGTGCATTTTTTACAGCACTGGTGCGTCACTAAAAGTGACGCTCCGGTGGCGTCATATTAAATTCATGACGTAGTAGGTCGGAAGTTCTTACAGATACGTCAGTATTTCAGACATATCTGTAAGCGCAAAAGTGATGCATTGCTGGAGTGTGTCACAAAAATGATGCAACTCTAGCAATGCATCTTTTCTTACCCTTCCACACCCCCGTTCCTTTTCAACATTTTCTTTGAATATCCACATTCCCCATGTTCACTCTCCTTCTCCTTACTTTCCTTCCCAACACTCACCTTCTTTCAGTACCCCTACTTCACTTCCTTTATACTCTCATACCTTTTTGTTCTTTCTTACTCATTTTCCTTTCCATTATCAATGCACTCCACTTCACTTACTCTTTTTCATTTTTTAAGAATATAGCTCTTTGAGGAGAATTGGAGGTAGTTCTGAAAAGAACTTTTTTTTTCTTCTTTTTTTTTAGAACAGAAACAAAAACAGGGAATGGAAACTGCTCAACAGGAGCAAAAAAAACAAAAGAAATTAGGGATAAGAACGGCAGCAATGGTTCTCCAATGCTCGAACCATGAGCAGGACACTTTGCTCCCCAAAGGTAAGTAGTTGATCGCAGTATCTGCATTTCAGGACACCTTTGTTGAATGCAGGCTGAACGTTTGGAACCAGCTCATGCGATCGCCCCCTCACAGAAGTAGTTGCTCCTCCGGTGGATGTAGAGGCCCCATCACTGGGAACCTCTTGTGCCAGAGCCCTGACACTTTCCCGGGCAAAATTATGGGGGTGCCTCCTCTCCACATGGCGAAGCATGGTGGAGTTCCCAAAAGAATATTTCTTAGTGGGGTCACCCCGTGACAGGACTGTATGGCAGATCCTGCACTCCACTTGGAGGATTCACCTTTTTCTGGTCATCTGGTATGGAAAAAAAATTCCAGATGAAATGCTCTTTCACCTTTGGCTTAGGATGCTCTTCATCAATGAATTCAGGCTCATCTTCACTGCTGGATGGTTTGCAGCCATGATTAACCAAGCAAGATCGGAGAGAAAAAAGTCAGGTCTTTCAGTCACAAAAGTGAAAGAAGAAGTGAAGGAAATGGGTGGGGATTTCATTCTTTGTAAAAAAAAAAAACGTTAGCAACCAATGAAAAGTGTTATTTTAAGGTCACATGACTTGACGCGCTGACGCTGCGCGCACCGGAGCGCTTCCGGGAGCGCATACGCGGCGCGAATGTAGGCGCTTCCGGGGGCGCTTACGCGGCGCGCCGAAGTTACGTTTTGATAGTTTCACGGAAATGCAAAATTATTTTTTATTTCCTTATTCAAAAATACTGCTTTTATATGTATGGTACTAAATGTCTTGCGTTATTATTTACTTTTCATTCATATTTATTTTTACACGAACGCAAGTAGCGCTCTGGTTGCGCTTTCGGAGAGCTTACCGGTGCGCGGACCCAGAGCGCCCCAAGAAAAAATGATAAAAGATTTTTACAAAATATTATTACAAACAATAATACTAATTAATACTCACACAAAACCGCAAATAAAAAAAAAAACGTAGGTTACAAACTCGATATAGAAAGGAATTAGCATTTAAAAAACCTATGAAATTCACTGAAAAAACCATAGGTTTCACACCAGTTATAGTTAGGAATTAGCATTTAAAAGACCTATTAAATTCACAGAAAAAACCATAGGTTTCACACCAGTTATAGTTACCTGGAAATTTTACTGACATAAAACCATTGAAATTCCCACGTTATAGCTAGTTGGACTCACTATAACTTGCGCGCCTGCAAAGCACTGCTGATGATGTCACATATTACATCACTCATGACATGGTCAATGACATCACTGATGACACCATCCTTGTGACAGAGTGACAGACCTCCTTCCAGTGTAATGTAACCCTTGAAACACATATTCAAAAATAGATACTAACATTTTCAAAAATATGGAGATACCCATACCAGTTACAACAGCCAATTCAATAATTCCACCATCTATATACACATCCACTCATTCACCAACAGTTCTATATAATCACTCATACATATACTCACTCATCATATGTAGTGATTCACCTATACATCCTGTTACACACCGACAGTCATCCAAAAGTTACTCTCACACATACTCACACATGCAAGTAAACTATTGAACATCCATTTATTTGCATATACAGCTATACACACACTACCACCTTACTTCTAAGGAAACTTACACATACTTACTCTCTTAAACAATCACTTATAGAAACACATAATTATTTAAACAGGAACTCTTTCAAAATCTCACTCTCACATATACTCACTTATATACATCAATACTCACATATACTAGATCAAAACATATGTAGTTACTGATAAAGACACTAGTGAGACAGTCATTCACTCACTAACACACACATATACACACTCATCCACCCATACAGTCCTGCACATATGCTGTCTTCAAAACACATACAAAGAGAGAGTTAGTCATTCATGCATCTATGTGATAAGTAATACCCCCACCAAACCATACAAACACTCATACTGATACTAAAAAAAATCTAATAACCCATATACCTACACATGTACCTACTCACCAACCCATGCAGCCACTTATACACAAAGTGAAACACTAATACATATATATAAATATTTAAACATTACTCACTAATATATGTATTCACTAAGAAACACTTAATAAGCCAGTTAACTAATCAATTTTTATTAAAAAAACATCCATTTAGACACTTATTTAAACATTTATTCTTCCATCAACTTTTACATATACATATATAAAACAAATTTATTTTTCAGAAAGACACACATTTACTGGATGGTGTCATCAGTGATGTCATGAGTGACATCACTGACCATGTCATGAGTGATGTAATATGTGACATCATCAGCAGTGCATGGCAGGCGCGCAAGTAGTGAGTCCAACTAACTATAACGTGGGAATTTCAATGGTTTTAGGTCAGTAAAATTTCCAGGTAACTATAACTGGTGTGAAACCTATGGTTTTTTCAGTGAATTTAATAGGTTTTTTAAATGCTAATTCCTAACTATAACTTGTGTGAAACCTATGGTTTTTTCAGTGAATATATATCTCTTTTTCCCACTGAAAAAAACCTTAGGTTTCAGGGGTGTTATAGTTAGCGGGGCATTTCAATCATACAAAACCATAGAAATTCCTCCGTTATAGTTAGTTCTGCTAACTATAACTCGCGCCCTTGCAATGACATCATCCAGTGACTGTGTGTTTCTGTAAAGTTTAAATATGTTTAATATATCTAGGGAAAGGCATTTTGAAGAATGAGTGGGTGTATGTGTCTGAATGGATGGTTTAGTAGGTGCGTGACTGACTATAAGTGAGTCATTAAACATTTCTTACTGAATGCATGGGTTAGTGACTAAACTGTGTGAATGTCTGTATCCGTCTGTCTGTGTGTAACTGGCTACATGGGTTTGTGAATAGCTACATGAGTGTCTATATGTGGTATTGATTGGTTGTCTGAGTATCTGTATGGGTGCCTGAGTGTTTATGTTGGTGTGGTGTGTGTGACTGTGCATAGATGTGAGTGGGTGATTCACTGGGTGCATGGTTTCAAGAGTGCATCTGTGATGGACTGTATGGGTGGGTGACTGTGTTTATGGCCATGTTAGTGAGTGAATGTATATCTCAGTGGTACATGTGTGAGTAACTACATATGTGTGTTGGAGTATATAAATGGCTATAAGTGAAAGTGTGTGATTCTGAGAGTGGCTGTATGGATGGGTGTGTGCTTGTATCAGTGATTGTATAAGAGCGTAAGAATGTGCTAGTATTTGTATGAGTATTTGAGCTGGTGTGTATATATAACCGTATAGGCGAGTAAATGGAAGTGTGATTAATTATGTGCATGACTGGCTAGGTGTGTGAGTACCTCTATGGATGAATGGTGGTGTGTTTATTTATTTATTTTATTTATTTATTTATTTATTTACAGACTTGTAACGCGCTAGGAACTCGACTCCCTAAGGAGTATCTCCGCGCCTTTTGGCAACATCTGAGAACAAAAGCCCTGACCAGTGTATAACAAATGCCCTAACAGAGCTAGTAATTGAACAAGAATGTTTTTAATTTTTTTCTAAAAGGAAAATGTTCCTTACACACTCTGATGTCATAGGGAAGATCATTCCAGAGCTTTGGCCCAGCTACTGACAAAGCCCTTCCCCCTTGTCTAGATTTCCAGAACCTGGGGACACATAACAGTTGTTGCTCTCCAGATCTGAGAGACCTCAAGGGGGTATAGGGAATTAACTTTTTGGTCAGATAGTCGGGACCTTTGCCAATGAGGCATTTGTGAATGGTGCAGCATGTTTTAAACAACACCCTCTGTTTTACAGTAAGCCAGTGAAGTTTGTTTAGAAGTGGCATAGAGGGAGTACGGGCTGGGGCATTGAAAACAAGCCGTGCAGCTGTATTTTGCACGACTTGTAATCTGGTCATGACGTCCTCATTGGCGGCCAGCAACAGACCGTTGCAATAATCCAGTCTGCTTAACACTAGCGACTGTACTAGTGTTTTCCTTGTTGTATCAGGTAACATGGGAAATACCCGTCGGAGAAGGCCAATGACATGGAAACAGGAGCTTACAACTTGATTGGCATGATGTTTAAGGGCAAGCTCCTGATCCAATTTAACTCCTAGATCTTTCACAACGACTCTAGGTACGGGGACTGGGCCTAGGTCTTGAGGCCACCAGTCAGGAGTCCAGAGTCGTTTGGCTTCTCCAAAGAGCATAACCTCAGTCTTAGAGACGTTACACTGAAGGAAATTTGCTGCCATCCAATGTGCCACCTCTTTCATTCCCTGTGCAAAGGAGTTACGCACCTCAGGGGTCAAGGTTTTAAAGGGGAAGAGGAGTTGGGTATCGTCTGCATACGATACAGGGATGAAACCATGAGACCTCATGATGTTAGCTAGGGGTGCCACATAGATGTTAAAAAGCGTTGGGCTCAAACAGGAGCCCTGTGGCACCCCCTTTGAAATCTCAACCTCCTCTGACTGGTATGGACCCAGTATGACTCTGAGTGCGGTTGGTAAAAAAACTCCTTAGCCAGGCCAGCGCCTTGCCTTCCAGACCGATGTCAATTAGTCTGGAGGTCATGATCTCATGTGAGACAGTGTCAAACGCCGCTGACAGATCTAGGAGCACCAGGATAACGGAAAACCCTTTATCCTGTAGCATACGAAGATCGTCAGCGACGGACAGTAAGGCAGTCTCTGTGCTGTGCCTGGGTCTAAACCCCGACTGGGAAGGATCAAGCACCCCTGCGCTCTCGATGTATCTAGACAAATGCCCGTTCACAAACTTCTCAGTAAGCTTCCCTAAAAAAGGGAGGAGAGAGATGGGTCTAAGGTTTGTGTGAGTGTTTGTATAGGTGTATGAGCGCATATGATAGTCCTGTACTGAGAGACCATAAGTACGAGTGACTGTACATGTGAGTGATTGGATATGTGTGTGTGTAATCCTAAGAATCAGTGAGTGTGTATGTAGTTATTGCTGTTGGAGTGTCTATAGTTTTGAGAATAGCAGTCTGTAATTTAGAGTGGGTGTATCAAAGGTTATATTAGGGTGTGAGAAGATGCATCACTTTATCACATGGATGATATCATTAATAATGTCATCAGTGATGTCATTTGAGATGTCATCAGTGATATCATCAGTGATGTCACTGACCATGACATGAGTGATGTAATATGTGACGTCATCAGCAGTGCATTGCAGGGGCGCGAGTTATAGTTAGCTGAACTAACTATAACGGAGCAATTTCTATGGTTTTGTATGAATGAAATGTCCAGCTAACTATAACATTCCTAAAACCTATGTTTTTTTCAGTGAATATCTAGGTTTTTTTTTGGTGCTAATTCCTAACTATAACGTGCCTGAAACCTATGGTTGTTTCAGTGAATTTCAAAGGGTTTTCAAATGCTAGTTTCTAGCGAAGCCTACAGAGGTAGGACATGTGAAGGAAGTAGAAAAAACGCACAGAAAGAAGCAAAAGAAATGCAGACAGAAGCAACAGAAGTCCACAAAGACGAAGAAAAGTGCAGGAAGAAGCAAGACACGTGCAGAAAGAACCAACAGAGGAGCAGAAAGACGCCTTGTTACAAAATCATCCTGTGCCCACAACTTTTTCAGATGGGTACTGGTGGTAACTGACTGACTAAACAGGCCTAGAGCCAGTGGTATGCTAAAATACACTTAGAGTACAGTGAAAACACCTACATACACTAGGGAACACGATGCATTGGGGTATCCATGTGATTAGCATTACCTCCTCTGTAAGGCCCTAGTACATAATAGGGCAGGGGGATTAAAACTACCTCGTAAAACGAGCTACGGGGCGCGTTTGCACAGTGGTGAAGGGAGGGGGTTGGGGGACCTGAGGTGACATGTGTGCAAACTCACCCTGTGGCCATTTTAAGTTGGGAGATTAAGTCCCCTTGAATCTTGACAGTCCCTGTGGTCCAACTAGCCAACCACGTACCTCCAGTAAGCGCCACAGAGCTGCATTGCAGAGGAGTAAAAAGGGGCGTGGTCTGGACCACCTCTCTGCAATGCAGGCCTCTGGCACTTACTGGAGGTACCTGGTGGGTTAGATGGCCCCCAGGGGCCTTCAGGATTGAAGGGGAATTAATTCCCCAACTTAAAAGGCTCCACAGGGCGTGTTTGCACACATCACCTGAGGCCCGCCCCCTCCCTTCATCACTGTGGAAACACACCCCGTGGCACGTTTTAAGTTGGGGGATTAAGTCCCTTTGAATCCTGAGGGTCCCTGGGGTCCAACTAGCCCACCAGGTACCTCCAGTAAGCGCCACAGAGCTGCGTGCAGAGAGGTGTAAAATAGGGCATGGCCTGGACCACCTCTCTGCAACGAAGGCCTCTGGAGCTTACTGGAGGTACCTGGTAGGGTAGTTGGCCCCCAGGGGCCATCAGGATTGAAGGGGAATTAATTCCCCAACTTAAAACGCGCTACATGGCATGTTTGCACACATGTCACTTCAGGGCCAGCCTCCTTCCTTCACCACTGCGCAAACGCGCCCATTGAGAGTTTAAAGCTGGACAGCCGCTGATCTGTCCAGTGGCGCAACGAAATATGATAATCACCCCACCCCCCGATGTGATGAGGGGCCCCTATGTCTACAGTAGCTCACGTATGTTGACCTTGATCTGAGCTATGGGCAGCTGAAGGGAGAAGAACGTGCATCGATGAAACAATTCTCTGGCCCCACAGCCGCCCGGCGCTCTAAACTCCGAGCCAGTCTTCCCCTCACTTTCTGCTCGAGCCGCGCATATTTATTTAGCTGCGCACATGCTTCGTTATGGGACGTTTGAGGGCCTGTAAGACCAACGGCCCGAAAAGAGTGGAGCTTTATGAGCAGCTGCCCGCTCTAATTGAAAGTTTGTTTTCTATTTCATTGTTCCTTGTATTCAAACATATCTGAGGATTATCTACTCCGTTTCAGGAAAGCCTTGAAAACTAACTTGTTCAGAACAGCACTCAGCTTAGCTTAAGTACTCCACCCTTTTTTATATCCCGGATGTTATGTTCTGTGGTCAAAGCGCCCTGAGACCTGTAGGTGACCCGGCGCTATATAAATCCACTATAACAATAACAACAATTATTCAAATCGTTCAGCCTTTAAAGCTGCCACACTCCAATTAGCAGTAAAATTAGAAACCCTGCAATAGGAAAATCCTTTTGGGGTTTCATTTTTGTGATTGGTTTTCTTGTTTCGGAGTTAATATTCTGCAATTTTTTAGGGTAGGGCACACAGGAACAATACACATCAGCCAGCAGCCAGCAGCAGTAGATGTCACAAGATGGATGTTGCGCTACTGCGCAGAGCCTGTCAGAGCTCGGGGACCTGTTATATACCCCCTCGCATTTCACAACACACCCTTCCTGTGGGGCAGCATCGGCTCTGCTTGTGTGGTTACGGCTACTTCGGAATAAGTGAAAAATCAAAGAATCGGCAAACACCAAAGTAATTTGTAAATGCCCTCGAAGCCTTCCTTTTCCACAATTTTCACAGCTATGTCCACGTTTCATCTCATAAACATCACTCCATTGTTTTAAGGCTACAATCCTGCCTAAGAAAGACCTCATGAGCAGGGACTCTAAGTCAACATTGTCGAATTGTGGGACACAGCTTTGTTTTCAGCAGCATCATTTAAAACAAGCACGAATCACGTGGTGTCCAGTTAACCAATAGAGTGCAGGTCTCGAGGGCGGAGTGAAACGGCGCTTGGTCGGTCCGGCGGCAATCAGTACCGTCAGGAGAGTACGAGAGAGCGGAGTTTCGGTGTCTGCGAACCTTGGAGCATGGCCAGCAATGACCCGTGAGTACATAGAATGGGGGTCTTGTGTGCGTGTGTGTGTGTTTACAGGGTGTGTGCACGTGTGTGTGTGTGCCTGCCTCCGTGTGTGCCTGCCTGTGTGTTTGCCTGCCTGCATGTGTGTGTGTGTGTGTGCCTGCATATGTGTGTGTGTGTGTGTGTGTGTGTGTGTGTGTGTGCCTGCCTGCCTGTGTATGTGTGTGTTCAGGGAATCTGAGGCAGGGGATGTGCGCGGTGCCGGGCGTGCGCGCCCACGAGGTGAAGTCGACGCTCGTGCCCGGCACCGGTCTCAGATTCCCAGGAGACGGACGGCTATAGTTGTCGAGCTAGACGCATGCAAGCATGCGTATTCTAGTTCGACCTAGAAAACAGGCGGGAAAGGTACAGAAAGATGGAAGATGAGTGCAGAAAGACAACAGGGGTGCAGAAAGAAGCAAATGAGGTGCAGAAAGAGGCAACAGACGTGCAGAAAGAGGGAAGAGAGGTGCAGAAAAAGGCAAGAAAAGGTACATAACGAGACAACAGGGGTGCAGAAAGAATCAAGACAGGTGCCGAAAGAAGCTTGGAAAGTGCAGAATGAAGCAAAAGGGGTGCAGAAAGAGGCAAGAGAAGTGCAGAAACAGGCAAGAGAAGTAAACAAAGAGGCAAGACAATTGCTGAAGGAAGCAACAGAGATGTAGAAAGAAGCAAGACAAGTGCAGAATGAAGTGACAGGTGTATAGAAAGAAGTAAAACAGGTGCAGAAAGAAGCATGGAAAGTGCAGAACGCAGCAACAGTAGTGCAGAAAGAGGCAAGAGAAGTGTAGAAAGGAGCAAGTGAGGTGCAGAAAGAGCCAACATAGGTGTAAAAAGAGGCAACAGAACTGCAAAAATAGGCAAGAAAAGTACACAAAGAGGCAAGAGAATTGCTGAAAGAAGCAACAGGGGTGTAGAAAGAAGCAAGAAAAGGGCAAAAAGAGGCAAGTGAGATGCAAAAACAGGCAGGAAAGGTACAGAAAGAGTGAAGATGGGTGCAGAAAGAGGCAAATGAGGTGCAGTGAGAGGCAACAGACGTGCAGAAAGAGGGAAGAGAGGTGCTGAGAAAAGCAAGAAAAGTGCAGAAAGAGGCAAAAGAGGTACTTTAAGAGACAACAGGGGTGCAGAAAGAAGCAAGAGGGTGCTGAAAGAAGCATGGGGCGGACTTGGAAGTAACCTCAGTTGTATGGGGCTAGCAGACAAGGCGAGTCTCAATTAAACCAATTGGAAGAGCGCATATCAAACGTGATTTGATAAAGGAAAGCCTCGTACTGCAGATATTTAATTATGTACTGTGTAGGTATCACCCCAGGCGGTCATAAACAACACTTGCCCACATGAATGGTGTTTGAGACACGAGAACCCACTTCCGTAGTCAAAACAGATTATTTATTATAAAAATTTATACATAGACTAATCCACAATAATTTTATATATAAAACAAGGCATGTAATGACATACAATAAATATAGGCAATAGAATAAAAAACAGAAACACAATTTTTATACAATAAATCATAAATGTCATAAAAAATTAATAATAATAACTCCTGAGTGAAGTATTAATAAATGTGTTGTTGACGCGCGTTTCGGCGACCAGCGCCTTCTTCAAGACAAACCAAATATCAGGTACCCAAGTACAAAAACATAATTACGGATCAAAAAATTACATTCATTAATTTAACTAAGAAAGAGAACAATTTATATTTAATAATAGACACCATAATATATACTGGCACCATAATATCATACAGTGACTTTAGAGAGCCAATATAACGGAAGTGGGTAAAGGTATATGTGCCCCAAAATAATTAGCAAGTTTTTGCCCTCAAAATGAGAGGTAATTAATTAATGCGGACGCTCATTTGAATAGGAGTAATGTTAGGGTTCCAGATGCCAAAAAGAAACACGAATACAGATAGCCATATAATAGTAGACAGCTCAAAGAAAGGATACAAATGGTCCTAGTTAAAAAATAAGAAGAGTGTAGAGAGAGTGCTGCAGTAATCCTACAATTGTCCCTTGGAGTATTCTAGCTGGATTTGTTCTAGCTGGATTTATTAAACAGCACATATATTCTGCTGGTACACTTTTGTCTTATCGATCGGGACTGAATTAGGCTGAATTTGTCCAGCTCTGGGTGGAAACCCTGGCCTTAAATTTTGACAGGGCCTGGGCGCAGGCTGGTGGCCTTAAACAGGCCTGGTTTTAAAAGGGGGTGACATGTAGGGATATTCCCAAGACGTAACAGGTATGGATGCAAAACATGAGGCAATTGTGTATAGGTTTAAAAGTGCATAGGAAAGTGTGTGCATGTAGGCTGGAAATGTCTCTGCATGTTTAAAACTGGGGGTTGCAGACAGCTGCTGAGCAGGCCTGAGTCCCCAGCCCCAGTGTGTGGAAGTTGTTTTTTTATGTTTGAAAAAAAGGGTCTTTCTGTAGAAGTAACTGATTGTAACAGAGGAGCTTTAAATGTAGTTGTTGGGAAACACATTGGATGTTTTAAAAAGCACAAACCAGGTTCACTTTTCCCAGGAAGGCTTGGGCCTGTTATAAAATAATAAACCACAGCAACCCCTGAGCTTTGAGATGTTGAAAAAGACATGAGAACCTGAAACAGGGTGCCAACTGTTAGGATGTAATTCACACACCCCCAAAGCCACTGGTCCCAAACTTGACAGCTCTAGCAGGAAAGATGACAGTTTAGGCCCAAACTTGATGCCTCTGGCTGGAAAGATGTCAGTTTAGGCCCAAACTTGATGACTCTGCCTGCAAAGAGGACATGTGATGGGTTTAGTGCTGGGACAAGAGCCTGTTCCCGGGGGTCCCTACTTCCCAGGAGCAGGACCAAACAGCTTTAACATATGAGGCCCATTATAAAAATGTCTAGAAGATTTAGATATGTTTGCGATGGCCACCCCAGAACCGGCTCAGCACAGATAGACCAAGAGTGTAAGTAACAGATGTATACAGCATAATGTGCAAGGATAGAAAAAATGTTCCCTTCCAAAGACCCCCCATGACATTGTTCTAAACCCCTCAAGTCATAAAGGGTGTGGGGCTTCTAATTAGCATGCATGGACAGGTATAAAAAGGCCCCTTAAGGAACACTGTCAAACACCCAATCAGAAAACCTCTGGAAGCGTGTGGCGTGGATTGCTTTTGCTGCACCTTGTGGACTCCTTCACCACCAACCAAGACAAGAAACCTTTGGGATTGCCTGGCCTGGATTGTTTTTTGGCTGCACTTTGAGGATTTCTGCACCAACAAACCCTTCAACACCCTTGGGGAGCGAGTGGATTGTCTTGGAGGTACAGCGCCAACCCTTGGATCTTAAGGCAAGAATGGTCCTGAGCAACTTCTCCCAAATTGAAGCCACCTGTGACAATTTAAGGAAGGTAAATAAAGCATGGCGCAAGGATGTATGTGTATGTGGTATTTAAAGTATACAAAAACTGTAGTTTTGAAAATGCTAAATAGTAATTTGTAAACTGTTAATGTTTAAGGCGTTGCAACATGTTTTAATGTGAATAATGGTGCCAATGAAGTTTTTTACAAGACGTGAAATGTAAATGTATTTAAAATGAATAAAGGCGTTGTTGAAGATTTGAGTTTAAAGCTATGTGTGTATGTATTTAATGTTAATAGAGGAGGTTTGGTTGGGCTGGCGCAGAGTTTGCAGGGTTTGTATTTAAGGGGCATAATGTTGTAGGCCTTAGGAGGGTACATGCAAAGGGGGGAAAACGTGTATTTTACAGAGCATAGAAACATTTTACCAGGATGCTGTACATTTAATGCTAATAAATGTTAAAGGCTTTTAGGTGTTAGTATTGCAAGCTTACCAGAGGGTCTTTAAATAATATACAATGCATACAATTTCAAAATAAAGAAAGCATTATTGTACTCACCAAGCCGTTGTTTTGAGGGTCAGAAGTATGGGTCTGGATCTTTAAAAGAGCCTGCATGGTGGTCCTTCAGTATGCTTGGAGCAGCTGAGGGGGCTCTGGGGCAGGGTTCCATGGTCCTGGGGTTTTGGGGTATGAGGCCCTTTTAAAATAAGCCCCGAGCCCGCTTCTCCATGGCGCTGCTCGGGGGTACGATGGGGTTGTGAGGCTGTCCTCGTGGCTCCTGGGGGCCCGAATGCTGCTTCTTTATGTTTAAAAAATTCCCCCCGAGCCCGCTTCTCCATGGCGCTGCTCGGGGGTACGATGGGGGCGTGGGCTGGGTGTCCTCGTGGCTCCTGGGGCCCGAATGCTGCTTCTTTATGTTTAAAAAATGCCCCCCGAGCCCGCTTCTCCATGGCGCTGCTCGGGGGTACAATGGTGCTGTGAGGCTGTGTGATCGGTGGGGCTCCGGGCCCTGAATGCTGCTTCTGTCCCGATTTTTAAAAAAATGCCCCCGAGCCCGCTTGCAGATGGCGCTGCTCGGGGGTGTTGTGGGGTAGGGGCTCTGCTGGCCTATGGGTCTCCGGGCCCCCGAGGGCCGAGTTTGCAGCTTTTAAAAAAAAAAAAAATGCCCCCGAGCCCGCTTTACCAAGGCGCTGCTCGGGGGCTCTGAGGCGGGTGTCTGCTGGCCTGTGGGGCTCCGGGCCAACAAGTGCCGAGTTTGCCGCTTTTTTTTTTAAATTAAAAAAAAATGTCCCCGAGCCCGCTTCAGCAAGACGCTGCTCGGGGGTGTCTGGGGCTGGGCTCCGGTGCTGTTCTCAGCCGTAGGGTCCAGGGGGCATTTCCAAGGAGCCCACATGGATCCCTACGGCCTCGAGGCATGGCGGCGGAGAGGCTTCCTCAGGGGCTGCAGGGGTAGGTCCGCCCCCTTCCAGTGATGTCAGCAGTTCGTCACTGAAGGGGCGGGCCTTGCCCTACAGTCCTGGTGTGTGTTTTTTTATTTAGCGCAAACTTTACCCGAAGGCATCACAGCGCTTTACATATTACAGGCACATAAAAGATACAAACAGAAAAAAAATGCATGTAGGGGCTAGCTTTGCACAGCAGCCCCGGTGTGCATGTTTTTTTAAATATTTTATATAGCGCAAACTTTACCCTAAGTAGGCAGAGCGCTTTACATAAGCCCCAGTGCAAAATGTAGCGCACACGAAGGTGTCAGAGCGCTTAACAATAGGAACGAAAATTAACAGTGAACAAAGTATAAAAGCAAACGATAAGTTACATGCGGTAAAAGTGACAATTGTGAGCAAACAAAATACATGAGATAGCAAGTGGTGCATTACATGAGGCAAAAGTGTGCAAATTATAAGCGCAAACGCTACATTACAGGCTGCAAAAAGTGGCATGTGTGCAAGGTACAAGAGAAAACAAAGTGCCATTAGAGGTATAATACTACAATATAAGGCGCACACTCAAGCATAAGAATAAGCGCTCTGTAGGCAATTGTGGCGCGAGTATCAAAAGCCTACCAAATGTGAGAGGTATTAAATAAGGTGTTACAAGAGATAAATGACATGTTACAAAAGAGTGCCAAACACATAGGCGCAGTGGTTGCAAGGTAGGATGTTGGTGGTACATTAAGTCATTTACCCAGAATTACAGGATATGGAGCAGGGTGTTTCTATTTATTTTAAAAATGTCTGCTAACGCTATCCCCAAGGTGCATAACTATTACAAAACATGCTTTTGCGCTGTACAGGCACCCCTTTTTTAAACATATGTTTTAGCGTAGCACATGCAACGCTTTTTAAAAAAAAATATGTGTTGTGGCAGCCACCCTTGTAAAATGTATACCTGAATTGCTTGAAGTTGTGATATGTGTGTTTAAGAAAGGCGCTTTTAAAACCCTGCTTTTTTTTTTAAATGTTGTTTAATACAGATGCAAGACTCAGCAAAAGCAGCCGTTACCATTGTACCCCCGGCGCTGGACACCCATCTAATAATTGGCAACGCCGTAGACTTGACAACCCCTCAGCCAGGTATATATATATATATATATATATATATATATATATATATATATATACACATATTGAGTTGTGTAGTTCTATGTAGTGTTGTACACCAATCTCTCAGAAGTTTCTTTTTTTTCTAATGCGGGTCTCATGTATGTATACTTTTACAGCTTATGATCCCGACCTACAACAAGTTTTTGAAGATCTTATGGTGTACCTCGAGGCTCAAGGAGCTCTGAACAGTGTGCAAAACACTTCAGTTCCCACATGTAAATAAAAAGACCCCTGTTAAACTGTCTAAGACGCTGGGGAGTTGGAGGGTAGGCCCGAGTCCTGACCCTGAGGGTGTATAGGGGGACTACTCAGAAAGATGACTAAGGCTGGGTATTATTTTTTCTTTACAGGCACCCCCACGTTATGCCCGGACGGCGTCGAGGTACAAGAGGCGGCGCGAGATTCAAAAGAAAGCCCTTTGAAGAGGAAAGCTTTACCTTCTAAAGTGGGACCACCGTCAAAGAAAGGAGTTGCAAAAAGACCTCTATCAGGTGTGTTTGTTACAAAGGGTGTGAAAAGTACTAGCGGTGTTACAGACTCTCAAGCAGAAGGGTACAACGACCTGTAGCAAGGCCTATATAAAAAGGTGGCTGTGTAGAACTTAGGATTGTGCTGATTGTATGTGTTCTTTTATGCTTTCTCTAACATATATATTTTTTCTGTTTATATTTTAGAAGCGGCTCAGAAACATGCTGCTGAAGAGAGGTCGGCGCAGCCCTTAAGGGACATAACAGCAACCGTCCAGAACAGCAGAAGCGCTACAAAAGGTGTGAGTAGGCATGTACGCCATGAAAAAGTCTCTGCGCACTACACACCAAACATGATGAACAATCCTCTACAACAATCTATTCTGCACAGGGGTGGAATCAGCACTGGCGGAGTCTTGACAAACACAGATAACACAGGGCAGGGTCTGTGTAAAACAGCTACAGTGGGTCTGAGCCCTCTCATCGTATCAAAAGGGAAAGGTGTCTCAAACACTGCCGACCTTAAGAAGAAACATAGGGACTCAGAGAACCTTCCCAACCCTTTAAAACGTGTGAAGTCCTCCAAGGTATTCACAGAGCCCCAAGCAGAACCCTTAAACCTAAAGAAGACGGCGCCGGTGCTCCCAGAGGTCCAGGCAAAGCCCTTAAGCCCCGAGAAGAAGAAACCTAGGACCCCTGAACCCCATGATAACCCCTTAGACCTATCTGTAAAAAAGGCTGTTAAACCCTTGAATGAGGCCTATACACCCAGGAGCCCCAAGGAGGTGGTAGTTGTACCTGCGGGTGTAGAAGAGATGGCGCCGCCACAGCCCCTTAAAACCTCTCAAGAAAACATCTGAAGCTGAAACCGGGGGTCCCTAACCTACAGTTAGCAGAGGCCCTCAGTAACCCTAATGCAACGCCGGATCCACCCAGCATACTGGAACCACAGACAGTGCCAAATAAAATAACTGTGCATGTAGAGGTGCATGCCCCTGAACAGCCCCCAAAGCCAATTGTAAGTGTGCAGGCCCAGCCTAGGGTCTCAATGGGTGATAAGAATACGCAACCCCTAAAAGGTCCTTCTATCGGGAATACCAACGCTCTTGAGGTGATGAGGAGTATGGTAGACAACCTAGGTAGAACCCCAGAAGCTAGGACCCATGATTACAACGACAGCTCCTCACAAACGTCATACCCTTTGTCCCCTAGTACCCCACCGGGGGCATACGACCCCACCAGCCCCACTGCCAACAACGTGTACAGTCCAGTGTCCAGCCCCGCTGCCAACCCCGTGTACAGTCCAGTGTCCAGCCCCGCTGCCAGCCCCGTTTACAGTCCAGTGTCCAGCCCCGCGGCCGTCATAAGCCCCACACAGCCCTCAGCAATAAGTGTGGATGACAATACCACGGGGGCCCAGGGGGTACAGCCGAGTTTGCCATACAAAGTTTGCAATGTTCCGTTCCTGTCCGCCCCAGGGCGTTCGCAGGGGGGTCCCTATTTCCAGAACACTAGCGGAACAGGCTTTACAGAATGGGGCTAAGACTGTTAACAGTATAGAGGGTCCTGAGGCGTTACAGCCATTTATAAGGCCGCGCAAGGTGGGGTCCTCTAAGCAGGCGCAAGACTAGTCTGTAAACACATATGAGGTATTTGCGGGTCATGTAAAAGAGATGCAGATGGCGGTTCGAAAACTAAAACGCCAGGCGCTCGCCGCAAACCTAAAATGGGGGGTGGGGATGACCAAGACCAGGTACACGAGGGAGGCCCATCAGAAGATTGTGGAAAGGGTTGGGGTGTGTAAAAAAGTGATCATCCAGGAGTGTCAGGCGGCTGTGGCAGACATACATGCTATACGGGCGTGACTATGGCAGCACCGGCCCCTAAAGACCACCACAGCCACTGGTGCTCATAAGAGGCCCCCAAAATATACCCGTAAGGTCCAGAGGTTAGTGACAAAGTCTGTACGCTTCTTAAGACTGCTCAAGCAGCGCCCATCTGCTGCCCCACAACCCTTCAAACAAGACAGCCCTGTTTCCCTAGACCACTTCAAACAAGACACATCTGTTTCCCTAGACCCCAATGCTTCCCTAGACCCCTTCAAACACTGTACCATAGTTTCAAGACCAGCGCCTGAAACATATAAACGAACACTTCACCACCGACAATACATAGGTGCAGGGTCTAACATACCCCGGGTCGGGCCTTTGAAGGGGGTAGGGGGAATGGCTTTAAAACTCCAAGCACAGCAACATTCAGAAGGACCTAGGGGTGGAACTGTAGCGGATGCCTTCATGAACAAGTCGTACAACGACACCGACCTACCTGTTCAGATAGGCTGGGGCATGGTGTCTAGAAAAGCCTGGGCGCGTAAAAGAAAAAAAAAGTGGCTTAATAGTACAAAGCAACGCCGGCGTTTAATAAATAAGCTGAAGAAGGCTAGAATATGCGCTACCCGCAGGTTTACAAAGACCCCTGAGACATGTCCCACCAGGACCACCCAAAATGACACAACAGAGAACACCTCCACAACTCACACTCCTACTGATGAGGGCCCAGAACCCTTGTTTTTAGAGAGTGTTAGAAGTTACACTCGCAATGTAGAGAGGTTTAGGGCCGTAGAACACTATGAGGAGTTTAGATTTATTAACCTCCAACAAATAACATCATCCGATCATGGTGTTCTGGCTATACATCAGGCTGTGCAGGAGCTCATAGAAAGGTTGTTACACAACGTGGGGCCTAATGACTTTTTCCAACTCCGCTTCCAGGGGCAGGGTTTTGACACTCCGTTGTTCACCAGGCGGAAGGCCCGAGATGTTTTTGACGCTGTGCAATTTTTAGAAAACCTCTCAAGGCTTTTACAGAGTAAGGCTGAACTAGTCGCCTATGGCACTTTTAGAGTCATAGCCCTCATTGTACGGGGGCGTGAGGGGGGTGTTTCCAGACCTTTAAAGAGCATACTCTACAGTCAAATAATTGGTAAGAAACAGAGGTGGCTGCTCAACTTTAATAGCCCCTCTGCCAACACATGTCTGGCGGCCAGCATCGTGGGGCTGCTGATGGCTCGCAAGACCCCTGACGCTGTCATCATGTCTAGAGCTGCTGAAGCCCACGAGGTTCTTGAAATACCTCCTGACCGAATGGTCGGCTTTGGCGATATAGGTCTTTTTGAGAACTATTTGCCGTGACGGTGAAAGTTCTTCATCACAACGGTTCCTGGAAGTACTTTACAACCGGGGGACCTGTGAGAAACAAGACCGTATATGTCCTCCACGCCAAAAATCATTTTTATGGCATCTTGAACCTTAAAGGTTTTCTGGGGGCCAGGTATGTGTGCGCCCACTGTGACCATATATACAGCAATAAAACATACCACCAGTGTGAAATGCATTGTAAGATGTGTCAGAGGGACGGCTGTATAGAAGACGCTACCCTGAAGGTGAGGTGCGACACATGTAGGATGTTTTGTCGCTCGCAAAACTGCTTGAGCATACACGAGAAATCTTTCACATGCGTCCCTAAAAAGGACTGCAGTGAGTGTGGGCGGTATGTGGCAACGGATCACAAGTACAAAGGTATGATATGTCCCCGTTGTCATGTGTCTTACGAGACAGGCACCAGCCATCAGTGTTACATGGTTAAAGGTCTACCTCAGACCAAGACCGAGGACTATATAGTGTTTGATATAGAGTGCACACAAGAGACGGGGGTACACCAGCCTAACTATATTTACGCCCACCATCTAACTTCCGACGACAGCTGGGAGTTTGAGGGACGAACGTGCGTTGGTGATTTCCTGAGCACTTTCATTCAAGTCAAATTCCAAGGATATACCATGCTCGCCCACAACTCAAAAGCCTATGACTCCTTCTTTATTCTATGAGACATGATTCGTGAAAAGATACAGGTGGAACTCATAACCCAGGGGTCTAAACTGATTCTGATGACGGTATGCCCTTTAAAAATACGCTTCATGGACACCCTGAATTTCCTACCCATGAAATTGAGCAAGCTGCCAAAGGCCTTTGGGTTCCCAGGGTGTAAAGGTTATTTTCCACACTTTTTTAACACCTGGGCTAACCAGAATTATGTGGGACCCATGCCTCCTACCGACAGCTACGGGGTGGAATACATGATGCCTGATGAGAAAGTGAGCTTTCTACAATGGTACTCTGAAAACCGTGAAAAGGAGTTTCACTTTCAAACAGAGTTGAAAGCTTATTGTGAGGCTGATGTAAGGATCCTGCGGCAAGCTTGTAACATCTTCAGAAATGCTGTGGTGTCTATGACTAAAGAAGTAAATGGTGTTGAAGCCTGAGACACTGACTAAAGAAGTCAAGGCCTTGACATCCAAAACCCCTGAAACGCGGCATGCGGTCAAATACATAGACCCATTTCAAAACGTCACTCTGGCATCCGTGTGTATGTCCATCTACAAACACATGTTTTTGAGGCCAGAAACTATAGCTCTAGTACCGCCAGACCTCTATAACGGTAAACAGAAACGTTATTCAACCCCCTCTATCCAATGGCTCATGCACGTCTCTGAGAAGGAAGACATACAAATTCAACATGCCTTACAGGGTGGTGAATACCGCCTGGGGCCCTATTACCTGGACGGGTTCTCTGTAATTAAGGGTGTGCCGACGGCCTTTGAATTCAACGGTTGTTTTTACCACGGCTGCCCCAAGTGTTACAAGCCCCACGAGTATAACAAAATGCTGGGTGCCAAATTTGAACACTTATACAGACGTACTCTGACAAGGGCACAGTATGTTGAAAACCAGGGCTTTGCTATGCGAGTTCTTTGGGAGCACAAGTGGTTAGACATGTTAAAAACCGACACAGACCTCTGCTCTTTTCTTAAGACTCGTGATTTACCCACACCTCTGGAGCCCCGTGATGCCTTATTTGGGGGGCGTACAAATGCCATACAACTGTACAAGGCCGCTGGTGAGGGTGAGAAAATACACTACTATGATTTCACCAGTCTGTACCCTTTTGTGAACAAGATGATGTTGTACCCTCTGGGTCATCCCACCATCATCTATAGAGATTTTAAGTCCCTATCCGAATACTTTGGGCTTCTCAAATGTGAAATCTATCCTCCTAAGCAGCTATACTTCCCGGTGTTACCATGCAGAGTCGATGGCAAGCTGATGTTCCCCCTCTGTTGAACATGTGCAATGCTTAAAGAAGTTGACGGCTGCAGACACACCGATGAACAAAGGATGCTCACAGGGACCTGGTGTTGCATCGAGGTATAAGCTGCCTTAGAGAAAGGGTACAGGCTAGGTAGAGTGCACGAAGTGTGGCATTTTAAGAGCACTACAACACAACTCTTTGCCCCCTACATTAATTTGTTTCTCAGAGAAACAGGAGGCCTCAGGGTATCCTGAATGGTGTACTAGTCAGGATGCAAAACAGAAATACATCGACGACTACTACGCTCACGAGGGTATCCATTTACGTACCCATCTGATAGAGGTCAATCCTGCACGCCGCCAGTTAGCCAAACTCTGTCTCAACTCCTTATGGGGAAAATTTGCACAGCGCACAAACCTTTCAAATACTACCTTAATATCAGATCCTGAAGAACTGTTCAAGTACCTGTTTGCCCCATGCTACGAGGTGTCCAGCTGCGTCTTTATCGATGACGATACCGCAGCTTTGTGTTGGAAATACGCCCAAGAGTACCCCACATCGAGTAACAACATAAACATTTTCATAGCCTGCTTCACGACAGCCCACGCTTGTCTAGAGCTTTACGGGGTTATGGATAAGCTCCAGGATCGCTGCTTGTATCACGATACAGATTCTGTGATTTTTCTGAGCAAGCCGGGGGATGAAGACCCTCCTCTGGGGGATTATCTGGGTAATCTAACCAGTGAGCTAGATAAGGATGAGTTTATAAAAGAATTCACCCCCTCCGGACCTAAAACATACAGTTACCGTACCAACAAGAACAAGGTGTGTATGAAGGTCAAAGGGATAACATTAAATGTCAGCAACACCCTAAAAATCAATTTTGATAGTTTGAAGAATCTGGTGCATGAATACGCTATAGCAGACGATTCTGAGAATGCTAAAACCATAGTCGTGAACCAGCCCTGCATAGTCAGATCCAAAAAGAAGTGGGAAATCACAACCCAGCCTCTACATAAAACATTGCGAGTTGTTTTTGATAAAAGGGTCCTGACCACCGACTATAAAACACTGCCTTATGGTTATTAGACCCATTAGAGAGACACCATCCGCAGCAGCATGGACACTAGGTTACAGCATCCGTTCTCCTGCGTGCTAGCAGGACCCTCAAACTGCGGGAAAAGCTACTTTATAAAAAATCTCTTAGAAAATGCCGGCTCTGCTTTATCACAAACCCCTAACAACATTGTGTGGCTTTATTCATGCTGGCAGCCTCTTTATACAGATTTGGGCCGCCAGTTCCCACATATCAAATTTATAGAGGGTATACCGGATAACCTCAACGATGATGAGCTACTACCCCCAACCCTTGTAAACATGATAATTGTTGATGATCTGATGCGGGAAGGTGGTGATCATCCCGAGTTAGAGAGAGCTTTTACTCAATATTCACATCATAGCAATCTAAGCATCTGCTACATTGTGCAGAACTTGTTTTACAAAGGCAAGAACAGTAGGTCTATAGCTCTCAACGCTTCATACCTGGTTTTATTTAAAAACCCTTGTGACAAGCAGCAAATAGCCGTCATTGCTAAACAGATGTACCCAGGAAACACACACTTCTTCATGGAGGCCTTTAACGACGCTACAGCAAAGCCCCACAGCTACCTGTTGGTAGACTTAAAAAATGAAACTCTAGAAGACTATAGACTAAGGGCTGATATTTTTCCCCCAGAACTACCTGTAGTTTACACCCCAAAGCCCAAGACCAGGACCTATAAAAAGCAGCGCTGATGTCTTTTAGAACCATTTACAGCCCCACCCTTATAACTCGCAGTGGTGACCATGTCTGCACACCTACGCCGCAATTTAGCCCTCCTGAAAATGCTTGTTAAAGCCAGTCCCGAACATCGAAAGGCCATCCTGGCAACAGCTTCTGACGATTTAGTGGCTGCCATTTCAGAAATAGCCCTAAACACCCTAAAAGGCAACGTCCCAATATCAAAGCGTCAGTTACAGGTTCTGAAGAAGAAGAAGGGGCTTAACAAGAAGCTCAGTAATAAAAGGGCCACACTCATCACCAAGAAGAAACTAGTGAAACAGTCTGGAGGTTTTATAGGCAACTTGCTGGGGATAGCTATACCTGTAATTACAAGCCGGCTCTTGGGTCAGTGATGGACCATGCCACAAAAATGTATCTGGTTCCTAGGCAGCAGATGGAGCAAATGGGGTCTTCATCGGACAACGCCTGGGATATCCGTAGAAATGAGACTCTACGCCTGGATACTGAAATTAAAGACATTTTGAGCAGGACTGATCTAAACCCCTACGACAAGGCCAACCTATACACCAGCACTGTCAAAAAATTCTTAAATTATTACACCCAGTGGAATACCGAGAAGAACAAGTTGACTCTATATACCCCAGACTCTGAACAACCAGCTGCTCAGGCCCCCGACCCTCACCCTCTACAACCGCCTCCCGATGGTGCGACAGCCTCAGATACCTTTGTTGGAGACCTCCTAAAAAATATAGGCCCGAGGCACAGATGGGCTGCGCAGATGCTCATGAATAAACTAGCCGCTTCTAAAGACCTAACCTCTTGGAATGAGCAAGGCGAGTTCCTCTACAAGGGCCAACCTGTTGCAGGGTCGCATATGTACGATCTAGTCAAAGGTCTCACACACCCCAAAATCCTAACGCCTCAAAATGCACGGAGAGGCTGGGAGCAGTTTCTGCAGGCAGCTGCTGAACTCAATATACCCTCCACGCTCGTTGGTAATAATGAACACCGCAGACTGCTAGACAATTTGAAGAGTCCCCTACTGCCATCGCCTACAGGTTCTGAAGTCCCAAGGCTATCCCCTAAATGGACTACTCCTGCACCGTCGGTGCCGGCTCGAAAAAAGAGAGTGCCTAAATCACCCTTCGCATGGATTTTTGAATAGTTGTGTGTGGTTTTTTATTCCTAGGTTTCTTCAATAAAGTTTTGTCAACTAAATTTTTGTAATAAACACCTTGTTATAACTTTACAAACCGTCTCGGTTGTCTTTCAAAAAAACATTTTATGGTGCATGTATATTGAAATAACGAATCTGAATGCATGTTTTAAAAAATATGTCTTTTATTTTACACGTTCAACATTAAGCATACAACTGTTATAAACCCTTACAGTTTTGACAAGGTACATATTCTGTTTTCACAGGTCTGACCGACACCCTGGTGTTTTCTTTTACATATTTCGCAACTATACGGTCATTGTTAACAAGATCCCCAGGATATAGCTTTAAGAAATTTCTAAACGAAAGACCCTGGGACATTTTACTGATAAAATAAATACAGTGTTCCCCGCATGTGATGGCCGTGGAATCCTGCACCCTTAGCTTGTTATACTCCACCACAGCTGCAGCTTTTTTCACAAACTTGAATATAGGGGGTGTATAGAGTCTGTGCTCAGGGAACTCTGCGGTGCTGTCAAACACTGTAACCTTGTCAACATCTATAAACATGGCTGCCCAATGTGTCCCAGCCTGGTCATGCGGGTCTGTGTTAAAGACTAGGGTGCATGGTCTTTCTGCCCCTATTTCGCCTGGTAGCCCGTCGCTAGGGAAAATACCCAAAAAGTATTTCCTAGCGTATTTATGTCTGCTTAAGAAGTCACGTATCTGCACAGTATCCATTTCACAAATGTTTTTAAAGATAGTCAAACAAAATCTGCCTTGCGTGGTTGATCTGAATTATGCTGTCGAATACAGAGAATACGACCATGTTCACATTAGCCGGCAGTGGAGCTGCAAATCGTATTTCAGCTTTTAGATTCCCATTTTTGACCACGTTGTAGTGATCGCCATCTTCCATGTCCGGTGTCAGGTCGAATGCGAACAGCGAGTATCCACGGCCATAGCCTTCTCTTGACACAACCTACACTGCAGTCCCTTTGATGCTTTCCTGTTATCGAAACCAGTCCTTGATATTCCCTGATGTAATGACCGGCTGCAAAACTGGGTGTGTAGGGTTTTGCAGGAATCACATTGCCCTCGTGGACCAGCGCTGCGTAGTTGATGTTGTAGTGTTTAAAATTGAAGGGGTTTGAGGCATAGGTACCACTAAAAGCTGTATTGTCCACAAACCCTATGATGATGAGCTTTGGTAGTTGTCCCAGAAATAAATTCTGTTGTTGTGTTAAGCGGGTACCTGCAGGAATGCTGAATACCTTCAGAGCTACTCTTTCCACAGCATACTTGGCGTTGGATATTTGCAAAGCTTCGGCGTGCGCTAGCCTGACGCTCGGGGACACTTTCACTCTCTTTACAAACAGGCTTGCGGACAGTATGTTCAGCTTGTACTGTTCCGCATCCCCGTTGATGAGGCAGAATGAGTCCTTGTTACGATTCTTAAGATCAATTCCGTTGATGAGCAGTTTATCTTGGAAGAAGAGGTCCGAATGTATGCGCCCCAGGAGGTCAAAGGTACGGCTGGCTGTAGCATGCCCCGCTCTTTTTATAAAGCCCTTATTATCACCATCCAGAGCTGTGCTTTCAAACTGGCCGTGTGTATCCCTGTGAAAGAGACCGGCTGCAAGTTGTGTGTCAAGGGCATCGCTACTGTAATTTAGAATACTCTATGTAGGCTCTGTAGGCGTACATGTTATCGTTCTGGGTGATGAGTCGGTCGCCCAGGGTGATGTCCACTTGATTAAACATGGTCGCTACAGGGTAAGCGATTGGTGCCACTTTAGAACCGTCGTCAATGTCGGTCCCATCCGCTTTTACGATTTTACACATAAGATGCAGCAGGGTGTTGTTGAGATCCAAATACATATCCGTGGCCCCTGACACATAAAACTCTATAGGTGCCAGCGGTGTCAATGCTGCTAGAGGCGACACCTCCATGAAGAAGCTGTTTTCGATGCTTGCCTGTGTGGGTTTTAGACTAAACAAGTCCAACTCTGATTTGGCGCACTCTCCAGATCCACAATGTACGAAGGCCATGGTTGTGTTTACAAGGCTTTAAAAAATATTTACTTTAGAGCCGGGTCGCTTCTTTGCAGCTCTCTTCCGTCTTGGAGCTCTTCTTTTCTGAGGGCGTTTTGAAACGGTCCTCCTTTTTTTATAGGGGAAACACGCCGTTTCCTTTTGACACTCGCGCGTGGCTTATACATCAAACCAGCTCCTTCTTGAGGCTGCTTGTTCATGCGCTCTGCAACCGCCGATGTAACAGACCCCACCACCTCCTGGGCAATGTTCGTGGCAGCCGCCTTAACATGAGGATTTGCAATTTCATAGCCGCGTCTCAGGAATTGCAAACAAAACAGGTGATGGACAGAATGTGGATCAATGTCACACATTCACCCCAGTCCAAAGATCTGGGCCCAAATCCATCGTTTTTTTGCACTCCACACCGCCCTGGGTTAGACAATGGCAATATGCAAATCAGCTCTGACCCTGTGCCCCATGGGAACAGTCCAGTCCGAACTACAAAAGCCATGTCCTTCCCAGAACGGAATCAAGCATCCGAGGACCGGACCGGTTTCGAGGTAACACCTCTCATCAGCGCGGCTAGCTTGACTCCAGGAATGGCATAGCTCTTCTAAACAGACTCCTAAAGAATCCTCCTGATCCAGCCCCGTACATAACAGGTGAACCTTGAGAGTACGGTGATCCTCCATAACCGGCTTGACTTCTGTAATAGTCTCTGTACATAGACGGATCTCCGTAGGTTTTCATAACCACCATGATTGCTGCCTAATACCCTCTGTCGTGTCTAGGCCATAAATGAAGCTTGACAATATCTTTCCCGTATTTAAAGGCCACCGGCTCAGACTGATCATCGTAGATCATAATTGAAATAGTGTCAAAATGGTTTTTAGAAACTGCGACGTAGTCAGGTTTGTTAAATTGTATGTTGACCATGGTATTATTATCACCCTGTACATGCACCCACCTTAACAACGGTGAGTAACTATCACCTATCCTCTGAGACTCTACAATATCGCTGTACACGTAGAGCGTGTAGAACCCCCCATTAATATCGGGGCACGTGTGATCTTGTTCCACGGGGCTTTTCACATGTTGTACTGTCCCTAAAATCCTTCTTAATTTACCTGAGCAGTTAAACAGGGTGTTTCGATTTATGGATTTAAGAAACACCTTCCTTCTCACATTATCCAACACCAGATGAATATTCGGATGTGGTTCTATACCGGCTATGGATTTGTTGATGGCTTCGATAATGCTTGAAACGTGTGGGTAGTAGCCGGGTGGGAAGGATGTGTGTATGCCAGTGGGGTCCTGTTCCCTCTTGATGTGAAACTTGGTTTCGGCCGCTGTAAATGTATTCCATGTTCTAGGGTATTGTATTTCTGTTAGGGCAACCTCCCAGTCCCCCTTCAGGTCCACAGCCTTAGCCAATTTGATGGTGTAATTAGAAATCTGATTGCTGGGGAACATGTCCTTAGAAGCGTTGGATGGTAAGGTTATATAAAAGGGTGTAGTCTCCATCGTAGCAGCGGCTTTTAGCTCACACACCCTTCAGGGAGCTGGCCAACACCTAACTGTTAAATTTCTCAGGCCATCCGCGCCATTTGACATATGCCTGGCTCTTAGCACCTGTACCTTTCCTTTTCAGAACCTTTTCAACCCTATACACACGGTTTGGATCATAGGGCACCTTTTGTAACTCTTCCTTGTAAAAGTATCCAGACACCGTTTCCCCCCTCGTAGTCCTTTAACCTGTAAATATACAGCCCTTCCTTAAGCTCCACACTTTCCACTATAAATATTTCATCACTAAAGGTCTGTTGGTAACCCTTTGTGAAGACTCCTTTCAGTTTTGAAATCCTTACGTGATCACCATTTTTAAAAACAGACTTCTTCACCTTTGTCCCAAAGTTAGGACCATACAAGTTTCTCCAAACAGTTAACAAATTACTAGGTGTTACCTCTTCAGGTGCCATTTTGATGGTCCTAAGATAACTGGCATTATATAAAGCTAAAAAAGACTGTAGAACATCCACGTATCTGTACGTATTGTTGGCCGTAAAATACCGCCACATCTTAGACTTTAAAGTTCTGTTAAACCTTTCTACAACCGCTGCTTTTACCTCGGTGTGTGTTACAAAATGTTGAACATTATGCTGCTTTAATAATTTCTAAAATGACTTGTTTAAGGATTCTTTTCCTGCGTCTGTTTGTAGTTTTTGAGGAATATGCCCCTTATCGAAGATGGCTTTAAAAGCGGCCGTGACGCTAGCTCCACTTTTATCACGCAGCGCCTCTGCGTAAGCGTATTTGGACAACACATCTATGACTTAATATAGAACAGGCGCCGTCGTTATGTTTTGCAGTATCTTGAAGGCTGATTATGTCCGCTTGCCACAGATAATCTATACACGCATTAACGATTGTAGGACGCCTCTTAAAGCGTCTTCTGGCTGGCTTATGTAGTGAATACGCCTCCTCTCCTGATAACCATGTCTTCACAGCTTCTCTGCTTACCGACTCATTTTCAGCCCTAGCCCTTCTATATAGAGCGGCGCCGCTTCCAAAGTTTTCTTAACATGCCCTCCGACATGTTAGCAGTCATTACAGTACAGGAAATGAAAGATGCTTGTTTTGTGTAAGAACATTTTATTAAAAAATAATGAGTATTACCAAATCACAGACATGGGGGTTTCATATCTTTTCACAGTATGCGTAGTAAGTACGGTTTAACACACATATACGGTTTTTGGGTGTAACATTCTAAGACTCTACTTTAATACACGCTAGCATTTAGCAATACATCAGGACTTAGCTATTATAAAATAGCCTTTGTGGTGCCAGGGCCACTACTTTTCTGCTTTTTAGATACACATTACACACGCGCCTTTCTATAAGTCTTTCTATCATTTTTCTGTCACAGCACGCACAGGCATTTGGCATGCCTCTCAGTTTTACGCAGGGGTCGTTGGCGTAGCGCATCTCCTTGACTGTCGCCATCAAGATCTTCAACATGTTAGGGTGGACAAAATTATTTTCATCGCTCAGGCCGTGCACCACCCTTAGCAGCTTATACATCTTGTAAGGATCAAGCAAACTACATATATGCCGTATCATTCGGTCTCTGTATGATTCGGCTAGACACTCGTGCGCCCCCTGTTGAGGGTCCCTAACACGATGGCCGAAACACATGTTGTAATAGTCCCGTTTGACACACGCTCGTACAACTATAGCTGCGAAACCTTTAACACCAGCTGTAGTGTCTCTGGGGAACCACGCCGTTGCTTTTACAAACTCGTCGTTCTTAGAACCACCTTCACATTCCATGGGCAGAGGTGAACTCGGCTTTGTGGAACTTCCAGTCTGGTTTGCACAGCATATACAGGACAGATTCAAGCTGCGACCTTTTGCAGTCTGCCCTTGTGCATCAATTCTTTACGGTGTTTCATCCTAGGTTCAAAAGATAAATATTGACACCGCGTTAGCTGTAGAAAGACAACAAACTTTCATGTAACGGGTCTACGCCTAACATTTTTTTTTTGACTTACCCACACATTTTCACCACCCTCTGCAGCGGCTCTGAAATCTTGAGAGTCGGGAATATCCATCGGTGATCCCTCATCTTCAACGCTTGTATCAGGCTGTTGCACAACTACCTTCGTAGGACTCATAGCCTTCTGAACATCCATGGTTTCATAGATGCCCCCCTCCCAATTGAACCATCCCAAATACTCTGTAACAAGGTGGCAGATTTTTTTCAGGCCAAGGTTATGGATATTTTCGATAATTTTACTAAAATAACGATCACTGACCCTACCATCCCGGAATCCCCTCTTCTGCCGTCAAATCCTAATTTTGAGGTCTTCTCTCCACCCGTGTCCAAGGTGGATCTCATAAGTAATGTTAAATCAGGCTCGCCACTGGACCCATGTCCCCCACGTATCCTTAAATTAGTACCCAACCTAATAGCCCCAGTACTCAGCAACATCTGTTCCTCCATATTCCAGACAGGTGTTTTTCCCCTTGTCTGGAAAAAAGCAATTGTGACACCTCTTTTAAAAAAACCCGCTCTAAACCCTTTAGAGCCAAAAAATTACCGCCCTATCGCCTCTCTCCCTTACCCTTCCAAAATAATTGAAAAGGTCATGAACCAACAGCTGTCGACTTTTATTGACCAGAATGGTCTACTTGACAACACGCAGTTTGGTTTTAGGAAGGGCCATGGGACGGAGACTGCCTTGATAAAAGCTGCCGAGGAGGTCAGGATAATCATGGATAAGGGTGGTGCAGCCATCCTGATACTCCTAGATTTATCCGCGGCCTTCGACACGGTCGATCACACCATCTTGATCGACCGTGTCGCCGCCCTAGGCATTCAGGGCAGGGCAAGAGCAACACTGGCATCCTTCCTGGCCAACCTAGTACATTCTGTTAAGATGGGATGCTTCTGCTCTCCTGATTTCACTCTCCCGTGTGGCGTTCCCCAGGGCTCCTCGCTAAGTTCGACACTTTTTAACATCTATGTGTCGGACTTGGCGAGGGTAATCAAGTCGTTCGGCATTGGCTTAACATCTTATGCCGACGACACACAGCTGGTCCTGGAGATACACAAAAACGGTGAAGCAGTGGCAGCGAACTTTCAGGAGGGCATGAAGGCCATCAGCTCATGGATGAACCGGAATTGCTTAAAGCTAAATTCCGACAAGACGGAGGTGATGGTTTTTGGCGAACTGACTCCGTCTTGGTCTCCGGTCTGGTGGCCCTCGGAATTGGGAGCTCCCCCATCACCTGTAACCAAGGTGAAAAACTTGGGCGTGCTTTTTGATAATAAGCTTACGTTTTTAAGCCATGCCAACGCGGTGGTGTTAGCCTCCTTCTTTACCCTGAGAATGGTGAAGAAACTGCTCCCTTTTCTTCCCCCAACCGCAGGCAAAACCTTAATGTCCTCCCTGGTGTTATCTAGGGTGGATTATTGCAATGGTCTATTGCTTAACGCACAAGAGCAAGTTCTGAGCAAATTACAGCTTGTCCAGAACGCTGCTGCAAGAATTCTCATGGGTATACCTAAGCACGCTTCTATCTCTCCCACAATTCGTGAGCTCCACTGGTTACCAATAAGAAGCCGGATAAAGTTTAAGGCCATGTGTATCATTCACAAGGCCTTAAACAATAATGGACCTGATTTCTTCAAAAGAGCATTCAAACTGTACAGACCCAGTCGAACACTACGCTCTTCTTCGGCCCAACAGCTCCAAATCCCATGCACAAAAAAAGTATCTTGGGGAGACAGACGTTTTGTAGTGGCAGCATCAAAATTATGGAATCAGATCCCCTCCTCTGTCAAAAATCAATCATCACTACTCTCATTTCGCAAACACCTCAAGACCTGGCTCTTTAACCAGTAAGACGTCAGTGGAACCCCTGCAATCTGCAAACTCCAGCGCCGAGACACCGAAAGGTATTTGCGCGCTTTAGAAATTTAAAAAATAAATAAAAAATAAATAAATAAATAAAATTAGGAGGGGGCCTAGGTTGATTTTCTTTGTGCATTATGAAGTAAGTGCATCCCACTGGTTCTGCTCTCTAGAGGGTCACAAACAAAAAAACGAATTATTAGTGTTCGATAGTTGTAGAAATAGAAATACATCCTTATGTAAATGGCTACTCATAACATTTTGACTCACCTTCACATTTTCACAGCCCTCGGCTGCGGCTCTGCCGTCTTGAGAGGCGGTAATATCCTGTGATGCCCCAGCAGCCGCAGTTCTGCCATCTTGAGAGGCGCTAATATCCTGCGATGCCCCCTCATCTTCCACGTTTGTATCAAGCTTTTGAACAGGGACATTCTCAGGAAAAAGACTCTCGTGAAAACCCACGTCTTCATAGACGGGTGTATTAGGCGGAACTATGGTGTCTTCCGCATCCTCCGACTCCAAGAGCATGCTTTGCTCAACCGTCAAGTCGCCACTCGAACCCTCACTAGAGCTGCTGTCGCTCTTAATCGGGGACAGCGGACACCGCCAATCCTTGAAACCAGGGGCGCCAAAGCGCTTAGCAAACCCACAGCCATAAGCAGTAACGTCGCAACCCATATCCTTAGGTTCTTCTGGTTGAGCATTCTCGTCCATTACCAAAGGGCTTATGGTTCTGTAATAGCTACTGATGGGGGGCTGTGAGCCACCAACCCAGTGTTTTCTCGCAAATGGGTTGTAGCTCTTCTTTTCTACCATGGCGCGCCTTCACGTAGTCCAGCGGTTGCTTGCTATACCAGGCTCCTGACACCGGCTTATATGTATTCTAAGAAACCACAACCCCTAAAAGAGGCGTATACCTCTACAACATAACAGGGACACATGGCCTTAGGGCGGTTCCGCCACGCCTATGTCTCCAAAAACAACCCACCCCCTATGACTCATCCGCCCCCCCTTCCGGGACAGCTGCTTACCCTTGTCAACACTAGTGCCACCTGTCACTTGTTGCCAACAGTTTAAGGCCAGGCCCTGTCAAAATTTAAGGCCAGGGTTTCCAGCCAGAGCTGTCAAATTTCCAGACAGAAGTTTAAGACTAGGCCTATCATATTTAAGACTAGAACCATCACATTTAAGGCCAGGATTCCTGGCCGGAGCGGTCAAATTTAAGGCCAGAGTTTGAAGTGAAGGTATCACTATATACTACTTATGTACATAAATCACACATTAAAAAGGATTTTTGAACATTGTTGCAACCTTCCATCTTTTCTTCTGTTTAATATGGCCCACTCCAGAAATCAGTGTGAACTGTCATATTAGTCTTCTGCGCTATTTTGTGAGCGAAAACTGCCACTAAACTAAATGCTGTTCTCGGTTAGAAAAAAGCATTATTCACTAGAATTATTTTGACATTTTTATTGTTGCCTAAAACGCCTGGACAACAAGGAATTCAGCCCCACTCTCAGGTGGTTTTAAATCCATGTTATTTACACAAACGGACAAGTTCCACAAGTAACAAAAAACGATCTCTGTGAGAAATGTAACTCACAAGTATCATCCAAGCTCATGAAACACAGTTTGCGAATATGCAGCATGGCTTATTGTACACAGTACACGATCCGACTTTCTTAACCTTTTGTGCTAGTAAATCATCGCAAGCCAACTGCCAGTACACACAAAAAAAAAAAACAAGATTAACAAACATTTATAATAATGTAGCAGGGTTAAAAGGTTGCATTTTTTACACTTCGTGTGTTTGTCTGAGTCATTGGGTTTGCAGGTGGTAAAAAAAAGCCTAGCTGCTGCCGATGGCTGGGTCACATAGTGTATCACGATCCGTGAATGCAGACAGGTGCTGAAGTTTGCACCAGTCGGGGCGGAGTAGTCATATAGCACAGTGAGAGCAGGGAGCTTATGCAATGCGTGGCACCGCCAAGGATTGTGAGCTGTGCCTGTGTCTTATGTAGTTGTTATCTATACTCACCTCAATGTCCTCGTGCCCTTCTACCTTACCTCATTGTAGAATGCCCTGTCTTCTGTGATCTAGAATGTGAGGTTGACAAGACTCGACCTTTGGCAGTTTCTGTCGGATCGTCGAGGGTCTTGGATGCCAGATTCATCTCTCTGCAATAAATGTTATAAAACCATCTCCTGACTTCCTCGTCTCATCTTAACATTTTTGGCGACGCTTCGTTTCCTCGACGCATCCTGGAGAGTTTTGGTGTCCCTGTGCTGCACGCCTGGTTTCCAGCCTCCGTTGATGATTTCGTTTGAGGTTTAAAGTTCCAATTCCAGCAAGGTTTGGCTCTGATGTCCGTTCTTTTCTCAGAAGGTACTTTTCCCATTTTAAGTTTATTCCTGGGAATCCTTGCTGGAGGATTTGCTGAGTGAGCTTATCCGCTCGAGCTCAAGCCAACCGTTACTGGGCTACGTCATCAACACTACGTAGCTCGAACGCTTTCTTCCAGCGAGAAACGCACACCTCAGTGTTTGCATGCTTTGTTTGCGTATTCGTGCGTGTGTCATCACACGTCACGCTACGTACGGCCATCTTGGATTAGGCTTGTCTATTTCACTCGGGTTTCGGGGCGGTTTCCCGATGGACTTGCGATTGAAACAGTTCGATCTCAACTGTTTTCTTCTTTAAAACTACAAGGTATTTCTCCTGTTTTTGTCATTTTTGCTCTCCTGTGTAGTACTTGCACAGTGATCTGCACACCTTTTAGTCTGAACTGGCCTACCTTTTCGAGATTCGATCTCTTCAACACAGTGACGTTTTCCTTAACACAGTGACGCTTTGCAGTGTGGTGTGAATATTACCTTCTGTGCAACACGCTCACGGTGATTTGCACACCTGTCTTTTCTTTTGTTTCTTCATTTTACAACGGCTGAGTCCAATTCAAATGTTATTATGCCTCCTTTATTTCTACCTACTCCTGGTTCTCCTAAAATTATTTGAGAAGATTGGCTATGTATTTTGGAAAATTATATTGTAGCTTTGGATGGGGCAAATTTTTCTCCTGCTAGGAAAAAGGCACCACTTTTAAGTGCTTGGGGGAGTGAGGGTCAACGTATATTTAAATATCTTCCTATTGCTATGGGTCCCAATGGACAACCTATGGACAATGAATATTTTGAGGCCATTAAAAGGTTAGAAATCCGATTTGCTAAAGAAGTCAGTGTTGTTATGGCTAGGTATAAGTTTTATACCCAACCCCAACTTGAGAATGAAAGTATTGATGATTTTATTTCCAGATTGAGAGAACTTTCTGTGAAATGTAGGTGTGGCAACATGTGTGAGGAGTTGATTCGTGACCAGTTGGTTGTACAATGTAGGAATAAAAAAAATTCAGGAGAGACTATGGGCTGCGAAGAATCCCACACTTAAGGAAGCCATAGACTTAGCCAAAGTCATTGAAGAATCACAAATTTGTATTAAAGAAATAGGTAAAAAAGACAGGTCATCTAATGAAATTGCTAGCACCAGTGTTAAAGATGAGTGCGAAGTTAATGTAAATCGCAAAAAGAAGAGTGGGAAGTTTTTCGGGGAATGTTGCCAAATCTAGAAACAAGGAATGTTCTCATTGTGGTAATCAGTATCATTCCTCTGATTTAAAAAAAATGTATGCTTTAGATCAGAATTGCAACAAGTGTGGTCGTAATGGCCATTATTCTCGTATGTGCAAAAGTTCAGAAACTTCGGAGAAGTCTAAATCAAAAGTCAATGTTGTTCAAGAAATTCATAGGACCAAAAGGATTCTGGCTTTGTGTGAAGATTTAGATTTCAGTTTGGTCTCTGAAGTTGATTCTCGCAGACTAATTAGACCTTCTGCCATCTTTAATGTTTGTGGCAAGTATGTTTTTCCTGATGGTAGATTCTGGCTCTATGTTCACTATCATACCTGAATCTATTTTTAATTCATTGTGGCATGATATTACTTTGTCCATCAAGGATATTAATCCTGTGAGTTATCAGGGCCAACCTATTGACATACTATGTTTTATGAAAGGTCTCATAAAATTTGGTTCCAGGTGTGTTGAAGGCAAGGTGTATGTATCCAGGGCTGGTCCTCCCATTCTTGATTGGATGCACCAGTTTGACTTAAACATTATTATCAATCCCAGGGCACCTAACCAAATTATGGGTGTTGATGAAGATATTCAACTTGATCAGATTCTTCAAAATGCTCACAGGGTTTTTGAAGATAGATTAGGCTGTGTACAGGAGTATATGCATAGAATCATTCTTAAGTCTAGTGCATCTCCTATTCAACACAAACTCAGAAGAGTTCCTTTTGCTGTTAAGAGGTAAACTTAAGGATTTGTTGAATGACCTTCTAAAGATTGGTGTGATAGAACCTATTGAAGCTTCAACATGGATTTCTCCGGTTGTTTTGACCCTTAAGGGGGGCGGCCGTTTGAGATTTTGCATTGACTTAAGATCTCTTAATAGAGATATTGTAATGGATACTTTTCCTTTGCCTGATATTAACGAATTATTGCAATCAATTGGTAATGCTAAATTTTTCTCAAAAATCGACTTAAGGAGTGCATACCATCAAATTAAGCTCCACCCTTCTTCCAAGGCACTTACAGAATTCATCACCTCGGAAGGCACTTTCCAATTTACTCGCATGCCATTTGGCTTAGCCTCCGCGGCGAGTGTTTTTCAGAGGATGATGAGTGGTTAGTTTAAAGACATCAAAGGGGTCATATTTTTTCAAGATGATGTCTTAATTTCAGGTAATACTGTGCAAGAACATAATGCTGTGTTGAAACAAGTACTTTGGAATTTGGAGCACATTGGTCTGACAGTCAACAAAGACAAGTGCAAGTTTTTGACTGAGAAAATCGAATAGCTAGGTTACACTGTTTCTAGTGGGGGTTTTACTCCCAAACATGATTTGTTGTTGGCCATTAGAGATGCACCTCATCCAAAGGACAAGGAACAATTGCGCTCTTTCTTAGGATTAGTCGAATATTATTCAAAATTTGTGAGATCCTTTGCTGATAATGTGGAACCTTTGAGATGTTTGTTGCGCAAAGGTGCTAGATTTTGTTGGGCCAAGGAACAACAATTTGCGTTTTCATGCATAAAGGAGAAGATTTGTCGGGCTGGAATTTTAGCTCCATTCACTTCTAATTGCAAAACTATTTTGACTGTTGATGCTAGCCTTACAGGTTTAGGTGCGGTACTCTCCCAAGTTCAGGAGGGGGTGGAGAGAACTATCGCATTCGCTTCACGGACTGACACAAACTGAAAGGAATTATTCAGTTATCGAGAAAGAGGCTCTTGCGGCTGCATGAGGTACTGAGCACTTTAGAGTATATCTGTGGGGATCACGTTTTTGTTTGAAAACAGATCATAAACCTCTAATGAAGATTCTATCGGCTGGTGGTGCGGGCAAAGGATCTGCCCGTTTAGCTCGGTTTGCAGCTAGGTTGCAGGAATTTTCCTATGATGTGGTATTCATTCAAGGATGGAGGAACTCGCAGGCTGATTGTTTATCAAGATTGTCTTTGGATTGGGAAGTTGTTGATAAAGCCTTGGTGGATAAGCTTTCCTCTGAGGAAGCGGTTGTTTGTGTGAATGAGATCAGTGAGACTACTGTCAGTACCTTTTCTATGGAACAATGGGTCAAAGAGATGCAAAATGACACAGTCTTAACACAAGTTATTGTTCTGATCAGGAATGGTGCTGTTCGGGAAAGTGTGGTTTCAGTCCCTCTAAGCCCGTTTTGGAAGTTGCTTGATGAGCTTTCTGTATGTGGTCAGGAGGTTATTTTGCATGGTGAGAGGTTTGTGCCTCCTTCTGGTTTGCTTTTTCAAATTTTCAAGATTGCTCATAAGGGGCATCTTGGCCAAGGCATGACTATAAAAAGAGTCAAACAGGAGTTCTGGTGGCCTGCCATGGATGACCAAATTTGTGCTTGGGTTGAAGGGTGTTTGTTATGCAAAGATAGTGAGAAAAGATCAAGAATTGGTGCTCAAAAGAATTTGTCACATCCCTGATCCTCCTGGCATGTTATTTGTCTGGATTTCATTGGACCTATGTCGGATCTTACCATAGATTTCCGCTTTGCTGTTGTCATTGTGGATGTGCATTCTCGATGGCTAATTGTGAAATTTGTCAGGGAAATTACTACCTTTTCCACTATTGAAGTCTTGGAGAAAATTTTCTTTGAATAGGGTGTTCCTCATTCTTTGTTGACGGACAATGGGACACAATTGACGTCTGGTGAGATGCGTTGCTTTCTTGAAAGTTGGGGTGTTAAACACTCCTGCACATCTTTGTACAACCCTATGGGTAATGGCATTGTTGAGAGGGCCAATAGATAGGTCAGGGTACCTTACAATTAGCCGTTGCTAACAAACAGTCCCCCATTCAGCTGGTTGATGAACTGTTGTGGGCCTATCGGTCCACTGAACATAGTGTTACTCATGTTTCTCCTTTTGTCAGCATGAGGGGACGGGCACCAGGTTCAAAGTTGGTTCCTTCTTGGTTACAAGATTGGGTCTCTTCGGATGGCACTACTCCTGAAAACTACTTTGTTTCAAAGTTTTAAGTTGGTGATTGGATTAAGATTAAATCTGGCAGGGTTAGAGCTGGGTTGAGTACATTTTCTGCTCCATGCCGGATTATCAAAGTGGCCAAACATTATGTGGTGGTTGAGGGTGGTCACAGATGGAATCTGCGTAGGATTGCTCTATATCAGAGAAAGGGTGATCTGATTAAGGAAGATCTTTGTGAGGATACTCTTTCTAAAGATGAATGTTCAGGTGCTTTGTTTATTCCTGACAAATGCAATGATGTTGCGAGGAGGGAGATGAGTGGTTATTCTGGTTCTTGTTCTGCTCCACAAGATGCTGCTACTCAGGATTCTGGTTCTTGTTCCTCCCCTGGGGTTCCACCAGAGGGTTTGGAGTTTGAGGAACCTGTGGGTGTGGATGACTTGGTGGTCAGGATTCGCAGACCACCTTCTTACTTGTAAGATTATATTACTTCATAGTACATTTGCATGCAGAGCTTTGTTGCGTTTTTATCTATTTCTTTCATTAGGGAAGGGGATGTGTTATGTAGTTGTTATCTATACTCACCTCAATGTCCTCGTGCCCTTCTACCTTACCTCATTGTAGAATGCCCTGTCTTCTGTGATCTAGAATGTGAGGTTGACAAGACACGACCTTTGGCAGTTTGTCGGATCGTCGAGGGTCTTGGATGCCAGATTCAGCTCTCTGCAATAAATGTTATAAAACCATCTCCTGACTTCCTCGTCTCATCTTAACACTGTGCTTTTTAAAGACCCTCAGCACGGAATAGCTGGCCTCAGAACCATGCCTGCCATGATCGGACGCAAGCCTCGGGAGTGCCACTACAGAGGATGGGCAGCAGCAAGTGTAGGCCAGGAGGTCGGTTCTTCGCCACGGCCAGGCAGTTTTTAAAAATGGTTATCTTCTATGTAAGAGTTTGCATTGAAGAGCGGGGTAACATGGCAGTAATTAATGTTGTTGGGAGTTCTTGAAAGCACAGGCCAGGCAGCCCTTTTCGGTTACCTGGGATCCGCACTAACCGCTCACTTTTTTGGTATCATATGTTTTACTTAGCTGGCTACAGTGGTAGGCTTCGCAGTACTGTCCAATGTTTAGTTCCGCCATCCCCCGACAGGCTACAGGGATCGGAGTAACCAAGACGCTGAAGGTCAGTTACTGAATGGAGTGTTCTCAATTCATCTCTGCAACGCTTCTAAAGATTCTTTTAATTTTAGATTAACTTTCAGCAGGCACATTCAATCAACTAGCCAGGCAGTTTATGAGTCACTAGGCGAAGTGTTACCAGTACCTGATGGCCTTCTTTGTTTGATCAGGTTTATGATAAGGCACTGAGTAAGCCGTGGCTCCTGGATAACAGAGCCCCACATTTCCCATGGAGTCCTTCTCTCACCAATTTAATATGCAGCGGAGCGGCCAGGGGTTAAATTAACTGCGGCTACTAGGTCAGCTGAGCCACACGGTCGGTGACGGAACTTGGCACAACGGCATCCGGCGATGTGAGCAGGGAGCGTTGCTGCCGCCTGGCTGCCATGATTAATTTGCTGCAAAGTCTGCCTCCCACAAGTTAATTCCAGTGGCCGGACCTGACCACCAGTCGGTGTCAGCGGCGCTACATTGTAGCATTAAGTTGCAGCCTCAGTAGAGCGAGCTTGATGCCTGGTATTTGGCAGGACTGTTGTCTCACCTTTTTGATTTTCACTCCATGCAAGGCACAAGATGACTGCCTACACTTCCTGGTTTGGAGTGTTGGCAGCCAATCAGAGGCAAGCTTCTGCGGTTAGGCTCTGCCTCTGCCCAGATACCGAAAAACAAGGCTCTTTCTGAATCAAGACCTACCTTTTTGCCAAATCTGGAGTAATTCTGTTCAGCAGTTCGGGCTGTAGCTTTGCCTAAAGTTTCCTATGGAGATTAACATAGGGAAACGCATTTTGGGAGCCCCCTTTTTTCTCGGCCCTCGCTTGGCGAATCACCCCAAAACTTTCACGACAGGAGCTGACCGGAGCGGGCCACTAGTTTTGAAAATTTTGCGAAGATTCGTCAACCGGCACCAAAATTATTGGGAAAAGAAAAAATGCTTTCCCTATAGAAACTAGGTCCTAACTATAACTACCTACCTACTGTGAACCACCAGTAGGATATATATATATATATATATATATATATATAGTGGAGTGGAGTGCATTGGCAGAACGTGTTTTTGCTGTGTGAAAACTAGAGATAAATATATATATATATATATATATATATATATATATATATATATATATATAGTTTTCACACAGCAAAAACACGTTCTGCCAATGCACTCCACTCCGATATAATTACCACTTCCACGTTCTGTTGCAAAAAGGAATTTGTTTATTCCAGCATGTTAAATTCGAGAATGGAAAAACCCAACGCGTTTCAGCGATCACCTCGCCTTGGTCACGGGTGATTAACACACGGAGCTTGGTACAATAAATAAAGTTTCGTGAAAAAGAAAATACATGACATCACAGTGTTTATCAACATAAACAATGGACTTTAGGGTAACAAACCAACATCGCGGCCACTTGTAAACGTGCAATAAGTGCAAATAATAGCATTATAACATACATGGTTGCACTCTGGATTTACTGACAATTTGGGCTTGCAATTAATTATCCCAGGTCACTACATTGTCATTTATACATCAAAAAGGATCGTAATTATGCGGAGAGAACCGTTCGCCAAAATAGATGCATTTTAACTGATACACTGCGTGGGCAGACCGAGTCAATCCGAGCTCTGCGCTACATTCATTCAAGTCTGGCTCCCCGGATGATTGCTGTCCCCCTTCTATGTTACGTAACATCTGCTTGTAACTCCCTGAATGTATACTCCCTTTGCTGAATTCCTCTCTTTCCTCGGGTACGGTGCCTGGCTCCTTCAAGGAGGCAGTTCTTGTGCCCCTATTGAAGAAGCCTGGGGCCGATCCTTCGGTCCCAGCCAACTACCAACCCATCTCCCTCCTCCCCTACTTTTCCAAAATTCTGGAAGCCCATGTCACTGCTAGCCTCTCACAGTTTGTCGAAAGCTCGAACTTTCTGGAGGGTAATCAGGCCGGTTTCAGGCCCGGCCACTCCACGGAGGCAGTCATCCTGGCCGTGCTCGACACTCTGAGAGGCAATGCGGACAGGGGCACCCCCCAGGCCCTGGTATTGTTAGATCTGTCGGCCGCGTTCGACACGGTGGATCACAACATCCTCATCCGCCGTGTCGAACAAGCCGGCCTCCAGGGCCCGGCGTTGGCCTGGGTCCACTCCTTCCTGTCTGGCAGTTCTCAGTCGGTCAGTCTGGGCACCTTCCGTGGACCCAAAGTATCTTCCACCTGTGGTGTCCCTCAAGGCTCCTCTCTGTCCCCCCTTCTTTTCAATCTTTATCTTCGCCCCCTTCTACTTTCTCTGAGGCAGTGGGACGTCACCGTCTTCAACTACGCTGACGACCTACAACTCATCTTTCCTCTCTCTACCCCCTCTGCTGTTTCTAACTTTCATGCTGTCATGTCTCACATTCTCCTCTGGATGAGTCAAAATCAGCTCAAATTGAATCCTGGAAAGACGGAGCTCCTTCTTCCAGGCAAGAGCTCCATCCATTGGGGTCCTCACTTCTGGCCCACAGGGCTTGGCCCCCCTCCCGCCCCTGTGGCATCTGTAAAGAGTTTGGGAGTTATTATTGACTCCGAACTCTCACTTAAAGCCCAGGTGGGGGCGGTGGTCTCCTCCTGTATGTATCAGTTTCGCAGGATCAGGAAGGTCGCTTATCTCCTGTCCCCCGAAATTCTGCTCCAAGTCACCCTGGCCTTGGTCCTCTCCCGTTTGGACTTTTCAAACTCTTTATATCACGGTCTGCCCAAAACCCTGCTCTATAGGCTGCAGATCACTCAGAACCAAGCGGCACGGCTGGTCTTCAGGACTCCTAAATGGCAGTCGGACAAGCCTCTCCTTGCCAAACTGCACTGGCTCCCGGTCAATCTCAGGGCAGCCTTCAAGATCGGCTGCATAGTATTTAAATCCCTGACCGGCCCCTCTCCTAGGTTCCTGAAATCCCTCATCACTCCATATCGCCCCTCTCGCAATCTCAGATCTTCCCATCTTCATCTCCTTGCCACTCCTTCCTTCAAACTCGCGAGGGTTGGAGGTCGGAGTTTCTCACATCTTGCTCCCACACTCTGGAACTCTTTTCCCCTCTCTCTCAAATCTGCTAACTCTCTCACTCTTTTTCGTAAATCTCTCAAAACCTGGCTTTTCCCCCAATCTGGCTAATCTCTATCTGCTACCTCACTGAAATCCCAATCAGCGCCAGGAAACTCACGGTGTCAGTGCGCTCTAAAAGAACCCCCCTAACATAACATAACATAACAGACAGCTGTACGTGGAATACAACTACTCCTACTTAAATATTGTGTACCGTACATGTAATATCTCAAGTGAGAAGAAACCAATATACAAAATAAAATATTTTGGCAGAATAAATAAATAAATAGCCCAAAAAGTGCATCACATCTCATAAGTCCCAGTGGAGAATTGCAGAAACTGCAATGTAAGTAAGTCAGTGTGGCAGCCCCTTCCTATGAGGAACCCGTGGTATTGGCTGAAGAGTGGGCCGAGAACCTTACAGACTGCTCAAACAGAATGTTGTCTATACTAATTAAACATGCATGGAAAGACAGAGTGTTACTGCTCAAACAAATTGCTGAATTAAGAGAAGAGATAGAAAAAGAGGAAACACCGGAGGTCTTTAACAAAAAAATGGATGATATAAATAAAAGAATTTCAAAACATGAAGACGAGATTGTGGCCAAAAAATAGAGGAAATTCCTAAGGGATAAGATTGACTACCAGTCGGGTAGAATCTTCACATTTAATCGCAAGTACGACAACATGAAAAGAAAAGGCATTCAAGCCAATTTAGATGCAGTACAAGTTGGTGGGGAAGTTGACGATGAAGTCAGTGAGAGTGATATCTCAGAAGATGGTATAGTATCTGCGAACAGAGAAGAAGGTACTACACCTGTGAACAAGAACCCCCCCGAAGCCGCCGAATTTTTGGGAGGAATTCCGAATGATGAACCTATCAGTCCAACAACAGAATTGGCAGATAGACCGAGGACGGGGAAGAGGGACAGGATTTCGAGGAAGAGGCAAAGATGGAGGAGATGCTACCAAATCCAAAAACAAGCCAGGAGAGGCGGAAGGTGGCAAGGCAAACACAACCCCAGTGGGAGTGGAAACACGGGGCCAAAAAAGAAGAGGAAAATGAACCTGAAAAATGTGGTAAATGTATCTTCTCGCTTACTTTCCAGTATTGAACAAGATGTTTTACAGTTTGGCCTTTCATTCTGTCCTACCTCTAACTATTCTCAAGAACGTATTGACCTGTTCAAGTTTACCAGGAAACTGAGATTACACAAATGGTGTAAACTTAAAGTTAAGGGCACTATTGGAGAAGCTAACACAGCTCAACCGGCATGTGAAACCATTGGTGAGGTTGAAGCTTTGATTGCCCTGAAAGAACTAGAATTCGATGGTTTGGAAGAGGGAACTATCAATGCAACCACTTTGGGATTCAATACCAATCTTTCAAGCCGATATCCATATTCAATCCTATCCTACCAGCGTGCAGCATTGACACTTTTGAAACCCTTATGGTTAATGACTTAAAAGGTTTGGCCAAAAAGAAGAGTTGAACGAATGACAATTTAAGTGAATCTGAACGTTTGGCAATACGTGCTTTGGAATGTGATCCCTCGATTTTCATTCGTCAGTCAGACAAGGGGGGGGGGGGGGGGGAATGTGGTTATTTTGGATACCAAGGACTATGTACAAGAGGGTATGCGCCAATTAAATTGCAGAGAGTGTTATGAAGTAACTACTCTCAATACCATTGAAGAATCTAATAGCAGGTATTATGAAATGTTAAAAGATTGGCATGCAACAGGTAAAATGGGATGAGTACTCATTCCTACTAAATCGGAATCCCAAGGTAGCTATCTTATACCTGTTACCTAAACTACATAAGGACCCCTTGAAGCCCCCGGGAAGACCAATTGTCTCCTCTATTGGCTCGTTGTTGGAAAGAACTTCCAAATACATAGATTTTTTCTTACGTCCTTTTGTAGAGCAACTTCCCTCCTATCTTAAGGATAGTAGAGACTTCATGAATAAAGTTAAGGACATCCAGTGGAAAAACAGCTACCTACTCATCACCTTAGATGTCTGCAGTCTTTACACTTCTATAAGACATGCAGATGGTATTCAGGCTTGCCGTCAGTTTTTGAGTACTAGGTCTATATCATTCTTGAACCATACTGAGATGATTCTTCAGATGATGGCTTTCTGTCTGAAGAACAATTTCTTTATCTTCAATGATGTCTATTATAGACAGCGACAAGGGACTGCGATGGGAACTTGTTTTGCTCCCAGCTTCGCTAATTTATTCATGGCGAGCTGGGAGCAACAGGTGGAGTGGACACAAGCCTTATATCGCAGCCATGTGTTAATATGGCTGCGATATATTGATGATCTGTTCATCATTTGGGATGGACCGCAGGCACTGGCAGAACAATTTATCCAGTTTCTGAATCAGAATAATTTAAACCTAAAGCTTGAAGGCAAAATCAGTGGTTGTACCACAGAATTTTTGGAGTTAACCATCAGGGTGTCTAATAACAAACTTGTGACCAAATTGTTCAGGAAATCCACTGCTGGGAATACCCTGCAACACGCAGATAGTGGTCATCCGAAGTCCCTTGTACGCAGTGTACCTTTTGGCGAATTCATCCGGGCTCGAAGGAATTGCAGCCGGGAGCAAGACTTTATCAAAGAAGGTGAATGTATGACAGAACGCTTCTTGGAAAGAGGCTATCAACCCAATACAATCAAGGAGGCATTCTTAAAAGCTAGTAGGATCTCTCATGCTGACCTCTTAACTCCCAAAGAAGAAATAATTTCTAGAAGGGACACAAGTGTAGTCAGATTTGTATCTACTTATCACTTATCATTCTTCTCACTTGAGATATTACATGTACACAATATTTAAGTAGGAGTAGTTGTATTCCACGAACAGCTGTCTGAATGAATGTATTGCAGAGCTCGGATTGACTAGGTCTGCCCACGCAGTGTATCAGTTAAAATGCATCTATTTTGGCGAACGGTTCTCTCAGCATAATTACGATCCTTTTTGATGTATAAATGAGGATGTAGTGACCTGGGATAATTAATTGCAAGCCCAAATTGTCAGTAAATCCAGAGTGTAACCATGTTATAATGCTATTATTTGCACTATTTGCACGTTTACAAATGGTCGCGATGTTGGTTTGTTACCCTAAAGTCCATTGTTTATGTTGACAAACACTGTGATGTCATGTATTTTCTTTTTCACAAAACTTTATTTATTGTACCAAGCTCCGTGTGTTAATCACCCGTGACCAAGGCGAGGTGATCGCTGAAATGCGTTGGGTTTTTCTATTCTCTAATTTAACATGCTGGAAAAAACAAATCCCTTTTTGCAACAGAACGTGGAAGTGGTAATTATATCGGAGTGGAGTGCATTGGCAGAACGTGTTTTTGCTGTGTGAAAACTAGAGATTGGCTACAGGATAACCTCTGACCCTGTACTTGCACCGCTGTCATGGTGTCCCGGCATTTTCAGAGGATGTGAAACAAATATATAAATATATATATATATGACATGCACCGAATAAAAGCATCACGATTTGAAGTCCGGCTCTGGTGTTTTTCTTCTTTGTTGTCTGCATACCCGCTGTGTGCACGAGGCACTTTGAAAGCGAGTTGGAGTATATATATATATATATATATATATATATATATATATATATATATATATATATATATATATATATATATATATATATATATATATATATATTCCAGATTATCTCGCCTTCACTCCACTCCAAACACGGAAAGAACGAGCGTGGACCCAAAATTCGTGCAAACTCTTTAATTAGCCATTGCCGCCATTACGCGGTTCGGGAGATCCCTCTCTTGATCACATGACAGCCTAAAGGCTTCACCCATCGCTTTTTAAAGTGCATGTGCAATAGCAGCCCCTTAATGGACATAGAAGACATACTTTCGTTTGGTACATAATGCATGTGAGAAAACATATTGGCTCTAAAATACAGTCAAGTAAAATTATACAATATGGAAATTTCCGAAATTGCATTTTCAAATTGATTCAATTATTCCAAAAATGGAATATGCTCCGCTAGCTCCTCATCTTCTAGCTGAGTTATTCCAGCATAAATGCCATTAGTACCTTAATCAAGTCTTCATATTATTCCCATTAAGCTTATCAAGTGCCTAGATCAAATTAAATAGTGCTCCAAACATATAAGTGATAAGTATAAGTGAAAATCATCAGAGTTTGCCAGCAAGACGACATTATATATATATATATATATATATATATATATATATATATATACACACACACACACACACATATATATATATATACATATATATATATACATAAACTACTGCTGCTCGCCAGTAGGTAGCAGCTAGTTAGGACCATGTTTCCATAGGAAAAGGGTTTATTGACTTGCCTATATCTTTGGCGCTGTTTGACTAATCTTCACAAAGATTTCAAAAAAGTGTGCTGTGGTTCTTATTGCGCATGGAAAGTTTTGGGGTAGTCCGTCAAGGACCCTGGGAAAAAGGGGGGCGGGTTGACAAGTGTTTTTCGAATATTAACGCCTACACGACTACAACCCGAACAGCTGGAGGGAATTGCACTAGATTTAGCAGGAAGGTAGTGCATGTAGATAGGCTTGGCCTTTACACTGTGGTAAGTTAGCATGAGCTTATTAGGAGTTTAAACGCCATTTTACCTCTCTGCTGCTTTTGCGCAAGGCACATATTGTTATTAATGCTTTGAGCCTAGTAGAATATTTTGCTTCACACAAGAATAATATGTTTTCCTATAGTATCAGCTTTGCTTGGTGAGCTATGTCTTAACAGTGAGTGCCGAAGCCTTCAAGGTTATTTCAACACAGCGGTTGTTGTTCAGTCTGATCAGTGCACGTCTTAGACATAACACATAGGCAGCTGTGCCCAACTCTGGCTTTTGGCGCATTCAATAATGCACTGCGCAGAGCATGCACACACACTTGATGAATATCGCATACAGAGAGTTGGTGTAGAGGATGATGTGATCCCTTTCTACTAAGACCAGAGGTATGGGGCCGCCCTTCTAAAACCCAAAGAGACCTTCTATAATATAATATAATATACTAGCAAGGGAGGGTAAGACTGAGGTTCTAGTTAGACCTTTTCCCTTTAGCATTTTAACATGCTTTCACCCTTTGTATTTTATGGACTAGTAACTATGAAGATAACCTTGTTGCTTATAATATGTTTGCTTGTATTAGCCAAGATACTGCGCTTGAGAACACTGCATTAGAAATAAATATTTCAAACTTGCACCTGTCATCATTTACTCCTCGTTTTGGACTGGTATGTTAGTATAACGAAAGACTGTTCATGTGTTCCACGTGACCTGAGGTGTTCTAAGTTCATGTTCTGGGTTGTCTAATCATTAGGGGGGTGTAAGAACCAATGAGACACGGATTGCTAGTCTGGTAGGGGATTTTGGATACTAAGGGTAGTTTTGGCACACCCTAATTCACGGTTCCAAGTCTCTATGCACAGTACTGTGTAGGAGCAGAATCCCAGCGACAGTAGCTCTTGGTCCAAAAAGAACCCTTTTTTTGTTACTTGGTGTAAATCTGTTCAGTAGTTTTTGAGTTTTTTTTTTTTAAACAAATTTGTATACATAGAGCAGCGGATCCTCCAAGGATCTCACACTCCCAAGCTGACATATTATTGGCTGCCAACACTTCAAACAGGAAGTGTTGGCAGCCTTTTTGTGACTTCTTCAGTTGAGTTCTATAAAAACGTGACCATAAAAAGAAAAAAGGTATCAGAGTAGGAATACTCTGACCCCCTTACTGCGGTCCTTGGTTTCCCCTGTCATTTCGACAGGGCCCCAAAACAAATTTTTGAAAGCACATTTGCCGCGGAAACACAATAGAGCTGCGTATCTGCAACAAAATTTACAAATACTACAACGTGAGCTCCTGCGCTTGTTTTAAATGGGGCCAGGTCACAGCAGCATTTTTTGGGAAAAAGAGGGGGAGAATGAATCATGGTGCCACCCTCCAAAGGCTAATTCGAGCCCGGGGACATCACCTCCTCTGGGCTTAATTGATTAAAAAAGAAGGGGACACACAGCGTCCTCCTCAATGGGCTCTATAAGTCGCGAGGATCACCACCTCCCCGGGGCTACTGAAACATTGTTAGTGGGACCACGCGGACCTCCTAGCCCCTGGGGATCACCACCTCCCCAGTCAAAAAACACCTAATAGGGGACCACATGGAACCCGCCCCAGGCACCACTACTTCTGGGGGGCCAAATATAATTTTATAAACAATTGAAAATGGGCCACGCAGCCACCATTCTGGAAACATAGGGCCCTGGGGACCACCACCTCCCTGGGGCTGGCCCTGAAAAAGGAGACCTACATGACCCTAGGGACCGCCACCCTCCAGGGCCGGCTTCTGCTATGTACCAAGGTGCCCACCCCGGGACATACCAGTTTAGTTTTATTTGGTGGGGGCTTTGACAGCTTTCACAAAGCAAAAGGAAACACTCTAGTTCCAGCGGACAGGAGCTATCAAACTGCTCCCACCTATTGAAAGCAGAGGTTTAATCTCTTTGCCTGCCCCGCAGACATGTGGGCAGGGAAGGAGATGAAAGTATTGCTCCGGCACACTGTTTGCAGCATTTCCAGCAGTTCCCTGCCTGCAGCAGAAATGTCTGCTCCCGCAGGAGGCGGAGAGCTGGCTGGGACCGCGGGGGCATGGATGCTCCCCTCGCACGCACTGGGTGAAAGACCCGAAAGAGGTAGAATAAAAGTCAGAAACACGCAGAAAGAGGCAGAATAAAGGTACAAAATGAGCAAAAAGAGGCAGAATAAGGGTCAGAAAGAAGCAGAATAAAGGTCAGAAACGAGCAGCAAGATGCAGAAAAGTCAGAAACGAGCAAACAAAGGGAGATTAGAAGTCAGAAACAAGAAGCCAGAGGCAGTATAGAGGTCAGAATTGAGAAGCAAGAGGCAGAATAAAAGGTCAGAAACCAGCAGAAAGAGGCAAAAGAGAGGTGGGAATTGAGCAGAAAGAGGCAGAATAAAGGTAAGAAATTGGCAAAAAGAGGCAGAATAAAAGGTCAGAAAAGAGCAGAAAGAGGCAAAATAGAGATCAGCAACAGGAAAAAGAGAAAATAAAGTTGAGAAAAAAGAGGTTGTAATCTAGCAGCAAGAGAGAAAATAAAGGTCAGAAAGAAGAAAAAAAGAAGCAAAATAAAGGTCAGAATCTTGCAGAAAGAAGAAAAAACAGGTCAGGAATGAGCAATAAGAAGCAAAATAACGGGTGGAATGAGCAGAAAAAGGCAAAATAGATGTCAGTAATGCTGATTTGATATTGTGTGATAAATTATGAACCTCCAGGTGTGGCGCTCAAAAACACGGCTGTGTGTCATGGGACTAGTCTCACTATTGAGATTAGCAAGAGGTTTCATGTTTTATGTGTACCGGGATGGAGTTCACACACAATAGAGTGCACGCCAAGAAAATAGAAAATAAACAACTTTGTCGAACATGTTCTTTTAAAAACTGAGTGCAATTTCAGGCGCTACGCTGAATAGGACACGTTACAACGCACACATTTTAACGCATGCTATTACAATGCAGTTTTTACATCGCAGTATCCATTACAACGCATGCCATCACAACCGATTTTTTAGAAACTGCATTTACAACGCATTCCATTACAACGTATAGCATTATAACGCATAATACTTTTACGGTAACAGTATGGTAAATGTTGGATAGTGTAGGGGTGCAAATTACTATTTCCACTTCAGTGAGTGCAACAGTAGGGTAGGTGTTGGACAGTGTGGGGGGTTGGGGGGGGGGGGGGGGGAATTACTATTCCTGTGTATCCCAAAACCCATACCCAACCCAACACTTAAAAAATCCCTATTACTTACCTTATAATGTGTTGTAGTGACATGTGTTGTAATGATATGCAAAGTAAAGGCTGTTGCGTTGTAACAGCAGTGTTCTAAAGGTAATGGGTTGTAATGACTGCGTTGTAATGGATGTTTCCTGTCATAGGAAAGCACTGGGATACAATGCAAAGTTTAATAAATATTAGCTCCTCCTACGAAACGGCTACATAAATATGTCAAGGACTCTTTTAAATACTTAAAACCCAATAAAGTTACCTTTTTCCTGCCCAAAGTTTCTTAGGTCTGCCTTCAGTGCCTTCTAACTGCCTGGCAACTGTTGGCTCTCCTGAGGTGAGGTGTGAACTGCTCCTATGAGCAAACAATAGGCTGACCTGAATGGATAGAGATGATCCATCTGTACCTGACCGAATATGCAGGTGAGGCTGAGAGGAACCTCTTTTATTTGAATGTGTCAAGTCTTGCTGCAGTGTCACATCCTGCCTGTCTGGTCTGCTGGGGGGTTTCATAGGACACTAGGGGCTCAATTCAAAGAGGCCTCCCCTGTCACAGGCAAATGTTAGTCAACACTTGGACAGGTCTTCTTCTTTTGTCCTGCCAGCCAGTTAGTGTCAAAAGCTAGTCTTCTTGGCAATGCTTGGAAAGTCTTATCCATTCGTTAGGAACAGCCTACTATCGCATTAGGCAGCAGGAAGGGGAAAAAAAGCTGTCAACCAGAAATAAAAATTCCATCAGTCAGGCCAAGAAACAAAGCGAAGAGTTCGAAAATAAGAAGAAGCTGGAGAAGACGTAGAATCCCTTATATAGTGCAAAGAAACAGGAAGTGTCAATGCAGCAGGTGGCTCAAACATTTTGGATTGGTAAATAGGATTAAAGAAATATAAAATAAAAATCATATGAAAAAACAATGGTACTTACCAGTAATTTAAGGAACAGCAAAATAATGCATCTCTGAGGGATATATACATTAATATTTTTGTTGAGGGTACTGTAGTTATCCCAAATTTGGCGTTATCAGTAAACCGACACGCATCACTGACTGGCAAGATGGCCCGCCCTAGGATGCCAGAGTGTCCTGAATCAAAAGACATCGCTGCGCGAAGGGAGGTGGCAATCAGGAGAAGCTATGCCAGAGGCTGTGGGATCCAGGTCATGACGGGGTGAGGTATGGGGAAACCCCTACAGTTAGGACCCAATCACAGTGGGATTCTCTTAGACATTACAGAGTCACAGCCTGTCTGACAGGTTTGCTGGGTTTGTATATAAGATTTAGGGCACACTTTAAAGGAGTGTAGCTTAATTGCTGAAAGCTCAGCTTTGAGTTTACCAGAGTTCAGTTACAGATTTCGCGGGGCGCACAGTGACTCCCTAAAACTGTATTTACTGTTAAATGCAGGAGGACATTTTTTTCATCATATTGTTTTTATTTTATTTTTAAGCACGCTTGTTTGAATTAGCACAATACTGCATTGTGGCACGCCTTCTACCATCCTGCGGTCAACATGAATATTCAGGTATAATAACTTCCATGCGCTTTCTATTGTTTTAATTTAACGTCATATTCTTGCATGGTATTTTTTCCGAACACATGTGATTTCCAAATATCGAATCTTTTTACATAATTTTCACCATATCAGGTCGGATCAGCACTTTTAACGATTCGGGCACCCACATTATTTGTTGAATGGTAACATCTAAATAGGCTGGTTCACCAGGAGCATGGATGTTGGAGTATCATTTAAGGTCATGCTTTGTAGCAAACAATGTAGACTGGCACAATTGTTTTTCTTTCTGGCACTGTTTAATTTGTATTCTCTCAGGGGAGTACAGCTTTTGTGCTGCACGTTCAGTACCATCGTCAGGATTTAACGGCACAGACATTGACCACATACTTACATGAATCGTTCTGGTAGTGTTCCAACTCATTTTATTATAGTTAGTCCTGATAGAGTGTTTTACCTTAAATGCATTGGGTCCATGATGAAGTGGAATATTATTGTTTATCGTGTTTTTGAATTGTACTGTCCTATGGACATATTTCGAGCAGAATCACGTCTGGATTTTGAAGACTTATGCAGTCAAGTTATCATTAAGGAAACAAATTGGAAGACTTTGAAAATACATGTTTTTTAAAAATTGGAAACAGTTTATTCGGTCTATGTTTTGAAGCCTGTGGGCCTTATGGGAGTGCATCTAGGGACTGGTTAACCAGTTGGTCACTAGCAATTGACTTTAAGATGCCAGGATTACCAATGCACTCTCTACACACACACACACACACACACACAAACACACGCACACGCACACACACATTGTACACACACACACACACACCCACACACACATCCCAGAGCCCAGGTTCTGAGTTGCTGAAGACTTTGGCCATCTTGTAAATGCCCAAAGTGGGTAGAGGTAACACCGAGAACCTTTACCTCATTGTTTAGGGCGTCCCCATGGGCCATTCCCATCCACTACCTTGTGTCAGGCATAAATGTGGAACCCCAGGCACCCACTTCAGAACACTCCTTGACCTGAGGAAGATCAGAAGAGGAGTGAACCTGCTGTCTGCAACCCGAGAAGAGTCCATAAGGACTGGCCATTCTCTTCTACCTAGGACAAAGAAGTGGGCTCGACGGGTCTAATATCCGAACTCCTGTTAAAGCTAGAGACGCAACAAGATACAAATGCCTTTTCCTGCAACTGCCCAGCTGACCTATGGCAATTGGACCTGGGCTGGACTCTTCTGTTTGCCTCTGCCTGTCACCCTGTGAGTCTCTAAGTGCCTTCCCCGAGGACCTATGGTGGTTTATAAATGTACTCCTGTGGTGGATTATCTCGCAGTCAGCATCAAATTGTGCCTAGGTTCTGTTCTACTGCGATCATTAGCCAACATTGATACAGTGTGCTTCATAGCGCTATTTCGCTTTAAAACTTAAAAAAATAAATCATATTTCTGGTTCCCCTTATATGATTTTTTTGCCAACCTGATGTCATTTTGTTTATTAATGTTTCCTCTCTAAATCCAATTTATTTTCAGATTTTTACTGTTTTGCATTTCAATTTCATTACCGTTTTAGTACTAGATAACAAATGTAAACATTGCACCTAATTTAGGCCTGTAGTTCACCCTGACAAGGACCCAAGTTCTTAAAAACTCCCACTAATGATCTCAAATGAAGCGCCTGACTGACACATCAGCAGCCCTATTGTATGCACCTTACAGGTGCTGTTTCACAAGCTGCAAATTGCGCTGAACAGATCAACGCCATTTTCGTAGTGCTACCATGGACAAGAGGAGCAATCTTGTACATTCTTGTGTGCAAACACAAGAAGCATTTGCAATGCATTAGGTCGCGCATTACTGAACGTCTGAGTTATTGTTGTTGCAAAGTAAAATGATTGTTAGTTTTTGTTAAAAAAGAACCCAGCAGTAGCTTAAATAATCAAATAAAATCCACGAAGCAAGAAAGGGTGCAGTGCCACAAGCTGTTACTAGGTGTCCTCATAGAATTGTAAAGGGACCTCTATTAGCCAAATAAGGTACTGGACCCTTACTTATGCTACTGCGGGCATATTTAACGAAAAACGCAATCGGTCTTGCATACGTTTTTGTTGGAGCTATTGGCATTGTAAATGGAAGTGTCTTTTACCTATGTGTTATGAGGTGTATGTATGTGCGGTGTAGTGGAATTATGTGGGTTGTATTGGATTAGTCAGTTGTATAATTGTGTGGTGTGGAATCGTGTGGTGTGGAATCGTGTGGTGTGGAATCGTGTGGAGTGAATTTGTGTAGTGGAATTAGGTGGCATGGTGTACTGTGGAATTATGTGGATAGTAATTATGTGGTATTGAGAGTACTGGAATTATGTGGAGTGGGATTTTGTATTCTGGACAGTAATTCTGTGGATTGGTATTTTGTGTTTTGTAGTGGTATGTAGTGGAGTTTAATTATGTGGTGCACTGTTGAATTTTGTGGCATGTGGCATTGTGTGGTGTGGATTGGATAGATCTGGTGTGTTGTGTAATTGTGTTGCTGAGTTGTATTATGTGTTTGGTGTTTAATTATGTGGTGTGGATTGGAAATGTGTGTAGTTGAATTGCGTGGATAGGTTTGCGTTTTTGGTGATGAAAAAGAACAAATAGGGGTTAAGCTCAAGATCTGTGTGTTAAAAAAAAAAGTTAGAGGTATTGGCTGTTTTGTAAATGTAAATATGTTACCTATGTGTTATGGATTGGAGTGGATGTATGTGGTGTGAAGTGGAATTATGTGGGCTGGATTGGAATTGTATGTTTTGGCATTGTGTGGCATGGATTTGTGTAGTGGAATTATGTGGCATGGTGTGCAGTTGTATTATTTAGGTAGTAATTTTGTGTTTATGACTGTACTGGAATTAGGTGGAGTGAATTGTGTACAATGGTATTTTGTGCTGTTGATGGTTATGTAGTGAAGGTTAATTATATGGGGTGCTGTAGAATGTTGAGGTAATATGTTGAATTCTGTGTTGTATATTTAATATATGTGGTGTGTAGTGGAATTCTGATGTGGAGTGGAATAATGTGGAATGGATTAGTGTGGTATGGAACAGCGTGGTGCTAAGTGAAAATATGTTGAATGGAATTATGTGGCAAGTGTGGAGTGTATTTATGTGGATTGTGGTTATGTGGCATAGAGTGGGTTTATAGGGTTGTTGAATTATGTGGTGTTGAATGGTATTATGTGGATTCTAATTATGTTGTGTGGCGCTGAATTGCGGGATGTGGAATTGTGTGGCATTGTGTTGAATTATGTGGCGTTGAATGCTTGTTGTCTAGCAGTACCCTTCCCTTTACAAATGGTGAAAACATCGCACAAAAGCTTTAGAAAAACTGTGTTAACATTCCTACAATTTCTGGAAAGAAAGCTGCCCTGTTTACAGTTTGAGTGAGCTGAAAGATTTTTTTTTTAAATCAGGTAAAGGAGGATTCCTTTTGTGGAAACATATGGGTCATGGTTATCTGCTTATAACAAATAGCCCAGATGTATTGGTTACATTTATTATGCTCTGTTTACAGTCCCTGAGGTCCCTTGGACTTTGAATAATATTGTAGATGCTTTAGAAAAAATAAAGAGCTTAAAAAAGGAAATTTTTTACAAAAGCAGCACACTAACCCACATTAAAGAAAAAAAGCCTTTGAAGATATCCCAAATAATTTTTATGATAGGCTAGTAGTGTTGGGATTATCCCGTAAATGTTTGTTAACCCGTTGTGTGCGTGCGTCGGCCAACGGTCCTCGCGAGCACTACTTCAGTAGTGCTGCGCACGTCCGTTGGCCGACGCGGCCCGCCCACTCTTTAGAACTCCCGCACCGCGGCGGAATTTGCGCCGCAGTTAAGGAGTTATAAAAATTCAAATAAAAAGGAATGGATGATTGACAAAAATTCCTTGCTGTATCATATTATAGTAACATTAAACAGACAAAGCCTTTGATTTCTGATCCTTATCTTATCAGGCCGTCTCCTTCCTTGAGCACTCATAAAAAAGCTTGCGAGCAGTGTGAACTCTTAAGAATAAACTCTACTTAAGAATGACACAATACTGGCTTTTACAGAGCAGTGAACAGAACACGCACAGAACATTCACCGGACTGGAGTATTTTAAAAATAAACTAACAGGAAGAATTGATGTTTCGCTTTTTAAGAACAAATTAAAAAGCTTTGAAAAAATATATTTCATGCATTTTCCAAGTTTAATTTTTCTCTGCTATCATTCATTACTAAACCCTCTGTTTACAACTCACATTTCTGCAGCAGCAGTTTAAACAAAAAACAGGAGGGAGGGATGTTGGTGCTAATCAAAGCAGGGCGGGGCAGTCAATGTAAAACTTGCAGCGCCAATTAAAGCAGCAGGAGGGAGGAGAAAAGGGAGCAAGCAAAATTGTAAACAAGGGGTTGCAGATGGCAGTAAAGCATGTCCTGTGCGCAATACGAGAAAGTCATTTAAGAAAATAGTGCCCACAGACAGTAAATAAAACATGCTGAGAAACACCACAGTGAGAGGGCCAGTCCTCATGGGAGGTTACAAAAGGAGGTACTAAGGAGGGACTACTAAACCTATTGATGAATCATTTACAAAAGGAAATGTAAAGATGGGCGGAACATGGGTGGAGCGTAATGCCCATATCTCGAAGAGACAGCGCAAGCGCAGCAGAGCCAAGACCTAACAATTACATGCCATATTGTTAATCTGCACTAGTGATGTCCTTCCTTTCATCACTGTAAGGAACAAATAGAGAATCAGCCTTTGGTTGATTTATGTTGTCACTAGAGGGAACAGGGCCCATGGTTTGAACGATCACAAAGATGGGCCTGGTCTGAACAGAAAACCTCTATATGTATTCTTGAGATCAATCTAAAACTGGAGCACTTGTGCAGACATTTTTATCCTGTCATCCCAGCAACCAATGAAAACAAACACAATCTTGCCATGCTTCACGTACAGGAGAGTATGCATGATCAGGAAATGCACGAAATTAACCCAAGTAGAAAGGCACCCTTCCATTTTAGGAAACATCAGCATTCTACTGGCATCCAGCAGAGTCCTCAGGAAGCTAACCTTGAGTGAAGCCAGGGATACCATATTCAAGCTGATAGAGTGGAGCAGTGACAGAGTCTGTAGTGCCTGCATAGCTTCTACCTTCAGAGAGGCTTTCAGAATTCAGTCATCCAGGTACAACAAATATGAAGGACCAGGTACATACTGCGTTGCCACTAAAGCATTGGACTTCATAAACAGCCTATTAAGGGGGAAGAACTATGAAATAATTGGAGCCTCAACCACCATAAAACAAAATAACAAAGCTTTCCCTGAGGGTTCTTCAGAACACTAATTTCCCTACCTGCTAAAGGGGAGTATTCGTCTGAGACTTAAAGAAGGTTCCAAATAACTTTTATGTTTGTAAATCAGCAGTAGAACGAAGGGAGTGGCATATTTCATCTGCAGGGTACCCCCTTCTGTTGATAGACTATATCTGGAATGTAGCAGTCCCTTCCCCCTCCAAGGTCTTTGAATCAGGGAGCCGCATTGCCGAGTGAATTTGCCCGCAGTCACCGGGAGAGGAGAGGACTACCATAACCAGTAGGCCCTAACACCACCTGGAGGCGCCGACGCTGTTACTGTGCGCCCAGGCTCAGGCCCTTGAAAAGCAGCTCGCAGCACCCCCTCCACGGGAGCCGCACGGCAGATGAATTTGCCCGCAGTCACCGGGAGAGGAGAGGACTACCATACCCAGAAGGCCCTGACACCACCTGGAGGCGCCGACGCTGTTACTGTGTGCCCAGGTTCAGGCCCCTGATAACCAGCTCGCGGCACCCGCTATGTGCGCCAGGCGAAGGCCAGGGCGGGGCGGGACCGTCTGTGACCGGAGGAGGCTGGGCAGGGCCACCCCTCTTGGCCCCCCCCTTAGTCCTGTTGCATGTCCCTTCGGTTTTGACTGGACTGGCCTCTTGAGTACCTAAAGTTAAAACCACGTAACAAAAACCAAACCAATCTGTAAAGTCACCAATATATACAATAGACACCCCCTCTCCAAACGACTATTTGAAAGTATCTCCGTGGCAACTCCATGGATACCTGACTCACTCTATCAATAGATGTTCTATTTGCAATTGGATCATAACTATATAATTGCAATGCGCAGCACAATAATATAAATCAGAAAAATCTTGGTGAACTCTTGTACAAACTTTTTGTACTAACTTCTGGTATGGGGAAAAGAAAGGAAGAACCTGGTAAAGGACAATGTAAGCAGCCGGACTCTGAAAAGGACTCGAATACCTGCTCCTCATTGAGAAACAAATTCCTACACTGGCTAAGTATTAGGGCAGGCCTGGATAGACAACTGTTCTCTGAATTTAAAATGGTCAGAAAAACAGCCTGGGTGGGGAAATCCCCCAAAACACGAAAAGTCGACTGTGTGGTTCTAAATTTTGCCTCCACATATCAAGTAAGAACAATATTGGAGCGTTTAGGGAGCACTGGTATAAACCCTTAAAGCATTAACGTGGTTCCATTAGGGCACTTTTATAAACCACCAAACGATTGGGAAAATACGAATTGGGCTTACCCGATAAAAAACAACACTAGTTACCATGTCCAAACAGCGAAGCTTCTTGCTTCCAATCTTAAGTAGAGGAATGATTAATAAAACCACATATTATATATTAGTTGGACATCTGGCTAATCTGCAACAGAGAAATGGCTGCTTGACCGTTTTTTTTCCCCCACACAATTCAGCATGAAGTTTTCAGGAACACTTTTGGGTAATGGTGCTTTGTTTCTGTGCTAAATGAATACTCCTACCCTTGCCTGGACCCATTAGTCCCTCCAAACTATAATATTGCCAGACTGGACATGGAGAAGTTTGGCTCAATGGTTAGAGCGGCAGACCCTGATGCAGAGGTCTGGCCGGGACCAGGGTTCAATTCCTGACACGGTAGGGTCTTGGGCTCAATGTCCACGGACTCGATAATTCTTGCCTCGGTGCCTACTCAAATTATGGGTCACCACTTTGCAACTCTGGGCAATAGCTTGCTTAATCTCCACAACGGCCCTTAAGCGCTGGGATGCCTGGTTTCACCCTGGGGGTGCCCAGTAGGGAACATCTCACAGGGAAAGCCAGGACGGGTTCCACAGCGGTATACAGCGCCAAGATGCCTGTCAGGTGATAGTGCGCTTTACAAGTATACATACATACATACATACATGCTGGACAGACTCTCCTATAAGAAAGGAGGAGGTATCGCCTGCATCTATCGTTCCTCCCTCCTCGTCACTGAACTCTCGGCGGACACCTCTGACTCCTGTGAATACCTCGCACTCTCCATTAATAGCAGCTCACTACATCTCTGCAACTAGCAGCTCACTACATCTCTGCAACTTACACATCTTCTATCACCCTCCAGGCTCCAACGACTCTTTTACCGATCACCTCTTGGAAATCATCACAACTAAGATTTCCTCTAATGCCAAAGAGATTTTCCTGGGTGATTTAACCTGCACTGGAATGACAGTAAAGATCCCCACGTCAACGCTATTAAAGACCTACTAACTGACCAAGCACTAATTCAAGCCTGCCCTCAGCCAACTCACTCAAAAGGGGCCATCCTTGACTGGATCATTTCTAAAGAATCCTCAGTCAAGCACATCACCATAGACCCGTGTGCCTGGTCTGACCACCACTCCATCTCCTTAATCTTTCTAGGACACGCAAGACTAAGTCACCGCAACCGGTGGTCCCCAAACGATGGACCAGAGACACTAAAAACCTCAACCTTATGAAAATGGAGGCTCGCTGCAAATCTGATATCCCCCCCGCACTTACCTCAGCCAGCGACCTAAATGAGCATTACTCGTCAACTATATCGATCATTCTGGACGAACTTGCCCCTCAGAAGCTAAAAAGAACACAAGTCAAAGTCAGGAACCCCTGGTTCACTGGTTCCCTCAACAGGGAGAGGGCGTCCCTACGAAAATGTGAAAGAATATGGAGACAACACCCCTCGGAGACGCATCTCAAGCTTCTCCGCCAGGCGAGAAACTCCTACAACAAGCACATCCTCAATTCCAAAAAGAATACTTCAGATCTGAACTGAGCAACGCCAATAATAGACCCCATAATTTTTTTGAACTGGTCAAACACCAATCCAACAAACTGGCTAAAACACAGAAAGAATCCCCTATATCTCTAGTATCGTCAGAGGAATTCTCCTCTTTCTTCGCTGATAAATCCACAGCTTTAGGAATTGAACTCAGTATCGCCTCCTACTCACATCCCCTTCCGGACCCGCACCTTTTCCCCGCTCCACCCCCTCTGTTCTCTCCTAAAAACCAAGCCCACTGGTCTGACTTCGAATATTATGACGAAGACTCCATCTCCAAAATCCTCTCCACCCAAAAAACCTAACAATCACTTTAACAACCTGCTTCCTTCCAAATGCCTTACTGCTGTATCTCAATCCATTGTTCCTTGCTGGACTGCAATAAAAAACGCCTCTCTACAAAAGGGACCGATCCCGGACTCCTTGAAAGCCGGCCAAGTCCTCCCTATTCTAAAAGGACCATCCCTGGATCCATCCTCCACTGACAATTTCAGACCCATCTCCAATATCCCACTACTAGCCAAAGTACTTGAGAAATGTGTACAGTAACAACTAGATCAGCACATCAATAACTTCCACCTACTTGATGACTGCCAATCTGGATTCAGACTGGGGCACAACACTGAAACCACTATGCTCCACATTGTGGAGGATGCCCTTCAAGCTCTAGACCAAGGCAAGACCTGCCTCTTAATCCTCCTAGATCTCTCCTCCGCATTCGACACGGTCAACCACGATAAACTTCTCGGGCGCCTTAATCTCAGTATGGGTCTGGATGGTGCGGTCTTCGAATGGTTCAGGTCCTTCCTCCATAATCGTTCCCAGAGATTCCTCATCAACGGCAACCTATCAGCTCCCACCCCGGTCACGGTTGGAGTCCCTAGGATCAACCCTGTCCCCCACCCTCTTTAATCTTTACCTTGAGCCTCTCACCGAAGTTCTTCGTACTGCCAACATCTCATACCACATGTAAGCGGACGATACCCAATAAAAACATCAAGATCTCTTCGCTTGATTAGATCCTCTCCCTGAACGAGACCCTGAAATTGACTGTCCAATGGCTAGCCACTAACCAACTAAAACTCAACGCAAAAAAAATGAATTTATCCTAATCCCCACCCCCCTAAAGCCAACGCCGAGATTCAGTTGTGGATCAAGGCCATTACAGCCCTAAACTGCCCGCCGACCTTTGTGGACTTTGCCAAATCCCTGGGCATAATCCTAGACTGTAACATGAACATGCAGGACCACATCAACTCAATGGCTAAAGCAGTGGCGTAACGAAACTTCAGGGGGCCCCCCTGCAAGTTACCTCGAGGGGGCCCCCCATGCTCCGAACCCATTCAAGCCTGCTGCCCATGCACAGTGCTGGAGGGGGTCACCTGGAGCTCAGGGAACCCCCTGCATCGCGGGAACTGCGGGGGCTATCGTTATGCCACTTACCAGTAGGGGATCTGTAGCTGGTTATGATAATTTGATGTGACACCTCAAATAAAGCCAGCTTCCCAAGTAGAATGGGAATGTAACAGTAGAAGACACATATTAACAAATGGTCCTAAAAGTGCAAACAACACAAAATCCTGGATGCTTTTTTGAATGCCAACCTAGGACAGTACCAGGAGCTTTGTCCGAATTTCACAAAAGGGTAAAGTTACTAGTAGATTCCTTGTGAAAAAGCACACAGTGCACTGTAGTGTATACAGTTCATTGTTTTCAGGGTCAATTGATTTGATAAAATGCTAGGAAATGCCTAATTTGTTAAATAAAATGTCAAAGGTGGAAAACTGCATTCCTGTTGACATGGCGAGACCTTACAAATATGTATCAACAGCCTGAGCCATCTTTAAACAAACACTATGTGATGCCAGGTGAAAGAGCGCTAGAGGACTTAACCAGGCTCAGTGGCATAGCTATCATTGGTGCAGCCCACTGCACCATACAATGGCTGCATTTGACTACTCAACCTTGAAAAAATTTATGGCAGTAACCTTGAATTAGGCTCTTTTGATCCAGTGCTGGATGAGTTTCGGGAGACTCCGCTCAGATTCTCTATCAAGGAGGTACAGAAGGCCATTGAGGACACGGCAGGCCATAAGGCCCCAGGTCCAGATGGGGTACCGGCTGACATGTTTAAATCAAATTCTAGCGTGTGGTCAGTAGTCCCCACTAATGTTTTTAATATAGCCTGTACAGATAAAGCCAGAGTTCCAACATCTTGGTCACAGTCTATTATAATTCCCATATTTAAGAAGGGCCAATGGGGGGATCCAAGATGTTATAGGCCCATATCATTGCTAGATTCATCATTCATCATTGCTGTATCTGCAACTTATGGAGTCTCCACTAGTCATGTTCGGGGTAGCCAACTTTTTGACTGCCTCTATTCGTTCTAGACAGAATAGACTTTGGTCGATTTCAGCTTTAGATTATGTAAATGTTGATCAGTGCTAGATGTCATAAATGATTAGTTTGTATCAATAGAATTCCTGAGATTATCAATTTATGGGATCTTGTAAAGTTTGCAAAAAAAAATTTTTTTTTTTTAAACTATGCAAATTTTGTCAATTCAGCAATTAGTCTCTTCAGACCGCCACTGAACATTGTGTACATACTGAATTTTTATTCTTTGAACTCCTAAATTGCTTTTTTAACTAATTACTGTTTTTGATATTCCAATGTATTTGTATAGCATACTTTTATGATTTTAAAATAATCGAATAAAGTGATTTTGACTCTGACTCTACTCAACCTGTAAGCAGGAGGATGGTTTTCCTTACTTGCATTAGAGTGTGTGCACCCTTGCTACACACCGACCACCTGTGTAATTTATGCAGCAGCTTAAGTGAAATCTCCTGGCAGTTGCTTATCTATTTTCTTTATTGAGTCAAGCCTTAGTATGCAGGCCATTCAAAGATCCCAGACACGGCAGCTGAAAAAAGAGCGTCATGTTTTAACAAGACCCATTAATTACACCCTTCTTTTAAAATGAAAGCAGGACAAATAAATCTGAGGTGTGTAACTATTGATTTTTAAAACATTTAATCAAAGACGTGTTTTACAAACAAAAACCACAAAACAACTGGTCCTACAGAGCGTGGTTGTTAGCTCTTAATCTTCAAACGAACGAAAACCAAGCACAAGATCCTACCCTCCCTGGCCTTGGCTCCAGGCACACTACCGGGGTATGCGGTTCTTTATGTGGGGAAGAGGCACAGCCCTACTCATGGGCAAGAGTCAACTTCTGCAACCAATCTAGCTCAGGAAGACCCATCAGCCCAGTGACAGGCCATCGGAATATGCAGGGTGCCCAACTCTACTCCTTTTGTGTCTGGCTGTTTAGAGTGAATGCACAAAGCCCAACTGTTATCCAACCCAGGCGTGTATTCTTTGGACAGGCAGAGGCATTGAATGGTTGAAGTATAAAAATGCCATCTTTCTAAAAGTGGCATTTTCAGACCTGTAATAAAAAAAACACTTTCACTAAAAGATGGATTTTAAATTGTGAGTCCAGAGACACCAAACTCCAATTTTCTATCAGCTCCCAGTTGGAAGGTACCCGTGTAAAATGCTACAGGGCAGCTCCAATGCTAACCCATGGGAGAGATAGGCCTTGCTGCAGTGAAAAGCAAATTTGGAGACTTTTCCCTACTAGGACATGTAAAACTTAAAAGTACATGTCCCACCTTTTAAATGCACAGCACCCGACCTCTGTGGCTAACCAGGGCAACCTTAAGGGTGCCTTACTTGTAGGTAAAAGGGAGGATTTAGACCTGGCAAGTAGGTGTACTTGCAAGGATGACAGGGCAGTTAAAAGCTGTGCACACAGGCTTTGCAGTGGCAGGCATGAGACACGTTTAGAGGGCTACTCATGTGGGTGGCACAATCAGTGCTGCAGCCCCACCAGTAGCCTTTGATTTACAGGCCCTGGACAAATGTAGTGCGCTGTACGAGGGACTTACTAGTAAACCAAATATGCTACTCATGGAGAAACCAAATATATATAAAATGCCATTACATTTTAGACATAGAGCACATGCACTTTAGCATTGGCCAGCAGTGGTAAAGTGCCCAGAGTCCAAACACCAAACACCAGCAAAAACGAAGTCCAGCACACAATCAAAAAGAGGAGGGCAGAAGCAAAAAGACAAGGAAACCACATCAAAAGATGCCAGGTCTAACAGGCCCTCTATCTTTAAAGCTAGGGGTGTCAGTTACAATCAATTGTCTTAGAGTTGCTGGATTGCCATTCATCAATATTAGGCCTAAGCAGCCGTGGCCGCTGCAGGTAAGAGTGGTGGGACGGTGGGGCTGGCTGGAGGGGGATTTCGAGAGACGACCACCAGGGAAAAATAAATAAATTATTTTCCCTCATGGTCGTTTCTCGAAATCCCCCCCCCCCAGCAGGCCCCAACGCTCTTACCTGCAGCGACTGGCTTCAAGGATATAAATCCTAAATATTGGATGATTGCTGCTTACTAATATACAATAAGCTTTGCTCAAACATACCAGTAATATATGTCCTTGGAAAATCTGTAGGGTTAGAGACATGACTGCCCCCCCCTAACTAATATTTACATGCATTACTTCATTCCACCATCACAAATAGAAGACATAGAAATTTCGCTCTGCACGAAAGGCAAAAAAGCCATAACAAGTAGCTCTATACTGCACATTGAGCCAGCCTACCCACAGGACCCACCGATAGTTACGGCAGAAGGCTATCTAATGTTAGACCCCAAGACCACCCCTATCAATTCTGTGACAGAGATAAACACTGTAAAAGAAAGACATCATGATAACAATAAGCGCATAAAAGTGACCTTTTGGAAAATAGCAGGATTACAACTTAAGATAGATAACCCAGAGTGGCGTGAATTTATAAAAGGGTTCCAAATTATTTGTCTTCAAGAGACATGGCTAAAGGAGCCCGTACACATGAATGGATATCGTACCTACCATATGCCCGCAGTTGGAGGAAATTACGGGAGAGCAAAGGGGGGCTTAGCGATATACGTGTCTAACCTGTTAAATATCGGGAAAATCACATTGAAACATGAAGATGTATACAATCAATTGATGGAAATGTTCATGGGGAGAAAGCAAAGATTGGTATTGGTAAATTTTTATAATAACGCACCCCCGGATCAGATATCCGGGATTCTAGCAAATATGAGAAATGTTTTAGAAAGATTGAGGAGAGTAGGAAAAGGGAGCATGTATATCATATTGGGGGGGGGGGGGGGGAATGAACATTGCACTGTGTCCTAAAAACGGTACTAATGTTTGTGGCATTATGAATGAAGATGGGGAATCTGAAACTAATTTTACAAACTCACAATACGGGAATACCCTAAATGGAATGGCCTGTCCTCTTGATTTAGAATTTGCTAATGAATTAAGTACTAACCGGGCGCCCTTTAAGAGTACATTTAACGGTAGAGGGTGTTTTACTGCAATAGATTATATCTTACTCTCCGCGAATCTAGCATCAAAAATTTACATTTACAGTGCCATTAGCTTAATCTCTCGCAAATGTGAGACCTATTGTACCCTACGGACGAGCTCAGCAGACAGCAATTACTACCCCACACACACACCCAGAGCCAAACACACACACCCACCCACCCAGAGCCACACACACACACACAGAGCCACACACACACAGAGCCACACACACACAGACACACAGAGCCACACACACACACAGAGCCACACACACACACACACACACACCCAGAGCCATATATATGTATATGTAAAGTAATTATCCAAATGTGGGCAATACAAGCAGCTACGCTCAACAAGAGCTTTATCAAAGGGCTGGTTGGTGGTTGACCGTTTTGCATGAAGCACAAGAAATGTGCTTTATGGCTCACAGGCACTCATAAATGTCCTCTGAAGGGTAGACAGGCGCAAAGTTTCCTGGGAAGTAATGGAAGAGGAAAGGAAGAGAGGAAATGGCAGGATGAAGATTGAAGAGAGGGAAGGAAGAAAGGGTCAGGGAAGAATAAAAAGAGGAGACGTGAATAGAGAAAGAATGAGGGTGAACACAGTGGTATAAACTTGGAACACAGCTAAGTCTGGTGGCCAGATTTTGAGAAGCAAAAACTGGGACGCAAATACCAATACCATATTCAGAACAACAACAGCTGCACTGTGTCCAAGGTAAAATCGCATGTATTGTCATTACTCTGCCATAAATATTTACTTGTGTTTATTGAACATGTATACATGAGCACAAACACAATCATAACCGTATAAATGTATTCCCATCAATATAAATAAAGTGGTAGTACCATATCATATACTACGTCCTTTAATCACGTTACCGGTTTGCTTTTTCGTATCCTACCAGGCGGCGTTAGGACAGAAGGGCGCAAAGTTTTCAGAAGCTCTGAGCCTGGTTCGTTTACTGTCCCCGTATCAAAATACACGAGAAAGAAACAATCCATGAATTCACAGTAGCAGGGCTGCTGCTACACAGCAACAAAATCGAAGCGCAAGCTACAAATTTTGGTGTTACAACCTGTTGCAGCGGGTGTTGTGGGGCCAGGTGCTGACCGATCCACGGTATTTTACCTTGGAATTATTGTGCATTACACAGCGGTGTTGATTCTTCTCCAGGCGGCTTTGTTCTAGACTGGTAATAAAGGGTGAGCAGTTAAGAAGATATGCGGCACGAACTTTCCTGTGAAATAATGGCCATGAGAGAGAATCAGGAATAAGAAAGAGGGAGATATGCGTGTCATTAAGTGTGAAAGAGGGTCAGTGAAAGAGAGGGCGGGGAAAAAGAAGCAGAACATAACGAGTGAGACTTGGGAGAGGCCAGGAAAGACAGGAAGAGAAGCAGAACATAACGAGTGAGACTTGGGAGAGGCCAGGAAAGACAGGAAGAGAAGGCTAAAATGAAAACGACCCACATCATTAAAGGGGGAGAAAAGACACACGGCGAGAGCAGGATGTGAAGCAGTGAGGAGGACTGGTGGATTAGAAGTAGGGGCGAGAAGCAGTGAGGAGGACTGGTGGATTAGAAGTAGGGATGAGAAGCAGTGGTGAGGACTGGTGGATTAGAAGTAGGGATGAGAAGCAGTGGTGAGGACTGGTGGATTAGAAGTAGGGATGAGAAGCAGTGATGAGGCTTGGTGGATTAGAAGTAGGGATGAGGACTGGTGGATTAGAAGTAGGGGTGAGGACTGGTGGATTAGAAGTAGGGATGAGAAGCAGTGATGAGGACTGGTGGATTAGAAGTAGGGATGATAAGCAGTGGTGAGGTCTGGTGGATTAGAAGTATGGATGTGAAGCAGTGGTGAGGACTGGTGGATTAGAAGTTGGGATGAGAGGCAGTGGTGAGGAATGGTTGATTAGAAGTAGGGATGAGGAGCAGCGGTGAGGACTGGTGGATTGGAAGTAGGGATGAGAAGCAGTGGTGAAGACTTGTGGATTGGAAGTTGGGAACCAGTGGTGAAGGTTGATAGATGAGAAATAGGGATTAAAAGCAAAGATGATGCATGAGAACTAGGCATGAGAAGTAGGGATGAAAGATGAGTAGCAAGGATGAGAAGTAGTGGTGATGAGGAGAAGTAGCGATGAGAAGCAGGGGTTGATAGATAAGGAATAGGGATTAAAAGTAAAGATGATGCATGAGAAATAGGCATGAGAACTAAGGATGATAGAAGGATGTGACGTAGGGGAGATGAGGAGAAGTAGTGATGAGAAGCAGGGATGAGGGATGTTACATGAGAGGTAAGACTGAAGTCAGGATGCTGTCTGAGAAGTTCAAGAGCTATCCACACAGTGCAGGCCACAGTTCGAACACTTGTTTAAACATACCTAAGGCGACAAACAGCAGAGCTATCCAAAAGTTACGTAATTCCCAAAAAGCACAGCTACCCCTCCAGTTACACAAGTTCCAAGGCTCTTGATAGCAGTGTTCCTGCACTGCCTCAGATGCTCTACATTGTTCAAAGAAGATGTAGGTCACAGGCAGAGCCATGGCATCTCCCCAGGGCACCCCATTTGTCCTGCAGCACTTTCTAGCAGGCACACCCCATCTCCGCACCGGACCCTTGGGGTGTTGAAGTAGCAAAACTAGAATTTGCTACTATAATTTAGCATAAACTGCGTCCACCAGTCACACATTTCAAGCGAAAAATTTGAGCAAAACAAAAAACACAAGCACTGCAAACAGCAGCTGTTCACGTTCTGCTTGTGCGTATTCCCATGCCTTGTGCTTAATGTTTGCCACAAACAGCGTATCTGACGCAGGCATAATAGAGTAATTTATGGGATTTTACATAGCAAGCATAACACCAATTTATGCAAAATTATGCCGGCATAACATAAATGTTGCCTAGTATTAAATCGGGCAGAGAAATGAACAGGCCGAATGGGCCCTGGTGACTGATGTGCAGGGCTCAACCAAACAAGACAATAGAAATAGAGGGTTCCGGTATTTCAAGCCTCCCCACATCATCAGACAGGTTCGCCTCTGCTGCCTGTGGGGTACTTTATATGGTATAATCCTGTGCACCAGCTGCAAAGATCACACAGCATAACTTCTTTTTGCAGACTCAATTGAGCAATGAAGCTCAAGCAAACTCACTTTCAAGCGATGAGAGTTGAGCTGTCCCTCTCACCTACACCTCAAGTCTCTGTTCACCTAGCCCTCTTTTAAAAATGTTTATTTCACCAACACTTTGATACATAAACTGTAAACTGTGTGGTGGCTATTTTATGGATAAGGTGGAGGGCGCCCCCTTCAAATTTAGTACTCACGAGTTATACAATTTCTTTAGGTATATTTACGATATTTGAGAGTAATATCTAATTGCGTGTATGCAAACTAAACTTCCATTCGGTGTGTTTTCTGCACATAAAAATATGAACAAATGTTATCATTAAATTGTGAAGTAAAGTAATCTGGTTGCCGACGACTTCCATCATTTCTCGCCATGGCCTCGGGGTTTAGAATCAGGCGCGATGCCGGGGGAGGGAAATCTCTGGTATGTGTCGAGGGGGGTGGCGAGCTGGCTATCCAACATTCCGCAGCACGTGAATCACTCTGGCATTGAATATACTTAGAAATGCTACCGATGCCCGCGCGAGGCTGAATACTTGTATTCATGAGAGAGCGAGAAGGGACTTCAGCCGAGAGGTTTTAAAAGGTCCAACCATTAAAAAAAAAATTATGACGGTTAAAAGACATGCATGCTCTTGTACGGCGCATATGACTTCGGATCGATGTACACAGTTTATACAAGATTTGAAACAGAATTCTACTGTTTAGCATTAAAAAACTTGATTCACATTTTATTAAACCACCGGTTATCCTGATGTTTGCAACAAGTGCATTAATCCTCCAGTGACGAGAAAGGAAGAGTTCTCGAGACCCTACATGTTACTAGACCCGCTGCCCGCGGGAGACTCGCGCTTTTTAAAGGAAACAAGAGAGAGGCTCAGAAGCGATCCTCGCACCAGTGTACCACTCGATGAGCACGGACTGCTTCTTTCGACGCGGTGGCGGGATCGGAGCTTGCTTTTTCGCCGGGGGGGCGGGGCGGGAAAGGCACGGACAGCGGGAGGGGGGGCGGGAAAGGCACGGACAGCGGGAGGGGGGGCGGGAACGGCAAGAAAGGCAAGAAAAAGCACTCACCTGGACTTCTTCCGGCGGCGGTCGGCCTGCAATGACCAAAACAAACCCCCCCCTCCCCCCCAAATAGGAACCGCTCACTGCCGCAATGACGGTAACAAAGGGGCTGGATGAGAAAAAAATCTCTGAAACGCCCACGAGTCGCCTCGCAGAATGACGGACGCCTCGGTCTTCCAATGGCTAGCCTCCATTTATGGAGCTAGCCAATGGAAGACTGAGGCGGGACTTTTGTCCATACTGTGAACAAAAGTTTTCGCCTGCGCGAAACGCTGACTGCGCAGCTGTTCACCAGGCGAAACCTAAAAAGGGAAATAGACAATAGACAAGACCCAACATGTCTTCGACCGATATCCCTATTCAATTCCTCTGCAAAAATCGCAGGGCGCATCATATTAGAGAGATTACAAGACTGGGCTGAGGAAAATAAAATATTGTCAGACCTTCAAAACGGTTTCCGTAAAGGACTGAGAACCGTTGAACAAAGCCTTAATTTAAGCATCTTAATTGAAAAGTATACCCACATAAAGAAAGGAAGGTTATTTCTAGCGTTCGTAGTGCACACGAGAAGTGCACACAAGAAGACTTGCACTTATGAAAACCACGGCAGCCTCAGCCAGCTTTTCAAAAAAACTAGGCACAAGGCCTCTGCAAGCATTATTGCAAATCTATAGGGCCAAATGTGTTTGACAGCCAGGTATGGCGCAGGATTATGGGCACACTGTAATGTACAACCCCTTCAAATCGATAGAAAATCAGTTTCTAAGATATATATTGGCCCTTCCTAGATGTGCCTCATCATACATCTGCCATGCAGAATTGGGTGTCCCATATTTAACAGCCTTAATTAAAACAATCATGCTTTAACACAGGTTATAGACAAACGAGGAAACCTATCTAAACCAGGAGGTTTAGGAATGACTGATGTAAAAAAAAAAACTGAAGTTGCTAAAATATGTTCGGTACTTTTTGAATGACTTAGGTCATCCCAACTTTTACAGCGACCCAAAAACTATGAGAGCGATATCTAGGTACGAGCTGAAAAGAAACTGTATAGCAGTACTTGAATCATGCCGACTATTAAAAATAGTAGCTAAGCCCACAGTAGTGGGTCATCAGATGATATTGATAACCTATAGTATCCAACCCTACCTCATTCTAGTACCCAGCCAATATGACAGATTACTGTTAGCAAGATTCAGACTAGATATTTTCCACAGTATCACTAGTTTTCCGAAAATGAGTGATTGAACAAGAATGATGCAATTATGTCCCTGCGACGATATTTCAGAGCAAACTACAATACATGTAGTTTTTTTCTGTAAATTTTATAGTTTGCAAAGAAAAAAATGGTTACTCCCGATTTTAAAGAAATTTGCTTTTAGGGGATGCCGACCGGTGTTTTTAGCTTTACAACTTACAAACAATGAATTTGTGATATGGTGCCTGACAAATATCCTGAAAAGTGTGATACAATGCAGGAGATCAATAATGTGATTAGAGTACTATTCTTAGAAATGTTTATTGCTCTGGAAAATGAGATTTTTAATTGTCAAAACTTTGAAATAACAATGTAATTTTTGTTATGTGCTTTTATGATTCTCGTTTGTAGAAATCGAATAAAGCTTATCTACTACTAAGAATCGAAGATGTCATTAAGAAAAAGAGAATAAATCATTACGTGGGATGTTTAAGTTGATAATAAGACACAACTTTATTGGGCCTGATACAACAAAATACTTATATTGCCTATGCTATTTGTTGTTTTTCTCGTTTTAGCTCCTTGTTTTTAAATACAATCTACAGGTCTGGTGCATCTTTGAGGTGGAATTGGGTCCCCGTGCCCTGATGAAATTGCCACAAAATGAATGGCATTGAAATATGTCAGTGGTTCAGGTTAAAATGGTCTAAACATGACATCAGTGTGTTAAATGATTACAGACACAACCAAAATTTAAAATAGATGCTTTGTGTTTCCATAACTCAATTTTGACCTTTTGGGAGTACCACAAAGGGACTCCTCTTTCAACTGGGTCTCTAGAGAATGGTTTATTTGGATTTGGACAAATAACACACACCTGACACGCTGCTTTCTTTTTCACTTATATATTTAGGTTTCGCCTGGCGATCCGCTGCGCAGCAGCTATGCGCAGGCGAAATCTTTTGAGAACAGTGTATGTAGCTTTGTCCCGCCTCTCTCTTCTATTGGCTGGCTCCATAAATGGAGGCTAGCCATTGGAAGAGAGAGGCGTCCGTCATTGTCCGAGGCGATTCGTGTGCGTTCCGTAGAATTTTTCTTTTTTTACCCACGTCATGCGGCGGTGGGCGGGGTTTTTTTTTTTCTTCAGCATCCTTCCTCACTCCAGCCGGACGGCTCTCCCTGTGAGGACACAGACCCGACCCGCTCCCTACTCCGAGCCGACTCCCGAAGGTAAGTTTTTTAATTTTCCTACACGTTATGTACCGGCCCCACTTGTAAATGCTTGTTTACTCAGAGGTGCATTTAGCGTGCAATGGCAGTCACTCTGCTTCTTCCCGGGCGCAGCAACCTAGGATGGAATAAAATCACCGCTCTAGTCTTCCTCGACATCAAACTGCTTCCCATACTGGCCACCCAGCAATTCTATCGTTCTGATAACGCATTGTCCTCACTGTAGCGTGCTGCTCCGGGGTGTGACGCATTTTATAAATGCAGCTACACTCCAGACGGCACGAGAGGCGACAGCATAACACCATAAAGGGGTATTTCAACTTTCATTCATTTTACCCTCTCTCCCTTCCTTCATTGTGAACCTTTAAGCGCTCTGTAGTGGCAAGGCAACGTAGGCAAATAAGATGAGGAACGAGTTAGATTTTTTTTTACACGTTAGGAAATTACATGTTTTTTTTTTTATTTATAAGTGTTTTTATGGAGGGTTATCACAAAGTAAATCAGTGCAATTTTGACGCTCTCAAACTTGCATGCAGTTTTTATCCGGGTGTGCACATGCCACTTACATGGAATACCAAAACTATTGCCAAGAACAACTATATAAAGAAAATGAGCTGGCTTTGTGCTAATTCCGAGAGTTATCTATACTCGCCACATGTTGCATGTGGCATGTCCAACTTCTCAAGCTAAGCCATGTTCAAAACCTACCCCCCAAAAATGTGGGGAAAAACCGGCTGTGATTTCTGTGCTCGGCAGCCCCACTCTGGGTGTTGGGCGGCAGCCCGGGGAGTTGGTGGCTTTGTCCTTGCTCAGCACAAAGGAAGCCAGTGGCCTGCCCTCTCCCTGCTAATTACTGTGCGAGGCTGGGCTGGGGCCCCCTCACTTCAAGGGCCCTGCGAGAGGGGGGGGGCCACAGGGTGTCTGCCAGTTTGCAGCTGTGCGCTGGCTTTAGCTTTGCTTAACATTATGCTGCTTTAGACTTGACAGAAGGGATTTTTTTGTATTATTATTATTATTATTAAGGCAGACCAGCCTTGCAGCGAACTGGTTTAAGCAGCTGCATTGTAGAAACGCACAAAGAAGTTATTATGGTGTCTGTTTAGAAGAGGTTGGGTGTGGGGGGTAGGGGAGGGGGGCTTTGACTGCTGTTGATGTCGATTGTTGACTTGCCATCTGTCAGATAAGAAGAAGAAAAAATGGCAGCTCCAGCAGGGTGTTCAAGAGGTTGTTTGGAGAGACGCATAAACATGTGCAGATGTAGACGTGAATAATAGCTAGAACTTGAGAGAGTGTATGGTGATGTTGTTCCGTAGGCAGGGACCAAAATGAGTATCTGATGGGCGGGGGCTGGAGATAAAGATCACCATTGCAGTACATTTCTGCTCTCTGCAAGTTTCTGCTACATGACCTTTTTCATTTTCAAATGTTTTTTCATGTTACCCCGTATGCTACCTGTGCTTTAGACCAACCAGGAGCTTGCTAGGATTCAGAATCCTGCATTCCGCCACTCAAGCTTGGGTCTCCATCCCAAAGCAATATGGAAGCACGTGCAGGCAATTAAGGGTGAGGTGATAAACATTCTCAATAACATGAGAGCGAGGCCACCACGCAAACCTAATATTCCGCAAATGATGAAATCTATATCTTAGAGAGCCCATCAAGGACACTGCCACTTGTCATTGGCTTACTGGAGGGGATAGTTCAGACATAGGCTAACCCAGTCGAAGCAAAAGTTTGGATACTTGCACGTGTAATAAAATGCAACCTACAGTTACTGACATACTCACTTGTCCACCTCACCTCTGCTCATTTGTCGGGGGTAGGGGGTGGGGGGGACAGGCCTACACAAGCGTTGTTGCGTGGGGTGCCCTTTTCTGCTTTGGCTGTGATGCTGCTGAAACATTTCGTATTTTTGTTTTTACTGAGTTTTATATAGGCAAACTTGACCCGATATTGGGTATCTGAGCGCTGTACATAGCACCAGTTGTGTGTGTGTGTGTGGCCCTGGGTGTGTGTGTGTGTGGCTCTGGGTGTGTGTGTGGCTCTGGGTGTGTGCGTGGCTCTGGGTGTGTGCGTGGCTCTGGGTGTGTGCGTGGCTCTGGGTGTGTGTGTGTGTAGCTCTGGGTGTGTGGGTGTGTGTGTGGCTCTGGGTATGTGTGCGTGTGTGTGGCTCTGGGTGTGTGTGTGTGTGGCTCCGGGTGTGTGTGTGTGTGTGGCTCTGTGTGTGTGTGTGTGTGGCTCTGTGTGTGTGTGTGTGTGTGGCTCGGTGAGTGTGTGTGTGTGTGTGTGTGTGTGGCTCTGGGTGTGTGTGTGTGGCTCTGGGTGTGTGTGTGTGTGGCTCTGGGTGTGTGTGTGTGTGTGGCTCTGGGTGTGTGTGTGTGGCGCTCTGGGTGTGTGTGTGTGTGTGTGGTAGTAATTGCGGTCTTCTGTGCTCGTCCGTAGGGTACAATAGGTCTCACATTTGCGAGAGATTAAGCTAATGGCAATGTCAATGACAATGCCATTTATTTATCTGTTTTCAAAATCAATACATAAAATACAAATTTTGTCATTTACAATGCCAATAGCTCTAACTTTTCCAAAGGCAAAACCATTGCATTGTAAATGCTTGTTTTGGAAGTTGGTTTCCATTTTTGTCTGTGAAGTGCCAATATTACACAGTGAGCTAATTGGTGAAGTCCCATCAACTGCATCCAGGGTATTGCTTACGTGAGACGCCTCACTAACCTAATTTGTTTGTTTGGACATCACTGTGGTAAACCGGTCTGCTTTAAATTTTTAGAAAAGACACACAGGGGGGTTTTATTAGATTAGATATCAATCCCTGGCCAACGAAGAAGAAGAAATAGTGTGCGAGTTCCTTACATAGCAGCTATAAGTGTGTTATATAACCAGGGCTATGCTTTTTGACCCTAGAACTAAAGCCTGTACCACCAAGGATGTGTTTGAACTGGAAGTATTTTTCGCAAAACCCTTATCTGGTGAAAATGAACAAATGACTGGTGGATCATCTGACTATTTAGGTAAAGATCTATATCAAAATAAGACACCAACATTTAGTAGCAAAGGTTCTTAAAGCCTGCCAGCCAAGTACATAGTACACCGCAGTCTTGCCCGAGTTCAATTTAAACAAGCATTTGCAATGCAATAGGTCTTGCATTAGGAAAGTTTGAGCTATTGGTATTGTAAATGACCCAGTTTTAGGTCTCGGGCCTAGCGTCACACTGCGTAAGCAGTGTGGGCGGAGCCCGAGATTTATTGACTTCAACAGTGTGCTTTATTCCGCCTCTCTCTTCCATTGGCTAGCTTCGTAAATGGAGGCTAGCCATTGGAAGAGAGGTGTGTCAATTACTATTTTCCCCGCCTAGATGCGATCCGTGGGCGTTTCCGTCTCTTTTTTTAAGCCCCGCCCCTTTTCTAGTGATGGGCGTTACACCCTCCCTCTTGCCGAGGTCCCAGTCTATTTCTCCTGTAATGTACCCTTTGCTACCTCTTGTATTTTGTTTGCTCACAATTGTCACTTTTGCCTAATGTAACTTAACGTCTGCTTTTGTAACGTGTTCACTCGTCTCATGGATAATTTCTGTTCCTATTGTGAAGCCCTCTGACGCACCGCCTGCAGTGACCTGAAGGGGCCGCCGCGCTGCCCACGGCGACCCGGAAGTGCTTCTCTCCAGGACCCGGATCCAGACCTCTCCCCGAGTATACTCAATAACAGGACAGCACGGTACCTTGCTGGGGGCGCGAGGACCTCCCATGGTGTCTGCAAGGTACCCGCGCTCTCTGGTCACTGTTGGGGCGGTATACCGGGGTAGGGGCGAGGATAGGAGGGGTGGGGATTCGAGGGGGTGGCGAGGGAGCTACGCCTCTGCTCGAACTGTGCGCTAAAGCCACGGTGGGGTGCAGAGTGCATGCGTGCGGTATCTGCAGTCTGTTTGCATGCCTCTGTCCTGGGCGCGGTTTGTGGAGGGACGGGGTCACAGTCATGAGGAGTGCTGTGCTGTGCTGCTCGTGTGCTTTCTCTGCAGCACTCTGCTCATGCTGCTGCCGTGCAACTCATGATCGCGGGAGGAGGGGCTCTGCAGTGGGCTGCACTCTGTCTGCAGCCCTTCTGATTGAGGGATGCTGTGAACTTGTTTGTTACTCTGCCTTCTTGCAGCCCTCCTTACTCCCGCCCCCACCCCCTCCTGCTTGCCTCTCCCTGCAGCGGTCTGTGTGCGGTCATCGGACCTAGCCTCGGTTTTGCCTCCTAACTTGTTTTCCTAGCGATTTACCGCTGTGGTCTGATTTTCCCTTTTAAAAAGTTATCGACAGAGCATTTTGTTTTTTTATTCAGAATTTAAATATAGCTTACGCCTCGTTTTCGAATTCTATGTCAAACACACCTCGACCATCCGTAAAGACAAAGGCAGGAATCCTGGGGTAGAAAGAGCGTGTGTATGTGTGTGTTGGGGATGTTTGTGTATGTGTTATTGCGTATGTGTGTATATGTGTCTGTTTGAGTGTGTGTGTGTTTGTGTGTATATGTGTGTGTTATTATGTGTGTTTAGATGTGTGTGTTTGAGTGCGTGTGTGTTTGAGAGAGAGAAAGAGGGAGAGAGTGCGAGAGGGATTAGACAATGATTTAATTCTTGTAGTTTAGGGTCCTCCCCCCCCAAGAAGAAGTTTTGCTCCCTTGTGTGTATTAATGAAAGCTAGAGGATCATAATAAAAATAATAAAATCATATGGTATACAGAAACCTGCACAAATGCATAATTAAACACGCGACTAAAAGCAATATCATGTAAGATACCACACACTAGACAAAATGAACATTTGAACTAAAACTCCAGACACAAGATCAGGCTAACTGAACAGAAGTAGTCCCCTATCTGACGAGTGCTGCCTGAACTGCAAGGAAACACATCACTCTCTTCACTGAACTGCTGGCGAATCACAGCACGACGCTGGGCGATTTTATACAGGGCTCTCGTAAATGCCTAATAGTTTACTCAAGTTTTTAATACGGTGGAATAGCCTTCTTATGAGAGGTGTCACTTTTTACAGAAAAGGTGCTAATACATATGGATGCAAAGAGATTTTCTTGGAATCATTCAGTGTGGCTATCGTTTAATCCAGGGTTAAAATGAGTGTTTGTGTGATCCATAATGCCCAGCTTAGCCAGTGACCCACATGCTATTGGTGAGGCAGATCTGTAGTGTTTTCAACCTCTAAAGCCTTTTCTGTAAGTTATTTTATCTTACTCCTACCTTAGATGGGATTTACTCTGTTTTCAATAGTAGGATAAACTTAGTCATGGAAAAATGACTATCGCTCAATTTAGTTTACCTGACTGTGACATTTAAACAAAAACAAGCTGCGAGCAAATACTTTAAAGAGCAGTGAGCTGATTTATGGCAAAGTCTAAAAAAAATTTGAGAGCATAGAGTCTCGAATGGTGGTTAATCCAGAGGTGAAGTGAGGTTTACTGACGATTACCAGAAGTTTAGGAGAAGCCCAGGAGCCCATTAATTAATCACATTTTGCGGACATGATGTGTCTTTTGGTGCTCTGCAGAGACGTTAAAATTCCATATAAGCACGTCACAATAAAACCAACTTCGTTCTTAGTAACATTGGGAGTCTCCATTTGGAGAACACAACATTTGCATACGATTAATGAGAATAAACTTGCATCAATCGAATGACAGCTGTCAGATTAGATGGAGGGCGGTAAGAAGGAAACCCAAGGTGAGCCACTATGCAGAGGCAGTCCCTTCCACACAGGTTGGACTGGACGATCGCAAGACCAAATGACCCTTCAAACTATCCACAACAATCTGTAGCTCGGTTTTTAAACCAGCACTGGAAACCCAATTGGTAAGAAGGTCATCTGCAGACCAAAGACTAAAAACAAAAGCGTCAGAGGCCAAGAAGATGGTATTTGGGTGTTATAGTAAACCTCACAACCCAATCAACCGAGTGGTGAGTGCACACATCTGGATGCAGCCTGGAGAGTACCAATCGAAGTCTGGAAAAGCGCAAACAACCTTTCATCTTTTCTTGTTGGGACATTGACATGCTATTAAGGACCACGTTATTTAAGTACTCAAACCAAAACTAAACAAGCAAAAACACAAAAAGAGGACACACATGGCAGGGATCGCTCGGGACGGATCGTAGGTCAAGAAGCCATCATTAAGTGTACCTCACACCATCGATTTTAGGACGTTTCCTGGAGCAAAACGCTCAAACAAAAATGCAGATGTTTCTTTCTAGTTTGATAAGCAATGTGACTATCAGAAGCGTATTTTAAAACACTAAAAAAATCTGACATGTGTTTGAAGAGCGCAATGTGTAGGGAGTTACAAAAAAAGTATTTTAAAGCAAACTATCCCGGCTCTGTTTATTTTTTTCAAATTCAGTAGTTGTAAATTTTCAACCGCGGGAGCAGCATCAAAGCGGACTTGTTAAGATGGCCGCTGCTTCCATATGCAATCGCCAGCGTTGTCCGCTCTTCTATGTCTCTGGTCTAGTGGCTGAGCCTTTGTGTTTGCGGAAACCTCTGCTTCTGCCAATAGAGAGAGTGTAACGGCCGGTCCGCGGTACTGGCTGTAGCGACCCCCAGTGGCAGCGCCGCTTGACAGCAGCCCGAGAGAAAGAGGAATGGCGCTGGGAGAGCCCGGGCAGTGAGAGGCCCCGGCATTTAGCGCAACCCGTGCCGGCAGTATGGTGAACACCCGGCGCTCCCTTCGCAGCAACACCGCAACACCGGCCGCAGAGCCCGCTCACTTTATCTCCTCTAGGACTCGCTCCGGCATTGAGGCCGCTGCAGAGCAGGTCAGCCGGGGACAGGGGTTCTGTTGGGCTGGGAGTAGTGGGAAGGGAGGTGCCTGGACGGTGTACGCGCGTGTGTCTGTGTGTGTTCAAGTGTGTCTGTATGTGCGCGTGTCTGTTTAAGGGGGGGTGCGTGTGTGTGTGTGTATGCAGTGTGTGTGTGCCTGTGTATGCGTGTGGCTGTGTATGTGCGCATGCGTGAGTGTGGCTGTGTGTGTGTTTGCGCATGGGAATGTGAGGCACGAGATAGGCACGGCGCCGTGCGCGCCCACGAGGTGAAATCTGCGCTCGTGCCCAGCTCGTATCCACATTCCCAAAAACGGGTGACAATAGTTCTCGAGCCAGACGGCAAATGCTACGCATTTGCTTAGGCTCGACCTAAAAAGTAGCTCAAGCAAGGTCATACATTCCTTAAATGTCGCCAATTTTTGAAGTGCAGGAGGATATTAAAAGCGTGTGCATGGGGATATTAAAAGCGTATCATCTGCACAGCTCGTAAAAATTAACCTGAAGAACAGATCAACAGCCGTGAACATAAAGGTTAAAAAGTGCTGGCTTCAAACATCAATCCTCGGGGGACCCCCAGTGCAATAGTTCCAATTTGAAACAGAAGGCGTCCAACTACTGCCTGAACCTATTGTTGCAAGTATGAAGTAATCCAGTCCAGAGCTGGGCCACCAACATGTACCTCTGTTAGCCTGAGAAATAAAGGACATTATGTGAAACTGTATCAAATGCGGCTATCAGGTCTATAAGAACCACACACTAATGACAAGCCCTGGTCTCCTAGAACTCGCAGCTATTCTATAAATAGAAATCAGTGCGATTTCAGTGCTAACAGATTGCCTGGGCTAGATCCAAAAGGTTATGTTCCTTCAAGTAAGACAAAAACTGTTTGTTAATAACATTTTCCAGAATTTTGTACCGGAGAGAGCAGGAAATAAATTTGGTTGCAATTGCTCGAACAGTCACCTGTGGGCTTTTTCAAGAGTGGTGCAACCAGAGCTTCTTTCCAAACCCAAGGTACCTCTACAGGACAAATTATAATAAATGTGTAACAGCAGATGGGAGAGAGTAGGAGCAGCTAACTTTGACATTCTCAGAGGGATAGGATCATGCATGCGGTGTACTCAAGTTGATGGATCTTAACAGTTCATCCAATCCTTCTTGATTAAAAAGACTCAAATTACAATATCTAGCAGGCCCAGACTTATGACAGTACAGTACGTAGTCCTTCTCAGCCAAGCTGCTGTTTTCATTTTTTTTGTTTACAAAAGCCATCATACGTTTTCGAAACCGGTTTCCTGAAAAGCGTAAGACAGCCTATCACATAGTTCTTGCAAAAATCAGTAGAACGTTCTTATCTAGGCTGTCCTGAATGTAGTCTTGTAGTGCCTTGTCCTCATTGGCTGATCAATATTTTACCATATAGGTGTAGGTTTGTTGGTAATCAGTCGATAATGCAAACAAAATCGATAGTCTCAACTTCGTTAGCACAAAAGAAGTCAAAGAATTTGGCGTAGCAACTAGCTATCCTTTCAAGCATCTCTCTAGTTATCTCCTTAGTACTGGAACAATACATCTCAAATTTAGGACTGGTTGAAAAGTTAGGATGACAGCTGATAACTGAATAAAAGGATTGTAATCTATTAGCCATGAAATATCAATAATAAGGAGAAAATGTGGTACACTAATGTTACAAAAATGTGTTCCATGTGTTCTTGAATCTACATCAACAGTATAATACTTTCATGGGTTGTGGCACCAGGCGTTCGTTCTGAACCATCTGCAGATCTGTTAGTGGTGGGTTGCTCTTATTGCCGCAGGCATAAAATCTTGTTGAGCAAATCTTTGGCACATATATCATTTCCAGCTGCTCCATAATCAATAAGCAGAGTAATGCTAATAGAACCAGAAGTACTACCAAACTGAACAGGTGTCTTGAAATGTTAAACAGATGGTGGCTGATAACATGGAGATACCAAATTAGAAGAGATTTCCATTGAAAGAGGTTGTCTTCTCAGCCTTGACATTTCCCAACCAGGAACTTGGACAATTTTGACTTAATTACCTTTTAAGCAAGAATCACTGCACAATCCTTCCATTTGCAAAGATTATGTTTTCTCTGAGATAAAAGTTATTCACTTATGCACATCTGTATGGGTTCAGGACGAAGAAAAGAAGTCATAATTGTTTCAGCAGGTTTTTGGCGATAGCCACCTTTATACGCTCATGGCTATGTTCACGTATTCAGTGTTCTGAAAGAAGAGTGATTTCAAGGAGGCCCGAAACAGTAGAAGGTGTAGGGATTACTTGAGCGATGGCATCTTAGAGGTCTACAAGATACTCACACTGAAATAGAAGTAACTGGTTTCTTCGGACCAAGTGACTTCAGTAATTCACTGTGTAAACTGTGTGATATAAGAAACCAAGCCAGCCTGCCTTGTTTTTGTGTAATCACTCCGTAACCCTACAATGTACAGCACACATTACTTTGAGCTATTAAGAATCGGACAGTATAAATTGGCTCAAGCTAAAGCATCTTCCCCTAACAGGGATGTGCAATTCCTACACCCCAACGCCCAGAACATATTGTTTAGGGTCAAGGGCAACAAGTTTTAATGTGTATTTTGTCCTTGTGACAAGTAGGCCCAATCCCCTACAGCACAAACGCATTGGCTGCTAGTTTACAGTAACACATGACAGGAAAGAGCATTCATTGTCTGCAGTTAAGGTAATATTTGTGTCCATGTGTTAATGATGTTCAAACTTGTATTTATGATTAATTAATGCAAATCCTTTATTATTAGGGTGAGTGCTCTAAATAAATGTTGTAAGCTCAGACTGCACTACTCACAGTGGTTCCAGTATAAAAATGTATTACACGTTTTCAAATTCTAGCTATGTATGATGCACCCAGAATGCTCTCTAATTAAATGCAAATATTTCCAGAAGCTTGAAAACAAGATGAGTCTTTGCTTTCGAAATAAAATGTTCACAAAAAATGCAAGTAGGAAAAAAAACATTTAGCCAAACTACTGTACCATTTCTTTGAAGGGTCAATTGGTAAAATGTGTTGATGTATGCTAGTATTTCCAAAATATATTCATAATGGAAACTCATTGTAACCAGTTTCAATAAGATTATGAGAAACAAAACAAAAAAAACAAGCATTGGCAAAGCCAGCAGGTGTGAAATTGGTGGTTAGACTTTTGGTTTTGTCAATGAGCGACTTGTGTTGGCATGGGTTTTGTGAAACCTTATTGGTGTGGAAGATCCCGGGCCCTCACAATCATAACACACATTAGCAAAAGCAAAAATAGTTTTTGGTCTCAAAAAGCACACCTTGCCACAGTAGTTCCTGGCACTGAACAAAACTACTTTGTGTGCTGATATGCACCTTATGAAAGTGCAGAATGCTGTCTCTAACAGTGAAGGCAGCCGATAGACGAGAGAGTGATTAAAAGTTTAATAAACACAAAAGGTTATGGTTAACGCCAGACCGAATTAGGGGTCCAACGATAAAAGAAAAATCTAAAAAGTGCACTCATGGTAAAAGTCATTGCATTAAGTGCAGATATACAACTTCCGTGAATTCACAGGAATTAACATAAGTAGGCCAAGAAATAGTACTCCTGGAAAATATTTGTGAGCTGCATTTTAGCATGAGCAAATATGCATGTGTAAATTTGCTCATGCGAAAATCTTGAGTGTTCGGTTGAGCAAGTTTACTGCTGGCTCAGCCCATATGGCAAATTACAGAGGATCAGCCACTGGCTTTCAGAGGAGTTTCGGTGGCATTTTGGATCAGTCCACCTGACAGCCATTTGTTGATGGAGATCATGTTGAATGATGGCATTTAGCCTGCATACTTGTTCCTCCGCATCAGGAGTATGCAAGGCTTTATTTAAGTGGGTCGGATAAGCTAGTGGTTTTGACCCATTGATTGAAATGGGTCCCTCTCAGGCCTTACATGCATGTCCTTAACTCTTGGGGAGGGTGGGGGGGGGGGGGGGGGGGGCTGTGGACACCAGGACCGGTCTACAGGGAGTGAAGCCCACCAGCACCTAAGAGGGGTCTACCGGTGGCGGCGACCCCTCAGGTTTCAACACGACCAAAGAGTGAGTCAGCCCTCACCGACCCCGCTCACCCTCCATTACACTTGACTCAGAGATCTTTCCATCAGCAGCTGAGACCTAGACCTTTTGACTGATGCCCGGTGGAGCTACCTCGCGAGCTAAAGGGGAGTTGGGCTATGGATTTCCCTCCTTGACCATCACCTACCCAGCCGGGCTTTGGGCAAACTCTCCTGCGTTTCGCTTCTGGACCTATCTCCCTTCTCCTCTTCACCATACCCCCTACCCCCCTCCTCCTACTCTTCTCCTCTTTCCTGCTATTGACTTTTGCCTTCACCCGTCCTTGCTCATAATTCCCACCCTGCCTTTCCACTGGACTTTCTTCTGTGAACTTTCCCTCGTCAGTTGAGACCTCGCTATCTGACTGATGGCCGATGGAGCTACCGGTTTAGCTATTGGGGAGATGGGCTGTGGATTCCCTCCTCGGACGTCACCTACCCAGTCTGTCTTTGGGCAGACTTCCTTTCATCTCTCCTGCCGTCTTTTCCCTCATCCCCCCCCTTCACACTTCCCCCTTCCCCTTCCTCCTCTATATTGGTCTCACCTTTCTTTGCTCTCCCAATTTGTTGCTTAATTTTTGATGTAATGTATATTTGTTTTTCACATTGTGTAGCCTAATGTAAAGTGCTCTGATACCTTGGGTCAAGCCATCACTATATATAGCTCATAAATATCGTTCCTCTGAAATTATGTTGGACCTTTGACAACTCCCCCATATTCCAAACTGTTTGTACTCACCTCGATGCACGAGCATCCTTGGCCGATGTCCGGTGGAGCTGTAACATGCAGCTAAAGAGTAGTCTGGCCCTGGTTTCACCCCCTCTGCCGTCACCTACACCGTCGGACATCTGACATTGTTTTCCTCGTTTCTCCCGTTGTGTATTCCCTCCCTCCCCCTCCTCCCCCCCCCCGTGACTCTGATTTAAGTGATGTAACTTTATAACCTGTAACTCGCTGTAACTCATGTAAAGCGCTCTGATACTGATAACTCCGGGTCTAGCCAGCGCTATATAAAAAACTTTTCAATTAAATAAATAAAACTTTCCCTCCAAACCCCTTGTTTCCCAACCCCCGAAAGAAGTTTTACATCTGCAATTGTTAGGAATAAAGTTCCAACCTTTCTCAGTAAGGGAAAAGATTAAAGGATAGTTGGTGAAAACCCTTAAAACATGCAAGTTAGTAGGTTTGAACAGACTCAAAAGGGCATTCCATCCCTGGAACTATTGCTTGCCACTATCTTCGGCCCCAGTATGTAGATCTGTGGAAATGTGGCAACATAAGGGAATGGCTAGTATTCAAACCCTAGAATGGTATGAGCCCTGGCATAATCAGAGAGGCTATATCGGAGCGCTGACATGATTTTGCTGCCAAAATGTGTCAGCGCATTACATGGCACAAAAGGAACAAGTGGTTTTTGTTACAGGACAAGTAGGTTTATGAAGCAACCAGACCCATGGACAAGGAGATGTTTTATTAAATTCTACACCCCTACCCTAAATTAGGAATCAGAAATATGACATTGGACTGACTGTCAAGAAACAATGTGGGTTTTATATTATGATGCAGTAAAAAGTGAGTAAGAAAGGATACACATTTCTCAGAATTTCCAGAAAATGGTTAAGGTAACCAAATATTACAACCAGCTGGATTGAAAACAGGACAATAGCAGTGCAGGGAATAAAAAAAATGCATTTTCTTATCTTGCAGCTTTGCTTGTACTCCTGCCAGGGTTTGGATTAACTGCAATACAGCAGCGTTCATCAGTCCAGAAATGCAAAAGGCAGATTCAATCTGTTAGTCAGTCTTCAGTAAATACCTTTAAGGTCATCTGCACTTAGAGAACGGTGACCATGTCCATGACCACCTCTGCTAAACACAAAATGCTAAGAGCCAAGGAAAGGTTCACAGATAGTTTCAAAAGACACTACTTTTCAAAAGAATCTACTTCGCTATATGTACACACCTGGAATATAGTGTAGCCAAGGAGAAGTGTGGCTCACCGGTTAGAGGCGGCAGACCCAGAAGCAGAGGTCAGCCCGGGACCAGGGTTCAATTCCCGACGCGGCAGGGTACGGAACCAATGTCAGCGGGCTCGATAAATCTCGCCTCTGTGCCTCTCTAACCATGGGTCCCACGCTGCAACTCTGGGCAATAGCTTGCTTAATCTCCACAACGGCCCCCTCGCTGCTGGGGATGCCTGGCTTCACCTAGGGGATGCCCAATAGGGACCATCTCACAGGGAAAGCCAGGACGGGTTCCCCAGCGGTACACAGCGCCAAGAAACCCCAGGGGGAACGTGCGCTCTACAAATTCATACTAACATAACATAACATAACATAACATAACATAAACAAGTTACAAATTACAGAGTAGGAAAAAAAAGAAAAAAACAACGAACAAAAGTGACAAAATCCGCTTTAAAAATCAGTTATGCAGTTTTGTTGGTTATGGAGCCCACGTATCTCAGGATGGTGAGATCACCACGAGCGATATATCCTTTACCACATTTGACTATATGGGACAGCGACAGACAACGGGCAGGGGGGCAGCATATGCGGGGGGCAGGAGGACCGTTGCTGTCGCACGTTTACAGTATGTTGACAGGGGGGGCAGGGGGGGAGGGGCGGGGGGGATGGGACAGGGACGGGCAACGAAGCAGCGTGGACAACCACAACTGTGCAGAGACACTTTCTATTCTTTCTCTCTTCTCTCTCTACAATCTATAATCCCATAATCTATAAACCTTCCCATACCCACATCCCAGAGCCGTCCCCAGGGGGGGAAACAAACGAAGGGGAGGTGATAGCAAACAAGGGGGTAACACCATGAAATGAGGCCAAACCCCAACACCCGCAAGCCAACATGCGAAGAACACAAACCACCATGACCACACCACCCCAGGCACAAACAGCCTCTGACATCAAGATAGTATCCCTAAATGTCAAAGGTCTTAACCACCACATAAAACGCTGCAAAACGCTTTAATACCTAAACAAGCTCAAGGGCGACGTACATGTCCTCCAAGAAACAAGGATATCAGTGGAAGACGCAAACCGTCTTAAAGCGAGATGGATAGGCGAGATAGTGTGCTCACCAGCGGTGAACAAGAAAGGGGGGGTAATAACCATCGTAAGCAAGAGAGCCAAACTCACAGTACACAGTCACCGAGCCGACACAGAAGGAAGAAGGCTAACCACATGCCCCAAAAAGCAGAGGAGACCATACATGTAGCCAACATATACGGCCCGAACTCAACGGACAGGGAATTCTGGTCGGAGGTAGAAAGCGAACTCAGTAACATCCCCCAGGGAGAGCTGCTGATTGTAGCAGGAGACATGAATCAGACCATCGATAACGCCATAGACAGACACCCACATAGAGCGAGCCATACGTCCCCAGAGCAGTTCATACTCAGGAACTTCTGCGCCAAACTAGAGCTGACAGACCCATGGAGAGTACAACACCCTAGCGCCAGAGAATACACATTCTATTCACACCCGCAAAACTCATACAGCAGAATTGACTACATACTCATGTCAAACACCCACACACACCTCATAGAAACAACAGAGATAGGACCCATAACGATCTCGGACCACGCGCACATAACCCTCCTAATTAGGGGGAACACAATGAGAGGCCGGGACGCAGCTGGCGCCTCAACAGCGATATACTAGAGAACCCCACAAACATAACGGAAATTGAGAATGCAATCAAAGAATACCCAACATTTAATGACACAACAGACACAGATACCATGACCCTATGGGAAGCACTAAAAGCCACGATGAGGGGGAAATTTCTGTGCATCAAAGCTAGAATGAATAGGAATAGAAACAAAAAGATAACGGAACTAGAGAACCTGATAAAGGATCTAGAGAAGAACCACAGCGCAAACACTGCAGACAGGAACACTCTCACCACGCTCACCAAATGGAAATATGAACTTAACAGGATATTGAGAGAGAGGGCAGGCACCTGGATTAACAAGTACAAATCCATAAACCTATGCTCAGCGAACAAGGCTGGCAAAGCCTTAGCAGGCTACCTGAAGGCCAAACAGAGGCAACACGCAGTAGCAGCAATAACTGATAAAGGAAACAAGACACACACGGCCAATAAACAAATCCTGGAAACCTTTAAGGACTTTTACAAAGAGCTATACACAGCAGACAATACACTCGCATCAGATGGAGGTGCCAAAATGCTAGAGAAACTTACACTGCCCAAACTAATTACCGAACAGAGAGACTCACTAGAGCAGGACATTACGGGAACTGAGGTAGGAATGGCAATAGAATCCCTAAAACCAAACAAAGCGCCAGGGCCAGATGGGTTCACTGCCGCCTTCTACAAACAGTTCCAGCACCTACTCAGGGAGACCTTAGTCACAGTTTTCAAAACATGTGCAAACAGAGGTTGCATGACTGACACGATGGAGGAAGCAAACATCATCGTCATCCCCAAAGAAGGGAAGGACCCACAGTTTCCACAAAACTACCGCCCGATATCATTAATAAACGTGGACTGCAAAATATACACCAAAGTAATGGCGGCAAGGCTAAACACATACCTGCCCCATCTCATACACAAATCCCGTGGACTGCAAAATATACGCCAAAGTAATGGCGGCAAGGCTAAACACATACCTGCCCCATCTCATACACAAATCCCAAGTCGGCTACCTAAAAAACAGACTCTCACAAGACAACACTAGACTACTCATAAACCGCACGGCAAACAGTATGGAGAAGGCAGTAATGATTGCGCTAGACGCAGAGAAGGCCTTCGATAGAGTCTCATGGCCCTTCCTTGATCAATGCATGCGCAAATTTGGCTTAGCAGACAAATACCGCTGCATGGTGATGTCATTCTACAACAACCGACGGGCTCGGGTAGTAGTCAACGCGACAACGCCGGCAGTTTTTACCCTAGAAAGAGGCACAAGGTAAGGCTGCCCGCTGTCACCAGGGCTATTCCTATTAGCGCTAGAACCACTCCTCCACATGATCAGATCCAACCCGCTAATAACATGAGTACGCGTAGGAGGAAACGCATTCAAACTGGCAGCATATGCCGACGACATCCTGATCACCACAAATGACCCAGTAACCTCCATTGAGGCTCTGATGCAAACAATTGAGGAATATGCACAAGTGTCAGGGTACAACTAAACCGCGACAAATCCGAATGGAAGCCAATGAACGCCCACACAACAAAACAAGCATTGGAAATGCAATAGGTCTCGCATTAGAAAAGTTAGAGCTATTGGTCTTGTAAATGACAAATATTTTATTTATGTGTTGGTTTTTAAAATATTTAAATGGATAGCTTTGTCATTTACAATGCCAATAGTTATAACTTTCGCGAATGTGACACCTATAGCATTTGGAATGCAACATGTTTTGTATTTACGTGACTTAAATGGCAGCTCTGGTCGTTAGGCCACATCTCTAGAGAGCACGAGAGTGCAGCAGGGGAGAGTAGCACAGAGAGGGAGCAGAGAGTGCAGCAAGGAAGAGAAGCACGGAGAGGGAGCCCAAGAGTGAAGCAAGGGTGAGATGCAGGCACAGGGAGCCTGAGAGTGCAGCAGGGGACAGAAGGGTGGGCACATGTCTCACACCCATCTGCGCTTCTGAACCCCTGCTCTGCTCAGGGACCTGGCCCTCAAAAGTTTGTGAGGTTGTCAACGTACGTACCCGGCCATGTGGAGAGTAGGCACAATTTTGCTTCACGCCACTACCAGTCGGCTCTAGCAAAGAGAGACATGCATCAAGCAAGTAGCATTTACAGATCACATGAGAAAATACAAATCTGGGTTTCGATATGTCCAGTTGGGGAAATAGAAGCAAGCTTTGAAAAGATGCCCATACAATTGCAGCAAATTCCTCTCAACGATATGGATGAAAATGGCTCAAGACAGCACAGGGGTTGGTTTTTGGGGGAGGCAATCGTTGACACTCCAGGGGCCATCGTAGTGCCCATGCATGCAAGCAAAACAAGCTGTACAAAAACAGCGCAGGGGTTTTGACACGAGCGGGTAGGGTGGAAAACACAATAGAGAGCGTGATGAGAGGGGAGAGAAACGGGGTGGGTTAGAAACAGAAAGGAAGGAGTGAGGGGGATTTAGAAACAAAGGAAAGCGGGAGGGTGGATTAAGGGGAGCTCCTGTACCCCATGTGCTTTGGACAGTAAGTGAATCCTTCAGGGGCAGGCGCAGAGGTGCACAAGTAACACACTTCAAAAGACAACAGCAGCAGGCAGCTGTGAGGCGCCGAACCAGAGCTTAGCACCCGAGAGAGCAGGAAAGGGTGCGACTGCTCCGACGGCAGAACCGTTTGCAGGAAGGTGTATGCGTGTTTGCACTGGTATGTGGACTGTAATGGATATGGCTGCTGCACAGGCGCGCTGGACGCACGTCGAACAGTAACCAACCTGTGCTCAGAGCCGCATGAAGTGTTCAGCATGCCGCTCGTTTCATTGGCTGGTATTAACAACAGTGACGTAGTCTGTGCGCAGGGTGCTGCATGCTGACTGAATGATAACCAGTCTATGTGGTGCATTACCAGTCAGTTGGCACTTGGTGCGGGAATAAAATAAAGCAGAGGACAAGAAGCGGCTAGAAGAAGGAAGAAAGAAATTTGAACAGGGAAGAAATTCATGGTTCTGAGAAAAAAGTTGGCTTTAGTAACAAGTTCCATTTTGCAGTAGTAGGATTAAAAGCTCTTTCATTCAGGGCACTAATCCTTAAAAAAGAAGTGGGAGGGTGGATTAAGGAGAGCGGATTAAGGAGAGCGGGAGGAGGCAGCGAGTAAGCCAAGATGGAGGGCATTGCTGTGGGGAGGGGGGAGGAGAAATGCGACACGGCAGGCAGGGGAGGGGGCGGAGCGGGGGTGTGGGAGGAGGGAGAGCGGATTAAGGAGAGCGGGAGGAGGCAGCGAGTAAGCCAAGACGGAGGGCATTGCTGTGGGGAGGGGGGAGGAGAAATGCGACACGGCAGGCAGGGGAGGGGGCGGAGCGGGGGTGTGGGAGGAGTGCGGCTGAGGGAACAGACGGCGATTTGGTGCTTGCGCATTGACCTAAAACCGCACGGGCACAGCACCAAATCGCCAGTTGGGTAAAGTCTGTTTAAAGCCCTATAGTCTCGCTCTGCTCAATGCGCATGTGCATTGAGAGGCGAGACCTAAACAGTGCTAGGCAAGTCCGGATTAGCATGGCAAACAAAGCCCCTGAAATACCTAGGTCTCCTCTTTGGGAGGGATCTAAGATCCACTCTAGAGCACAACAAGGAGGTTATGCTGAAGAAAATCAGGAGTAAACTCGAAACCTGGAGCCCCAAATACATCAGCTGGTGGGGTCGAGTTGAAACGATAAAGATGATGATCACACCAATGCTCAACTACCTGCTGAGTATGCTACCACAGACGCTCACCATAGACTTCCACAAGAAACTAGATAAGGCAATTAACTCATTCCTCTGGATTTCCAAGAAAGCCAGACTATCTCTCGCAAAACTCTGACTAAAGAAAGAGCTAGGGGGTCTAAACCGGACAAATTACAAGGCTTTCCAAACGGCGTGCCTAGCGAAACAGGGTCTACACTGGATAACCCCCACACCAGAATACACGCCAGTCTGGTTAGTTCTGGAAAAGGACATCATGGATGGAGCTGACCCACTAATGGTACGAACGGCAAACAAACACCCAGAGGCACACAATGCTATCATCAAAAACACCAGAGCGGCGCTACTCAGGGTAGACAGAGGAATGGGACACACTATTAAGGGGTCCAAATGGGAGTCAATATGGTATAACTCCAAAATAACGTACAAGGGGAAAACATTAATGAACAAGGAGTGGTATATGAAGAATATCACCACACCAGTCCAACTAGAGGCAGGAAACAACCCGCTCACATTCAAAGCAATACAGCACATACACGGCCTATCAGAACAGGAGTTCTATGAATTCCTCAAGATAAAAGCAGCCATTACCAAAGCCAACCTCTCGAAACACAAGCCCTCCATCATACAGTACGCTCACAATCTAAACAAGAGCGGCCATCAAACAGCACACATATACAAACTCATTACCCCGCGCACTACAACACTACACAACAAAATGCTGTCATTCTGGGAAGGGATGCTACAAAGACCCCTAAGCGAAGAGGAAAGGTCCAGGCTATGGGTGTCAGCCTCCAAAAACAAGGTTACCCCGCAGCTAGCACAAACAAAATATTGGATACTACACAAGCTACACTGGACACCAGCCAAACTAGAAGCGGTAGGAGCCAGAGACGCAGACACATGTTGGAATTGTCTAAAGGCCAAAGGTGGCCTATCCCATGTACTATACGAATGTCCCAAGGTCAAAACTTTCTGGAGTAAAGTATACGACTTCATAGACACACTCTTTGGGTGCAACATAACGCGGGGCCTCCCGGGCCTAGCAGCGGCAATCATGGCCACAGAGCTCAACTTCAAGAAGGATCGGGACCTAGTTTACCTATTGCTCACCGCAGCAGCCAAAACTATCTTAGCCAACTGGAAAAGCACAGGCAAAGCCACCTTTAAACGATGGTTCAACTGGGTAACCTTTCTGAGGGGAGCCGACATCATCACCGCAAACCACCGGCCAGCAAACCGCACAGCCAGAGGGGGAATGTGAACAGCCCAGGACGCCCACCTGGAACGATAAACCCCCCCCCCCCCCCCTCTTCTCCTGCTCTCCTTTTTTCTCCTTTCTCCTCTTTTTCTCTCCGCAGGCAACAGTCAAGCAGCGTTTGTAATAATGCCAAATTGCCAATTTGTCTTGACTCTGCATTGTATTATACTGTAAATTTTATTTTCAATAAAAACTTTGAAATAAAAAAAAAATGATTCAAGAAAATAGAAATAAAATAGTCTGTAGGGAAATATCCAGGCTCTGGGGGATCATATTAGAATAAACACAGTTCAACTTCACAGAAATACAGATTTCAGAAACCAAAGGTCATGTAAAAATGTCACAAACGGTATAGAAGATCTCTGGTCAGCGAGAAAGTGTTAGGGAACAAAGTTTCCAGGTGCAAAACCAAATGGCAGAATTACACCTCAAATCACCTTCTGATGTAGGCTACAGGCAACCTATAGTCAGAGTCAGCAACACGGCGCACACGACAGATCTCGGTAAAAAGAAGTCAATCACCAGGGTTAACTGTCAGGAAATAACAGATGTTGGTTTCAGAGGAGGGCCCTAATAGAAGGAGGTCGGTCCTAGCACCTGGACTGCTAGGAGGCAAGCAGATGGTAACTTGGGGTTTAATAGCACACTCAGACTTCTGGCCTGCCAAGAGGGAAGTGGATGAGTGAAGCATTTTACGTTTTGGATGATGCCCCTTAAACTGGTCTATTATCTACCTGTTTACCTTCAGTGAATAATGTGGAATACAGCAAACTTGCCACAGAGTGGACATAATCATAATTTAACGGGAAGCATAGGTCATGGGGCTAGACCTAGCATTTCTGCAATATAAAGTAATATTATCTAGCAGTAATTTGCAAGTTGTACAGAAGTGATAATAAAATTTAACTCCAGTTAAAAAAGAACTCGACTCTTATTACATCTTCTCAACATACTGTACGGTCGTATATGGTTTACCTCACTGATAGGGAGTACAGTGAAATGTATTATAAGAGTGGCTGCACTCACTGATACAGGAGGACAAGAGCTTGTTCGAACCATTCACTGTGCAATGAATCAGTAACTGCATTTACAAAGGATGCTGGATTTCTTGGCAATACTTTGCTGAAATTACCAGACAGACACAATGTCAAACTGCATTCACTTCCGACAAAACTGGAATGTAACTTTCATGATTTGCCTAAATGCATTGCTGGAATGGATTAGTCAATGTAGCAGCTCTCAATTCATCTACCACCCTCCAGGTTCCAAAAGAAAAACCACTATTATAAAGGGCCCAGAAATTCTCAAATGGGGACATCTAAACTAAGAACCCCCCCGACCCCATATGAGAAGTACATTGAGATGGATAGAGAATGGTAATTAAAATAATTACAATAAACATATGTACCTGGCATCTCGTTTGACAGATTCCATGTTTCCAACTTCCCTCATCTTGCACAGTCTCGCTCTAGGGTAAAGAAAACCAGTTGAGTGACAGGATAACTGTAACAAAGCATGTTGAAAAGAAGTTCTGAATCTACATTACAAGTAATTTTATATAATTATTGTTCTACAAGCAAAATAGTTGTGTTGATATTTCCAAGCCTTTTTACGTCTGGCGTTAGCCAAAACCTTTGATTTTACTATTATCATGTGGAGAATATACTTATTTAAAGGGGCTTCAGCCAACTCCCTTTATCCATTAGTCTGTTATGTTGTTCATATTTTGCTTTTGCCCACTACAGCATACATAGGCTGTCCGGTTTTAGGTTTAAACCTATAATAACTGATAAAACCCCACTGAAAGAGAAATAGCCCTCACCAGTGAAAACATATAAACACTGAAAAAAACACCCACACAACCACACACTAAATGCCATTCAAAGAAAGGAAAAAGAGAGTGAAAGAGTCATATTTTTCTTCCTGAATGGGCCAATACAATGTAACTTTGTTATACAAGCTAGCAGAAAGAAAGACTGAGTTTTGTTGTTTAGGGATGCCACTAAAATACTGTTTCTTCTTCCTTTTGCTTTTTTAAGTTGTGTGGTCTTTCGTCTAAAGATGCAGGGTTAAGAAGCATGTTTTGGGTCTTGTTTAATTATTTTATAAATTGTAGAGATTCAGGAAATATCAAACTCATATTTGATATTTTGGCTGCATTTGATTCTTTTACTGATAGGTAAGGGGCTATGAATGCTATTTTATCCATGTGGCAACCGTTTATATAATTTTTGTAGAGTGATGATGCCAAAGGCAAGCAATTGGAGGATCTTTGGTCTCATATTGATAGTGATGTGAAAACAAGTACACTCTACTGCATTCTTAGATTTTTATAGGAAAACATAACTGCTGTAGTGGCCATAATAAAAAACTAAAGTCTGAAAACACCCTTGTCTACTAAGTGTTCAGCATAATTGGTGTAGATGTGCAACATCTCCTTGAGAGGAGGCTGGGCGACACCTTTAGTGACTTTAGCACTGCAACATGTTCCATGTTAGAGTGATTGCCACTTGGTAACAAAGCAATGTTGAGGAGCAATTCAGGAACATTTATTTTACAATGTATGAGAAATGGCTTGCAATGATGCACAGAAATGTCCCTTTACCACCAATGGCATTTGAAGTCAATTAAACCTCAATGTGGTACTCTGTACAAGTTCTAGATCCCTTCCATAAAGGTGCATTTCCTCCGTAGTTTCAAAAGTGCTGCTTCATTTTTGACTGCTTCAATAACTGAGGTCATAAGCGCCCAGCAAAACTCAATTGTTGCAGAACCTGCCCTGTGAATCGTAATATTCAAGTGCACCAGTATTGGCATGGAAAGCTATGTCAGTGGACAGAGTTAACAAATTGTGTACTGGCTGTTTTGGCGTTGCCCGTCTCAAGTGCCAATGTTGAGAGGGCCTTTTCACAGAAGTTTACATGGGAAGGAAAGAGCGAGCACACATGACCAAAGACTCACTGAAGAAGTATTGTATGGTGTACTACAATAGGTTTAATTTGCAAAAATCTATTTGGACCTCATATACACTATATGTACACTCTCTATAAACCATGTGCTATCAGTGCAGAAAGCAAGCAATAATAAAAGCAAAACGTTCCATATACACTGGAAAAACACTGTTTCTGTTGTTCTTAATGGCGCGAAAATGTGTAACCACTGTTTTTTTAAGGTATTGAAATCACTTGAAAACACTGAAAAAACCCCACCAGAATTTACCAAAAATAGAAACTGAAAACAGGAAAGCCTAAGCATACAGCATGGAGCAAATGGTCAGCCTACTCAGCCACTGGTGACCTGAACTTTAAGGGACTGCATTTTGTCCTTCCACAAGAAGCACATCCACATACAAGGCAGTTCCCATCAGTGACAGTGTTTTTGTTTTGCTTTGACGACTTTAGTGTTGCCATTGTGTTTAAAGCCTGGGGTGAAATCAGGACCTTTCTGCAAGTGAGCACAGGCCACATTCCACATTTTGTCAGTTGCTGTCTCCTGCCAATGCCGGTGTAAATTTCTTTTGCAGTATCCTTTGTTTATCTAACTGGCTTTTCACAGCATAACAGATTTCCTCCATTTGACACTGTTCACTACTAATGTATTCTCTTATTACTATGCATGCAGTGCACAAACAGAAAACTTCAATTTTATATACGTGAATTCATAATGGAACAATGCTTCAGAACAGGGAGGCGCTAGGGGGCGCACAGCGGAATGGCTGGTTAGCATTGCAGCTCCGCCGGACAGCCGTTAACAAAAAGGGTTTACACCAACCAAATGCCCTCTAAATGACCATCGGAAAATAGCAAATCGAATGGGAAGGTAACGCGGTTTCAACGCAACGCTTTTCCACTATCAGGATTGCCGATTTCACGAGACTGCAGCGAAATGCTTCTACCGGAGCCATCAAGCACTTAAGATGGCGGCGCCCTAACGGACACATTCTGGATCGCGGAACAGACGGTGGGTGCGCTGCCATGATCATTATGTGCTGACCCGCTCGCCCCGCGCCTAAGGCGGAGATACCGGCACCACTTCACTCCTCAATACAGAGTTCTAACGAAAGACAGAGCATAACGATGTGCCTAGAACAACCCCGGTATGTTAACGCAAAATGGCGGGGCCTTTTTATCGGAACTGGAAAAACTGCCAATAAACACCGCCGTTAGCTCCAAGATCGGACTGTAGTGAGTGAAACACCATTGGTCACTTGGAATCTGTTTTTTTGTTTTGACTGCTGTACAATTCAATATTTGCAAACCCCTGAATGTTCATGTGCACTGTATGCAAACTGACATTAATTATTATGCACAAGGACATACTGACTCCTGACATGTATTTGTCCTGCTACTTAAAATTATGAGTGGAGAAATAGCTAATGTTTTATAGACTTTTTAATACACTCAAATACACAGTAGTGTTTCGATTACGCAAAAATTGTATTTACAAGCCATACAAAATAGTTTTGTAGCAGCACATCTAAAGAGTGATACTGTCAGCGAAGGTGTGACAGTTATAAATACATTTTCAACATTAACCATGCATTACTGTTTTTAAAGAAATTAAATATTCAGTTATTTCTTTTCAGAAACCATTTTGTGTAAAAATGTGTTTTTCAGTCATGTAGAATTGCTGGGATCAGTGAGAGCAGGAATGGCACAAGAGGGAACCAATATAGGTCAACTCACTGGAGTCATCAGTAGGTGAGGTAACCTGGCTGATGTCACATATTAGGGCCAGAAATTTGGACAGGGCATTCCGTAGTTGGTCACATGCTCCGGTACTGCTGGTAGAAGTACAAAGAAAACAACAGTTCTCTACCATTGTAGTGCAAGTGTAGCGGGGGCGCCAGAAAAAGGCAGGAGATGTGTCTTGGTTGGGGTGGGTTTTAATTTGGCAAACAAATGGTCTGTACACGTTTTTCTCGTTGTGGTTGGTCTTCTTGGTGAATGGCTGCGCCCAGCCCGATTCCCCCTCTCGCTTCCGGTATCTCGTCGCAGTCTGCCGGGACTCCTCCGGTGGTCCGACGTGTCAGGATCCGTTGTGGCGAGGAACAGCCTCAGCGAGTGCAGGGAAAAAGGACTAATAGGTGCGTATCAGTCGTTTTGTCAGAATAGACAGGTGATAGGGGAAAAGGAGTGAGGATGCACCAGTGCAGCGTTGTCAAAACCCCCGGCCGAGTGAATAAGCGGGGGGGTGTTCTAGTGCAGGAAGGGAACCAATGGGGAAATTCGGGAAAGAAAAGGAAACACCAGGTCAGGTCACGGACCCTCCCTTGCTCCCTACCCAGCTCGCTAACCGCCCCCGTACCTTGGTGAGCCACACACCTCCTGGCGTGCGGCTGGACGACTCGTAGTGGCCTCCTGGCTCCCGCGCCGCCTACGGGTCCTCTCTCTCTCCTTCCTCATCCTGGGCGATGGTAAACGGGACGTCTCCTCTTCTCCTTCTCTCGTGGATTCTCCTCTCGACTTCGCAAACACCTCCTCGCTCCTACTGCCTCCTCCTCCGGTGAACAAGCACACCTGGTCCTTGTCAGTGCCGGCATTTGATGCTGTTCCTGGCTCCGCCCACGTATCCCCCCACGCCTCAGGATCAGCCCAGTTAAAGGGGCCAGCTTCCTCGTCCTCCTCCTGCTGATCCACTGGACTCGAGCCAGACCAGTCGTTCCTCGGAAAAGAGAAGAGGGGTGGGTTTTGAGGTAAATCCCCTGAAGGGGGTACGGGTTCCTGAGCCAGCAGGGGTAGCGGACCGTCCCTGCTACACACCTGCCCCCCTGGACACTTCCGTTCGGGGAGTGGATGACGGGACAGATAATCAGCCCCAGTGTTCTCCAAGCCCTTCCGATGGTGGACGGGGAAAGTGTAGGGCTGCAAAGTCAACAACCACCTCATGACCCTTGCGTTGTTAGACTTGGACCGGGCCATCCATAGCAGAGGGGCATGGTCGGTGTAAAGGGCAAACGGGCAACCCTCAAGATAATAGGCCAATTTCTCCACCGCCCACTTTATAGCCAGACACTCCTTCTCTATCGTAGGGTACTTGAGTTCTCTAGGGAATAACTTACGGCTAATGTACAATATGGGGTGATCGTGCCCATCCTCCGAGACAACACCGCCCCAATCCCATAATCAGAGGCGTCTGTGTGCAGGGAAAAGGGACGGGAGAAATCAGGGGAGGACAAAACAGGAGTGGACGTAATCATACGTTTCAATGTGTGGAAAGCGTCTTGCATTTCTCTGGTAGGGGTGGTCAAAACCGATGCTTTCACCTGCTGCTTCAAGGTGTCTGTGAGGGGGAGGGGGGCGGGGGAGGGGCGCTAGCTGGGCAAACTGGGGATAAACCTGCGGTAGTATCTGATTAGCCACAAAAAAACCCTCATCTCACGTTTGTTGCTGGGTAAGGGGGTGTCTGCTATAGCCCTGACCTTTTCTATCTGGGGTTCGATAAGCCTGTGGCCTAGTACATACCCCAGATATTTGACCTTCTGAAAGGCCAGTCGGGACTTCTTCGCGTTGACCTTCAGGCTGGCTCTTTCCAGTGCGAGGAATACCTGGTGCAGGTGGTTCATGTGAGTGTTCCAATCTGGGCTGAAGATTACAATATCATCTAGATACGCCGAAGTGTACTCGTTCATGTCTTGCAGCACCGTATTCATCAATCTCTGAAAGGTGGCCGGGGTCCCGTGGAGGCCGAAGGGGAGGACTGTAAACTCGAAGTGCCCATCAGCCGAGGAAAAGGCGTTTTTTTCCGGTCCTCCTCTCGAAGGGGCACCTGCCAATAGCCCTTGGTCAGGTCTAGGGTGGATATATACTTTGCCTCTCTCAGTTTCTCAATAAGTTAGTCAATCCTTGGTATGGGATAAGCGTCAAATGTGGATATTTCGTTTAATGCTCTAAAATCCATACAAAACCTCCTGGACCCATCAGGTTTGGGTATCATGACGATAGGGCTGGACCAATTACTTCGGGACAGACGGATCACCCCCAACTTCAGCATGTCCAGCACCTCCTTTCGGATGTCCTGTCTCCGGGATTCGGGGATACAATAGGGCCGTATTTTGATGATCTTCCCAGGGGATGTTTCTATATGATGTTCCGCCAGGGTGGTTTTTCCAGGTTGGTCAGAAAACAGGGGTGCATGTTTCTGTAGGGTCTTTTGTAGGTCGTTGGTCTCCTCTTTTCCCAGGTCTTCATTGATTACTAGCTGCTGGACCGTGGACAGCGGGTTTGCTCCAGGGAGCTCTGATGCCAAGTGTACTCCTTGCAGAGGGGCCCGAGCCATTTCTTCAGCAGGTTTATATGGTAGACCTGTGTCTTTCTGGGGCTCAACTGCAGTTTGTAGCTGGTGTTTCCAACCGTAGCTATGACCTGGTATGGGCCCATCCATTCTGCCTTGAACTTCTGCATGGAGGAGGGGAGTAATACCAGAGTCCAATTGTTTATGTTTAATCGTCTCCACTTCTTGCCCTTGTCATATACGGCCTTCTGTCGGGCCTGGCACTTCTCCAGATTCGTGTAGGCAATGTCTCTTGACTTTCCAATCTTTGCCTTCAAGCTTTGCACATACTCGAGGGTTCTCATTGTTTCGTCCGGAATCTCCTGTTCCCATGCTTCCCGGGTCATCTCCAGTAACGATCGTGGCTGTCTGCCATAAAGCAGCTCAAAGGAAGAAAATCCGAGACTACTTTGGGTTTGGCCCCGGATTACGTATAATGCCAACGGTAGTAACTGGTCCCACTCTGAGCCGCTTACTTCCAACATCTTCCTTAGTGTGGCTTTCAGGGTTCTGTTGTAACGTTCCACCAGTCCGTCGGTTTGAGGGTGGTACACTGACGTTCTTATTTGTTGGATGTTCAGGTTCTGGCACACTTCCTTCATCAAACGGGAGACGAAAGGGGTCCCTTGATCCGTCAGGATCTCTTTGGGAAACCCCACACGTGAGAATAACTCCAACATTTTATCTGCGACCTGTTTCTATGAGGTGGTAGTCAGGGGGAAGGCCTCAGGGAATCTATTCGCGTAGTCGACTATGACTAGTACATGTTGATATCCTTTACGTGTCTTCGGCAATGGTCCGATGAGATCCATCCCCACTCTCTCGAAGGGGGTCCTATTATGGGTAGTGATTGCAAAGGAACAGCCTGAGGTTTGGTCATTTTTTTCTTCTAACATATATCGCATTCTTGGCAATAGGTCATCGTGTCTTTGTAGATCCCGGGCCAATAGAAATGACGAAGTAAGGTCTGTGTGGTCTTCTCCGCACCGGTGTGGCCAGCTACCAGGTGGGCGTGGGAAAAGAAGAGTACTTGTTCCCGAAAAGGCATCGGTACTAAGAGTTGTTCGGGATCATTAATTTGTCCTTGTCTGTACAACAACTTGTTTTTAATATAGAACCGGGGGTACTTAACGGGGTCCTGGTCCTGATCCCTATGGGCACTCTCCCAAGCATTAAACAACGTGGGGTCGTTTATCTGGGCAAAGCGAAAGCTGCGATCCAGTATCCAGGGCTCTGGGGAAACCAAGGCTGGTATGGGGTTTCTCTGGGGATCTGGTCGTTCAGGGGACCCCTGGGGCTGGCCCTCTATACTCTTGTGGAAGATATGCAAAAAGGAGGGGTTGTCAGTCCCTATTATCAGGTCTTCTGGGAGAGAGGAGAGCACCCCAACCTTGACTGTCTGAGGCTTACCTTGGCGGGGTATTATGGGACCATTTGCTAACGGGTACTCTTTAACGTCCCCATGTACACACCTTAAACTGACCCTTTCCTGGGGGAGGTATTGGGCCCGGTCGACGTGTTGGGACTGAATCACCGATTGCCTGCACCCTGAGTCTAGCAATGACTGTATGGGGGTCCCGTTAACCCTTACACTTACTCTGAATGTGTTCCCCAACACGGCTGAGTAGAGGACCGCCTTTGGGAGGTATCCACCTCCATAGGTTCTTCAGGGGTCTTCCGGCGAGGGCACAGCCTAGCAATATACTCCCAGTTGCCACATTCAAAACACTGGGGGCCGCTTGAGGTGGGTGGGTCAGGTCTCCAGGGACGTTCAGGTCTCCAGGGAGGTTCGATGATACGGGAGGGGGTCTTTTCTCCATCCTCTGGTTCTGACGGGGTTTTTTTCGAGTTCCCATGTGGGGGCCTTGGGCTGGGCCCTCGAGAATGTGGCAGCCATTTCTATTGCTTGTCCAATAGTCAAATTATGATGCTGGCAAAGCCATCATTGGGTGGCATAGGGCAAAGCCTCAAGGTATTGTTCGAGATATATGCGATCCATAATCTCTTCCTTAGTGCTCACACTGGGGGTGAGCCACTTGTCTGCAGCCATCTTTAACCGGACAAATAACGTTTTAGGACTCTCCCCGGGAGCCCCTTTTTCCTTCCTGAAATGAAGTCGGTAGGCCTCGGCGTCTAGGCCCAAATGGTCTAGGATTATACGCTTGACCTCGACATAGGGGGTGTCTCCTGTGGGGTTGGCCACTTGATAGGCTGCTTGGTCCTCCCCAACAAACAGGGGGGCCAGAAAAAAAGGCCATTTAGCTGTGGGCCATCCACATGCCCAGGCGGCCCTCTCAAAGTTTAGCATGAAGGAATCTGGATCCTCGCCCGGCTGGTATTTCTGGAGAGAGACCCCTGCTGTTCCATGCGGGAGTCCCCGTTCTTCGCCGCTTCCTCTGGTTGCTGCGTCGGGCCAACTCCTGGGGGCGGGGTCCACAGCGCGGGAGTTCATAGCTTCCTTCATTATTTCCCGATCAGCCTGCGCAGACTGTATCTGTTGTTCCGTCACCCACTCCAGGCGTTCCTGCCCCTTAATCAGCTGGTTTACGATCTCCTCCATCTTTAAGCAGACGTAGATTTGCCTGCATTCTCCACCACTGTAGCGGGGGCGGCAGAAAAAGGCAGGAGATGTGTCTTGGTTGGGGTGGGTTTTAATTTGGCACACAAATAGTCTGTACACGTTTTTCTCGTTGTGGTTGGTTTTCTTGGTGAACGGCTGTGCCCAGCCAGATTCCCCCTCTCGCTTCCGGTATCTCGTCACAGTCTGCCGGGACTCTTCCGGTGGTCCGACGTGTCAGGCTCCGTTGTGGCAAGGAACAGCCTCAGCGACTGCAGGGAAAAAGGACAAATAGGTGCGTATCAGTCGTTTTGTCAGAATAGACAGGTGATGGGGGAAAAGGTGTGAGGATGCACCAGTGCACCAGTGCAGCGTTGTCAAAACCCCCGGCCGAGTGAACAAGGGGGGGGGGTTCTAGTGCAGGAAGGGAACCAACAGGGAAATGCAGGAAATAAAAGGAAACACCAGGTCAGGTCGCGGACCCTTCCTTGCTCCCTACCCAGCCCGCTAACCGCCCCCGTACCTTGGTGAGCCACACACCTTCTGTCGTGAAGCTGGGCGACTCGTAGTGGCCTCCTGGCTCCCGCGCCGCCAACGGGTCCTCTCTCTCCTTCCTCGTCCCGAGCAATGGTAAACGGGACGTCTCCTCTTCTCCTTCTCTCGTGGATTCGCCTCTCGACTTCGCAAACACCTCCTCGCTCCTACCGCCTCCTCCTCCTCCGGTGAACAAGCACACCTGGTCCTCGTCAGTGCAGGCCTTTGACGCTGTTCCTGGCTCCGCCCACGTATCTGCCCACGCCTCAGGATCAGCCCAGTTAAAGGGGCCAGCTTTCTCGTCCTCCTACTGATGATCCACTGGACTCGAGCCAGACCAGTTGTTCCTCTGAAAAGAGAAGAGGGGTGGGTTTTGAGGCAAATCCCCTGAAGGGGGTACGGGTTCCTGAGCCAGCAGGGGTAGCAGACCGTCCCTGCTACAGCAAGCCAATAAGGTTTCCTAGGATTTAGTAACCACCAGAACTCTAGCAAGAAATAAAGAGTCGGTGAATTTCTTGACAACGTACCCATTAAATGCATCTTTACAAGATACCTTAAAAACAGTGTAAATGTTGAGAAAAAACACAAGGCTAATGTGACCAGATTTTAGGACACAGTTGTTGAAGAAATACCTCCGAAAGATTCTGTCCATGCTCTGAAGAGTAGCATCTCGACTACACACATTAAATTCACAAGTTTTGGACTAATAAGCAAGACAGGACAATTGGTATTTTCCCATCTGCTTCAGTATCCATGATAAATCTGGTGACACTATATAAGGAGGGATTCCTTAAGGGAATTGAACAATTGTTGTTTTCTCTCAGTATAGAAGCACATGCTGGTGTTTCTACGCTTCTGTCATTACACTGTCTAGAGTTCCTTTGCTGTTCTATGCAAGAGCTACAGTATGTTTAGGCTTCCAAAGCAAAAGTTCCTTAATCTTGCTCTTAGGTGCCGAAGAGATTTTACATCATGCTGCAGGATTCCAATTTGCACCATTTCAGAATGGTCACCTTTATTAAAGATGTACTCTTTGCATGAATTCAGCTTATCATTTTTTCTCCAGCAGATGGATAGTTTGAATTTAATCAAATCCTGCAGTCCTTATTGTCATAGGGATTATTTTTACCATAACCAATGAGGCACATGCTCCGTGTTAATTTGGAATAAATCACTGTTGGACTATAAGTAGTGTATGGTGCCAATTTAGAGATACCTCTAGGCCTTGATAAAGCTTCTAATGCAGTTGGCAGCAGTTTCCAATAATACAGAGATATAGGGCCTGATTTAGATATTGTCTGGACTACCATTGTTTCGCCGCTGTGGTGGTTTCAAGTACTATGGCAAGCTGACGGCAGTCCGCCAACCGTATTTAGATCTGGCATCAATAGACTGGATCCCACAGGGCAGAAGTCTTTACAGCTGGCTAACAATACTCTGTCGCTGAGCCGATTCAGATGTTTCCATTGTGCCTATGGTGTCCTGGTGGCGGAGTCCTGACATAGTGAGGCCGTGGTGGTGTGGAAACTGGTAAGTACTACTTATCATTATCTCAATACACATATATGTTGTGAATCTGTCAATATGTATATGTAGGTAATGTACAATGCCATTTATGTGACCTATAGCATTGCACACCAACAACATACACACACTATTTTATGTACACCCACAGTCATCACAAGTACAACACCCACAACCACCACCCACAAATATATTTTGTGTGTCAATGCAGGTGTACATTTTACCACGGTATGTCGTAAGATGAACACTTATGCATGACACATAAAAAAATTGCATGTAAGAGAAATGTAAAAATACAAGAGGCGAAAGCAAATGTTAAGACATGATTGATAGTGAGACATGTGACACAGAAGCCTACCTACGATTCTGGCTACAATGGGGTTGCTGAGAGTTGTGGTCAAGTAGCACCAGCCAATTGCTCATTTTCGCTTGGCGGCGTGCAATGGTTATTTATTTAAATGTGCTCGTTAATGGTTAAGCGCTCCTGTGCTTTGAGGCTTTCGGGCGTGTGTCACGCGTTTGTTTTATTTTAACTTTTGTGCTTTGGGCTTTGTTTGGTGGGCGCTCCGGCGCTTGAGGGCAACAATCGCTCGTTGAGCGGGAGCAGGACAGTCGCGCTGTGCGCTTGAGGGGGCAGTTCGCTTTCTGTTGCCTTGCGGTCCACGCATGCGCAAACTCACGTATCAGTTCTTTCATTATCGATCGTGTTTTCGCGCCTCGCAGGCTGCTTTTGCCTCAACCCTCAGTCCTTTGGAACGCCAGACGGTACGCAAAAGCGTATTAGGGCCCAGCCTTAGGGGAAATAGGGGTGGCTCCCTCCACAATTATGATTATTAGCACTGAGGCAGATTAATAAGCTGTTTAAAGTGTGTAGTTGAGCTACTGCCGGTCAGTGTCACCCCGGGGGTGTTCCCCCCCTGAACTTTCCTCCACCCTCCTAGATTACACAGATGGCGTACTACGCCGAGGAGGCAGACCAGTGGGCAGAGTATGCGGATGATGTGGAGTATGATGAGGTGCCCTACGAGCACCAACCGAAGGAACAATTGGTGGAAGCCCTCGATTCCCACATCCAGGGTTTAGTGAATAAAGCACTAATTACTGCCTTAAAACCGTTTACGCAACCCCTACAAAACCATGGTAAAATAATAATAATAAAACCATTTCTAAAGCGCCTGGTTACACTCAGCACAGTGTGTCCCAACGCTATGATTGCGGTCAACCCCCTAAGTAGCTGTTAACACTAGGCCAAGAGACATGGCAAATTCTAGCTGAAGATTAAGTATGTGGAAAAAGGTAGGTTTTAAGTTTAAGGCAAAATCTTACTTCTGTTGGTTCAATATGGAGTTCAATGGGAAGCTCATTCCAGTATTTACCCGCTAAGTACCTGAATGAGCTGCCTCCCATTCTAGCCTTTCGGATGCGAGGTACCATGAACAGCATAGTTCCCAGTGATCTCAGATTGCGTCTGGGACAATGAATGGTTAGAAGCTTTTGTAAATACGCTGGGCCTTTCCCTTGGGCAATGCGATGCACAACACTTTGAACCTAATGCGTTCCTTAATGGAGAGCTAGTGAAGTGTTGACAGGGCCTGTTTTCCTGATGCTCTACGAGGCAGGTTCAGCACCAGGCGTGCAGCAGCATTTTGAACATGCTGCAGCTGATGAAGCCCTTTCTTACTTAAGCCTATGAGCAGGGAATTGCCATAGTCAAGATGGGGCGTGACTAAAGCATGAATTAGAGTTTTCCTGGCACTAATAGGCAAAAGATCTAACACTGTGCGTAGTGTTTTAAGGATACCATAGCATCTTCCTATCACTTTACCAACATGTTGTTTAAAGGATAGACTAGAGTCCAATAGGACACCTAAGTTCTTCACAGTCTCCGAAGGAGAAGGTGTCGGTCCTAGTTCAGACAGCCACCACGCAATCGACCAAATGGATGGAGTTTTTCCGATTATCAACATCTCAGTCTTTTCACCATTTAGACACAGACAGTTCTCATTCATCCAGCTTGCTACTGCCGTGAGGCAGGTCGAAAAATTAATTGCAGCTTCATTCTGTCCCTGGGTAAGTGTAATCATGAATTGAGTATCATCGGCATATGTGACGATGTCTACTCTAAATGATTCCACAATATGAGCAAGGGGTTCCATATAAAGATTAAATAATGTCGGGCTCAGGTTTGAGCCCTGTGGGACCCCATGCCTCAACCCCCGGGGGGGGAGGATTTGAAAGGGGGACAGTGCACTTGAAAACTTCTATTCTCGGGAAAAGATCTTATCCATTCGAGGGCCGATCCTAACCTTCCACTCCCATTTCTGAGAGGCGAGACAGCAGCAAGGTGTGCGATACGGTGTCAAATGCCGCACTTAGATCTAATAGTACCAATGCTGCGGTCTGCCTCTCATCCACTTTCTGTCTCAAAAGTTCCGTGGAGAAAACGACAGCTGATTCAGTGGAATGACTAGCTCTAAACCCAGACTGAGTGGGGTGTAAGAGGTGCCCCTCTTCAAGATATTCCATAAGCTGTGCATTAACTATTTTCTCCACCACGTTCATACAAAATGGGAGAAGAGAGATGGGACGCAGGTTCTGTAATTGTGAGATGTGCAAATTGGACTTTTTCTCCAGAGGAATTACCTGAGCCCTTTTCCATACATCTAGCACATGGCACTCCCGAAAATATAGGGTTGACATGTGACTGATGTGATCTATTATGTCCTCAAGGACACCCTTAAAACAGTTGGGTGGAGTTGCATCACTAGGGGACTCTGACTGAATACTGTTAGCTATGCTCAACATAGCCTGCCTATCCGGTACTTTAAAACACTTCAGATGAGAGTTAATGGCCAGGCTCTTACCCTTTTCGGCATGGTTTTGCAACACATCCGTCCCATCCATGAAGGAGGTGTAGATGTTTTCCACTTTGTCAACAAAATGGTCCGCTATTGACTCACACAGTTCATTAGAGCAGATGTCTTGCGCCATTAATCTTGTGGGGACAGCAAGTTCTTTATATATGGCAAATAGTTCTTTAGTTGGATTGTCGGCCATTTCTATTCTTTCTTTAAGGAATGCTCCCTTTGCCGCTCTAACTAGTTTGTGATATTTTTTCAATTTAATCTTATAGTGCAGTTTACACTCTTAGTTGTAATTTTTTCGCCAGTTGCGTTCTAAAATTTTACATTTAGCTTTATTCTCCATAATCTCTTTGCTAAACCACGAGGCCGTTTTAGTCCTCTTAACCAGGGGCTTATTTGTCCAGGGCGCCACTGTATCTAAAGCAATTATGTACATAGGTAACAATCCCCCCCCTTTTTTTTCTCAAGTTGGAGTATTCCAGGGGCTCCTTAGACACCAGATAAACAGTATTCCATACTGATAAGCTCCCATCTGCAAGCAACAGGCTAAAATCTATATGTTGAATTAATCTCAAATGCAAAAGAGACAGAAATGTATGTTTTATGTAACAGTACAGAGAAATCCAACAAAAATGATCAAATTGAACATGATAACTTTGCACACAATACCGTATAAGTTTGTGGATATGACAGCACCTAGCCAATTGCAGGCTTACTGATCACTTAGGGACTTGCGTAAATAGTAAAAGATGAATTTAGAATTTTTTCAAGATATACAACAGAATGAAGTAAAATGTCAGACATGATTATGAAAATATAATTGTAAAGAAGAAAGATGCTAAAGTATCATTTTTCTCATCATTTTAGCCACGGGCATGACATTAAAGATCAAAGCAGAATTCCTGACGAAGGCGACCGCCGAAACGCGTAGAAGGAATTAACTCTGCGTTTATATGAAATTTCAAACAGGAATGATGTTTTTTATATAATTCGGATTTTATGTGAAACTACTTCAATGTTTTTGTATATGTAAATGTCTTTTTGTAAACAAAATAACTAAAAGAGATAAAAAAGATAAAATAAGGAGATAGAAAAAGAGATACGTAAATAGAAAAGAATATCAAAGATTCGTAAAAAATAAATAACATCAAATAAGACCTTTTTGGGTGGAAAATGAATCATTACTTTCATGTCTAATATACTCAGAAGCAATTAGTACACAGAACCCGGTGTGTTCTAGTCTTTTCAAAAAACGCCACTGTATCTAAGGCATTCGACATCCATTCTTCATACCCTTACCACGCCTCCTACAAGGTGTCACTCCGAGTGGGCGGCTTGTTCAACAGGGTAAGCCTATATGCTTCCTGACTGAATTTTTTCCAATCCCTTCGCTTTTGTGACATAGGCTTTTCTCCCTCTAATTTCCGAAGGCTCCCTTCCACCTCAAATCGAATCAGATGATGATCCGACCAGGGGATTCTAATCGGGGAGGCGACCTTTGTTCCTTCCCAGTTTGCAAAAATAGGATCAAGGAGATGACCCAGTTGATGTGTGGGTGCAAGTGACTGCAATTTCAGCATCAGGAATTTCCGTGTTTCCACAACTGCCTGTGCCTCCCTAAAATCAGCATCCTCAAAGTGAAGATTTAAGTCCCCCAAGATGAGGAGCTTCTTGTAGCGGAGTGCCGGCTGTGTGGCCAGTTCTGCCAAGTTGTCACAGAACTGCGCAGTTCCGCCCAGGGGGGCGATAGATCAGAAAGCCATTAATAATATTTACAGGGGAAATATTTAACGTGAAAAATCCTGCCTCACTATTCAACAATTTGACTTGATCTAGAGTGCATATCAGCTCACTTTTATGAATCAGCGCCAATCCTCATCCTCTCTGGCGCCCCCTGTCAACTCTAAGTAGACAGTATCCTGAAGGAATAGCCTCAAGGATTTCTGGCGATGACTTTCCGTCCAGCCATGTTTCTGTTAAAAAGAGTACATCAATCTTGTGGTCCATTAAAAGCTCGTGGATTTCTAGCTTGTGTTTCTTCATGGAGCGGCAATTAAGCAGCATCATCCTAGCTTTATCTACCTCCTGTTCCATGCCTATTAAGGTCCGGGAGTCGAAGGTACAATCCACACAGCATAAAGGTAGTGTATCCGCCTGCAGATTATGCCAACATCTCCCTTTAATCTTTTGGCAAAGGAAGAGTAGTTGTTCTCTAGTGTATTGAAATTTAAATCTACCCACCCCACCGTTCTCGCACTGAACAGGGGTTCTGGCCCCACGCCCCGTCCGGCCACGGACGGGCGCAGACGGGCTTGCCTTTGGCGCGCCTTTGTCGCGCCACCGGCGCGCCCGCTGCGCAGTCGGGAGGGTGCTTCACTCATATGCAGGTTGGGGGTGGGAGTGGCCGAACGGCTGGAGCGGCGATCCCGGGCTACCCCTAAGATGGCGACCAAAGCTAGCTCTACCCAACACAGCACCTAACTCGGCTGTAGGGAGAGTGAGCAAGATGAGGGGGGGAGCGCGGTAACAAGAGCGTCCTTCACCCAGGAAGATACCAAATTACACGTCCTTGGCAACAAGTGAGTTAAAAAAAAAAAACAGTAAAAACAATTTTAAAATGCAAGTCTCCCGGCTTTTTGCCTCAGGAGGTATTACGCGCAACAAGCATAAATTTAAGTCTTACCATGGCGGACCATTACATCATCAATCCTCTGAAGTGCTCGCCAGGATGGCGGCGTCTGTACTTAATGACCATGGGGGCTATGGGAGCTCTCATCCATCGTCTATTGCATCCTTGTAGTATCAAGGGAACGACGATGACCCTTCCTCCTCGCTCCCAGACACTTCCGACTCCGACCAGTCGGAGGCACCGAGAAAGGCACCGAAGAAGAAGCACAAGTCGCAACCCGAAACTTCCCTTCCTCCCAGCAAGAACTTACTCTTCAATCCCAATAACATTGTTCATCCTAGATCCACCGAGTGGGTGCCATGTGTAGAGGCGGCACACTATGTCCAGGGTAATATAAGGCAAGGCTTTGAGTGAGAGGTGCACTCAGTGCTGAGATCTGAATGCCCCAGGTCGGCCCTACTGGGCAAGGTGACAGAAACCCCGGAGTTGGACCCTAATATGGCCACGTTTCTCAAACAAATTCTCTATAGACCCAAAGAAAGGATTGGACAGGGCATGGAGGGGCTGTCAGGATAAACTCCTCGACGTGTGTGGGCCCCTCACGAAAATATTGGACACGGGGGTGCAGGCCAAAGAGTCCAACACACCACTGGATACGACAGATCTTGGAATGGGCGCAGAGGGTTCTCTGTTTTCTAGGTAACACCAACTGTGCCGTGTCTACGGAACGGAGGTGTTCGTTTCTTATGCGTATCGACCCTCAACTGGCAGACATGGCCTCTACAGAGGCGGGCATCATGGCGAATGGCTTGCTCGTCGGAGATAAGTTTGTGAAGGATTTTGTGAAGTACGTCTCCACCTTCTCAGCTCTTGACAAGGTACAGAGTAACATTAAGAAAGTCTTCAATGCTGGCCTTTTTACCAGGGTCGTCGCTCTAGGGGTCGGGCGCCCGGCCGTGATTTACTCAGACCTCAAGAGGCTCGGAGCAACGCGGACGTGGGGGCTCCCACCGCTCCAACATTTACCCCACCAGGAATCGTGGGAGTAGAGGCCAGAAAGGAGGTTACAGATGTCACAACAATGACAGAGACGCCTCTTATTCAGGTAAATTTACTTCAAGGGGATGGTAAAAGTGGGGGGTCGGATTACTGGGTTTCTCCACAGGTGGAGATCCCCGACAACCGACCCTTGGATATTACAGACGGTTCAAGGTTTTCAGATAGATTTTTACAACACTCCCAGACAGTCTCACATGCCACACCCACTTCATTTTACCCATGTAGAGAGGTCTTTCATAGACGACGAAGTCGCATCTCTGATGCAGAAAGGGGCTATCGTGCAAACTACACCGCATGCCCACGGCTTCACCAGCACTGTGTTTCTTGTGCCCAAGAAAGATCAGGGTTATCGTCTGGTGTTGAATCTAAAAGAGTTCAATTCTTGGGTAGTGTATCGCCACTTCAAGTTGGAGGGAATACACTTACTCTGAGATCTGCTCCTAGAGGGGGATTGGATGGTGCATCTCGATCTAAAAGACACATACTTGGCAGTTCCTATTTTTCCACCCCACAGGCGGTTTCTGCAATTTCAGTGGGGAGGAGTTTGGTACGAATACGCCGCTCTGCCATTCGGACTTTCGTCCGACCCTTGGTGTTTCACCAAACCCAGGGTTTTCCATCAGCTCAATGCCAAGTGGGGCCCTTGTACAGTGGATCTTTTTGCCTCCAGGCTCAATGCACAACTGCCCTAGTTTTACAGTTGGCGGCCGGACCCTTTAGCGGACAACTCCGACGCCTTTCTTCAATCATGGACGACTTGTATGCTTTATGCGTTTCCCCCGTTTGCCATGATTCAGAGAACCCTGACGCAGTTCCACAGACCGAGTGCGGAGGTGATTCTGGTGTCCCCCTTCTCGAGAGCAAAGGCGTGGTTCCCAGCGGCGCTGGCCCTGTCATGTGCCTTCCCAGTGCGACTACAGTAGTTTCCCGAGATTCTAACCGACCCGGTGGGTCAACCTCATCCACTGGTCCTTCAGGGTCTGCTGTCCCTCATGGCGTGGAAACTTTCTGGAGACGCTGGCAAATGCTGGGAGTTTCGGAGAACCCTTTGTTCTTTTTGTCCCAGTCCTGGGCGCTTTCTAAACATAAGCGATATGAGTCTGCTTGGCGCAAATGGGTTGGTTGGTGTACTGCATGGCAAGGGGATCCCTTGGGATCCGGTATCCATATGATTGCTAATTTCTTATCAGAGATGGCAAGTACAGGTTTAGCGTATAGCACGATCAACAATTTCAGATCAGCAATTTCAGCGGGTCATCCTCATGTAGACGGCAAACCAGTGGGAGAGCATCCACTGGTCTGTAAAGTGGTGCGTGGAATCAGATTGGTCAATCCCCGTACTCTTTTGTTATGTTTAATTTCATGTAGACGGGTCTCTGATGTTCGTGCTCTGGACTTAGCAGGTAGAGTTTTCACTCCTTCAGGGGTGTTGTTTACTATTGCCAAACGTACTAAGACTAATTCTAAATGTATTTCCTACCCTGCTTTTCCACATCACAGTAAACTATGTGTTGTTCAATGTCTGAAGTGTTATGAAGATTGCACTCGAGAGTTTAGGACGGATGTAGCAGGACAGTTGTTGATTTCTTTACAGAAACCTTTCCGCCCAGTCTCTGCCGCGACTCTGGCCAGGTGGGTCTCCTGGTTGTTGCAGCTGGCAGGTATTGATACTTCGGCCTTTGGCGCTCATTCAGTGAGGGGGCAATGACCTCTAAGGCTCTGGCTACAGGATCCCGCTTACAGGATATTATGACTGCGGCGGATTGGTCTTCTGATTATACATTCAAAAAGTTTTATCACAAACAGATTGTAGATGTTGCTACTAATGTGGTGGTCAACTTTAAACTAGCATAATCTGAGCCTCCGTGGACGGCCATAGAATAAAAAACATTCTAGCTATCGCAACAAAGAATTTTGAATTCTATTAAGGACACGGAGGCGGTTATCCCACCCATGAAACTGTGTTTTGCACTGTGTTGTTGACTTTGATCATTTTGTGAATAATGAGGTTGACTTTATGTTTTTTTACAGGGTTTCATCCCGCCCTTTGTGTTGTTTACATACCTCTGCCGAATGGTATATTACGACATCTATTCTCGTTTCAGAACAACAGAACAAGCCGGCATAAGGCGAAGGTGACATCAGCTCGGCTTCGGAGGAGGAAATGTCGTGTTCAAGTTTGGACTCTCGTCGATAAAGGAATCGGAGGTACCATGTTCGGCAGTCAAGTTGTGGACTGTGTTACAAGTTTGTTGCAAAGAAAGAGGAAGTGATAAGCTCTTTACAGACTAATATACAGTATTAGACTGATGGCGGTTGGTGCATACCATGGAGGGGGTTGTACTTCCGGGGGTATGCTATGTTTAAAGTTTGTTTATTGGCTGCTGTGTTTTTGCAGTAAAGCAAAGAGAAGCATAATCCTCGCCTCCGTGTCCTTAATAGAATTTTAAATTCTTTGTCGCGATAGCTAGAAATGTTTTTATTAATCTCTACCTCTGGTTTTTACATGGGGCCGCATCCCGGTCCTTTGCTATTTTGCACACCATCCCAACTCAATTTGGATCAAGCTATGTGGAAATCAGTCTTGACTCTGCTCCAACAATAACAGTCACGCCAGCCCATATCCTCCCTGAATAAGAACACAAGCAAACTCAGACCAGTTTTGCCTTCATTGGGGCTCATCAGTGGCGTGCAACTTGGTTCTAGTGGCACACTGAGCACAGGACCCATGTCTAGGCATACCCATCACACTTAGGGCATCCCACTGAAGTATACAGAAAGGTTATGGATAGAATGCTTGCATTAATCGCAGTCACTAGAAATTACTTGCTCTGCATCCCAAGCCATTGTTATTTTGCACACCAGGACACCTCAGTTTGGACCAAGCGCCAATAGGAACAGTCCAGCCTGAACTATCAGGCCATGTCCACCCTGAACCTAACCCCCAAAGCATATGGAAGATGTACCCTTAAGCATACAATATACGCCCTAGCTGTGAGGAAGATAATGAAGAAGTTTTTCCATGGTCTGGAACTGTCCAATGATAGAGGTATATTAAGTAACTGTTACCCATAACACTACTGAACTAAAAGAGAAGGCAAATTTACTACGGACAGGTGTTTCACTGTCAGGTCTACTGATCTTATCTGTAACAAAGAGGTTCCGAGGCAACTTTTTAGATCTTAGAATGATTTTATGAGTGTTGATTTGTTATATAAGGCATACAATTTTAATTGTTCATTTCATTTCACAGTTATGCATGTTCGTATAACAATCCTTTCCCTACATCTGTAGCATGCAAAAGATGTAAAGCCAAATATTGCAACACGCTTCTGTTCTAGAGAGAGAGGATGCAAGAAACGCACGGATGATAAAAGATAACAGAGGTGTCAATGAAGAGACTGGAAAACCTGCCACGACATGAAGTCGTCAAACGATTGCATGGACAGGGCGTCAGAGGCTAAACGGTTGTCATGTAGATGGGGACCATATGGTATACTGGGGAGGCAAAGTTGAAAATAAGAAAGAGGCTATTAAGACTGGCAGTAGATTTGGGATACAACAAATATTGAGAAATAACAATAGAGAAACTACAGCCTAAAAAGTAATAAAAAAGGTTAAAGAAATGACTCAATAGAAAATAAAGCATGGTGGCAGAAGGAAACAAGTGTATAGAATTTGAAAAAAAAAGAATTTAATTTATTGAGTAAAGAGGAGATTGAGTGCACAGAAGGAAACTACACTGAATTGGTGTAGGAAGAAAGTAGCAGAAAGAAGGGGGCTAAGGAAGCAGCTGAAAATGCAATTAATTTATAACATAAGTGGAACAACACATAAGATGCCTGTGACATGGTTTTTCTGTTCCTGTGCAAGGATTGTGTTGCAGACATGTATAGTAAATGTTGGTGTGGTCAGCCTTCTGCAGAGTTTTACAGGGTATGTAGCTGGATCAGATCTACTTCCCTCATCCATCCTGCCTCATTTTAATACTATGATCTCCTAAACAACCCTTCTAAAATCTTATCTCACCTATCCCTTCTTTGACTCATCCAAAATCTAATTTTACTACTATGATCTCCCTAATCCATTACTAGATGTGCGTCCCTCCTCCATCGCTCCTTATACTCAAGACCAAACCTCATCTTACTAATATGCGCTCCCAATAAGCACTTTCTAGACTCGTCCCTCTTCCATCCTCCCATTTTCGTTTTCAATCTAACAGACTCATGTCCACCGCTCAAATAACTCAAACTTCACTATACTAATCCACCACTAAGACTCGTTGGGTAGCAAGCGATATAACAGTACCATTACAATACAATAGAACGAATAGGAGAAAGCAAGGGTATGAGAAGAAACAAACATTTAACACAGAGCACCAGTTCGTATCCAAATCAGAATTAGAAAGAGCAGACTGCTGTACAATCCTAAAAAAAGAGGAGATAGTTCCCGAACTTGAGACTTACCTCTAACGGTGGATACCTCAACCTCCGCCTCGGTTTCAACCCCAAAACGAAATTTTTAAAATTGAAGGCTCTGACAACCAATGGAAAAGCTACATTCTACTGAGTGACAGCCTATGGGCACCAGTATCGCGGTCTAAAATGTAGGCAATTGGTTAGAAAAGTGGCCTGCCCACACGGGCCAGCCGCCCCGGAAAATAACACCTTCTCACCCGGAAATGACCGCCCCATCCTAAATTAGGACGGTCGAATCATCCGAACACCGCTGTCACAGCGTTGCAAGAAACTGCGCCCGTGCTTGGGACACTTGAGTCTGCCGCTGCGCCGGGAATTGACTTTCTAATTTGATTGAAGAAAGCAATCCGCAAACGACAAAGATCGATATCGGCCTATGAGCTACAACAAACCAGCACAGACACATTGGTGGCCCCATTTTATTGGGGGATGGGGTGTTGCAGGTCCATATAGTGCTAAATCGGTCCAGGTTATTGGAGCGCTAATTAAATTACACTAGGTCAAATTATTTTTTTAAACATCGGCGGTTTGTGATTTGTTCAGAATCAGAGGGTCATGTTTCTCCAGTTCCAAAGTCTATAGCTATGGTCGTAAACAACATCCTCTCCACCTGCTATGATAGATGTGTTTATTGTGGTTATTGGACTTAAATAGGTTCTCTTTTCCGTTGGTATAAATAATATCTGAATGGAAAGTGCTATTGAGCTTAAGGCTGGAATGGAGATTGTACGTAGTGTATTGTAATTAAGGCTCCGTGTTTTCCGTTTTCACAGATAAATACAGACAGAAAACATTGTGGTTTTTGTCTGCATTTATTTTTAAAAGTGGATAAATACAGAAAATTGTGATTCTTTTAAGTGACTCACTGTGCAGTCTCATGAATTGTAGCCCAATTGCTAAGCAGATGGACAGCATGGACAATTAAAAAACAGGATAAAATTTCTATAAATAATGCAATATGTCAACATACATTTGTGGTATAATGTTAATAATTAGTGAATGTATTGTTACGTAATATTTAGCAGCTTAAATAGCAAAATCACGACAGGCATCAAAGTTTGAGTGTGTGTCTATCAGTTAAATAAATATGGAAATTACAGTTTTACAACTTCATTTATACACCAAACACAAAATAAATATGGATAGATACAGATAAAAGGTCCCAAAAATAAATATGGATAAATACAGACGGAAATGTTAAAAAAATAAATACCATAAAACCGGAAGCCCTAATTGTAATTGTGTTCATATAATGGTTCATCATACCCAGGCCCAGACAAGGCGTTGAAGAAAATTAGCAGACAGGTAGCATGGTACAGCGTGGGAAGACTGTTATGTTGAAAGAAACTTGAATTGCAGCCTGGCTTGACTGGAAAGTATTTTGTTATATGTAAGTCACCAGAAAGGTGCTTTTATCTTTTTTTGTCTCTGCTCCTAGTCATGTGATAGTAGGCAGACATTTGTGAGAAAAAATGTGTTTTTCATGAAATCATTATGCATGATTAAGTGGGTATCTATAGAATCCACCCAGGAGTGACACAGAAGCAGCCTACACCATGCGCAGGCTGTAGGCAGGGCCACTGAAATTATGTGACTGTGGGGCCACATCGATTTTCGCATAGTTATAAATTTGCCACAATCCATCATCTGCAGATATGAACAAAACATTTTTTGTTTCTAGCTCAAACAGTTCAAAAGTTACTAAAAACATGTGTTGCAGCGCAGTGGAAGTCCCTTTGCAAATTTGGACCGGTCACCTTTTTGTTGCTCACTACTATATTTGGGTGTTAAACTGGCACTAAAAAGGTGCAACTAATACCAAACAGTGTTAACAAGTTTAACATTCACAAAATAATTAAGTCATATTGTAAAAACATATACCTCATAATTTGGCTTTTCTTGCCACATAATATACTCAACAATGCCACATATTTTAGCCCTCCACTGCAGCATAATTCCAGTGGCCCTAGATATATTGATTATTTGGGTTTGGTGACTACCCACCTAGAGGAATAATCATATACCTTACCAGGGTGAACACTGAAAGTGACTACATTAGCATGAGCTCAAGCCTCTGGTGTTGTAACAAACCTGTACTCCAAAATTTAGAAACCCCAAGATTTGCCTCACTCAGTTTTCCCTCAAGTTACCAGATTGGTGACAGTGTTAAACTTCGCTTTCATGAGGCAGTGTGTCCCTGTGTTAAGGTACCGCCTTGAAGAACCGGATTAACCCACTTATTGGGTCTCTGCGGCGGGGGTACCGCCCAAGCCTTCCATACCCTTCATACCTAGTAAAAGGAGACACAGGAGCCTTCGTCTGCAGGAGGAACCCAGATTTATTCAAATATCCCGGGCTATGGAACAGAGTCCCAAGCTCGTCCAAAACAAGACAGAGGAGTCTGCTGCTTTACTCAGCAGCTTACACGCCTTTTATACTTTTTCATCTCAGTCTTTTGGCTGTTAGTTCATTGTTCAATCAGGGCAGTGTTTGTAGTTGATCACCAGATCCAGATGATGTTTGTAGATGGTGACCTGGTCAAGGCTTGGTACACAAATCATTGTTCACTCGGCTTGATCAAGGCTCAGTCTTTCTGGTCATTGTTTAATCACCTTCATCAAAGCCCGGTCTTTCAGGTCATTGTTTAATCACCCTGATCAAGGCCCAGCAGTCAGACCATTGTCCAGATAACCTGATCACGGTGTCAAGGATGTTTACCAGGCTGGGAACAGGAGATGGAAAACAAATCATTTACGCAGGGTGTGAGTGTCTCGTGGCTTTCTGTTGAACTGCAAGAACAGGGGGGGGTTGGATGTGCGACAGTTCCTGGGCAGAAATGCAGGCTGCAAGATGGCTGTTGTTGTGTTAGTGCGAGCACTGTTGAGCAACTGACGGTCATGGGCCAACATGTACCCAGAACATGATCTCTTGGTAACCTCTTTGCTAACTAGGGTTTTAGGACCGTGGTCTCGTGAGCAGTACTTTGCCACCCTACGTAGGTTCCACTTTTCACCATTCTCTAACACAACATAGAATGGGTGTGCTTCCTTTACCACGAAGGGTCCTCGAAATTTGCATAAGCCTCTTACCCAACGTCCGGAACGGACTTTGACCCAGTCACCCGCCATTATGCTTGACACATTCTTTTCTTTGTCATGCATTCTACAGGAAGCATGCTCATATCACATCCATCCTTTTTCTTTCCTTTAACCAATTCTCTGATCCACGGAGGCACCAGTTTGGAAGCTGGTTTCCTACCTCGCATGGCGACAAAGGGAATAACTCCAGTGGTTGCATTTTCTGTCGGTCGATAGGCCCATACTAACTCATTAAGGGTCTCTTCAATGTCAAGATTGTTGGTTATTGCCAAACTTATCGCGCCCTTGATCATGCGATTGGCTCTCTCGACAATCCCATTGGATTGTGGGTTGTATAAAGTTGTGAATGTATGTTTGATACCACACTCACTCAGAAATTCTTTCATCTCACCTGAAGACAGCTGAGTCCCGTTGTCCATATTAAGGACAGTGGGATGACCCTCCTCTTTGAAAATCATGCGCAAAACCTTAATGGTAGCTCGAGTGGTTATTTCAGGGAGTAGATAGACAATGAGCCACCGGGTATGAACATCCATTACCACAAGCCCAAATCTTTTGCTGGGGTGGACACCCGGCATAGGTCCAATAAAACCGAGGCATATGCTCTGCCACACTACGCCCGGGTCATGGATGGAAATAGGGATGGATTGGGGTCCCACCTTGAGTCGCTTCTCACTTTCGCAGCACTCACTGCACCTCTCCACCCAATTGACTACCTCACCATCCATACCAGGCCACCAAAATTCGTTTCTCAATGTTTCCTAGTAATGGTTTGACCCAGATGCCCTTCGTGCGCCAAGTCAAAGAGTCTTTTGCGAATGTCAAATGGGGGAATTATTTTGTCTCCACGCATGATAACCTGATCAGTAACGGTAGACAATTCGTCGATGATTGCATTAAAAGGTCTGATGCTGATGGGCAAGGTGCTTTTCCCTACGTCTACCCTTGGAGATGAGATTCATAACATTCATAAGAACTACATCCTTGGACATAGCTTCCGCCCACTCCTTTCTACTCACTGCACCACTACTCCACTGGATTACGTCCTCAACACTAGAGATGGCGAAAAAAAGAGCAATTTGGAGGAACATGGCGGCTGCAGGCTAGCGGTCGCGATACCCTGCTCTAGCTCACACGGGCGTTCTTAACCGGGATCTCTCGGATGAGGGCTAAACTAAGGAGGCTCTTGTTTTTTATTTCTTTTTGAGCGTATATCACCGCTGCGCTGTCTTTGCATGTAAAAGACATTTATTTTCAGCTTTTGCACTTTTTCACGAGTTGCAGTAATTTACTGAAAACCCTCTATGTTTGGGCTCGCTGGGGGTGTGTCATGTTTGAGACCCTACTCGGCGGTAACTTACGTGTTGTCGACCCAGTCAACCTCCCACACTCTAATTGCTTCTGCTTCTGCTTCTGCGTCGGCTCCCTGGAGGTGGAACCGAGCCGCCCTGGAGTGCAGACGAGAAAGGCGGGCTCGTTCTCTCCGAAGGGACACTGTAGTGGCAGCTGCAGGACCGGGGGGAGATAACCTGCAAACAGAGGCGGCGAACCGAGGCAGAGACAAGGACAACTCCGCGCAGGATTTTCCACAGCGCAAGGAGGCGAAAGGCTGTGGGAGAGACATTCTTCTAACGAACAAGGTGAAGGGGTTACAGAGAGCAGGGGAGGGGGAGGAGGAGGTGGTTGCTAAACAGTTGGAGGCTGGGATTTTGTTACACCCTAGCTTGGAACCTGAGAGTGAAATAAATGCAACGAGTACAGAGCAAGCTATAACCCCCGCAAATAATTTGTACTCTCTCAGGAGCAGAGCTATTACTCACTGTAAACAAGTAACAAATCTGACACCTACAATACCCAGAAAAGGCCATAGGGGTAAAACATCAGCTAAAGTACGGAGCACAGTAAACAAACAAGGGAGGTTAATTCCAGAAAAACCTAACTTTATCCCAGTACTGGAGACTTCCCAGGCATCCGAGCAGGAGTTTCAAGACACTAATGCTGAGATATCGACCTGGACTAGCGGTGCTTTAAAACCCACGCTTCCCAAGCCCTCTTCATACCTCTCAGCAGAAGCCAAGCCCAAACGTTCTAAGAGGTCTAATAAAAAAAAATCAGTGTTAGACCCGGGCACAAAGATAACACCTTCTTTGCGCTCTTACTTTAAAGTGGTTCCCCAGGTCTTGAGCCTTGCACATTCTGACCATTCCTCCAGTGGGGCCTCTCCTGGGGCAGTCTTAAGCTTAGCATTAACCAGCAATATGACTACAGACCCTGTTTCTGATTCTCCTTCTATGGATGGCATACAGTTAGCTCCTGAGCTAGAAAATCTTTCAGTCTCTAAAGGCGATAATGAGACTCTTAAAGCCCTTAAAACCAACACGAGCGACACTAGACAGGTAGATCCTGATAGTTGCAACACCGCGGAAATAAGTAAGAGTCGAGTATTAGAACCAGATAATCCGCCTCAAGGGACTGAAGTGCCTCCAGTCTTGGACCAGAACGCTCTCAGTATTCAGGGCACTGTACAGCAACTAAGTCAGTTTTCCCAATCTCTCAGTTCCGATGAGCATTCACTATCAGAAGTCGCTGTTTCTACTCCTCCTTCAGACCTCTCTACAATATTATCTATGATTACTAACTTGACAGTTGACATCAAACGTGGATTTGAGGAGTCATCTAAAATTCAAAGAGAGATAAGGTCCTACTGTGAATCACTAGATAGTAAGATTGATGGGTTATATTCTAGGACGGGAGTCTTAGAAGAGACAACAGCGGTAATGTCCATAGAACTCGACAACGCCAAAGAGGAGATACGGAAGCTTAAAAGAGAAGACACGGCACTGGCGGAAAGAATAGAACACTTGGAAAATAATTCGAGGCGCTGTAATATCCGCATTTTGAATGTACCAGAAGCAAATGAAGGTACTAATATCAAAGCATACACTATCCAACTCCTAATTAAAACCCTAAATTTGAAACACACGGAGGAGGAGCTTAATCAGGATATTCAGCGGATTCACAGGGACCCATTCAGGCGCAATCCGCAACGTACAAAGCCTCGCAAGATATTAGTGAATTTTCACACATTTCAACTCAAGGACCATATTTTAAACTTAGCTTTAAAACAAAAATCATTGTCAGGGGAAGGTTTCTCTTTTCAAGTGCGTTCTGACTTGTCGCGGGCGACCCTTGATAGACAATGGGAGTTGGGTCGAAGAATGGAGGCCTTTAGAAACCTGGGAGCATCAGTCCAGTTGAGTTTCCCTGCAGCTCTCAAGATTATGCTAAACAACAAAATGTATAACGTTCACACTGTTCAAGCAGCAGATGAACTATTGTTAAGTTTAGGTACCTCCAATTAATAATGTCAGCTGCTACTACAGCTGTTTCTATAAAATCAACTCCATAGAGTTTATAGCGCTTACTCATGAGTGAAACTACAAAGGGGAGGGAGAAAGAAAAAAGAAAAAAAAAAAATAATAATTAAAATCCTACTTGATCCTGTTTACAGAAGAAAGTAAAAATAAGGAAAAAATAAGGAAAACGTAACAGTCAACTTAGAAAAGAAGAGAAAAAAGGGAAGGGTAAATGTGTTTTTTTTTTTTTTTTAATATCACTTCACAACCACGTAATGCTCCATTAAAAAAAACTAAGGAAAAGACAAAACAAAACAAAAAAAAAAAAGGGGTGAAGAAGGAAATAAAATAAATTAGAAAAAAAAAAGGGATAAATGGGAGAGTGGGAAGGGAAAAAAAAGGGAAAAGGGAGGAAGAGAAGGAAAAAAGAAAAAAAAATATGTAAAAAAAAAGGGAAGAAAAAAGGAAGGGAAAGTAGGGAAAAAGAGAAAAAAAAAAGAGAAGGGAAGAAGGAAGGAAGAAAAGGGAGAAGGAAGAAAAAAGGGATGGAAAGGAGGAAAAAAAAAGAGGAAAAAAAAAGGTGTGTGTATATGTATATATGTATATATATATATATATATTTATATGTGTGTATGTATGTATATATGTATATATGTGTGTGTGTGTTTGTACATTTCTTTCACATTTTTCACAAATTAAATCAATAAAGAGCACTTTTAAACCCACTTATAGATACTACTTTAAGCTATTGAATTATATTTTCACCATAGGTTCCACTTGAGTTAGACACATCACTTATATTAGGTCCTCTACTACCTTAATTTAAGAACGTTCCGCCTGAGCCTAGATAGAGCATTAGGGGTATCACAAACCGGATCCCTTCCGGTTGGATAATCTAGGGTTCCTCAGGGGGGGGGGGGGGGGGGGAAATCAACACGAGGGAAGGGGTTAGGGGAATAAAAAATAAAATGTTTCTCATTTCTAAAATGGCGGTCGATAATTACATAAATAAAAAATGGGCTAGCTTTTCTATCTTAGCAATATTAAGGGAAATGTATCGGCAGGACTTTCAATAAATATCAGTAGACATGCCAAGTATGAGCACCATTAAGATTCTCTCCTGGAACGTTAATGGCCTGCGCACCAAACCTAGAGCCAACACAATAGTACAATATATTCGGCATTTTGGTGCCCAGGTCATTATCCTCCAGGAGACACATTTGGTTGAAGATGAAATTTTAGACTTGGTAAAAAAGAATAGATGGATAGATTTAACAGTCTCTACTTCTCAGATAGTTAACACAAAAGGGGTTGTCATTCTTTTTAAAAAAAAATCACTACAAAACTCTTGAAACAAAAGGTCGATCCGCATGGCAGATGGGCAATCGCGACAGTAATGATTGGGGGGTCAAGCATTACATTAGTAGGCTATTATGGGCCTAATCGAGATGACCCATCTATTCTGGCCACGTTGTTTTCCGAGCTGTTACATTTTCCAGAACCAATGATAATAGCGGGTGACTTTAACATTGTCCTTGATCCGAAGTTGGATAAGTCCACTTCTACCAGACAACAGCTACATTCCAAATCAAGAGATTTTCTAATTAAAAATATGCACCAATACGGACTTATTGATATTTGGAGGGTAAGATCGGGCTCGAAATCTGGCTTCTCTTTTCGAAATTATAAGTATCGACACAGATCAAGGATCGATTTCATATTGGTTAACAAGTGCTTGGAAAAGTCAGTAAGGGATATAACTTATTTACCATCACACCTGTCCGACCATTCGGCAGTATGTTTAGACCTTGAACTACAGTCTCACACCGTGACAAGGTCTTGGACAATTGACAGATCGTTCCTTACATCCCCTGAGGATCTGGACTATGTTAAGGTCGAGACGCAAGAATTTTTTAAAACCAACATTGGCTCGGCGTCACACAGTTTAGTATGGGATGCATTCAAATGTTCTTTGAGAGGGATTGTCAAGAACAAAACTTCATACCGTAAGAAGCAATATACTCAAGAGGTTTCACAGATAGAGGCCAATATACTAAAAGCTGAATCATATTTAGAAAATACAAACAACAGCTCAGACTATGCTATACAGACCAAACAGGAGGAGCTCACGAAACTTAAAGGACAAATGGCTTCTGTACTAAATCAGCGAATCCTGCAGAGGTGGGAAGCTAGTAAATTAGCTAATTTCGAATTTGGCGAAGGGGCAGGCAAACTGTTAGCCTGGAAGTCCAGAACAGATCAAAAACGTAATAATATCATTTCTATAATAACGAATTCTGGTACAGCGACTTCAGACCCAGAAATAAGATTAGCTTTTAAAGACTTTTTTCAAGCTATCTATAGGGAGGACAATAATATCACCCCAATTCAGATAGAAAACTGGCTTAACAAAATCACCCTACCGACTCTCCCTAAAGAGCAGGCGAACCTATTAGACCACCCAATTATGTTAGAGGAGGTAACATCAGCCATATTAAACAGTAAAAATGAGAAGGCGGCAGGCCCGGATGGTCTTCCGGTAGAGATTTATAAGCATATTGTAGCCGATATCGCCCCTTTTCTTACCAATTTATTTAATCTGATACTGGTTGAGGGAGACTTCCCCCCTCCATCATGGAACAAAGCTTCCATTACGCTTATCTTGAAACCAGGCAAAGTAGCTACAGCCTGTGGCTCATATCGCCCAATTTCAGTCCTCAACGCTGACTATAAGATTTTCGCGTCTATACTAGCTAAACGAATGGGACAGGTAGCCCCCTTAATTTTACACTCTAACCAGAAGGGTTTTGTTAAGGGTCGCCAACTCTACGAATTAATTTACGACCTTATAGGTGCAATTGACATGGCAACTACTTCATCACTGCCCTTGGCCATTCTTGCTTTAGACGCTGCCAAGGCCTTCGACAGGGTCAATTGGAAATACCTGTCGGGGGCCTTGGAAAAATTTGGGGTGGGCCGAGCTTTTCGTAGAACGGTGGAACTATTATACCATGAACCTTCAGCCTCGGTCTTGGTCAATGGTGGGCTGTCGGAACCCTTTACCATTACAAGAGGCACCCGGCAGGGTTGCCCGCTCTCGCCCTTACTTTTTGATATCTATATGGAGCCTTTCGCCCAATTGATTCGTGAAGAAATTAACATCGCTCCATTTAGTCACAGAAATTGGGGAAAAAAAGTGTCTCTATACGCGGATGATCTTATGATCTTAACATCTGATATCAACACAGCATTCCCATTAGTAATTAATCTGGCACAAAAATTCGGCAAAATTTCCGGCTATGAAATCAACGCCACAAAAACCGAGGTAATGGTATGGAACATTACTAATACGACATTACCAGTACAACCCTGTGACAATATGAGATATTTAGGTATTAAAATTTTAAATGATATCAACCAGATTGCCCACATAAATTTTACCCAGGTAGCCAAAGACTGCAGGAACTTAATGAATTCTTGGAGACATCTCCCATTGACGCTCTTAGGCCGCTCGAATCTGGTCAAGATGTCCATCCTGCCTAAATTGACCTTTATTTTCAACAGTTTACCACTTTACTTTGAGAAGAAAATGATAGCAAAGATGCAAAGTGACATTACTTCATTTATATGGAGGAATAAGTCTGTAAGAATCTCTTGGAATAAACTAAGGCGCCGTAGGGAGAAGGGGGGTCTGGCTGGCCCCAATATCCAAATCTATGCCTGGGCATTTCAGTTGGCACATGCTCGAATCCTATTTAAAACTCCAAAAGATCAGGGCATAGGCCTTATGTTTTCTACACTACTAAAATGTGAAGGTTTAAATCAAACAGGATTTTTATTTAAGTTTGGAGATCCAACATTTTTAAAGAAAATTAAGTTGAAGATACTACAGGGCCTAGCAAGAACCTGGTACAACCTTAGAACTACTACCAAAATAGGCTACTATTCCAACGGTTCTCCTATATGGGATCTTCCAGCTCCACCTGAATGGACTAAAGATGCATTGATAAGCCCGCTAAAAGAAGCTGGGATTTTGACTTGGGGAGATCTCTTTTTTGAAGGGGAAATGTATTCCTGGGAACATCTAGTGAGTAGGGTAGGCTCAAACTTATCAAGACTGAAATTTCTCCAGATCTCCAGTTGGGCGGCAGCACAAAAATCTGACTCCACTCGCCAACTAATCTCTTCATTGGGTGATATCAGCCAACTAGAATCCTCCCTACTTGACAATGCCCTAAAAACCAAAGAGGTTTCCCATTTCTATAATTTAATCTTAGAGGAAATAGACGGAATATTCCACCTTCCAGATCATCTTTGGGGTCGTCTATTGCCGATAACTAATCTGCATGAACTTTGGGAAATATCCTTTACCGTGTTATGGGATATTGTAAAACCAGCGTGGCTGCGAAGAAACCACCTCTTTACCCTCCATAGGGCTTATTTTTCGCCTCAGAGGTTGTCCAAATTCTCACCTGGTACACCAGTGGCCTGCCCTCGGTGTGGACAAGTCGAAGCCTCAGATGCACATATGTTTCACGATTGCCCACATTTAACATTTTACTGGCAATCAATAAGCAACAGACTAACATCTTCTATAGGTACCATGGTGAATATAGATTTAGGCCTTGTAATCTTTGGAGTAAAAGACAAAAAGCGTAGTGCAAATAATAACCTTTTGTTCTACTCAATTTTGGTGGCTCGACGAGAGATTTGTAAGCGTTGGAAAGAGGCCTCCCCACCGACACTACAAGATTGGAGTTCCTCCATGCTTTCTATATCGAAACTAGATTTATCTAGAGGAGGTAAACCAGAAAAAAGAGCTTTTTGGTTGAAACTCGATTGGTCTCAATGAGTAGAAACTGGGGTTTTTTTTTTTCCCAGTTCCTATGATTACGAAGCCATGTCGAACTCCTTTTTGCTTATTCACATCTGTCCTTCATACCTAAGGTCAATTGTGGCATAGGCGGTGGTGTAATTTGGCTAATGGCAAGTTCCATCTTATATTGTTAAAGGGGTTGTGACTTAGCGTTAAGCTAATCTAGCTGTAGGGTCTTGGCGCTCCCTCTTAAACGACCGACCCCTACCAGTCATGTACTGAGACAGCATTTTAGTCTTCCAAGTCACACTCTTTCGAGCCCACGGCCCTGATGGTTCAGCCATGGTTGAGATGAGGAACAAAAAAAAAAAAAAAAACACTAGAGATGGCTCCTTCACTTTCTTTTTTGATACTCCAGTCTTATCCACATCCTCCCAATTCATGGACAATCGTGACATACAATCGGCCTGTACATTTCACCAACCTGAAATAAACTCAACATCAAAATTGTACTCTTGTAGCCTAGAAGCTAACCTAGCTAGTCTGGCTGACCCCTTTCCTGTTCCGCCTGGTGAGAGTATCTTCAACAATGGTTTATGGTCAGTGCGAAGTTTAAATCTGCGCCCCCACACATACATCCTGAAATACTCCACACACCAGGCGGCTGCTAGGGTTTCCTTTTCTATAACCGAGTAACAGCGTTCAGTGGTAGTCAGGGTACGAGATGAAAATGCCACTATTTTTTCATTGGTACCATCATACTGTGACAACACAGCTCCTATTCCAGTATCGCTTTCATCTACAGTAATAACAGTTTTCCCATGTACATCAAAAGGGACCAAAATGCCTGCGTCGCATATTTCCCGCTTAATGTCAACAAAACACTTTTCCTGCTCGTCTCCCCAACAAAACTTGACCCCTTTTCTCATGAGCACTTTAAGGGGTTCAGTCTTACTTGCAAAGTTTTTCACGAACTTGGAATAGTATTCGATTAGCCCAATAAATGAGCGCAGCTGGTCTCTGTTGGTGGGGACTGGAGCCAATTTTATGGAGGCTAGCAAGTCTCTTTTTGGTTTAACGCCATCTGATGAGATGGAATGCCCCAGATATTCCACCTCGGTTGCCAGAAATGTACATTTTCCTTGCGTAATGTCAGACCAGATTCTAGGATTCTTGCAAGGGTATCTTTCAATGCAGAGTTATGGTCACTCACACTCTCACCAAATACCAAAATGTCATCCTGGAAGTAAATTACGTTTTTTACACCTTTGAAAATCTCTGTGACCATTCTCTGGAACACGCTCGCACCCGAACATAACCCAAAGGGCATCCTGGTGAACTGAAATATCCCCTCATTGGTGATGAAGGCTGTGAGGTGTTTTGATGACTCATGCAAGCGTATCTGATGGTAAGCATGACGGAGGTCAAGTTTCATAAAGTATTTTGCCCCTTTAAGCATCACCATCAGTTCATTTATGTTGGGCAAGGGAAAGGTGTCAGTGATTAAATTCTGGTTCAAACTTCTGAGGTCAACACAAAAACGTAATTTACCATCAGTTTTTTGTGAAATAACAACGGGTGAAATCCATGAAGAGCATTCAATTGGTTCTATGACCCCATTAGCTAGCATCTCATTCAACATTTTCTTCACTTCTCCCCTTACCATGATGGGAACCTTTCTAAGTTTGTGTTGCACTGGGACCGCATCACTTTTCAGCTTTATCTTGTGGACCTATCCCTCTAGATTGCTCAGCTGATCTCTGAACACACCCTTATCCCCTTCCAGGATGTCTGCCACTGAGAGATCATCTACCGCCATGACCTGTTCTACGGCATGTGGGTCAATTTTGATATAGAGGTCAAATTGGTGATACCATCCTAAGATTGGAGGTCCTGATTCGACCTCCAATCTTAGGACTAAAATGCACACGGCACCCGAGAGTCATGTGCAGCTACACACATTTCCAGGACAGTACAGGACACACACACTACACATGGCACCAGTCTACCCATGCAAAGTTAGACTCAGGTTTACTGGCAGCACAAGAACCCTGCATGCCCGTTCAGGGCTACACTGTTTCCGGGCATAGCATGTATCGTCTGCACGGACTCAGAAAGATGCGCACAGTAACTTATGGAAACATGACACCCACGTGCAACTCATAGTCAGTGGGCAGTACGTTACACTTGCACACAATAGCGCAACTACAGACCAAAGCAGTTTACTGGGTATATCGCACTCTCAGACACAAGGAGCACAGGTTGTAATCGACAAAGGGAATACTTTCAAACACAGTGAAGGGAAGAATTGGGGTGCCACTTACCAGCTGCAGAGGAAGACAAGCGTGCACCTGGTGCTACAAAACCCTGGTTCACTTCCCCGGGTCGGTTAGTCAGAGTTCAGTCTGCAGGGACATCTTTTTTCTTTGGTTTTCCTGAAATGATTCCTCTTGCCCGCATCGCATGAATCTCCGGGGTGGAATCCATCCTCCCCTTTCTTGGTGTTACGTCGGGTAAGATTTTTGAGGCCTTGGAGTGTTTAGCACGCCACTTTTCTCTTGTGACCCACTGTTTGCTACCTCTTACATTTTGTTTGCTTTAGATACTTGCACAAGTGCCACCACTGCCTATGTAACGTTTGTTCTTGTGCTTGAGTGTCTGCCATATTATGCAGTATTATACCTCTAATTGTACTTTGTTTTCTCTTGTAACATGCACACGTCACTTTTTCTTCCTGTATTGCACCATTTGCTACCTCATGTATTTTGTTTGCTCACAATTGTCACTTTTGCCACATGTAACTTAACGTTTGCTTTTGTAATTTGTTCACTTGTTATTTTCTCCTCATGTATCGTTACAGTTCCTATTGTGAAGCGCTCTGATGCCTTTGGGTAAAGTCCGCGCTATATAAAAACGCATAAATAAACTGTTGGGGCTCGAGGACCGGCTACTGCAGGAAGGGCTGGGGAGAGGCCCTCTGAATGTCTCCCCCTGGTGCGTTAGGAAAGGCAGGAGAAAGCCATCCACATCACATGTGGAGACAGGCATGGGCAGCGCTGCCTCTGCTTCCGCATTCGGTCTCCCAGAACAATATGCTGCTGTGTGCTCCGATATTGCTAATGTTCACATGGGGTGGTTTTATAATTGGATTTCACTTGTTATCGAGGGTGGCTAGTAACTAGTTTCCAGATATTTTGGAAGAATTGTTTTTCTCTTTCCCAGATCTGTGCAGATTACGTCTAAACATGTTGCATGCTGCTCGGAGCAGTTAATGTAAATTGCAGTCAATAAATTCTAAAATCGAAGCAGATTATGCTTAAAATAACGCATGCCGTACTAAGCAGGAATGTGATATGCAGTTAATTCTGATACGTTTACATTGATGCATGCAGTTCAGAGCAGTAATGACAATTGCAGTTGATTTTCTTAAAAAATGAACTTCAAGATTAGAGTAGATTTCAATCTCACTATATCAGTGCGAGGAGTTGGTCACTTTCTTTTCGAAGAAGGTGGCAGATATTCAGGTCTCCTTTTCTCCCACACTGAAACATTTCTCTCAAACTGGAATAGGTTCTTTGTGCACATTTCAGCTCTCAGCTCTTAGATCTTGGAACCTTTGTATCCCTCCTCGCCACTACTCAGCCAGGCTCTACGCTCGACCCATGTCCCCCTTCGTGCTGGGTAAACTGAAAGTCAAATTTATGATTCTGCTCACCCTCCGACTGCCAAGGGCAGGAAACAGAAGCCCTCGTTGCCTGGCACGATGAGCCAGGAGGCCGGGCTTCTGGAGAGCATTAGCAGCCCGCGCTGTTTACACCTCTAAAGAAGCAGATGGATTTTTAAAACGTCAGGTCTGGGAGCCACGTCACGACGTGAGTGACGTTTCGAACGTCATTGACGTCCGGATTCCTAAATCGTAGCCTAATTGGGACAATAATCTTGGCCGGTTGCTGGGTAAGGTTCGACAGACAGAAATATTATTTTGCATTTTGGTGTCACGGAGTCCGTGACACCAAAATGCAAAATAATATTACTGTCTGTCGAACCTTACCCGGCCGCCGGCCAAGATTATTGTTGACACGGACCATGGTGTCACCCCTTTTTATGTGCAGCTCCTCATCACATAAAAGCCTTCAGCATTTGCTGCCTGCGTTCATAATCAGTTTCTGTTTACAGAAGCTTACTTCGCGCTGCACTGAACGAGCTTTGTTCGCCTTCAATCAATATCGCCTATCACGCCTTTATCAGAAAGCTCTGTGCTTGACAACATGCGGCAGTCTGAAGCTCACTCCGCGCTTCCCTGAAAAAGCTCTGTTTTCCTTCAGTCAATGTTCACCTATCGTGCGCGGTGACAGCATGCTCTGTGCCTGACAACATACGGCAGCCTCGAGCTGTGACAATTTCGCGCTGCAAGTTCTTTCACATGCGGGTGCTTTGATCTTATCACGAAATGTCGTTCGCAGCCATGATTAAGCGCTATCACTTGTTTCTTTAAAATGCACTCAGCTGCTCACCGTCACTTCCACAAAGATTGACACAAGGCGCAAACTCTGCCTTAAAACGCCTCTTCACTCCAGCGTTCGCCTCAGCGCTCCGCTCATCCGCTTTAGTCAGCTCACACTCCGTCGCGCTCCTTACTTTTTATTTCTGCTCCTCCTGCGCCTGGCTTTTGTCTCTCTCTGCGTGAAGGTACTCTGTCACTGTTCCGTAGTGCGTCGTATAAATTACGCATTTCACCTCTCACGCCTCATTATTCGCTGTATGTCTCGTTGCTTGCTGTCATCAGGCTGACCTCGTCGCCAAGAACATGTTGTAGCCACAACATGAGACAATAAGGCAGTTCAATTATGTGCTTTATTTACACACACAGCAACAAGACATCAGCGCGCCCGTTGCCTGTAGTCAGCTGGATAGAACTGACAGCAGGCGTCCGGCGCTCGACATAGAACCCTAGGCATTCTAACATTCCACGGCGGTGCGTGGAGCAGAATGACGTCACAACAGCCTGCTGCAGAAGTGCCTTAGTCTTAAGATCCCTAACCTTCTTACTTTCCTTGTCTCTATCTTTTTTCTCCCTATTCTCGTGATATTGTGCCATAGCCAAGATACCAGTCATAGTTTGGGCAGACCACGTAATTTCAACTTTCTTAAGCCTGGTGGAAATCTCAGGAAGCAAGTTGCTGACAAACTTATCAACAAATACTGGGCCAGAACCTGGGGTCCGGGGATCCAAACTACTATGTCCCTTGTATTCTGTCTCTAAACGGGTAAAGAAGTCAGCCACATTCTCATCTTTTCGCTGCCTACAGGCGTTTATTTAATCCCAGTTAATGACAGTTTCCGGCAAAGGTGTTTTCATAAACGTCATTATTATACCAGGCAAAGTCAGGATGGCAGCTTCTGGTTTAGTCCCTCCTACCCTTGCTTCTTCCATAGCCTCTAGGTCAGCCCATTTACCTCCCAACACTACTTCATGGTCAGTATGTCGAATTTTGTCCTAAATTTCAGTGGGGACAACTGTACCAAAAAGTAAATCTATATCCTGAAGAACGAGAGTACCTGCAGATAATTTGGGCAGACCATGTACTTTCAACTTTCTTAAGCCTGGTGGAGATCTCAGGAAGCAAGTTGCTTACAAACTTATCAACAAATACTGGGCCAGAACCTGGGGTCCGGGGATCCAAACCACTATGTCCCTTGTATTCTGTCTCAAAACGGGTAAAGAAGTCAGCCACATTCTCATCTTTTCGCTGCCTACAGGCGTTTATTTAATTCCAGTTAATGACAGTTTCCGGCAAAAGTGTTTTCATAAACGTCATTATTATACTGGGCAAAGTCGGGATGGCAGCTTCTGGTTTAGTCCCTCCTACCCTTGCTTCTTTCATAGCCTCTAGGTCAGCCCATTTACCTCCCAACACTACTTCATGGTCAATATGTTGAATTCTGTCCCAAATTTCAGTGGGGACAACTATACCAAAAAGTAAATCTATATCCTCAAGAACGAGAGTACCTGCAGATATAATCTGACCTAATTCTCTGTAAAAGGCAGCCGTATTCTTCAGGGGTTCTGGTAATTGTCCTTTTAACTGCATTACTTCTGACCTTTTCCAAGGAACATGAACCCAAAGCCTGCGCCAGTGTGCCTCAACAACCCCTCGGCCATTATTTTGGGCATCGGTAAGTGAGTTAACAAAGACAGGGGCCGCCTCTCTCATTAGCATAGCTGTTTCTAGAGGGGTGTTGGGAAAAGCGGTCATATCACGGTAAGCCATTAAAGCAGACATAGTGCCAAACATCCCCTCCCCCTGAACATCGCCTCTTTTATTTGCGACCTAAGGTCCATTAATCCGGTGGGTATCTGCATAAGCGCATTCTCAAATCTTTGCATGACCAGGGTACACATGTATTCAGCCCAGGTGGTCTGTTCCATAATCGTCCACTAGGAAAAGGTGGACCATATTTCTTTAAAGGCATAAATATTCCTGTTATTTATCCAACATTCACATTGTTGCCTCTGTAGGTCATTTTCTCGAAGGGACGAAAAGCTGACTGCAGGGCGCAAGGAGGCCAGTCGGGGTGAATTCAACAATTTATATAAATCCTGCTTAACTGTAGACCAGGGGAAAGCAGGAAAAGGGCGTGTAGGGGTAAAGCCGCAGTGGTTGGGCGGATGGAGACTTGTGATTCCCGCAGCGAGGACAGGGTTAGCGGGCGTGGTCAGTGTCATAGAAAAAATAGGGTGGGATGGTGTGACAGGGAGAACAGTAAGAGGGGCAGTGGGGGCAGAAAGTGGGCTGTGGCGGGGGGACATGCGGGGTATGAGGCGTCAGAGCAGGGTACATTGGGGCATATGCAGGAGGACTTTCTAGCATGGTATCAAGCAAGGAATCACCTTCTTCGCCCCCTTCCATATGGCCCTTTCCTTTCTCCTCACGAGCTGGATAGCATTTTTGTACCTTGGCCCCAGGCTCCCTATCGGCTATTTCTACTGATTTTGTCATTTGATTTTGTAAATTTTCTCTGGCGTAGTCGGCCATTGACATACTTCTTGGTTTTTTTCTTGAGCCTTCTGCTTTCTAGCTCTCTGCTCTATCTCTTTCCTCCAAAATCGTACAGATTCAAACATAGACAGGCGCGCTTTTCTTTTCATTAATTGTTCCTCTAGGTTGGCGAGAACTTGGGAATTAAAGGAGCCATAAAGTGGCCACTGTAATTCCGCGTTACTTTGTTTTGTATATTTTGCCCAGAATGAGGAAAACATTATGGCAGAAGGTCCATGTTTAACATACATCGTATGGCCAGGGGTGCCTTCTGGAGGAAGCGGACAAGCCTCCTCCAGCTGGGAGTCCTGCGTACACATACAACAACATAATCTCTTGAACTTACTACTGACTGGCATGCTTGAAAACCGATAACAGACACCAGCGGGTTTTAAAACCCACCTCGCTTGCTTGGCTTTTGCAAAAGTCAATAACAGCAGAATCAAACAGAACAGACACCAGCGGGTTTTAAAAACTCACCTCGCTTGCTTGGCTTTGCCAAAAGTCAATAACAGCTTGGCTTTTGCGGAAGTCAATAACATAATTATACAGACTTGGTGGGTGATCAGTCCACCCTTACCTTACAGGGGTAGTTCTCTTCTGCAGACGTAGGGCTGTGTCCTGCTCCAGAAATTATTTGCTAGGGGACTCCAGCGAGAACGCGGTCATGTGGCCCAGACCGGGTGGGGAGGAACAGCGGGCGAGTCGTTCGGCTTACCAGATTGCAAGTATCCCTCGGGTAGGGTACCTCCGTCGGAGTCTCTCCGTGCAACTCCTCACATCCACCGGGCCTGACCTTCGTGCTGGTAAAGTCCCTGTTCAGGCGCCATTTAAAAAAAACGGATTAACCCACTTACTGGGTTTCGGCGGCGGGGGAACCGCCCAAGCCTTCCATACCCTTCATACGTAGTAAAAGGAGACACAATAGCCTTCGTCTGCAGGAGGAACCCAGATTCATTCAAATAGCCCGGGCTATGGAACAGAGTCCCAAGCTCGTCAGAAACAAGACAGAGGAGGCTGCTGCTTTACTCCGCAGCTTACAAGCCTTTTATACTTTTTCATCTCAGTCTTTTGGCTGTTAGTTCATTGTTCAATCAGGGCAGTGTTTGGAGTTGATAACCAGATCCAGACGACGTTTGTAGATGGTGACCTGGTCAAGGCTTGGTACACAAATCATTGTTCACTCGGCTTGATCAAGGCTCAGTCTTTCAGGTCATTGTTTAATCACCTTCATCAAAGCCCGGTCTTTCAGGTCATTGTTTAATCACCCTGATCAAGTCCCAGCAGTCAGACCATTGTCCAGATAACCTGATCACGGTGTCAAGGATGTTTACCAGGCTGCGAACAGGAGATGGAAAACAAATCATTTACACAGGGTGTGAGTGTCTCATGGCTTTCTGTTGAACTGCAAGAACAGAGGGGGTTGGGTGTGCGACAGTTCCTGGGCAGAAATGCAGGCTGCAAGATGGCTGTTGTTGTGTTAGTTAGATTTTCCTCAGGCATCAGCAGAAACGACCAGGTGCGTCGTGTGGAAGTGTTTGACACGAGATGGCAATGAAAAAGCAATGGAGTCTTGGTACAAATATTGCCGTTCAGAAGAACATTTTTCCTCAGCCTCAAACATCTAATTAGCAATGTAAACCAATTTCAAAAGTAATAAGGACCCAACTCAATGATTGAGTTCTACATCAATAAAAAGTTTAAACAGTTACTGCAAAATGAATAAATAAGCAATACAAAGGAAATGCCTTGAAGGCTGCCGATAGCAGAGTTACAGAAAATATGTAAAAATCAGAAAATATTCTAAGTCCCAAATGAGTAACAAAATCAAGAAAGAGACAGTATCGAGAGCTGGTGGTAGATCTTTCTCATTTCTGGCTCCCAGTCTGAGGGATTCACTTTAAGAACATCTTTGTTGTGCTTCCTCAGAGTCCGAGGACGCTCCATCTGGAGCAGATCTTGCTTTTTATAAGCTTGTTTAATTCATTCCATCATGCCTTGCAGCATTAAGAAAAGCTGAAAGTCTCAGTCTCATGCCCCAAATTGAAGGTTTTAATGCACACTTCTTGCATAGTTTATATGGCACCTCAGTTTAGACCCAGCCATATGCAAATCAGGCATGACCCTTCTCCAATGTGAACTGCCAGGCCAGGTCAGGTCCTCCCTGAACTGGAATACAAGCAACCAATTATCAGTTTCAGCCTGATTAGTATGCACGGTACCCACGTCTGGGCATTCCATCCATCACTTTTTTGTATTCTGTAATGTGTTGCCCTAAGTGGGACGTGTATGCCCAGACATTAGTACTGTGCACAAAGTGGCACTGGAATCAAGCTTTACCTGGCTGATGAGCCCTAACTAGGGCAAAACCGTTCCTGAGTTACTTGTGTTTTGGTGCAGGGAGGACCTAGCTTGGCAGTTTAGGCTGGACTGTTCCTATTGGAGAATGCTCAAGATTGATTTGCAGACGAGGTGACATGGTGTGCAAAATAACGGTCAACTGGAATGTGTCCCAGATTGATTACCAATGACTGAGATTATTTGAAGCATTTCATCCATCACTTTTTCGTATACTTTAATGTGTCGCCCTCAGTAAGAAGGGTATGCCCAGACGTGGGTCCTCTGCACACTGTGTCACTGGAACCAGGCTATACCTCACTGCCGAGTCCTAACAGCTGTAGGTGGCTTGTGTTCTGGTTCTATGAGGACCGTGTCTGGCTGTTTGGACTGGAATGTTCTCATTGGAGCAGGTTCAAGACTGATTTGCATATGTATGGGTCCAAACTAATGATAGACTGGAATGTGGCCCGAAGTGATTACCAATGGCTGATATTAATTCAAGCATTTCATCCATCACTTCTTTGTATACTTTATTTTGTCGCCCTAAGTATGACTGGTAAGCCCAGGTGTGAGTCCTGTGCACACTGCCACTGAAACCAAAGCTATACCTAGCTGATGAGCCCTAACTAGGTCAAAAGCAGTCCTAGAATGCTTTTGTTCCGGTTTAGCGAATCAGTCAATAGGCCCAGTTTCTTTGAAAGTAAAAAAATGATGTGGGCTGCCTTAGGTGCAGCCCCCCCCCCACCCCGGCTCCCGCTTATGGGGGATGTAGGGCTAGATGGGGCCTAAACACTTAATTGACTGTTTTTTACCATGTCTACATGCCACTTAAAAGCCACTGTGCTGCTGCTCCTCCCAGTGCTCACAGCCCAGTTTCTGAAAGAAACGATGTTCTGTGCCTGGCTATGTTCTCGGTTCAGGGTTGGGGCATGCTGTGTTTTCATGCGCAGTGGAACTTCACTGATGAAGCAGAGACTTGCTGCTTGGTTTACTCATAATTCGGCTGTTGTGTTTTTTAGGTTCGCACTCCCCACTGCCTTTTTCTCCAGTTCCTAACCAGCTTAATCTGCAGCTGAACACTCTGCTGCTCTGCATGGTTCTCATGGTTTGGTGTGAACATGCACTATGCACTTAGAGGCAGATAATGTTCTACATGCATCGATCACCGACCAAGCCTGGCACTGTTTTCATTAAATAAGTTAAGACATTTTGAGCCTGAAGGCAGCAGGTTGACGCCTTATCTTTATCTTGCTATTTCAGGCATTGCTATTTCCCTTTTTTTCACCTTTATTACCTCAGCCCCTCACATTTCAGGCTGTTTCACACTCACCGTCTCCAAGTCTTAAATGAGGAGCACATTCACAGACACTGACATGCTCCTATTCCAAACCCACAGGCCTCTCTGAGGCATTAGCGATAGGCCCAGCTGGAAGTGCTCTGAAGCAGTCACTACCTCTGCACAGACTTTAACCCTTGATGCTAGTCAAATCCTCTTCATTATCCTAACTCATAATTGTATCTGCAGCTCTCCATCTCTCGCAGTCCTCCTCTTTGCTTCGCTCTCCCCATCCCTGTTGTTGTCCGAGCCTCCTGCTTGCTCTCTTCTGCCTTAATTTCTCACTTTCCTCACTTCCCTGGTGCCTCCTTCAGTCTCTCTTCTCATCCGTATTACCCCCTCTCATAATCTCTCTCACCCTGTTTCTCCCCTGCTCTTGCTGCCCTTTTCTCTTGCTCTTTTTCTTTTTTTTCTTTCATCTTCCTAGCACCACTTGTTTTCTCTCCTCCCCTTCCGGCTCTCTCTTTCTCCCTTCTTCTTGGATCCTGATGTATGTATGCGAGAATACATGCGTTTAAGTATGTATATGTGTCTATGTAGTACTTATCTACATATATATGTGGCTATTTGTGTATATACATTTATTTAAGTATTGTAGGCGTTTTTGTAATCAGGGGATGACGTTAGCGCACTTGCTTAAGCATATTCATAGTCTGAAATTAAGGCCTGTGTTAGAGTAAAGCACTCTCTTCTGATACCCGAAAAGGTATGGCCTGCAATTTATAACAAGCATTTACAATGCAATAGGTCTCGCAATTACATTGTTGGGAGCCATTGGCATTGAATATTTTTATTTTTTCCCCCTTTCGTGAAGCATTAATCAAGTAATGGCGTTGTAAATGACAATGTCTTTTACCCCTGTTGACCCCCGCATACAGACATACATAGAAACAACACTACAAACGGGCACACATGCATGAACACGCTGAGAAACACATGCACCCGTGAAACAGACACACTAATACATTGAGATATCAATGGTAGGGATGTAGTATCCTTAGTGCAGCAGGGTGTAAGAAGCCCATTAAGCCTCAATCATTACTACCCAAACAGGGGTGAAGGAGGTATTTATCCCTTGAAGCACACAAAGAAGTATGATTTTATTTTAAGAAAGGCCTCATTAAGTGAGCTACAGTGCCCACTACTTGTTTCCTACCCAGCTCGGCTCTACTTTGGATTTCATCCTTCTAATGTTGATAAAATTAGCTGCAGTGAAATCGATTTGAACTCTAGAGAAAGTCACCATATAGTTCTGCAATGGCGGTTCAACTCCTAGAGCCACACAACCAGCTTTACAAACCATGTTTATGTTATCAGATAAGGAGCTATTTATCATATAATGTTCATTCAGTGCAACCAAGATGGATCGCACACCACTAGCCTCTCCTCCGGGTCGGCCATTCAGTGCCCTGCTGGAGTTACAGAAAGAGGGTGAGGGGGGCAGAAATATATCTACCCACTGCACACACTGGACAGTGACTTACCCTCGGCTGCTTTAAATCCTTTCTCTGATGAAGGTTCAGGGACAATATGGTGTCTGGTGGCGAATTGCTGAACCTAGAAATCTGTACTTGAGCAGCAATTGTGTGACCCTGGGCAAAAGGGCATCTCCATCAGGCTTGCATGTAAATTACATGTAAGGTAAATGCATGCTGCGCTCTGCTATGTGTAAAGTACTATATATTGCCAGTATGCAACCATTCTGTCACCGGTGAACAAACTCCGAGCCTTGATATTACACACCCACTTCTGAAGAAAAGCTTCATTCTTAAGTATATTTAAAAACTTTGTCCATCGGCTGGCTCGAGGTGACACGTACTAATCTGCTGCTGCTTTATATGGGCCGGTACTCACCGGTACTGAGTACCGGCACTTCTAAATGTTCTGCCTTTGAGTACCGTGTAATGATGTGAGCAGTCTAGTAGCTGGGTGTGGGTGGATCTAAGGGGTTGGGGGAAGAGGAAGAGCCAAGACAGGAAAGGGGCAGTTAGAGTGGGGACAGGGACGAGTGAGGAGTAAGATAATAAAGCTCCTTGAAATACAAATTAAGTGTCTGTCTTCATTGCATGCAAGACACTACAGCTGGCGACGAGAGTGGGATGATGTGACCTGCCATCCCTACATGAACAAGGAAAGCGTCCTGTCCCGGGCAGCACGAAAAATGTGGTCGCCGTCGCGACATGTGTGCCTCCAAAGAGATCGCCGCCTAAAGACCCAGGCCAGCGGTAATTGTGCCAGCTCCGCGAGTCGCTGATCGCGTGGAGCCCTACCTGACGAGCGTGATCGAGCGCTGGAAGAAACTACAGCCGAGCGCTACTTCGCGCCAAAGTTGGGAGCTTACCCCAGATGCGTGCAACTCGACACGGCGTCGGAAGTGGCCAGCGAGTGAAGAAGTAGAGTCGGAAGACCACCCCGACCCTATCTGGAGGGTCCAGCAAGTGAAGGTGTGTGGAGCGCTGCCACCATGTTGCTGCCTGCAAGACCGGCGATCCGGTGAGTCCCGGTGACTAAATCGGCGTGAAGGGAATGAATGAAGTTAAAATCTTGCGGGAGACGAGATTTCCCTAGCGGCGGCCATCTTGGAACCAGGCAGCCAACAGGACAATCCCTCTGTGCTACTCGGAAGCGGCCATTTTGAGGTCAGGCAGTATTAGGCCCAAGCAAATGAACATTGGTAAATGCAAAAACAAGCACTGGTAAATGCAAATGCAAAACAAGCACTGGTAAATGCAAAAACAAACACTAGCAAACGCAAAACAAGCACTGGTAAATGCAAAACAAGCAGTGATAAATGCAAGACAACCACTGGTAAATGCAAAACAAGCACTGGTAAATGCAAAACAAGCGTTGGTAAATACAAAACAAAGAATTGGTAAATGCAAAACAAGCTTTGGCGAAGACAAGAAGCCAGCAAACAAACCTTGGTAAAGACAAAACAAGCATTGGCAAAAGCAAGAAGCAAGCAAACAAGCAGTGGCAAAGATCAAACAAACATTGGCAAAGACAAGAGGCAAGCAAACAAACTGTGATACGTGCAGAACAAGCCTTGGCATATACAAGCAAACAAGCATTGATACCTGCAAAACAAGCATTGGTGAATGCAAAGTAGTGACGAAGACAGGAAGCATGCAAGCGAGCATTGGTACATGCCAAACAAGCATTGACAAAAGCAAGAAATAAGCAAACTAGCACTAGTCAGTGAAAACAAACTGTGATACGTGCAGAACAAGCCTTGGCATATACAAGCAAACAAGCATTGATACCTGCAAAACAAGCATTGGTGAATGCAAAGTAGTGACGAAGACAGGAAGCATGCAAGCGAGCATTGGTACATGCCAAACAAGCATTGACAAAAGCAAGAAATAAGCAAACTAGCACTAGTCAGTGAAAAGGTGTCGGAGACACAGTTGTCCAGAAATGTCGAATCCACCACAACAGAATGGAGATGGCGCAGCAGGCGTGCCAACTGCGACTGGAGTTTCGCATTTGCGTCCCCCGGAACCACTGACTCTGGTTGCTGGAGGAAGCATGGGACCCAGATGGCAAGAGTGGTTTGAAGATTTTGAGGACTATATTGAAGGATCGAAAGTCACAGGAGACAGAGACAAGTTAATTGCACTGCGCAATTTGGTGGGAAAGGAAATATGCAAAGTGATCAAAGATTTGCCAACAGACGATACAGGAACCTATGACAAAGTGCGAGACGCGTTAAACAAGAAGTTCTTACACAAAAGAAATGTGGATTATGAGCGATACATATTCCACCAGGCCCGTCAAGAAAAGGAAGAGATGATGAGCACCTTCATATCTAGGCTACGCCAACTGTCTCGGTATTGCAGCTTCGACGCATTTTCAACAGAGGATGCCATCCGATTGAGAGTCATTGACGGGCTGTCACTCAGAAACACTTCGAAGGCGGCTGCTAAGGAAAAGCCACAATCTCGATGAGATTGAGGAGATGACCAAGCGGAAGAGCATGCCAAAAGGATGGAGACAGGGCGTAGTGAAAGAAGAGATGAAGCATATAGGGTGCAAGCTCACAGCACTCGCAGAAGATCAAAGGAACGACAGAGAAAGTCCCTACCAGTGTCCCGTCATCAATTCACAAGACGCCGACGTTACGAGTCATGCCGGAGAGAAAAGAAACCAGATCGCTCCAGAAATTGCTATTGATATGCGTACGACTTCCCGCATATAGATGCGTGCCCCGCGATGGGTCAACAATGCCGAAAGTGTGGACGGAAGAATCAATTTGAAGTTATGTGTGGAGTGTACAGCAAAGAAAGAATGATGGAAGCCACACAATCGTCTTGCCCGGACACAAGGCGACACCATGCGCAAGCAGTACAGGATCGAGCCAAGTCGTCTTCTGGTTCATCTCACTCTAGCAGGGAGTCTCACAGATCCCAATGGATGAGAAGGTCACTGAGAAGGTCGCCATCGAGAGAATCGAGATCAGCATCTCTGGAATCAAAATACACAGACGAGTATGTCTGCATGGTAGCGGACCCGGACCAACTAGAGAAGTATCCCCCAATGGACATAAGTGTGGGAACGCATGCAACTAAATTTGTGTTGGACAGCGGGGCGTCACTAAATTACATCCCCGTAACCGATTATAACAAAATGAAGCCGTCACCCCCCTTGAGTCCAGCACATGTCAGAGTGTTCACCTGGATGTCTAAAAAACCTCTTCCATGTCTGGGCAAATTTGCAACGACACTCTGACACAAATCCATCTCTGTGCCGGCATACATTCACGTCATTGAGGGTCCGGAAGATGATTGCCTCCTCAGTCTGCCTACTGCGGAGCACCTACGGTTGGTTGAGATCCTATACCGAGTTAGTGATGATCCGGAAATTATTCACAAGTTCCCCAAGTTGCTCACAGGGCTTGGGAAAATGAACAAATGTTTGGTTCGACTACACATCAATGAGAAAGTGCGTCTGGTAGCACAGCACTCCAGGCGAGTGCCTTTCCATCTTCAGCAAGCGGTGGAGGATGAAATTCAGGAGCTGTTAAAAGCAGACATCATTGAAAGAACTGATGGCCCCACACCCTGGGTATCACCTGTCGTTATTGTGCCAAAGAAGGGCACCCCTGAGAAGGTGCGCTTATTCGTGGACATGAGGCTCCCCAACACCGCCATAGAGAGAGAGCGCCACCCAGGACCCCATTTGAGTGACATGATATCTGCACTGAATGGAGCAAGAATTTTCTCCAAACTCGACTTAAACAAGGGGTACCACCAGCTAGAATTAAATGAAAAGTCGCGATACATAACAACGTTCGCCACCCATCTGGGTTTGTTTCGATACAAACGACTGAGTTTTTGTGTCTCCTCTGCGGAGGAAATATTTCAAGAAATCATTCGTCAGACCATCAAACACATACCCAATAGGCTGAACTAAAGTGATGACATCTTGGTGTATGGGTCAAACACCCAGGAACATGACAAAGCACTAGATCGAGTATGCCATGCTCTCCTGGAAGCCAATCTTACCCTCAACAAAGACAAGTGTGAGTTCCATCAATCCACACTCAAGTTCTTTGGACATGTATTCTCGGGAGCTGGGATGAAGCCTGACCCAGAGAAAGTGACAGCGCTCAATGACACCAAGAGCCCCCAGGATGTGAGTGACATCCGATCCTTTCTAGGCATGGCCAGCTATTGTGCCAGATACATAAAAGACTACGCTACCATCAGTCACCCACTACGAGCTCTCACCAAGCAAGGACAACCGTTTGTTTGGACCCCACAGTGTGAGCGGGCCTTTCACGAGATTAAACAAGCTGTAGAATCAAGGGACAATTTGGCTTATTTTAACCCCAAGAGGAAGACGGAGATAACGGTAGACGCCAGTCTGGTGGGACTGGGTGCAATACTGGCTCAGTATGACAATGAAACTGATCAACGACACATTGTGGCCTATGCCAGCCGCAGTCTATCAGACACTGAGAAGGCCTATTCCCAACCCGAAAAAGAAAGCCTTGCGGTTGTTTGGGCCTGCAAACATTTTCATGTGTTTATCTATGGCAAACATTTCACTATGGTGACTGATCATCAGGCACTCGTTACCATTTTTGGAAACCCCAGAGCCAAGATGACACCGCGAATCGAACGGTGGGGTTTGCGCCTGCAGGAATACACCTACACAATAATACACAAACCAGGGAAGTCAGCGAATCCTGCGGATTACATGTCCTGACACCCTCAAGCATCCCAGGTCTCACCTCCCTCAATCACGGAGGAGTATATACACTTTGTAGTGGGTATAGCCCGACCACCGGCGGTTCCTCTAGAGGCGATACAGGAAGCCACTGCACAGGACAACATCCTTCAGAAGGTGGTGCGTCGGCTGCGAACACACCACTGGAGACATGACAGTGAAGACGAAAAGAATGACCCTCAGGTTCGTCAGGAGACGCAAGCATTCAAGCACATCAGCGAAGAGTTATCTGCCACCTCAGAGGGGCTCCTACTGAGAGATCATCGGATTGTCATCCCAAGGTAGTTATGAAAAGGCGTTATCAACTTAGCCCATGAGGGCCACCGTGGAGTGGTCGCGATGAAACAAGCTCTCCCAGAAAGGGTGTGGTTTCCACTGCTGGATCAAATGGTGGAGCTCACCTTAAAGGACTGTCCTCAGTGTCAATTGGTCAGCCACGGAGATCCGCCTGCTCCTCTCCAAATGACCAAGCTGCCCAGTGGGGTATGGCAAGAGCTTGCCATGGACTTTTATGGACCCCCTCCAGCCAGGTAAATATGTCCTGGCAATAATGGACGAATACTCGAGGTTTCCAACAGCACAGTTCGTATCTTCCATCAATGCCTCCAGCACGATTGCTGTGCTAGACGAAGTATTCGCTGCTTGGGGCGTCCCCAAGGAACTCAAGACGGACAATGGTCCTCCCTTCAATGGACATGACTTCAGTGAATTCGCGAAACACCTCAACTTCAGGCTTCGCAAAATCATGCCCCTGTGGCCACAGGCCAATAGCACCATTGAAAGATTCATGGCGACTTTGAAAAAGACCTTTCAAAAAGCTACCTTGGACAAAAAGGACTTACCGGTGGCTCTCAATGAGGTTTTGAGAGCGTATCGGACTACCCCACATGCCACCACAGGAAAGTGTCCTGCCACACTCATGTTGGGGCGACCCATCCGAACACGGATCCTGACATGGGAAGGAGCGCTGCGACCCGTGTCTCCAGCACGTGCCCATCAAGAGCTGCTCCTGGCTGATCAAGCTGGTAAGAGTAAAATGAAAGTATATGCAGACGCTCGGAGGAGAGCCAAATCTCCATCTCTTCATGAAGGAGACTGTGTGGTTAAACAAGATCAACTAAAGAAAACGGACTGTAAGTTCAAAGATGAACCCTCAGTAGTCACTCAGCAGAAAGGTACGATGATTACTACAGAGTCAGAGAAAAGACGGATCACACGAAACCTTTCACAAAAAGTGTACACCTGCCATGAGAGAGGTTCTTGACAGAACACCAGACCAACGAGAATCAGAAGAACCTGGTCAGGTGGTTGCAATACAGAGACCTGAAAGTCAGACTGAAGTTGTGTCTGGAGATCCTGGCGTGAATCTCCGTCCTAGAAGGACCATTCAAAAGCCCAAGAGGCTGATTGAAGAACTTTAATCAAGTCAGTTATTTCTTTTGTTAACAAAGGGGGAGATGTAATGATGTGAGCAGTCTAGTAGCTGGGTGTGGGTGGATCTAAGGGGTTGGGGGAAGAGGAGGAGCCAAGACAGGAAAGGGGCAGTTAGAGTAGGGACAGGGACGAGTGAGGAGTAAGATAATAAAGCTCCTTGAAATACAAATTAAGTGTCTGTCTTCATTGCATGCAAGACACTACATACCAGAACTTTTTCTTGTCTCAAAGAGAGTACCGGTACTCATGGGGCAACGAGCCAACAACGTGCAATTTGGCTTGAAAAGAAAGAAGCGTGACACAGCTCAGGAGTCGGTCCGTTTTCGTGAAGCACTCGAGTGCTAATATTTTACAATTTGCTAATTGAACAACGCCCATATGTATTCAATCAGAGCAGGCAGGGCGTGGAGACAATTGCACTGTAGGTGTGCGAGAATGCCTGCTAAGAGGCACATCTCCTGACTCAAAACTAAGAGTAGGCTTCCTGCTGGCATAGCAGAGTAGGGCAGCACTTGATTAGAGCCAGATCGAGGAGAAGGTGGTGGTGATGACGCTGTAGCACAGCTATGGGGGTGGGAGATGGCGGGAGGGGGAAGGGTCGGGGAATCAAGCTGTTGTAATGTGGACATCACAATATGCGATCCGAAAACACATGAACTAAATACCCTGTCTGCGTGCGCAAGTGCTTCTATGTCCCTGTGTATGTTCTTCTTGTATGCGTGTTGTCTGCAGTGTGCATATGAGCAGCCCCATTACACCTCAAACAAATTAAATGTGTGCCTCTGGCCCCATCCCTTAGCACTGCCCGTAGCCCCGCTCATGTAACCCCGTCCCCCCCATAACCCCGCCCCCTAATCCACATCCCAGGTGAGTACCTGCACTTATTTTTTTCCATTTAATGCACTGCTGCTGCTGCATTAAGTTGCTGAGCTATCGTTAATGCGTGCAATGGGGTGCATTCCCCTGCAGGGCATGCGCGGTGTTTGGGGGTGTTAATACCCACACGCGGATGGTTGCATTAAATAGTAGAGGGGTGCCTCCTCCTGTTAAGACACAGTATCTTCTGGTGCGTCTGGTGAGGCCCGTGTTGTCTTCTGCTTAGCAGGCAGCGCTTCCCAAATGGGTGGGATGAGGCCTGCCCTGCACCTGAGACCCCGGAACAAAGAGGGCTTTGTTTGGATGCTCCTCATCTCTGCGGGAGGGAGGTTGGGTTGGTGTTTGCAGGGAGACAGCTTCCAAAAAGCCGCCTGCACAAGAATGGTGACATGTCTTGTGTGCAGGGTGCACAATGGGAGGTGGCGAGGGGGGTCTGGCATGGTGCCCGGGCCTGCATCAGCACGTTGTCTGAAACCTTGACCAAGCAGGTTTACTTCAGGCTGCAGTTGGCATGGGCTCTGGCGGGGTTGGTCCTGGGGCTGTTTGGGGAGGGTGATTATTATAGAAATACCGCCAGAGACAGACACGCGAGGGACCTAGGTGAGACCACATATTGGAAGTAAAACCTGACATAGTGCCTAAAGTCTGAATAGTGACAAGGCGCTCTATCGTTTCCTCAGCCAGTGAGTGGGATCACGTTCAGAGTGGGCTCTTTGGACTGCTATCTGCCTGCTGGGGCACCTGATTTCCAGGCCGGACTTTCATTTTCCGAACTATTTCAACCTTGTCCAGTTGAAAGCTAATCAAGACTACCACTCCCAGAATGCATTAGGTTGTTGGCTGAAAGACATGACTGGAGCCAGGCTCTCCATACTGGAAGGAACTATATAATTGTTTTATTTTCATATTTGCAGGCTAAAATTAAAGTTTCTGGCCAGTACTGGCCCCCAGACACCTAAAGGCTATTTTTGGGCACTGCCACTGGGTGGCGCTCTAGTACAACTGCCTTGCCTTGGAAACTACAGACCTAATTTGGTGAGCGTTTAAAAGCCTCTACTTCACTACTCACCACAGTCTAATCTTCAAGGTCACTGGCGGGTTCAATTACTTGTTATAGTTTCCTGTAGCGCTAGCCGTGGGGGCGCTACAAACCTCACAAACGCTGAAGCAAGATGTGGACTGTTGGCTAAGGCTGTGGCTCTCTGCTTCCCTTCGTTAGCCACACTATGTGATCCTGAGAATAAAAGTTAATCTCACGTTGTTTCAGGAAACCATATCTGCAGCAGTGGGAGTGCTTGAACACGGGCTTAGACCCGGTTGGTTGCGCTCTTGGAGTAACTGAAAGTTCACTTAAGTAGACAGTGCCCTACACCACCAAGTACAGAAGATGCCACTTCACCTGAATAAGGCATTTTTGTGCAGAAATACACTTTACATTTTCACCCTTTTATGGTTGCTTTGAATATGCTGCTTGAAATGCACGGACTTCCAAATCCTTTCTAGAGAGCTCCAGGGGATGCGAAGGAGCAAACATCGAGCATGACACAGAAAGTAAAGAAAAAAGGAGGAGAGGGAGAATCCGTAGCATAATCGAAGAGAAGAAAAAGAGAAGAGACTGGAGCAGACCAAATATTGAAAGAGGAGGAGATAAAAGTAAAATAAACGCACAGAAACAAAAGGTATACAATTTAGAGAAAGCACGGAGTGCTGATAAAAGAGGACAAGGAATGGTCCGCCAGTTATCTAGATGAATGTTACGTGTGCTCCGAGGGGTAGGGGGGACGCTGAAGCGAGGAAACCTCAGTGTGCAGGGTAGTGCTTGTAGACTTTCTTATCTTTAACGGGCCATCTGTTTCTAATTAGCATGACCACGCTAAGGCCATGCTAATTAGAAACAGATGCCCCCCCACCCCCTAAAGATAAGAAAGTGCTTCAGGAGAGCCATGAAGTAGACGTGCCAGTCCGGATGGGCCGGAAGAAAGGCAGAAAGGGCAGTGGCTAAAAAGCATAATTTTCAATGGGAAGCCAGCGTTTAGCATAAACGCTGACGTGACCCAATGAAAATGATGGGCGGGGCTTCAAGTCCCCTTCTCAAATCTCCTCTCTCACTTTAGGTCTCGACGAGCGATCAGTGCATGCGCTGCAACGCTAGGTGGGACCTAAAAACTGAAGACTGATTTATCTTCAATTAACTACTGTAAATCAGGATCTTCCTCAATCTCGTACTCACCTTCTCTTATTTCTATGCTTAGTCCTCTTTTCGGGTCTCAGTTGGCTAACTTAAAAGTCACAGGGTGGGTTCTATGAACGTCAATTCACCAAAATGCCAGTGGTAGCGAAAGTGACATCACATGCCCTTTGACATTCAATTTCACTCACAAACACATGGTTACACATATACATTCACACTTGCACACTCTCTCACGTAAACACACAAGCATGCACACAACATACATTTAAAAGCATTTGTTTTTACTTACATCAGCTGCCTACGGAAGGACCTTTCATCTAATAGTACTCCATCTTAATAGTACACTAATAGTGAACAATGAAACATTATCCACTATTAGTGTAATAATAGTTTTTTGAGGAAACAAAGAGAGTTAAGCCACAACCGACGTGCATAAGTATAAGCTGCCACTGTGTTCCTGGCACTGTTTTTGTCACCTCTCAGGATAGGTGTCACAAAGGCAGTGCCGAGGTTGCAGGGGGTAAGCCAGGGGTCACAGCTGCGACCCCTAAGTGATGTCCAAAGTGGAAGCCCAGCTGACCCATTCAGTACTGCCAAAATGCTCTATGAGGGAGAATAGTTATTGAGATATTATTACTAAATCCCAGGCATTCCCATCTCTTGCACATTCTATAGAAGTATGGGCTGTCGGAAGGGTCAGGTCACTTTTTTGTGAGAGGGAACCCAAGCACATCATCAAATTCAACAAAGATGTGTTTTAACAAAATGAGGGCAACAACCATCAAAGTGATTTCCCCACACTTTGCTGGAACTAATACTTAAATTCATATTTGAACTACATAATTTTACAGCAAAACCATTTTTGGCAGGAAAACTTCTGCAGAAGTAGTAAAGGGGTAACAATTTCAAACATTTATTCAGGGAAATGATTGTAAATTTTCACCATTCCACTGGGGGTATGAAACCTTTTACCTCTGGTTCTTATAGTCTACGTTCAATAATCTAGTATTCCTTCAGAGGCTGTTGATAGAAGGAATTATTTTAACATCAAGAAATGATTCACCATGAGTGTGTTCTGTACAGGTGTTTTTTTCTCCCTACTAAAAGTATATCAAAGAGCATCAGCATTTAGATTACCACTAAATAATTTAGTATGTGCACAGGGTGCATACAACTAAACTGTATTTTACTGAAAAATCTTGAAGATGTATGTGCTACAAAAGTGGTATTTGTATTACATTTTGGCCCTGATGAAATCGCAAGGATATTCCACAGCGATGAAACGTGTTGGCATATGGCTAAAGAAAAAAAGAACCCACAGAAGAACAAGAATATCAACTTTATTTTTTGTTTTAAAAAATGTATCTGAACCAGATAAATGAATTTGCCCATGATCATTCAGTGTTGGAAGTGACTGAGCCAACATCAGAATTAAGTCGTCAAGCCTGGTAATTCAGGCAGTAGGAAGTGCTTTGATAAAAGCAAAGTTTTAGCACCCACTGTGGGTGTCTCACTTTGTATTGAGCGCTCCTACATTGCAACCTGCTGCAAAAATAATTTTATGACTATATTCAGGACTGTGAATCACCATTAAGGTCCCATTTTGTTGTGGCTGCTATGCAGGACAATATCTCTACTGTCCAAATTAAGGTGTTTTAGTCCAAATATGTAGTTATGGAATTGTTAAAATAATGCATTACAGTGGGTCTGTCCCATCAGCAGTACATGGTCTACTGTGAAAACACTTGCATGCTTCTACTACAGCCCCACAAGCTCATACTCTAATACATCTGGTCTTTTAAAGGAACCCCATCTAGTCCATCTTCACCCAGACAAGGCATGTACCCCGGATAGGCATATGAAAACAAGGCTGAGGGAGGACAGCAGGCTTCTCAGGTACTGCCCAAGCAGCAACAGTGATAGGCACTCCATATGCAGGCCTACCCTGGACAGATGGAGTGTTTGGGAAATGTATAATGGTAATCCTAATGTACTCCCATTTATAATGCTTAAATCCAGGGGGAGACCGCCAATGTACCGACAATAAAGCCAAAGACAGAGGTTTGGTAGGATAGTGGTTGATACAAAAGTATTGTCTTGATATCTTGTTCTCTTTCTTTCAAGTGCACCAAATGTGTTATGTGTAAACCCAGCCGACCTGTAAAGCAGGATTTAACACTCCAGCAGAATTTAACACTGCAACATCAAAAAGGATGTCACAGCCCCCACCCCTTTGCTGAGCTTAAATGGGGAATTCCTACTTATTGAGGTTGACCTGTTAACCTCAGTGGCCTTTTGTGCGGCTCTGGGAAGAAACGCACACCTCACTCACACCTTCTTTAGGCCAAGTACAGGCTGGTGGTAGCTAGGGAATTAATGCAAATTGGCCTCAAGGAAAGTGAGACAGGGAAAAGGTAACTTTCTAAAAGCTACTTTCCTTAATATTTTTTAAAAATCAGAAATCATTGTTGAATTGGATTTTTTAATAACTATTAAAAACAGTTGTTTATTTTTTTTTCTAGCAGCCCCATTCCCAATATACAGTATTAGGATTTTAATATGTACTCTGGTTCTTTACATTGGATACCTAGGCCTGCCAATGAAAAATAGCACTTGGGAGCTAGTCACTGTAAGGACATGTTACCATTATATTTCTACATGTCCTACTTTTAAATACCAAACACTCTGCCGTATGGGCTACAAAGTCTCCCTATGGATGGCTTATTGATATTCACAAAGGAGGTTTTGACCTGTCAAAAAGGTTTATTTTGACAGGTTGAATTGCATTTTTACACAGCTATAGTCAGGATGCAATGGGAGGCCTGAAGTTATGTTTGCAATGCAGCTTTAGTGGAAGGCACAATAGGTGCTGCATAAGCATGGGCAAATTTTGCGAATCTCGCGTTCGCGAATTTTGTGGATTTGCGAACTCGCAATCTGCAAAATCCGCGAATTCTCTCGAATTTGCGGATTTTTTTTTGTGTGTTCGCGCGGGTTTCTGCCAGTTCGCGAGGGTTTTGTACAATTTCGCAAACGCAAACTTACCTGTCGGGTCGCAAGTTTTGCGAACTTGTTGTTTCTACGTGTCCAGCCTGTTTGGGACACTCTTCTTCATCACTGCCACTCTCTGTCACCACTGCCACTCTCTGACTACTCATGCCACCCTCTGGCCCACCCATGCCACCCTCTGTTTCATCACAGCACCCTCTGGTTGTCCAGTGTACATTATTGTGGCAAAGCAAAGCACACCTTCCCTGCCTCAAGTGACCTGAATTAATTTGGGGCTGATTAATGTGTCACAGAATATTTTTTTAGCTGGCACCTGCTTCCTTAGTGCTTCCTGATTAGTGATCTTTTGCACTTGCTAAGTGCTTTCATTGTTGCAAAATTAGTTACAACACCTGCCCTGCCCCAACTGACAATAATGAATTAGGGGCTGATTAATGTGTCACTGGATTTGAACTTCCAGCCTGGCTCCTGCTTGTCTGCCTTAGCTGTAATTCAGGACCTTTGTGTAACTATTCTGAGGGTCAGAGCAGGGTCACATAATAGTTGCAAGTAGGCAACTGAACTCTGGAGGGGCCCCTCAGGAAGCACTACAGGAAATGGCTACTAATGATGAGCTTGAACTTTTGAACCTGGCAAGTAGTTTCAGTTTTGCTAAGATCGTATTTCTGCAATTTAGCGCTTATTCGCGGGGCGCGAAGTTGAACTGGGAAGCCGCGAACTCACGCGAACAGTGCGAGCAAGCCATAAAATCCGCTGCTCGCGGATTTGCGGATTTTGCGGGAAATTCGCGAATCTCGCGGATTGCGAATTTACCGAAAATCCGCAAAATCCGCGAGCGTAACGGATTTTCCGCCCATGCTTAGTGCTGCAGTCCACCAGTGGCATTTAACTTGCAGTACCTAGGTACACCCTGTACCATATACTAGGGACTGCTGGTTAGTAGGGGTAAAGTACAGAGTTCACCTGCCAGTAAAGGGTCCAGAAACAAGGGAAGAAAATCTTGGGTGACAACACAGAAAAGGCAGATTTCCTACACAGGCTGCCGCGTAGTGCTAGGCTACATGAATGAATCCCTCGATGGGGTTCCCTGCTCAGGCAATAGAACGTGAACTATGCACCAGCTCTGCAGTGGCCCTTGTCTCTTCTATGCCCCATTAAACCTACTTGCACCCCTTTGTCAGTGACTAACCTTTTCCATAGGGAACTCTTCTCTGAGCAGTTCTTTCTGCATTTTTCTGCTCTTCTGTCACTTCTCTTTCTGCATATTTCTGGAACACTCTTTCTGCATTTTTCTGCTGTTCTGTCACTTTCTTTTGCTTCTGCACTTTTCCACTTTTTCCTCTTTTCACTTTTGCGCCTTTTCCATGCTGTCTCCACTGCTTCTTGTTCCCTGCAGCCCCAGCCCCCTCCAGCGCCGCTTTCCCCACCTCCTAGCTGTCCAGCCCTCTTCCCCTCACGCTACTTAATGGTGGTCACTGGGGTGCCATAGGCAAGCCCGTCTGTGCCTGTCCGAGCCTGGACCTTGCCCAGCACCATGGACCCTGGTCTGCGAACCATTCACCGCTACAACACCAGTACCCTCCATGCCCTCAACACTGGACGCCACACCCCCTGCCGCTGAGCGTCGCCATATGACACCCAGGTTCCTTTTTCCTGCCAAAACTGCAGCTGCACCTTCTCCTGCCACCGCACACCAGCCACACCCAATGCTCAACTGACAAAGATTGGACCTGACCGCTTCAGCAGTATCTTGCTCAGCACACTCTCCCTCCACAAACACTCCGTGGAGATCTGGGACCTACTCTACTCCGTCCACCCCGTCATTGCCTTCCTCACAGAAACCTGGATGAACTCCATCTCCACCCTGGACATCGCCACCACCATGACGGACGCGTACAAGATCATTCATAAGGACTGCATCAACAAACCGGGTGGAGACGACCACTCAACCAACATGGAGTACCTGCACTTCCAGGTCAAGACCAACCCGTACACCACCCTTTGCAGCACCCTCATCTACAGACACCACGGACCTCGTCCACCCTTCAGCGACTCCATCATCAACATCATCGCACCCCACACTCTTGCCTCATCAGACTACTTCCTCCTTGGTGACCTCAACTTTCACCTGGACAACCCCAACAACAAGAACACCTCGTCCCTGCTGGAGAACCTTACCACCATCAGACTCAAATAACTGTTCACCTCCCCAACCCACTGAGAAGGACACACACTAGCCCATATTCTTTGCCAGTGGCAACATCACCTTCAGCCACAACTCTGAGCACTTTTGGACCAACCACCGCTGCACCCACTTCTCCTTCACCAAACCCACTGTACATCACCACGCCCACTGCTACCCTTGCAGAAGTTGGAACAAGATCACAGAAGAAAAACTCACCACTTCCCTCAGCAGAATCCCATCACCGACATCCGCAGACGCTAATACCTCAGTATGCAACTTCCACCGATAGTACTCTAAAAGCACCAACACACTGACTCCCCTCATGAACAGCTCAGGCAAGCAACACTCCAAGACAGCAAACTGTTTCTTCTTTGCCCTTCATGAATCCAGACCAACCTGTCTGTGGCTTAAGAAGAGATGGAGGAGCAGCAAGACCCTGGAAGACCAATCAGCCTTCATAACTGCTGTCATCACTGTGAGAAGATGGCCTGGTATATGATGTTCACTATTCTAGTGAGCACCTTGCACCAGTCCAAACGACCCCTATGGTGATTGGTTGTAAGCCAACCTTATAGAGTAGCTACCCTAATGGTAGCATGGACAAAAGCAGTCTTAGGCTAAACTCAAGAGGGCATGTGAAGCCAGCTGTATTACCATATGCAATCCTTTTAATACCAAATGAAAGGACACCACACAAGTTATATATTATAAAATACCGAGGGCGTTTCATTAATCCTGTGGCGGAAGCCGGTAGTTAGTCTGGTGCTGTTTTAAAATTGCTGTTCGTTTTTTAATAATTCACTTTGTGATTTTCTTAATAAAATATTGCACTGTTTCCCCTGTCACTTGCCTTAGCAGGCGCCCACTGCTATTTGCCCCATGTTTTTTGACAACTTAGTGCCCCTTCTCAGCCGATTAGGTGCTGAGTGATCTCGGGGCTTGGAGCTGGCCGGCAATTCTCAGCGGCCATATTGGGGTGGAGGCAGGTTGGCGCTCTAGGCTCGGGGAAAGAACTGAGGCATACGCGCTAAGCGCATAAATTAGAGTGTCCTTCTCCGCGCAGCGGACGCGATCAGCGGGCGCACTTTCCCGCGCCAAAGGAGCGCCTAAGGAAAGCCCGTCTGTGCCCGTCCGTGACAGGACGGGACCAGGGGCTGGGAATGATGGAAACCATTGTAACCAGTGAGGCAGGTAATCTACAATATAGCGGGGAACAGCTTCGGAGACTGAGGGGTGATGGTCCTGTATTTTGCCCTCTCGTAATGCTATCTGAGGAGGTAATGGCGCCCTGTCCCTATTGTAAATCCCCGTTGGATCCCCAAGAAGCTGGTTCTCTGATAATCGCAATACCCACAACTTATTTATTAATGCTTCTTAATTATCGGTCTCTCCTGAAACATGCGCACGAAATCCGCATGTTATTGGAGGAGCGAGACCCCAACGTCCTGTTTCTCACGGAAACTTAGCTAACTGAAGCCTCAGACCCTGATTTAGTTTGTGCCATCCCCCCTTGCTATGCGATTAGCTGTACTGACCGGCAATCTGGTCGGGGAGGAGGGGTCGCTATTATCTATAGGAACTCTTTTGGGTGTCGTACTGTTGAGAGCCCACTCTCTGAGTGTGAGAGCTTGGCGTATTCCATCTCCTTTTCTCCTACTTGCACCCTTTCAGGGATCTTGCTGTATAGGCCGCCTGAAGCACATAAAAGTTTTTGCAATGATCTTCATGATAAAATTACCCATACTATCAGTAGCTCCTTCAATTTCTTGATTCTGGGCGATTTTAATATTCACCTGGATAAACTTGAGGTTTCCTCTTCGCAAGATCTTGTGGAAGGATTGGGGTTGCTTCAACTTAAACAAATTGTGGCTGGACCCACCCATGCAGCAGGTCACCTGATTGATAATTTCTTTACTAATCTGGAGGACATCAGTTGGGTGGAGTCACTTTTTGTTCCCTAGTTCGATCATGCGCTGCTCGCATTCACGTGGACACGGGCCGATCCTAATCATCCGGTAAAAATTTCCAAGAGGATGAACCGGATCTGGGTGAGACTTCCCTTGGATGACTTGTTCCTGAACGGTCGCTCCCTCCCTCCCCCGCTGGTCTCACGCACTGTGGACGCTGCTGATTTCACTTGGTATCGTTACCTGGGATTCTGAAATTGACTTGCTTGTCTTCCTAGAGCCTCTGTGCTTGAATAGCGCTGTGCGAGGGGCTTTGTAATTGACTCGCTTGTTCACCAAGAGCCACTGTAATTGACTAGCGCTGTGCGAAAGCCTCTGTAATTTACACGCTTGTCTTCCTAGAGCCTCTGTGCTTGAATAGCGCTGTGCGAGGGGCTTTGTAATTGACTCGCTTGTTCACCAAGAGCCACTGTAATTGACTAGCGCTGTGCTCGTTCAGCTAATATACCGACCAAGAATTGACTTTGGCGCCACTCTCTCAGCATTTGCTCTCTGTGCCTGCTGGCGCTTTAACAGGACAGTAGGAGCGCTGGTCCATTTGCTGCCCCTGCCTCACCTTCCCTTTGACCCTCCATTTTGTCTGTAGCAGTTCCCTGGCCCGCCCCTCCTCCCCGCTACCGCCTCCCAGCTGCTGCCCCTCCCACGCTCCGCCCCCTCCACTCTCCATTAAATGCCTGATGTCCCAACGTGCAGCGTCCACGTGCTACGTCCACGCCGAAGGTGCGCCAAAGGTAAGCCCGTCTATGCCCGTCCGCGCCTGGACCGTGCCCAGCGCCCGACCCCCTGGTTCCCGTAATACCCAGCCCACTCGCATCACTTACGATGCCGCCTCCCTCTTAGCCCTTAACTCCGGCCGCTCCCTCAACTGCGTCCAAGCCGCTCCTGGACACACCCATGGTCCCTTCTCATGCAATTCCTGCAAGTTCGACGGCACCAATACCAACTCCTCATCCACCAATGCGACACAGAGACCCGACACCAACCACCTAAAATGCATCCTGCTCAACACCCGCTCAATCCACAGACATGCCATCGACCTTTGGAATCTACTAAACACCATCTCACCAGACGTCGCCTTCCTAACAGAAACATGGATGAACGCCTCATCAGCCCCAGACATCACCATTGCCATCCCAGAAGGATACAAGATCATCCGCAAGGACCGCGTCAAGCATACAGGAGGAGGCATCGCCATCGTCCACAAGAATTCCATTCACATCTCAACCAGCTCAGATGACAACCTTACCAGCGCCGAGTGCCTTCACTTCCAGATCCACACCGACCCCAAGACCACACTCAGAGGCACCCTCCTCTACCGGCCCCCGGGCCCCCGGGCCCCCGGGCACAATTCAATGACGATATCGCTGACTTCATCACCCCACACGCCCTCCCCTCCGAGGACTACATCCTATTGGGAGACCTCAATTTTCACCTGGAAAAGAGCAATGACAAAAGCGCCACCACCCTTCTGGACAACCTCGCAAACCTCGGACTTAAACAACTTGTCACTTCCCCCACTCACATTGCAGGTCACACACTCGACCCTATCTTCACCTCCAGCAAATACGTCTCTTTCAGCCACACCACAGCTCTCCATTGGACGGACCACAGCTGCGTTCACTTTTTCTACAATAAGCCCACAATCCACTACCACCCTCAACCCACCCTGCGTAGAAATTGGAACAAACTCACCATTGACCAGATCTCTTCATCGCTCCTCCAAATCCCTCCTGTCCACTCCTCAAACCCCGACCAAGCAGCCATTAACTTCACCCAATGGCTATCCAAAAGCGCCGACACCCTAGCACCGTTGAAAAACCATCAAAACAAACTAAGCAGCAAGAAGGCCTCCTGGTTCAACGATGATCTTAGGAAATCCAAGAAACTCTGCCGCTCCCTCGAGAAAGCATGGAAAAAAGACCCAAACTCCAACACCAGAGTCGCCTTCAAAAACGCCACCCGCATACACCACCAACTAATCCGGTCCGCCAAGAAAGCCGCCTTCAAAGACCGACTAGATAACAACGCCCACAATAGCAAGGAGTTATTCAACATCGTCAAAGAATTTACCAACCCATCAGCAAACTCCAACGACATCACCCCCTCTCAAGCCCTCTGCGACTCCCTAGCCTCGTTCTTCCACAACAAAATTGCAGACATCCACAACAGCTTCGACAACCGACCCGAAGACCTACCCACCCAACCATCTGCAGGTCCTTCTCCCCCCTTGAACATCCTTAACAACTGGAACCCAATCTCCACTGAGGACACCATCCGCCTGATGAACTCCATCCACTCAGGATCCCCAACTGACCCATGCCCTCACCACATCTTCAACAAAGCAGACTCCATCATAGCACCACGCCTCCGAGACGTCATCAACTGCTCCCTCAACTCCGCCACCTTCCCGGAAAGCTGGAAACACGCAGAACTCAGCGCCCTTCTGAAAAAACCCACAGCTGACCCCACCGAACTCAAAAACTACCGCCCCATCTCGCTCCTTCCTTTCCCGGCCAAAGTCATCGAGAAAGCTGTCAACAACCAGCTTGCCGCCTTTCTCGAAAGCAACAAATCCCTCGACCCCTCACAGTCCGGATTCAGAGCCAAACACAGTACTGAGACCGCACTCATCGCAGCAACAGACGACATTCGAACCCTACTGGACAATGGAGAAACAGTCGCCCTCATCCTCCTTGACCTCTCCGCAGCCTTCGACACAGTCTGCCATAACACCCTATTACATCGCCTCAGTAACATCGGAATCCAAGGAAAAGCACTGGAATGGGTCACCTCGTTCCTCACCGGAAGAACTCAGAGAGTCCGGCTCCCTCCATTCAAATCAGAGGCTTCTGAAGTCATCTGCGGCGTGCCGCAAGGATCGTCACTCAGCCCCACCCTCTTCAACGTATACATGAGCCCCCTCGCAGCCATCGTTCGCCAACACAATCTCAACATCATCTCCTACGCTGACGACACCCAACTGATCCTCTCACTCACCAAGAACCCCAACACCGCCAAAAACAACTTACACGAAGGAATGAAAGAAGTAGCCGAGTGGATGAAGCACAGCCGTCTGAAACTGAATTCAGACAAAACAGAAGTCCTTATCTTAGGTACCTCGACCTCGGCCTGGGACGACTCTTGGTGGCCAGAGGCCCTTGGAAAAGCACCCATCCCGACGGACCACGCACGGAACCTTGGCGTCATCCTGGACTCCTCACTCTCGATGACCAGACAAGTCAACGCTGTCTCATCATCCTGCTTCAACATTCTTCGCATGCTCAAAAAAACTTTTCGCTGGATCCCCACCGAAACTAGAAAAACGGTCACTCACGCACTTGTCACGAGTCGCCTGGACTACGGAAACACCCGTTACGCCGGTTCCACCGCAAAACTCCAGAAAAAACTCCAACGCATCCAGAACGCCTCAGCCAGGCTCATACTTGATATCCCGCGTAAAGAACACATCTCTGGTCACCTGAAAAACCTCCACTGGCTTCCCGTAAATAAGAGAATTACCTTCCGCCTATTAACCCACGCACACAAAGCACTTTACGAAATTGGACCCGAATGCCTCAACACAAGACTGTCCTTCTACACCCCCTCCCGTCAACTACGATCCTCCAACCAAGCCCTGGCCACTGTTCCCCGCATCAACAAAGCCACCATGGGAGGTAGATCCTTCTCCTACCTGGCAGCCAAAACCTGGAACTCTCTTCCCACTCACCTTCGGCTTACTCAGAACCACCTAGCATTCAGAAAGCAACTTAAAACTTGGATATTCGACAAGTAATTCTCCCCCTTCCTCAAGCGCCTTGAGACCCTATGGGTATGTAGCGCGCTATATAAATTTCTGACTTGACTTGACTTGACTTGACTGGATAGCTATCTTAAAAAAGTCTCCCCCCCCCTTTCTGTGAGGATCCTGTTGGAGCTAATGCAGCTTTTAATGAATGGCTAGAGACCTCTTTGGATCTGATCCTCCCTATGACAGAAATACGGCATCTTACCGGTCCAAATAAAATGCCCTGGTATTCCACGGACTTGAAGAATCTCAGAATCTCAAGTGTGGTTGTAAGAGGGCCGAAAAGAAATGGAGAAAGAATTTCTGAGCTGAGACTAAGAATGAATATAGACGAGCACTTAGGGAATATAAGAACCAACTAAAAATCGCACAATCAGCCTACTATCAAGGGAAAATCTCTGCGGCCGCCAATTCCCCTAGGGACATTTTTAAAATCTTTAAGTCCCTGGTTACCCCCCCACCCCCGGTCCCTCTAAGGAAGCATCTGATCCTCAGAAACGCTGCGAAGATTGGCTCATTTCTTTGCCATGAAGGTTGCTAATATCTATTCTGCCTTTCAGCCTGTGGTTACCATCGAGACCACCTCCCCTTTGGGGTTACCTGTACCTCCCACAGCACTTGAGTCTTTCCCTCTGCTTGATCTGCCCTCGGTGGAAAGACTCCTGGTGAATCTTAAATCCAGCTCCCCCTCAGACATCGTTCCTCCCTCTGTACTTAAACAGGTTGTGATGACCGTTGGCCCAATTATTAGGGATGTTATTAATTCCTCCTTGGCGGCAGGTGTGGTTCCACCTCTATGGAAGCAGGCTAGAGTCAAGGCCTTATTAAAAAAAACCTAGCCTTGACCCGGAAGATTGGTCCAATTATCGTCCCATCTCCCTGTTGCCGGGGGATCAAAATTGCTGAGAAACATGCCAACTTGGTACTATCATCGTTCATTGAGAGTGAGGGAGCCCTCCACCCTACCCAAATGGGTTTTAGAACTAAGCAGGGAACAGAGACCGCCCTGGTCGCAGTGGTGGATGAGACTGGGAAAATTGAGGATGCAGGAGGCTGCGCTGCGGTGGTCTTGTTGGACCTCAGCGCAGCCTTTGACATGGTAAACCATCCACTTCTGACCCATCGGCTGCGGAAGGTTGGTATTACATGGGTGGCTCTTAAATGGCTCCAGCCCTTTCTTTCTGAGGGAACCTTTTCAGTTTTTGAGGATGAAGCAGCATCCAAACAACTTCCACTGCATTACGGCGTTCCCCAGGGATCTTCATTGAGCCCGACCATGTTTAATATCTACATGAGGCCTTTGGCTGATGTGGTTCTCCCCTGGGGAATTCAGCTTCACACCTACGCCGATGATACGCAGTTGGTTGTATCCCTTGCTAGGGCGGATGCTGTGGATTCCGGGACTAGTTATCTGTCCCCTTGTCTCACCAAGGTTCTTGAATGGATGGATGCCTCCTTTCTAAAGCTTAACGGCTTAAAAACCGAGATTATGCTTTTGGGATATAAGGCCCCCATTAATCTTGATCCGTGGTGGCCGAGTTGTCTGTGCCTCTCCCCTGCTCCAAAGAGCCAAATTAAGAGTCTGGGGGTTTGGCTTGATCTCTCTTTGGGTTTTCAAGTTCAGGCCTGTAAGGTGGCCTCAACATGTTATAGCCTCTTTAGACTATTAAGGAAGGTTCTGTCCCTGTTGCCGTTCGAGGCTAGACGGTCCTTGTCCAGTCCTCGATTCTTTCTCGACTGGACTACGCAAATGCGATCTATCTGGATGCCCCTTTGGGCATTATCAAGATTCTTCAATCGGTCCAGAACTGCGCAGCTGGTCTGCTACTGAAAGTGCCAAGGCACTGCTCGGCGAAGGCCGCCGTGCTATCTCTTCATTGGCTGCCGGTGCAGGAAAGGGTCTGGTTTAAAGCCATGTGTCTGGCCCATAAATCAATAACCAACAATGGCCCGGCTATCTTGCGCCCTTTGTTCTCTCATTATCAATCCTCCAGAGTCTTAAGATCTAACCATCTGAATCTATTGACAGTTCCTAGGGCCAAGCGCTCACACATGGGTGGCCGACGGTTCGCAGTTCACGCGGCCAAATGTTGGAATCAACTCCCCGTTAACATTCGGCTTGAACCCAACCATATGGCGTTCAGAAAACGGTTGAAGACCCTCCTGTTCTGCTAAGTTGTGATGCTTTGCCCTGGGTCTAAAATCGCTGGGATGCCTCCGGGTAGCCAGTGCTCTACAAATCTGTAATCATTCATTCACTCAAATATATGTATTTATTACTAGAATAATCCTCTGTACTCTTTATGAGGACAGAAGCACAAGCGTTAAACAAAGAACTTCATATAACATACAAAAGTTGCACAAATATGGATAGGCCCTGGTGGCCACTCAAACCAGACCATATACTAAAATAGTGGTATAAGAACCACGTCACGAACAATGGTAAGGCCTAGGGCTTTGAGAATCGCTGGGGCTACACTGGACTAACAGAGGTCAGGTCGGGGGAGACCCACAGGATGCGAGTGAAGTGTCTATAGGCAACCGCGTGCACCAATAGAAGTCAATGGTGCGTAAAAGTTAGAAAGTTGCAGTTTTGGAAGTCTTCCGACTGGACTAGAACTTAACCACTTAAAACTAGGACACTAGGGTTGTAAATCTCTACAGGGGCACCGGAGTACCCTCGTTACCTCACCCACAGGAAGCGGGTGCATAGGTGTCAAACTGCGTCGGGTTTCGTCGTGGAGTTCTATGGAGCCTTGGTGAAAAGATGCTGCAGGCGTCCAGGAGAGAAGAGTCCGGTTGGATCCAAGGGTGGATCGAAGATGTAGAGTACCTGAAAGCAGAGAAGACAGAGTCTGGGTTACTAGCCAGTGACCAGGAAGGAACCAGGCGATGTCGGGTTGCGATCAGGAGCTATCATGAAGTTTGTCTCCGCTGCCACGTGGACCAGGAAGTATCGACGATGACCAGGAGGTGGACACGGACTGTCCCACGAAGGCTCTACCTGTCGGCGGTGTCGGTTCTCGAATCGGAGTCAACAGGCCTTGGCAAATGCAACCCACGCAGGAATCGGAGATGGCTTCTGGATCAGACCAGCAAGGTCTGATGGGCGGCTCCTTTTCAGGGGAGCAAGGGCCAGTCTGGAGCAACCAGACCAGCAGTGAAAATTAGAAGGTTCATTGTCACAGAGGCCACTAGCCAACGGGCAAGTGACCGCACAGATGCGTCGAGCAGAAAAATGCAAAAGGGCCCGACGCAGCACTTGGTGAGTGTGGAGAGGTGATCTTCGGAGCACGAGCTGCTCGGGGCTGGGGCTTCTCATCCCCAATGCACAGCTTTGAGGGTGCCTCAGGAGCTGCACAGGAAGCACTTCGCTGGCTTTCCAAGATGGCCAGTCTCACGTCTCACGTCGCCTCCACGGGTCTCAGCTTTGCTGGGGCTGTGGATCGGGCTGTTGGATGTTGGGGAGTCCAGGTCTTGTTGGTCTCTGTCGTTCGAGCTCCGGTGGGAGCAACAACAAAGAAAACCTTTGAGCACTGATGGTGCCTGCTTGTGCAGGGTGGTCACTCCTTGACCACAGGGGAGATCCTTCAGTCTTCTACGTCGAGTAGGATGTTGAAAGGTCCCGAGTTTCATATCAAAGTTTCAGTCAGGATGATCTAAAGTCTATGAGCACAGCTCCAACCTTTATTCCAAATCAAGGGGCTGGATCACCTGATAGGTCCCTCCTATGGGTGGGACCCAGGAAGGTGGTGGTTACACCCCTTTCCCTTTGTCCAGTTTCACGCCAGAGCTGGGGCTGGAGTGCCCCAGCACTGGTTTGAACTGGACTATGCATGGGACACCTTGTGTGCCCCAGGCAGTGTCGAGTTTCATTCAGCCCTCCCTGCCCCAATCCACTATCTCCTGTCTGGGGTGGTGTAACACCTCCCTGTGACAGGAAACCTTTTGTCCAGGCCTCCCCTGACGGAGTTTCAGTCAGCAGCAGAAGGCCAGACTTGTGTCTGTGGCAGCAGCATCCATTTTGTGATGCTGAGGCTCTGGTTAGATTTAACCGCGTTTAAGGAAAGTAACATGTCTTCTCCCTCTAGAAGGGTGGAATGCTACCCCCGTCGCCAGGATTGGTGAGGGGGTAGTATTCCAAAGCGTATGACACCTTACACGTCATGTTTTGATAAAGCCAAACCAAAGATAGCATTGAACCGCGAGGTTCATAATGCACTTAAGAGTATGTGGTATGGCAATATCCTAGAACAGCTATAAGGACATGGTTCCGAAAGCTGCAAACAGGCTCAGCTCATGCTAGAGCACCCTCTCACATAAAACCAATCACTCTGCCTCCAGGATTGTTAAGGCCTGCCATAGGAGTGACTTATAGGTGTATATGTGTCCAGATATAAGGTTAGATATAGGTATACTATATCTAAGCAAGGGCTGATTACACCACCTTGCCCCAGCTGAGTGATCAGCCAGTTATGTCAATTTGGGTGGCCAGCCGGAGGTGGCATAATACATGCTGCAGCCCCTGGTAGGCCTTGGATGCACCTATGCCCTGGGTACCTATAGTACACTGTACATGGGCTCATAAGGTGACTGGGTATCACATTGGTGATGTACCTAGGGTACATGGAGTCCATTTTAAAGAGAGAGCAGATAGCCTAGGGCCCTGATTAGCAGGATCTCAGGCCAACTAAGTCGAAAACCAGCTAAACACTAGGCAAAATATCTGGGGTAACCATAGTCAGGTATCCACCTTCCTACAATCACACACCACCACCTCATCAGAACAACAAGGAATGCAGCCCGACAAGATTAGATCAATGCCAACATATTCAATAACAAATAACATTTTGCCGTGGTCAAAGAAGTCGCCAAACCCAGCACAGATACAGCAGGCATTCCACCCTCCCAAGACCTCTTCAACAACATCAGCACCTCTTTCCACTGTAAGATTGAGGAGATCAACAACAGCTTTAACATCCTCCAGACCCTCTCACCCCACCCACACCCAATGACACCGCACCCCAGCAGACCCTGCTCATCTGGACTCCCTTCACCAGTGACAAGACCCTCAGGATCATGAAGAGCACTGTTTGCCCCTTCCCGCATCACATATTCAACAGAGCCGGCACCTCCATTGCCCCGAACTCTGTTGCACCATTGTAACCAGGTGACTGGTAAACAGGAAAGCAACAAGGAAATGGATTGGTGGTCTTTTAATGATGAAGAATTACTTAATCCTTCCTCACAGGACGAGCACTGTTCATGGCGAATACCTCCCGACGACATGCAGGCCGGCCCCTTTAACTGGCAGAATGACACGGACGTTGGTACAGCCCACCGTGACATTTCCTTCCTCTCATTGGATAAGAAGCCGGAACGTCGGGAGATAGCGTGTGACGTCACCGGACTTGGAGTGCACCGACGGGAGGAAGACGCGGAGGAAGAACGCCGGGAAGGAGAAGAGGAGAACGCCAAGCCAGGACGAGAAGCAGACGAAGTTGGGGAAGGCGAAGCGCTGCTTGCCGAAGAAGACGAGCCAGGAGGCCAACGGGACCGCGCTGCGCCGTGCCCCACTCCCGAGGGAGGAGTGTGGCTCCGACAGGTACGGGACAGGTTCTCGAGCTGGGTGGGACGGCGGGGATATCTTGTAGCAGTAAAAAGATCCTCTACTTCCTAGTATCCTGCACACCCCCCCCTACCCTGTAAAATACCTTCCCTCACGTCACTGCACTATAACACGGTAAAGCCTAAAACACGAGAAGGTGTCCCTCACTCCCTGGTACCCCGGAAGACTAATTAGAGGACGAGGAAGTAATCGGTCCTTTTCTTTTGTTATATTTGTCTCCCGGAAACCCTGCGAGAGTGGCCCCTTTGGGAGAAGAGCCACCCGGACCAAGACAGTCCTGGAAGATTGCATTCACACCAGCCGGCACCACGGATACTGCCGAGTTCGCTAAAGAGAGACTAACTTTAAGAAAGAAAAAGTTGTATGTAAAAATAAAACCCGCTTTACCCAGACACCGTGTCCAGCCCATTCCTGACCCCCCCTTACAAGTGGTGTCAGAAGTGGGATTGCCTGACCCCCACCAGCAAACTCTGATGAATCAAGTAATTCAGCATCTCATAGAAGGACAAGATAAGCTGAAATGGGCGATAAAAAACCAAATTACGGTAGCTGATGCCGACCGAGAACTGTTTAAAAACGCTATTAGTGCCCAGATTGAAAGTCTGCAGAAAGTCGCACAGACTCCAGGACTCAGCACAGACCGTGGAGCTGGAAGCCCCCATCCCTCAGGCGTCTCCCTACAAAAATATGTCACCGGCGAAGACCCTGACTCATTCCTCTCTAATTTTGAGAGAGCAGCAAAAGCCTGTGGTTGGCCCACAGAAAAGTGGCCATTTTTCTTAGCTCCCTTGTTGTCCGGTGAAGCACAGGCAGCCTACCAGGTAGCTAACCATGCAGGCAATACTCCTTATGCAGACATTAAAGAAGTCATACTTGACCACCTAGGGTTAGACCCTGAGGCATACCGCGTTCGTTTCCGAAAAGAAAGAGGAGTGACGGGGGAAAATCCTAAAACCCTATATCTGAGACTGAAGATGGCCGCTGAAAAATGGTTAAAACCAAATCAAAGAAGTAAAGAAGATGTTATGGACAGTATAGTCTTAGAACAATTCATGGAAGCTTTACCGTATGGAACACAAAGATGGCTACGCCAACATTACGGGTTAACAGTGGCACAAGCGATAGAAATGGCCACGAATTACTCTCGAGCCCAACCTAGAACTTTTGCATGGGACTCTGAGAAGAGCACCAAGCCGACTGCAACACTAAAAGTAGACAAAAAGAAACTGGAACTACCTCCTCCCGTCAGGCAAAGACCGTTGAGGGTGGATAGCGTGCAGTTTAAGGGACCCCAGTGTTGTGGGATTGGGGACACATTGCACGGATGTGTCCAAAAAGGAAACCACCAGAATAACCAATGGAGGTTGGATATATCCCCAGGGCTATCATGTACACCGCAAAGATGGGACCCTCGTTCTATGTACGTATCCTGATTAATAATAAATACATAAGGGGCTTGTTGGACTCTGGGTGTCGTCAGTCTGTAGTACAGGAGAAGTTAGTTCTGCCTACACAGATCATTCCCAACGAACAGGTGCACATTAGGTGCGTACATGGTGATGTGAGACCCTATCCTGTGGCCCAGTTGGTCATAGAACCCCAAAATAGAACCCCTGTGAAAATCAAAGTGGGAGTCATAGCAACCTTGCCAGAAGATATCATTCTGGGCGTTGACAATCCCGACTTTATGTCCTTGTTCAGAGATAAATTCCCAGCATCTACTAAACCAGAAGCTGATTACTTAGCTAAGGAACCCTGGGTACTGGATAGGAATTTTAGGTTCGCACAGGCTAATGACACGACTCTTTTGAACGCCTGGGAGTCTGCACAAGCTGCGCAAACCAAAACCTCTCAGTCTTACCCCAGATTTACGATCCAAAATGATTTATTATACAGGGAAGGTAAGGCAGGAGATGACCCTCAATTGGTAGTACCGTCAGCTTTCAGGGAACAGATCCTTTATTATGCTCATTCACATCTCACAGCGGGACATTCAGGGGCAGAGAAAACCACACAGAATATAACCAGACATTTCTTTTGGCCTGGCATATATAAAGAGGCGGAGTTGTACAGTAAGAAATGTGCAGTTTGTCAAAAGAAAAATATGACCCGTCCTCAAGCTGTCCCTCTACAACCCATGCCACTCATAGGGAAACCCTTTGAAAGGGTTAGGATGGACCTTATAGGTCCTTTACCCCGGCCCCCAAGCGGAAATACCTATGCCTTGGTCGTAGTGGACTATCACACTAGGGTCCTAGAGGCTTTTGCCTTAAAGGCTCCCACTACTAAAAACATAGCCGATAAAATGGTTGAACTGTTTTCGAGAGTAGGATTCCCAAAAGAGATCCTTACCGATCAAGGTACTCCTTTTGTTTTGAAGTTAATGAGGGAAGTATGCAAGATGTTAGACTTACACCAGATTAAAACTTCGGCATACCATCCCCAGACAGATGGCCTCGTTGAGAGGTATAACCGCTCACTAAAAACAACCCTGAAAAAGATGCTAACAGTAGAAAACAAGGACTGGGATAAGGTTCTACCCCTCGCCCTGTATGTTTTGAGGGCTCAAGTACAGAGTAGTTTGGGTTGTTCCTCTTTAGAGTTATAGTACGGTAGACAACCTCGGTCTCTACTAGAGATAACCAAAGAAGCCTGGGAACAGGAGGACTTGGAGGAACAAAGATCTCTATTGGAGTACACCCAACAACTGAAGTCCAAGCTGGGAAAACTCACAGATCTGGCATATTCTCACGTAGAACAAAGCCAACGAAAACAAAAATTCCACTACGACAAAGGGAAAAGGTGGCGAAGTCTAAACAAGGGAGACTGGGTATTGGTACTGCTTCCCTCTTCTACTCAGAAGTTCAAGAGTGAGTGGTTAGGTCCATATCCCGTAGTAGAAACGATAGGTCACACTACATACCGAATACAACTAACTCCCTCCAGATGCCAGACCTTTCATATAAATCTATTAAAAAAATGGATAGGACCTCCTCCTAAAGCAGCCCACTTTGGTCTGCCTGTAACTAGACACCAGAGTACCATAGAGCAGTTACCTGTCAACCCAGAATTAACGGTACAGGAGAAAGACGACCTAAAAAAGACTATCAGTCCTTTTTCTCCTATATTCTCAGATACCCCCGGTCTGACTCATCTGACAGAACACCGAATTCAGACGGAGGAAGGGAAAATAGTCAAACAAAGGCCTTATAGGATTCCTGCCGCTAGGCGAGGGGATGTAAAAAGAGAAGTAGACGACATGCTCAAACTAGGCGTCATCAGACCATCTCACAGTAATTGGTCATCCCCTATAGTAATGATTCCAAAGCCCAACGGGTCCACTCGTTTTTGTATGGATTTTAGGGCCTTGAATGCCATTTCCGCCTTTGATGCCTATCCTATACCAAGGGTAGATGAGCTAGTTGAGAGGATAGGGGAGGCTAAATATATAACAACGCTAGACCTCACTAAAGGATACTGGCAAGTGCCCCTGAGAGAAGAGGATAGAAAAAAAACAGCATTTTCTACAGACAAAGGCCTATTTGAGTTCAATGTACTGCCATTTGGATTACATGGGGCGCCAGCCACATTTCATAGATTAATGAACGAGGTCCTCTCCACACATAACAAGTATTGTTCAGTCTATCTAGACGATATTGTTATCTTTAGTAGGACATGGGGGGAACATTTGAACCATGTACAGAATGTCCTACAGGCCCTCGAAAACGCCGGTTTGCATGTCAATGCAAAAAAATCAAGAGCTGCATTTCCCAGAGTGAAGTATCTCGGTTTTCTATTGGGGGAGGGAGTCATAGCCCCACAAGAGGAGAAAGTTAAAGCTATTATGCAGACCCCTTTTTCCATCCTCCAAAAGAGACCTAAGGGATTCCTAGGCCTAATAGGATACTACAGACGCTTTATCGAGAACTTTGCAGCTATGGCCAGTCCCTTGACAGAGTTACTAAGTAAGGCATCTAAGCCCTCTCAACTGAGTCATCCTTCCAGGGAAGCTAGGGAGGCGTTTCATGCACTAAAACAAGCTATAACTACAAATCCAGTACTTATACCTCCTAACTACGACAAAACATTTTCTTTGGCCACCGATGCCTCTGAGGTGGGAATAGGGGCAGTACTGTCACAGGAGGGGGAGGATGGAATAGAACACCCTATATTGTTCCTCAGCCGCAAATTACATCCAAGGGAAAGAAAATATCCGACAATTGAACGAGAATGCCTAGCTATTAGGTGGACCGTGGATAAACTAAGGTATTATCTGGAAGGCCGTCCCTTTGTGCTCTATACTGATCACGCTCCGTTACAGTGGATGCAAAAGAACACCTCACAAAATCCGAGAGTCCTCAGGTGGTCCTTGTTTCTTCAGCCATTTTCCTTTGTGATAAAACACCATAAGGGAAGAGACAATGCCAACGCAGACTTTTTATCTAGATCACCTATTCTCCCCGAACGGGAGAAACAAGGGGGGGAGGAGTGTAACCAGGTGACTGGTAAACAGAAAAGCAACAAGGAAATGGACTGGTGGTCTTTTAATGATGAAGAATTACTTAATCCTTCCTCACAGGACGAGCACTGTTCATGGCGAATACCTCCCGACGACATGCAGGCCGGCCCCTTTAACTGGCAGAATGACACGGACGTTGGTACAGCCCACCGTGACGTTTCCTTCCTCTCATTGGATAAGAAGCCGGAACGTCGGGAGATAGCGTGTGACGTCACCGGACTTGGAGTGCACCGAGGGGAGGAAGACGCGGAGGAAGAACGCCGGGAAGGAGAAGAGGAGAACGCCAAGCCAGGACGAGAAGCAGACGAAGTTGGGGAAGGCGAAGCGCTGCTTGCCGAAGAAGACGAGCCAGGAGGCCAACGGGACCGCGCTGCGCCGTGCCACACTCCCGAGGGAGGAGTGTGGCTCCGACAGGTACGGGACAGGTTCTCGAGCTGGGTGGGACTGCGGGGATATCTTCCCGCAGTAAAAAGATCCTCCACTTCCTAGTATCCTGCACACCCCCCCCTACCCTGTAAAATACCTTCCCTCACGTCACTGCACTATAACGCGGTAAAGCCTAAAACACGAGAAGGTGTCCCTCACTCCCTGGTACCCCTGAAGACTAATTAGAGGACGAGGAAGTAATCGGTCCTTTTCTTTTGTTTTATTTGTCTCCCGGAAACCCTGCGAGAGAGGCCCCTTTGGGAGAAGAGACACCCGGACCAAGACAGTCCTGGAAGGTAGCATTCACACCAGCCGGCACCACGGATACTGCCGAGTTCGCTAAAGAGAGACTAACTTTAAGAAAGAAAAAGTTGTATGTAAAAATAAAACCCGCTTTACCCAGACACCGTGTCCAGCCCATTCCTGACCCCCCCTTACAACCATCAACTGCGCTATCAACTCAGCCACCTTCCCAGAAGACTGGAAACACACAGAGATCAACTCCTAACTGAAGAGACCCTCTGCTGATCCGATGGACCTCAAGAATTTCAGACCCATCTCTCTGCTCCCCATCCCAGCCAAGGCCACAGGGAAGGCCATCAAGGCCCAACTATCCGAGTTCATCAAAGCGAACCACATCCTGGACCTCTCCAAAACTAGCTTCAGAAGCAACCACAGCACGAGGCCACCGTCCTCGCCACCACATACTATGTCCGCACCCTCCTCGACTGATGCAAAACTGCAGCCCTCATCCTTCTGGACCTCTCATCTGCCTTCGATACCGTCTCCCACCTCACCCTAAGCACAAGACTCCATGACACCGGCATCCGCAACAAAGCCCTGGAATGGATCCACTCCTTCCTCACAAGCCGAACACAGAGAATCAGGTTTCCACCGTTCTACTCAGAACTCACAGAGATCAGCTGTGGAGTGCCTCAGGGCTCGTCCCTGAGGCCCACTCTCTTCAACATCTACATGGCCCCGCTCGTAGCCATTGTCAGGAACCACGGACTCAATATCGTCTCCTATGCCAATGACACCCTACTGATTCTCTCCCTCACCAACAAACCCACACTTGCCAAGAACAACTTTCACAATGAGATGAAGGCTGTCGCCACCTGGATGAAGGACAGCTGCATCAAGCTCAACTCAGAGAAGAAAGAAGTCCCCATCCTGGGCTCCACCCTTTTTGCCTGGGATGACGCCTGGTGGCCAGCAGCACTTAGAACACCCCATACCCTCACAGATGATGCACAAAACATCACCATTATCCTGGACTCCTCGCTCACCGTTAACTGCCAGAAAACGCAGTCTCATCATCCTTCTTCCACCAATATACTACACATAAAACTAAGATACACAGTAAAACCAGAGGTCTCTACTACCTTCTGGGCCAGATTTCTGACCATAAACAGTAATATAGCTCCTAGACTATAAAAACACAGTTAACATTGCATTAACCAGATGACATTGCACATAGATTACTCTTCAAAGCTAGAGCAATGGTACTGATGGAGCGGAAATTTCACGGTAATCTCTCGATGCAAAACATTACTACTCTTGTTTTCCGCTCAAAGGCGATGGCCCTTTGCCACATGTGATGACCAAAAAGGAGACTTTGCATAAACATGAGAACATTACATACAAATAAATATTGAAGGCAATAATGAGAGTTTTTATCTGTATGTTACGCGCCCGGACATCACGATCCCGGCACTGTTTGAAGAACTGGCCAGATATGGAGCGTTGGCAGGATAGCAGATTAACTGGCACAAGTCAGTACTTTATGACCCCAGGGACCGGGGTAGCTGGCCGGACCTCCCGGAGAAACTCCAGACGACCAGGGAGGGCTTTACCTATCTAGGGATCTATGTAACTAAGGATAGTTCCCTCTCCTACGATAGAAATATTAAAAGAATACTGACTAATTTTACGGACGATGCAGCGAGGTGGAAGCTACTCCAACTGATGCTGCTAGGCAGAGCGGCCATGTTTAAGATGATCTCGCTTCCGAGATTCTTATACGCCCTCCAGAACGAATACTTCCCTCTCCGGAGCCAGGTCTTTCGGGAAATACAGGGGGAACTGCGCGCCTTTCTGTGGCTGGGGAAGCAGCCCCGGGTGGAGATCTCTACCCTGCAGCAGCATCAATATGATGGGGGTATTTCGTTACCCAACATAGAAGCATACTACTGGGCGGAACACCTGACTCCTATCAATGAATGGATACATGCCCCGGCCCTCCACCCTAAATATGCACTAGAACGCTACACAATGGAAAAACACGCTTGTATACACTTCTTTTATGGTGGCAAGGGGAAGAACAGACTGCTCCCGGCTACGAGGGTCACCCTGGGGGCCTGGGCTAGTGCGACGAAGGCCATAGGGTGGGATGTTAAGCCGACGATACAAACACCCCTTTCGAAGTGTGCCTGGCTGAAGGAGTTGAACAAGCTGAAGGGGTTCTCGGCCTAGGATGCGATAGGCATCTCGACGCTGGGAGATGTGATGAGGAGGGGGGAGCTACAGTCATTTGCAGCACTAAGACAGGAATATGGACTTAGTCAGTTGTTTCGATACATGCAGCTGCGACATGCTTGGAGGGCAGAGGGGGCACTAGCGGGGCCTCTCCCGGAATATGCTCCGCTGGAGGGACGCTTGCTGCAGGAGCAGATCACCCATAGGGAGGTGTCACTCAGCTATAAGACCCTAATGAATAATTTACCCAATAAGCTGGGGAAACTTAGGGAAACCTGGGAGAGAGAGGTAGGGGCCATTGATGAGGTGGACTGGGGGATGTTTTTGATGCACCCTCGGGAAGTGGCAATTAAATCTCGCCACTGGCTCATACAGTTCAAAGTGCTCCACCGAACATACTTTGATAGAGTCAGGTTGCACAGAATGGGTAGGATGTCGGACCCCTGTTGTCTGAGGTGCGGCTTTCAAAAGGGAGATTTCTTTCATACCATTTGGTCCTGCCCGAACATACAGGTTTTCTGGGGAGAGGTGCTCCGGGAGTTGGGAGAAGTTCTGGAAGTGGCTCTGCAGTCTAACCCTAGGCTGGTCCTCCTGGGTATGACGAATGCAATGGATGTGAGTCGTCCACAATTAATTTTTCTGGTATTAGCCTTGGTGGTGGCCAAGAGGGATGTGGCTAGAAAGTGGGGGGCGCCAGAGTGCCCGCAGCTGGAAGAGTGGCGTAGGGGAATGGACCTGTATATGGCTGCTGAGAGGGTCACGTACAAGGCAAGAGGGTGCCCCAAAAAGAGTGTGTGGGAAATGGCGCCGATGTCATGGGCTGGATGGAGGTCTTTGATTTGCATGTGGTGGCAAAGGATTTAAGGGTGGAAGGGTTATGGACTGTTGATCGTTGCTTTCTCCTATTTGATTGTAGGATCAATACAGAGCTAGTACTACTAGCGATGAATATGTATGTTAGGAGATGGCGGATGAAAGAGGGTGGTGGGAGGATTCAGGGATGGGATGTGCTGAATAATCCTGACATGCTTGTTTTTGTTTATGCAATGAAAAATAAAAATATTAAAATAATAATAATAATAATAATGAGAGTTTTGAGTAGTTTTAAAGGGATTTATTTTCCTATCAAATTTAAGTTTCTCTGACTCTTCATTCATTAGTCAGATATCAATCAAGTTACAGAATTGGAAATAGGAAAAAAAATGGATATCAAGACAGACCATTTTTTAAATTGCATACAAAGCACTCCATAAAGGAAGAAATCCCTATTTCTATGGAAAAATGAGGCTTAAATGTCAGTCAGAACTCATAAAGAGTTCAAGAAATAAATGCAAGAGTGAGCTTAGCATGAATCTAAATCAATAATGAATAATTACAAAATCTCCCATAAAGAGAAATAAAATGCAAAAGACAAGTCTTTACAAAGCCAGTTAGCCAAAGCATACAACTTGGGGCTTTTAGCAAAAAACGTCTGCATCTAAATCTTCCCTAATTCCCTCAGCTGATTCCCTCTCTTCGCGCTGAACTTCATCTCCGTCTGCCTCTCTGTGTCTTTCGCCGAAGCTGTCCACAGCCCCTCCCTTCTCTCTCTGCAGAACACAAAAAAATCTGTGTGATTCTGCAAGCATGTAGCTAAAAAGAATAAGCAAAAGACCCACACCCCTCAGCTAGGAATAAGTATATATTTAACCAAAACATGTGACTTTTGGCGTTCGTACTTCTCATACTTTGTCCAGTTGAAGTGCAGAAAAATGTTTGCACCTGTGAGTTCTTGTAACACATTTGAATTTTGCTCTAAATGATTTCATCTCCTCTTCCTACTAAAGAAACAATTTATTTCAACTAAACAGAAAACTCTTACTCCAACAAGAAAGAATTTTTAAGTCGGATACTGTGAATACATTTTATAGTAAGAAGAAAAATGTGTGCTTTGCAGTTTCACTCTAAGTTGTGAAATGAATAAGGCTTTGTTTAAACAACTGAAAACTGATAAAAGCAGGCTTCATGCATAAATTATAAGAAGTTCTTTCATGAAGAAACAGGAAAAGGGTGGCATTCCATTCTTATCTCAAGGACTTGTGCTGATGCTTCTCAAAGCAAACTAAATCACGAGCTGTGTATTTCAGCTTTCTCTACACTTCAAAATGCTTGTTAATTCAGCACAAATATATGCCACTTTGAAAGTTCAAAACACATTTTCCAAATTAAATCTACATTCTATAGTGAGGTCAAACACATTTAAATTAAACATGAATCAATTGTGCATCTTTTTACATTTGTCATTAGACTGAAAGCATCTGACCAGGCCTCATCCATTTTCTTCACTTTTCATAGACCGTATGTCTGCTTAGCACTTTTTAAATGCAGATTTATGTATGAAACTCAAGGCAGCTTTTGTCATTTAGTAATGCTTAAATATATAGGTGAAATGTAAGCGGCATCAGTGCAAATACCTGTATTTCAGTATTAAGGCTTTAGCAGTTCATATGAAGTAAAATCTTCCTGTTCCCCCCACTGTCCCACCACTTAATGCAACAGAAGTGCCCACTCTTCCTTAGCGAGGATACTGCTCAAGATGTGCCAGGGATCTGGATAGGGGTGCCTGGTGTCTTGGCACAGTTACTGGTGACCCACTAGTCCAGTAGTCACTGGGCTAGCTATGCGAGGGAACAACGTTTACAACGCAACTTTTACAACGCACTACCTTTACAACAAAACTTTTACAACGCAACATCCATTACAACGCATGCCATTACAACGCAACCATTACAACGCATGTCACTACAACGCCTACCACTACAACGCATGTCATTACAACCCAGTCATTACAACGCATACCATTACAACGCATACACATAGTACCCTTACACTATCCAACACTTACCCTACTATTGCACGCCCTGGAGTTAGAATAGTAATTTTTAGCCCTACACTATCCAACACTTACCCTACTGTTGCACCCCCTGGAGTTATAATAGTAATTTTTACCCCTACACTATCCAACACTTACCCTACTGTTGCACCCCCTGGAGTTAGAATAGTAAATTTTACCCCTACACTATCCAATACTTACGATACATGCAATGTAATGGCATGCGTTGTAATGGTATGCATTGTAAAGGTAGTATGCATTGTAGTGGAATGCGTTGCAAAGGTAGTTTTTAGAGATGCGTTGTAATGGCATGATTTGTAATGGAATGCGTTGTAATGGATCCATGCGTTGTAATGGATGATGTGTTGTAAAAAATGCATTGTAAAGGTATGCGTTATAAAAGTATGTGTTGTAACGACATACATCCGCTATACGAGGGTAGTGGCTGTCCTAGGTACCAGTCTACCCTGGTACCCTCAGATGTCACAAAAGAAGTGGGGGCCGTACTATAGGGCTTACTGGACAGTCTAGATATTCTAATAGCAGGGCACCCACAGGGACGGTGCTACTTGCTACTAGTGTAGGACAAGCAAGGACAAAGCTCAAGACTAAGCAAATCCTGGGGAATGGACCAAGGGTTTAAATGGTAAGTTCTTCAACAGGTCACTCTTCCCCCAGCTACAAATGATAACTAGAAGCACCCACAGGCTCCTAGAGCACAAAAGAGGGGTTATGGGCAAAGCAGTCTCACCTTCAATGACAACATGGAGCTTCCCCCTTCTCCCTCAATGGGTATTTACAGCAAGTTTCCTTATCTTGAGCAGCTGTATGAAGTCTCCTCCTGTTGGAAGGACAAAAGTCCCCACAAGCCTCAGGCAGCTCTGTCTCCATCTGTCAACCTGGCACATTCCTTTCACTGGTAATCTGTTCCAGAGATATCTTCTCAAGTTCAAACTCTATCCCAGGGTCTGAAAGGAGAATGGCAATACAACCCCTGGATGCCACTCCTGGATCTCGGCTTCCTCTGTGACCTCTTATACGTGCCTTGTCATAAAAGACCCTTGAACAACCAACTGGCCAATGAGGTCAGAATTATATAATTTCCTGTGTGACAGGCAAATACAATCAGAGGGTCTGCTACATTTGCATCCTTGGGCATCCGTCTAATCCTGGGGCATATTTCCTGCATGTTCACTGTGTAATCATTCCGTGATCAGTATGTGTCAGGAGGGCTTTCCCAGTCTCTAGGTAATCGACTGTCCTATCCCCAGAGCGGAACTTTAATTAACTAGCTAGTGCCTACCCCAACCCACCAGGTTTCTACTAAGAGTGGGCACAGGGAGCAGGAATGTCCAGCAGAACATATACCACCTTGGCTTACATTAAACCCAATGGCTCCCTATCCTCACCCAGTGAACCCACTTGCTCTCAATACACATATCCCACATACTGCAGACCCATGTGAGGGAGACTGCACAGACTCTACTTAAAGAAAGAGGTACAGATACCACTGAGCAAAGATTAATGCTGCCACCATTGTCAGTCTACCACAGCCTGGGTAGAGAGGGCCGTAGCCATGCACTGTAAAAGAGGGGTGCGCTATACATGCCCCCTCAACATCAGAGCCAAGCTCTAGGGTCTCAATCCATGTAAACAGGAAGACCCTGTTTGGTTATGTGTGATTGTCATGTTCACTGAGGTAGAGTATTTTCAAGTGACTTGCCAGGAGATCAACATGTATCTGACATCCTATATGACTTGTTCTTAACAGGTGGAGTGTCCCCAGTGCCTATGTCATGGACACAGACAGGTGTCAGCCCTGAGGTAAGTGTGAAGAGTTGAGGAAATCACCCCAGCAACTCTGTACACTCCACTTGCTGTTACGATGTCAGTTCAGAGAAGAGCCCAACTTCCTCAGCTGAACCATCTTTCTATTCCTCTTGCAATAAGTCAGAGAGTGACTCGCTCCTCTCCTGTACTTCCTCAGCCTTTGCAAGTATGGAAACTGTGTAATCCCTGAAGAGACCTGGCCTCAGCCAATTAAGATGGAACACCCTCTGGGGCTCCCGTGCAGCACTTCTGTCAAATAAATAGTTGCCATCAGAAATCTTCCTGATAACTTTGTAAAGGCAACTCCACTTGTCCTTTAGAGCAATGGCCTTTTATCATACCACTCCTTCATCTGCTCTGCACTGGCTTCAAGATTGTCCTTCACGGGGGAGGAGCTTAGCGCACATCCAAGATGGTCGCGTGAGCTGAGGACTACCGAGACCCTCGCCGCCTCCTACATCTATCCTGTCACGGATCCTGTTTTGAACGACGGATTATTGTAGATATAACCATCCTGATCTACTTGACCTTTTCAAAAATTGATTAGGACGCCGGAAACCTGAAATACTCTGTCCTGATGCCTGAAGGCCTACACCGGGAGACAGCCTGGGACTCGAGCATCCGGAATACCCGGGGGGCAGTTGAACAACAACGGCTGATTGAAGAAGACTGCTGCCCCTGGTCTAATTTCGGTTTCGATGTTCCTGCTCTTGTCCACTGAAAGATGGCTGCTCTTTGTTCTTGCCGGTCCATGATACAACTCGCTCAACTGCTCCTATAGGGCGCCTTGCATTTTGATTTTTTGCAGTTTTTCTCCGTGAGGAGCCATTCGCACCAGGTCCCAAGAGCCCCTTTGGGGCGCACAGCTCAACATGGCGGGCAAACCTGAAAGCGATAAACGGACGATCAAGAACACGTCTCGGGGTGGTGCCACTCAATCCAACATCATGGATAGATATACGCGCCCCAAGGGTTCCCCCACTGGGACTGGTAAAACTCCGGAGGACCTCGGAGGTGGCCCCCCAGAAACGGAGGAGTTGACTCTGCAAGACATAATGGGCGCCATCGCGAGCATGAAATCATCCATGAGCCAGCAGTATGAAACTTTGGCCTCCAAGATCGACACAGTGGCTGTTGATGTCAGTTTGATCAGGACAGACTTGGCTAAAACTAATGAGAGGGTCAAGTCGCTGGACATTAAAACTGCCAGTCTTACGATCGACGTGTCCGATCTCCAGACTGAAGTCCGGAACTTAAGAACCTCGAGTGAACAGTTTGCCCGCCGGCTCGAGGATTTTGAAATCCGCGCGAGGCGCAACAATGTGCGCATTATCGGAGTTCCGGAGACTTCTGCTGAACAATCGACTGATTTCCTGGTGGAAGATTTGATCTTAAAACATCTTGCTCCTAAGGGCCTCAGCAACTTCTTTGCAATGGAGCGTGCCCATAGAGTTCCGGGCGGAAGACGCAAACCGGGCGCCACTCCACGGCCCATAATTGCTAGAATCTTTAATTTCAGGGACAGGGACACAATCTTGCAGGCCTCGAGGACCAACGGCCCCACGAAATTTGAGAACGCGTCCATCAGCTTCTACCCAGACTTCACCCAATCGGTACAAAAACAGAGACTGGGATTTACTGGGGTGAAACGTAGACTAAGAGACTTGGGTCTGAAGTACGCAATGCTCTTCCCTGCCCGGCTACGGATTGAACATAATGAACGTGTACTATTTTTCGATCGGCCTGAGGTGGTTAGTGACTGGCTGGACACTTTGTCAACGCAACGGGACCGGACGGAGCAACCTAGAGGTGCGGAGGGTGGCCAGACGGAACAGGAGGAGTGAGGAGACCGGCGTGTGCAACTCACATACCGCGATGCGGTGGTTAGTTTTATTTTTGGGTCAATGACACTTTCACGATACAAACCCTGAGGCGGCGGGGGGATTGGGACTTTTCCTCCTCTCGGGGTGTTCTTTTTCTTCTTGTAGATTAGTTTTTGGGGCAGGGCAACAGGCACACTGCAAGTTGGGGTGGTTTTTTGTATTACCGCAGGGGTGCAGGGAGGGGGGATGCGTGTTTGAGTTGTTTTAGAGGCTACGTATTTGTACATCTCGATCTCTGTGTCCTTCTTGGTGTTCCAGGGATTCCGCCAGTACTCATGGGATGAGGGGTAGGGGGTTGAGAGTCTTAAGTTGGAATGTCAATGGCTTGGGGGACAGGATAAAGCAGAGGATAGTACTGCAATACTTGAAACGCCACTCCCCTGATGTTGTACTATTGCAGGAAACACACTTGGTGGGGAATACATGTCACGCCATGAATCGGAGGGGTTATCGGTTGGTTGCACACTCAGGGTTCACCACTGGATCGAGAGGGACTGGTGTTCTAGTTAGAAATTCCATCCCCTTGGAGGTTGATGATACGGTCCTGGATGATAGGGGACGATATGCTGCCATTATTGGTAGGTGGGAGGGGAAGACGATCTCCATCCTCTCAGTGTACGTCCCCCCGTGTTTACAGACCACGAAGTTTGCCGACCTGGGGAAACTGGTGCTGGAGCTCCCCGAAGGGATTTTGGTTGTAGGAGGAGACTTCAACTCTGTTGTCTGTGGCAGGGAAGATCGTAACCCTCCCAGAGATCTTACGCGATCGCAGTCCTGCCTTGGCGGCTTTCTGGATACATTGGGGCTGGTCAATTGTTGGCGGATGTTACACCCCGGGCAAGCCCAATACGCCTTCCATTCGGGTGCACACGGGAGCCTCGCTAGGCTCGATTATGTCCTCATGCCTGCGGCCCAGGCCATATCGGTAAGAGAGGTCCGACATTGGCCCAGAGGCATCTCGCATCACTCCCCACTATGGCTACTCATAGATCTCCAACTGGGAGACGGGGGTCGGGTTGCCCCGATCAATCCTTGGCATCTCCGGAACCCTGAAACCCGGGCAGGTGTGGTCAAGGCTATCGACAATTACTTTGCTGAAAATGTGGGATCGGTGTCTTCGTCTATATCCTTGTGGGAGGCTTTCAAAACTGTTATTAGGGGCCAGATGCTGTCGCTGATTGCCGGTGCTAAGAGACGTAATACCGAGGAGGTTGTGAAGCTAGAATCTGAAATCACTGCCCTAGAGGCCGACCTTGAGTCCGGGGTTACGCAGGATAAGGTGCATGTCTTGAATTTGAAACAGTCTGACTATAAAGCCTTGGTGACAAACTCTGCTAAAGCCATGAGTCGCAAGCAACAGGGCCGTTTGTATGATGTGGGTGACAAAGCTGGGAAATTGATTGCATGGTTGGACAAGAAGGAAAGATTGAGTCGAGTGGTGCCGGTTGTTGAACGTGCGGATGGTGTGCGTGTGCTTGATCCACTGGAGATCGTGGAAGGGTTTGCATGTCATTTCCAAACGATGTATGCGCCAGTCTCTGATAGGCCGGAGGAAGACTCACATCTTCTCAGAGATATCACACTGCCGAGCTTATCTGACTCTGATAAAGAGCTTATGGAGGCGGAATTCTCCACCGATGAAATAGCGCTCGCTATTCACTCCATTCGCTCGGGAAAAGCCACAGGCCCAAATGGTATACCCATCGAGTTGTACAAGCTTTGTCCCAACAAAATGGCGCCGTATCTTCGCTCGATGTTTCTGGAGTCAAATGAGAAGAGCTCGCTTCCCCGAGATCAGAGATTGGCGTCCATCGTCGTAATTCATAAAGAGGGGAAACCCCGTGATCTATGTACTTCTTACAGACTCATTTCACTTCTGAATGCCGAACCTAAGATCCTGGCGAAATTGTTAGCGAATCGATTAATTGAAGTGATTGGACACCTGATACATCCGGATCAGTCTGGATTTATTCCAACCCGCAACACTGCGTTGAATTTACGCCCCCTTCACGGCGTTCTTGCGAGGGCGGGGACATTGCGTGAGCCGGCCATTTTGGTCTCTCTAGATGCCACTATGGCCTTCGATACAGTGGAATGGCCATACTTATGGGCGGCTCTTACGAAGTTTGGCTTCGGACCGGTGTTCATTGGCTGGGTCAAACTTCTCTATGAGAAGCCGCTAGCTCAGGTGGTTGTTAATGGTAGGGTCTCGGAGCCCTTCGTTCTTGGGAGAGGTACGCGACAAGGTTGTCCCCTATCTCCGTTGCTGTTTGCACTGGCCTTGGAACCCCTGGCCACATGGTTGCGGTGGGAACCATCGCTCAAAGGTATCAGGTGGACCCCCGACTTTGAGGATCGCATATCGCTATATGAGGACGATATTCTCCTGTACCTCACTTCCCCTCGGAAATCGCTGGGGGTACTGTTTGATGTCCTCAGCTCCTTCGGTAAGAAATCTGGTCTGGTGATTAATTAGAATAAGTCCTGTGTCTACTCGCTTACTGGTGAGATACCACTCGTGCCGCGTAACTGCCCGATACAGATCTCGCACTCCGGCTTCAAGTACTTGGGGATACATATCTCGCTTGACCCCACGATTCGGAATCAGCGTAATCTGCTCCCTCCGCTTCTCCGGTTGAAATCCGACGTGAAAGCTTGGTGTAGGTTGCCGTTGTCACTTGTTGGCAAGGCAGCTCTATTCAAAATGATGTCCCTGCCCAGATTTTTGTACGCACTCCAAAACACTCTTGACTTTGTGCCCACCAGCTATTTCCATGAGATCGAAAGCCTTCGGAGAAAGCTACTGTGGGGAGGATGACCCCGTATTGCCTTGGCTAAGTTAACACTGCCTTGATATGACGGAGGCATTGGCTGCCTGATATCAGACGTTATTATTGGGCCTCCCAACTGAGCGCAGTCAATCACACTATGTACGGCCTGGTGTCCAACCCGGCTTCGCCATGGACAAATGGCTGCTCCCGGGTGGGGACTATAACAGGGCGCTATATTCCAAGCAGTCAGGCAGGACGTTAACGGGACCCACCAGAGTTGCGGTGCGGATTTGGTATAGTGCAAACGCAGCTATGGGCTGCTCAGATGTCGTTACTCGAGCGGCTCTGCTCTACGTCACGGAGAAACTAGGCAATTTATGGACCACCAAGGGCTTCGAGAAATGGGACCTTATCGGTATCAGCAAGGTAGGGAACCTCTGGGTTAAGGATAGGATAAAGACTTTCAATGAATTAAAAACTGAATATGCGCTTAGCGATAGAGAGTACTTCCGGTACCTGCAGATCCGGCATGCGATTGGCTCGGTCATCCCAACCGGTACCCTCATTCCGGAATCTTCACCCCAGGAAGATAGAGTGCTTGGCGGCCACGTCCCCGACAGTACCATATCTCTCATATATAAAAAACTCATAAATGACCGGACGGACCTTCTTCTACAACTGCGGGAGGCCTGGACCGGCGATGGACTGGAGCTAGATGATGAGGATTAGCAGGCAGCGATATCCTCTCCTAAAGAGGTCGCTATCCCGGCCCGTCTTCGACTGGTGCAATTAAAAATCTTACACCGTGTATAAGTGACAGGTCCCCGATTGTTACGTATGGGTTACTCTGTGGATGGGTTGTGTAAGCGTGGGTGTGGAATGATGGGTACCTTCCTCCATATTCTATGGGAATGCCCCGAGGTAGTGTCCTTTTGGAACCGTGTGCATGATGTCATGAAAGAAGTAACTGGAGTTTCGATGTTGCCTGAGGCCCGTAGGTGTCTGCTGAATGTGTGGGAACCCAACGATTAGAACGTGGCTCAGACACAATGGGCCACTTTAGGGAATATGGTGGCCAAAAGAGATATCGCACAGCTGTGGGGATCCTCGAGGGCGCCCAGGCTCTCAGCCTGGACAAAGAACATGGACTGGTGCATGTTTGAGAAAAAACGGTGTATGTCGCGCGGGGTAGGCCCAATAAGTGGGGGAGAATATGGAACCAGTGGAATCAGTATTGCGGAGAGATCTGTACTCCCCCTTTTGTGAATCCACCGGAGTTGCTGCAGTCTCCTTAGCTTGATGTTCCTTCTATGGTCTTGATTTTAGTCGGTATACTGATTGTTTGCTCTCTCTCCCCTTCCCCCCCCCACCTTTTGCTCACAACTTCATCTACTGATGCATAAGAATTTTCAGATGCGGTTCTCCCCCTCCCGGAAGGAACACTCATATGTATAATTCCTGTCTTGCCTCGCTATTTTATATTTATTTTTTCTTTATTATTCTTTCTGTTTGTTCCCATTCTTATAAAACAAAAAAAGAAAAACCTTGATTTCTCCTGTGTCTCAATATACATAGAGATGACATGTAAGCTTAATCGCAGCCGGACCCCCGGGTTGCCGGCTGAAGCGCTGTGTAACTGTATTATCTCATGCATTTGTCTGTATTGGTGATGGCCGGCCCTAATGGTTGTGAGCTTGTTATTGTATTATTATAATTGTCAATAAAGGTTTTAAAAAAAAAAAAAAAGATTGTCCTTCGCTTTACTCATGAGCTGAGAAGTCAGCCTCCGGAGGGCCATGACTTAGGCCACCACATCACATTTAGAGGATTTATGGTTGCCCTCCCAGCCGTCTTTGACCAAAGTCAGGGGACCTCAGAGAGGATGCCCAAAAAGTTCAGAGAGACTGAACCCTTTTCCTTTCTGTGGTATCTCCCTCTAAGTGAACAAAAGGCATGGCAAGAGGCAATCCTACTTCCTCTTGAGGAGATCAGAGGAGGTCCCCATCATGGTCTTTGGGCTCTTATTGACGCGCTCCCCCAATTCATTGGTTTGCGGATGGTATGCAGTGGTGAAGTAGGAAGTCACACCTACTTCTTCCCACATTGCCTTCATATAGGAGGAAATTAAGTTTGTTACTCTGTCTGAAACCACAGTCTGGGGGAATCCAACCCTGGAAAAGAGAGCCTAACTACCACCTTGGAAGTAGTGCTCCTCAAGGCTACTGATTCAGGGTTATTCACACAAAATAGTACCTAGGTGCACTCTATTTTTTAGTGTAGTCCTCTTTTAAATCAATTTTATCAATGTGCGACCCTGTCGTTAGCGCATGTCTGCAAATGCTACAATAATAAACTGCTAAGTTTTTCTTCTGAATATCAAATGGATTATAGTGATCTCTTATAAAATCTTCTCCAAACAATATAAGTAATATTTCAATTATGTTTGCTTTTAATTCACTCACAACGATGATTTTTATCATTCAATATCCTTCATTGTACATATCACAATATACACTGCGATTATCGCAAAACCCAATGCATTTCATTTCAGGTCCTCCCAGACCCATCATCAGGTTCTAGGTGCGCCCGTCTGCCAGGAACGGTTTATCCTATCCTATTATTCTTGAATTATTCCTTCAGGGTACCTGGTGGCATGATCCACCACAAAAAGAATGAACGTATTACCTGAGGATGGTGGAGGGACTAAGGGACCAACCATATCAATCATCACCTGCTCATAGGGTACCCCCACTACAGGTAGGGGCACCAAAGGTGCTGCGGTCTGGCCAATAGACTTGCCACTTGACTGACAGGCCAGGGAGATCTGGCAAAACCTCCTAACATCCTGATAAACTCCTGACCAGTAGAACAGAGGTGATTACCTGTTTTTTGTCTTTTTGATGTCTAGATTACCCACTAAGGGTACTTCACGGGCTATATGCTGCAGGAAATTCCTGTGCACCTGAGGAAACTCCAGCCTTTTGCTGACCAACAAGGGTCAGCGGGCTCACAGTACAGAAGTCCACCTTCTCAAGTCACCCTGTGCTTTCCAGCTACTCCAGAAGAGACCTGGTCCTAGGCAATCTTCCGCAGGCCCACAAGTGTAGGACACTCAGCCAATGCCTTACAAAAATCATCCTGGATGGTCCTCCTATCGCAAGCACCTCCTGCAGCTCCAGCGGGGATTCAGACTCCAACACCTTATCAGCTTCTGAATACTCGTCCTACTCTCCAACTGGAGCAGGAGTTACAGTCACCAGAACAGGTGCCTTCTGCGAGTCTGCCCTTAATTCTGCTTCTGGCCTGTGCCCCTCTAGTCTCTCCTCCTCACTATGAAGCTGGTTTACAACCTGTACCCTGGTGAGCACAGCTAATGAAGTTCGGGCCATATAGGCATTTGGCCCCGGTACTAACCTGGGTTCAACAATCATTCCCCAGAAAGCCTCCAGCACGCTGATTCTCTTGCATCCAGGCCAAATATAGCATTCTTACCATTCACCTCTACCTCCACTCTGGCATGAGGGTACGCCATGTCAATGCTTTTAGCTACCAGCCAATTACACTTGAAAACAGGGAGGATCTCCTTGGGTGTGAGATATTTCCTCTCAAACATGGTCCTTTGGGCATCATTATCCCTTATTACAGGAACTTTCCTCCCATTGATTCCTGCCACACTCATACACACACTTGAGTTTGAGTGATTATGCTTAAGAGAATCTTGTTTTAGTTCCCAGATATCCCTAGTGACTAAACTAAACTCAGAGTAGCCTCGCTTTATGTCTGGCCCTACTGAAAACACATATGCTATGATGGGTGCTGCTGGCACTGCATCCTTCACTTGGCATTCCTTGCTTATCTGTCCCTCCTGGGAACACCGAAAGCATTTCACTACATTGGTGGTGAAAGTAGCCTTCCCTCCATTCCCCTTCTGGTGCTGACTGGTTAGCCCATTCCTCTTGGAATTCTGTTCTCGCTGCAAGCCTTGGGAACCATTCTGGCCCTTCCCCTCTGATTTAAGACCAAGCTGCTGGGAGTTCTTCTCCCCCTTGGACTTGGAACTCTGTTGCTCCTGCTCCTTGTTCACTCTGCTGGCAAGCCACTTGTCAGCCAACAATGCATGTTTCTCTGGATCCTTCTAGGTAGGGTTAGACAAGTACTGTTTGAGAGGTTTGGAGCACTATTTCCATTACCTGATTCAGGGACTGGTAGTCATTTGCTTCCATCCCTCTCACTCACTCATTCTAGTAACGCACTGTCATGGATCCAATTCTTAAATGGAATGCCATCCGACTCCTTATGTCACGGAACCTCTGTCATTTCTGGGCTGGTTTCTACCCAAATGTCTAATCAGAGCATCCTTCATACATTAATATGTCACATTGTCCTTCTCAGGCATCCTTTCGTTGACTCAGTCCCTTCCTGAGGGAGGCGACTCAGTAGAGTAGCTGCCTGGACTGTTCATTTAACTATTCAGTCAATCAATCAATCAATCAATCAGGGAATTGTAAGCGCGCTACTCACCCGTGAGGTTCTCAAGGCGCGCGGGGGGGGGGTCCGTAGAGCTGTTTAGCCGAAGAGCCAGGTCTTTAGGGTCTTTCTGAAGGTGTTCAGGAAGGGGGCACGTCTGAAGTCTGCCGGTAGCTTGTTCCAGGTCTTGGCTGCAGGTCCACCTGCTATGGCTCTGTGGATGCGCGTGGTTTAGGCCAGTGCAAGGTTGGATGATCGGAGGTTTCTTTTGGGTACGTGGAAGTTGATTCTGTTGTTGAGGTATTTGGGTCCGTTGTTGTGTAGGCGTGAGTGAGGATTTCAAAAGTGACTCTTTTCTCCCTGGGGAGCAAGTGTAGACTTCGTAGGTGTTGACTGATGTGTTCGTGTTGGGGGATGCCGAGGACGAGTCTGGCAGCGGTGTTCTGTATTGGCTGGAGTTTGCGGAGTCTGTCTTCCTTGACTCAGGGGGGATCCACTTGAAGGTCTTGCGGAGGATGCGGAGGGTGTTAAAGCAGCTGGAGGTAACGGCGTTGACCTGTCGGTTCATGGTGAGTGATGAGTCGAGTACAATGCCGAGGTTCTTGGCATTGTCTGAAGGGGTAGGTGGGCTTCCAAGGGCTGTCCCACGCAGAAGTGGTGGTACCGAGGATAAGAACGTCTGTCTTCTCAGCGTTGAGCTTTAGTCAGCTGTTGGGTATCCAGACCGCGAGGTCTTGCATTCCTTTCTGGAATTTGACTTTGGCAGTGGTGGGATCTTTGGGGAGGGAGAGGATGAGCTGGGTGTCTTCGGCATAGGATACGATGTTGAAGCCGTGTTGTTGGACGATGGCTGCGAGGGGGGCCCTGTAGATGTTGAAGAGGGTTTGGCTCAGGGATGAACCTTGTGGGACTCCACAGGTGATTTTCGTGGGGTCAGAGAGGAAGAGTGGGAGTTTGATCCTTTTGCTTCTTCCGGTGAGGAATGATCGGATCTAGCCCAGGGCTTTTCCTTGTATGCCTGCGTCCTGTAGTCTGGCGACCAGTGTGCGTGAGAGATGGTGTCGAAGGCCGCTGATAGGTTGAGTAGGATGAGGGCTGTAGAATGGCCTTGGTCCAGGAGGGTGCGGATGTCATCTGTGGCGGCGAGTAGGGTGGTGGCTCCGGAATCTGGATTGGGATGGGTCGAGGACAGAGTTCTCTTCAATGAATCATGTCAGTTTCCTGTTGACTGTTTTCTCTGCAACTTTGGCTGTGAAGGGGAGGAGCGAGATGGGCTGATAGTTCTTGAGGTCAGGGGGGTCAGCTATGGGCTTCTTGAGCAGAGGAGTCAGGACCCCAACCCGAGTTCTGGCCACAATCGCTGCACAGACTGCCAAAACAGGTGCAGCCCAGCCCAAAGATCAGACCTGGACCGAACTTGTTCGAAATCGGCGCTCTGAGATGGCCGCCGATTTCGATCTTCAAGCTGCGGTCTAGTCTTTTGAACACAGCTGTGGGAAATCGTTCCGTTGAGAAGTAGCCTTTCTGAGTAACTCTAGAGATTTGATAAATAACTTCTTGTTAAAACGTCCTAGAATTAAACCTTGTAGACTACGGAGGTAGTATTGAGTAAGAGATAAGAACAAGCAACCATTATTCAATTATCGAGTGAACTTACCAGAGTATCTCGTCAGCTGTCCTGCTGGGAACTGCGCGAGGAGTCCTGAGGAAGGAAGACAACAACAGAAGCTAATAAACTAAGTGACTGAGAGATTTAACGCTAATATGAATTACTGTTTATGCTTTCTAAAGCCTGGATACTTACAGATTACCTAGATAACCGAAGTGAGGAGAATAGCTAGTCTCTTCAGGCAGCATAGTTAGGATATCTGTAACCTAACAGGAGATATATAACAGAGTTTAAAAGAATAAAAACGCAACAGCTAGAGGAGAGTCAAAACACGCAACAGAAGAAAAGAATAAAAGAAAAGGCAAGATAAAATGAGGGTAAGTCTAGGATACAATAATTAGATAAGTCATTAGTTAAGTTAAGTTAATCCAGAGCTTAACAAAACTTGTACATTTATAAAAGGTGCAAAAACTAATACAACAAAAGAGAAGATATCTAGAACAGAGAAGAACAGAAGAAATAAAAGAAGAAATCACAGTTAGTGAATGTAAGTAGAGTAGCAAGGAGTTTAATAAGAAGTAGGCAATAAAGATTAAGCACTAAGAGTACGGTTGTCATTTCAGGTACAACTAACTTGGTATTCAGACCCAAAAACTAGATACCACAAGAGAATAAGGAGAGGAGCTAGATCCAGGAAGAACCAGGGTAGGTAAAGGTTAATAATACCCAAGAAGAGTAGAAGAGAGACTTCACACAAGATTTGTTGGTAAATTGGTTATTCGTTTCACAGGTTCTGTCTAAGTAAGAAGTCTGCAGGACAGACTAACAAATAGAAGAACCATCAGGACAGTCTCTTGTTTGTTATTTTATCCAATACCCCCTTCCCCCAAAGGAATAGTTCGGAGGCTCAGTTGACCTTCGGATGTTCTTGAGGGGGCTTTGGGACCTAGCGCCTCTGTTCCTGTGCAAGTCGATGTAAGAATTAGAACTACGGTTCTGGTAAGAATTTGGAGGTCTGACAAGAGGTCTGACTTCTACCTGCTTCCAGTGGTCTGGAAAGGTGTCTGTTTTGAAGGTGTTGTTGATGGTGCGTTGTAGTTCGGGAGCAATGGCAGTGGTAGATGTGAGGGGGTCAGGGGTCGGTGGGGGCCCCGAGTGGATGCTTTTCATGGTTGAGGTGGTGTCTTCAGTCGTGATCGGTGTCCATTTGGAGATGGTGTGCTGGCTGGTGTTTCTGGGGGGAAGAGGGGGGCGGGGGGACGTCTGTGGCACCTGGTGGATGGTCAATGAAGTTGTCATAGAGGTTTTTGATCTTGAGGTGGAAATAGGTTCCAAGCTTGTCGCAGAGGTCTTGGGATGGGGTGATGTCTGTGGCTTCACTGCGTGAATTGGTGAATTCTTGAATGACACTAAAAAGTTCCTTGGAGTTGGTGGAGTAGGCCAGGATTTTGTTGTGGATGAAGTTACTCTTTTTTTTGTTTTTGCATATTTATATAGCCCGTACTCGACCCAAAGGTATTGGAGCGCTGTACATGAGCACCAGTTACTTACACATTCAGGCACGGGAGATTAAGTGATTTGCCCAGAATCACAGGATGTGTTAGCGACCCCGAGGCTCGAACCCTGGTTTCCAGAACCAAAGTTCGGCAGTCTAGCCGACGGACCACATACTCTATGATCTGGCTGTGGTACTCCGTCATGGCATCCTTGTAGGTGGTGTGGTTTTCAGTTGTCTTGGTGTTTCTCTAGTTCTTCTCCAGGCGTCTGCAGGTGCGTCTGGCTTCTAGGAGAGCGGTGGCAAACCAGGCGGCTTTCCTAGGCCATTGTCTGTCGGGGTTGCGCAGCGGGGTGAGTTCATCAGCGCAGTCGGGGACCCAGGTGTGGAGTTCTCTGGCTGCATCGTTTGCGTTGGGTGCCCAGGTGTAGTTGTCTCGGGTGAGGGTGGAGTTAAGTTGCTCATCGGTAACCTTGCTCCAGTTCCTTCGTGGGCGGTGTGGGGCTGGTTTGGGAGCCTTGGGTTTGTTGATGGCAAAAGTGTACGCAGTGGTGGTCGGTCCATGGCAGCTGCGTTCTTTGGTTGAATTGGACGCTGTTTCCTGCTGCGAAGATGGGGTCGAGGAAATGTCCTGATTTGGGGGTCGGTGTGTTGATGAGTTGTTCAAGTCCGATGCTGGCGAGGTTGTCACGAAGGATAGTGGAGTTGAGGTCGCTGGGGTTGGCGAGGTGGAAGTTCAGGTCTCCAATGAGTATGTAGTTTGTTGAGGCGATGGCGTGGGGTGCGATGAAGTCAGTGATGGTGGTGGCGAAGGGTGTTCGGGGGCAGGAGGGTCTGTAGATGAGGGTTCCTTGGAGTGTGGCTTTGGGATGGTCTGGACATGGACGTGCAAGTGTTCGGCGGAGGGGAAGGTTTTGCTGGAAGTGGTGAGGCGGAGGGTGCTCTTGTGGGTGATGACAAGGCCGCCTCCTGTGTGGTTGGGGCTGTCCTTCCTCTGGATCTTGTATCCATCTGGGATGATGGTGCTGATGGGTTGGTCCAGGTCTCTGTGAAGAAAGCGATGTTGGGCGAGAGAGAGATTTCCATGGTGTGTTTGTGTATGGAGCATGCATTGAGTAGGATGCATTTTAGGGTGTCGCCGGTGCTGGCGTCGGCGGTGTTGGAGGCTGGGGTGGCGGTGAGTGTCTGGTGGCAGTGGAGGCAGGAGAACTGGCCGTGGGTTATGTTCTGCGAGGCCTGTTGACATTCTCTAAGACTTCCGGGGTTGAGTGCGAGGAGGGTGGTGGTGTCGTAACGATGGGTAGTGGGAAGTCCAGAGTTCCTGGCGCCGGCTGCAGTCGGGTCGCAAACGGGTGCAGACGGGCTTGCCTTTGGCTGCCATTAAGTAGGGGAGGCGGGAGCGGGGGAATTCTGAGGGGAGGGGCCACAGATGCAGCAGCTGCGAAAGGAACAGGCAGGCACGAGAAAATAAAAACACGGGTGGAATGAGAGCAAGACACAGAAGGGTACAATAACAGTGGCACCACAGGGAAAAATTAAGAAAAATAAATGGCTGAGATGGTTACAGTGGTTGCAGGCAGTCTGGTCCCATTTGGAGCGGGCGTCAGGCACAGGAGCCGGCGGCAGCCTCGAACCTGCCAAGGAGGAGGTTGGGGTCTGGAGTCAAGAGACGACACAGCAGAGCTGCGGGGAGAGACTGGGCCTAGACCGAGGGTCGGAGGTCTATTGAGCCCGACAAGCAAGTTCAAAACAACGGAACCAGACAAGAATATCCATGCCTGGAACATATATTTGTATCAGTTCCTTTGGTACCTTGGTGGTGTTTTCCTTGGACTTGGAATCACTATCACCAGAGCTGACCCCTTTCTCTGCTGCATTTCTCAGCTTCTCTTTTTCCCAGGCTATGCACTCCTTCTCCAGTTCCCTATTTCTGTCACTTTCCTTCTCCTTCCAAGCCCAATCTTCCTGTTTGTCCCTTCACTGCTCATCTGCCTGGTGGGCCTTCCTTAGCTTCTCCTCCTCAAATTCTCTTGCCTTCATCCTCTGCTAAATCCTTACCTTCCTGGAGTTTCAGCTGGAGTTTTAGGGTCTCTGCTTGGTCAGTCCCTCCAAAGGAGGTGAAACCTCTAGCAGGGAAAAAGTTAACTCTAGAGATAGGGGGATTAAAATGTATAAGGGGAGGTTAAGGGGAAATTCTAGGGACAGATATAGGGGAAGCCTGTACTAAGGGACTTGTGACATCAGTGCTCTCCCATACGTTTTCCATGTCCTCTTCACTCTGCGCTGCAAAGGCCTCTCCCTTAAAGTATTTTCCTATCTGGCTAACGAGTGATCCCTGTTATCTGCCATTTTATATTTAGGTATCTACTGAGCTAATAAGCTGCCCACCAATATGATGACCGGGATCCTGGGGAACCCAGACAGTTTGGGTTGATGGGCTCCAGTTGTATAAATTGGAGCTATTTGCCGCTGGTGTCCTGGGGCCACAGTACAACTGGACCCCAAATGGATAACCATGTATTCCTATATTGCACTTGACTATCTCAGGGTAGCAAGAAGACAGAGCCATCCAAGTCTTACTCAAGGAGATGAGGTGGATTAGAAATTCGGAATACAGTTTACACCGTAATAATAGCTAATGTGTCCCGTCAGAGCTTTACTTTATAAAAGAAAATGACTTTAATAAACACACAGCAAAAATATTCAACACAAAAAATAAAGATACACAGTGAAAACCAGAAGCCTCTACCACCCTCTAAGCCTGAGTTCTGATCCGAAACAGTGATATAGCACCTTAGACACTAAGCACTATAAAAACACAGTTAACATTGCATTTAACAGATCACGTTGCACAAGGTTATTCTTCAAAGCTAGGGCAATGGTACTAATACTTGTATTACACTGTTGTGATAGGGCAGTGGTTCCCAAACCTTTTCGACCAGTGGCTCCCTTTACCAATAGGCCTTTGACCGCAGCTCCCCATTACATCACTTTTTTTTGAGCGGGTGGGAAGTTAAAATCACTGCAACAACAAAAAAAACTGTTAGCTGGCTAGATGAGTCTCTGCTTTGAGACCATATTTTTGATTAAGAGGTGTCTTTAAATCTGAATTTGACAGTACACTGGCCACCTCTCCTGCATTGCTTCATTTGTTACTACCAGGAACGTTTTAATCAATCAATCAATCCTAGCATTTGTAAAGCGCACTACATACCCGTGAGGATCTCAAGGCGCTGAGGGGGCACGCTGCTACTGTTCGAAGAGCCGGGTCTTGAGGAGTCTCCTGAAGGTTAGGAGGTCATCGGTCTGCCGTAGGCGGATGGGGAGGGTGTTCCACGTCTTGGCGGCGAGGTGGGAGAATGATCTGCCACTGGCGGTCACTCTTCGGATGCGGGGGACAGTGGCGAAAGCGCGGTCTGCAGAGCAGAGCTGGCAGGGTGGGATGTAGAGGCTGAGACGGCTGTTGAGGTACGCTGTTTCAGTGTCGTGGATTGCCTTGTGTGCTTGGGTGAGGAGCTTGAAGGTTATCCTCTTGTTGATGGGGAGCCAGTGCAGGTCTCTCAGGTGGGGTGTGATGTGGCTGCGGCGCGGGATGTCGAGGATCAGGCGTGCTGAGGTGTTCTGGATGCGTTGGAGTCATTTCAGGAGTTTGGCCGGGGCTCCTGCGTAGAGTGCGTTGCCGTAGTCCAGTCTACTGCTGACGAGGGCCTGGGTGACCGTTCTTCTAGTTGTGGTGGGGATCCACTTGAAGATCCTGCGGAGGGTGTTGAAGCAGGAGGAGGAGACGGCATTGACCTGCTTTGTCATGGAGAGTGTGGAGTCGAGGATGACCCCCAGGTTTCGTGCGTGATCGGTGGGTGAAGGGGGTGCTTCTAGTGCCGTCGGCCACCAGTAGTCCTCCCAGGCTGAGGGGGTTGGACCGAGGATGAGGACCTCCATCTTGTCCAAGTTCAGCTTCAGACGGCTGTTCCTCATCCAGTTGGCGACAGCCTTCATTCCTTCGTGGAGGTTGGTTTTGGAGGTGTGGGGGTCCTTGGTGAGCGATAGGATCAGCTGGGTGTCGTCAGCATAGCAGATGGTGTTTAGGTAATGTTGTCGGGCGACGTGGGCGAGCGGTGCCATGTATACGTGGAACAACGTTGAGCTGAGGGATGATCCTTGGGGTACGCCGCAGATGATCTCGGTGGCTTTGGAGCGGAAGGGGGGAGAGAGACGCTCTGGGTTCTCCCGGCGAGGAAGGAGGTGGTCCAGTCCAGCGCCTTTTCTTGGATTCCGGCGTCGTGTAGGCGTGTTTTAGCTTGCAGTGGTAGACTGTGTTGAAAGCAGCTGGCAGGTCCAGGAAAATGAGGGCTGCAGTTTCTCCGTTGTTGAGCACGATCCTGATGTCATCGGTGGCGGCGATGAGGCAGTTTCGGTGCTGTGGTTGCTACGGAATCTAGATTGGGATGGGTCCAGGATGCTGTTCTCTTCGAGTTGTTTGTTGATGGCCTTTTCGATGACCTTCGCCGGGAACGGGAGCAGGTAGATGGGTCGGAAGTTCTTTAGGTCCTTGGGATCCGCCTTGAGTTTCTTTTTAAAAAATTTTGAAAACCTTTATTTGTGTAGATGGTTGCATACAAATACGGGCCTACAACCCAGAGGCCGGCCACAGAACAAACTGGAAAGCACCAATGTCAATAAAAAGTACGGAGTGGTTACGCAATACTACACAATGCTGCGAGTCCATAATGCTAACTGAGTGTAACCCCCCGGCACAGGATCACAGAAGGTTAATTTTATGTTAAAGAATAAAGGATCGGTTGTATAATAAGCGTCCTGGTGCACATGGCGGGGAACAGAACCAACAACATTATAATAGGGAATCCATAGATCTGTCATCAGAATAGTCCAGAGCGTTCAAGCCATAGATGCCCTTGCAATTCTTCTTCAGTCAGTGTCCACCCGCAACCTCATGTGCCCAAAGACAAGCAGAACATCACTCTCATGAAAATCAAATTAGCAGTGAGACGGATAAAGTTGCAATCATTATACAGCCCAACCCGGAGAGTAAAAGAAAACGAAAATACTAGAAAAAAGGAAAAGGGGACTCCACGTTACTGTACCCGCCCCACGGCGATAATGGCGATCAACAATCCAGACAGCAAACATTCTTAGGGGCGGGGCGGCTAAGTCAGGATAAGCAGAACCTGAAAGTACCATATTATATAGGAATACCCAAACCTCCCCCCCAGGCACTCACCCCGCGGGAATCACGCACAGTCATGGAGACCCAAGAAAAGGATACAAAAGAGCCATAGAAACAAGTAACTATCTAATAGACCCCAATCCACCCGCCCCACCCTGCACCCCTGCAGAAGGCTATGGCCTACCTCTCCCAGCAGCGTGCCTGTCGCCCTAAACATGAACCCGAAATATAGAATGAGATAATATAGGGAAAGGGAAGAAAACAGATAAAAAGGGAAAAAGGAAAGCCAGGGGGGAGGATACCATGTAACAAGGCGCACGGCCCCCACCCCCCGCCCATACAAACAATTAGTGCAGCCCAAAACGAAACTGGCATGTTTTTCAGGTAGTCATACATAGTAAGGATTCAACAAATTATCTCAATTTGGGGCAGTCCATGACTCCGTGCACAGAACAGCAGTCCTCCGGATTAAAAACCGGGCTCACTCCAGTCCTTTCTTAGCTATCGCCACAATGTATGTCGAAGTAGCGGGCATAAAACAAAGCGGAGAGAAAATGCCGTGGAGCAGCCGCTGAACGGCCAATGGAAGCAACCCATAAGATCTCCTCCGCCGACGGTAATGCAAAAGCTGTTTACGGCAGTCATGTACATCAGTGTCAATGATCCCCAGCAAATCTTCCCGCAGGCGAACTAAGACATCGCTACCCCCACCAAAATGCGGGAAACAAACAGCAACCACCTCGGGCCCATCCTCATCCCTGAGGGACGGCCCGGGAGCAATGGCGGTTACCACATTGTCTTGCACACAAGAATCCCGGGCCAAGGTCACTTGCCAAATCTTCAGCGCTCGTAGGACGCCGCCAATCGGGGGTTCACGCTCCCCAGTGCAGGCCCCATCACAGTACAAAGGTACAGCATCGACATCCCGGGGCGTTCCACAGCACACGGCATCTGTCGCCATTTTGCGATTACCGCGCCATCTTTTTGGGACCAACTCCTGAGGCGGGCTCACAAGCAGCGCCCCCACGGGATCCCCCGCAAGCATCCAAACAGCAACCTCGATGCAGAAATGAGGGCCACTAAAAGAGGGGGACCCGCCGCCGCCACCGCTCCGCTAGAGCCACTCTCCGTCACCGAGCGATGAAATTCGGAATGGCCGGGCAGGGCAACAAGGGGGGGAGCCACCAACACGGCGTCCCCCACACATAACTTGCCGCACCTCACCTCTGGACCACCAGACGGTAGTCCCAGGCGCGTTCAGTTGCCTCCGGCTTTTTCGCACAACGGCCTCCTCCGGCCGGTCTCCATCCTCCACCCGAGGCCGCCACCGACACCGTCCCGCCGGCTACTCGCTGAAGGCAAGGCCCCGGTCTCCACACCACGGAGGCCGCACTTCCTGGGAGGACGCCGCTGCGGACCCACTGAACGCCGGAGCCACCAGGACGGGTGGTAAGTATCAGCAGACCTTCATCTATAAAATGTTATCGTTTTTGGGCAGGATGGGTGGCAGGATGGATGAGTTTGGGCAGGGAGGCCGGCGGAGCCGAGCTACCGTGCGGCCATCACGATGTCGAGCTTGGCTCCTCCCCCCCGCCTTGAGTTTCTAGAGTAAGGCGTTGATCTCTGAGTGTTTCCAGCTCTCCGGGAAGGTCGCTGTCTCGAAGGAGATGTTGATGGTTTTCTGGAGATGGGGTGCGATGGTGTTGCTGGTTTTGTTGAGGATGTGGTGTGGGCAGGGTTCTTCTGGGGATCCGGAGTGGACGGTGTTCATGATCTTGAGGGTGTTGTCGTCGTTGATGTTGGTCCTTGCGAGCAGGCGGTTGGTGCGGGTGGTAGCCGTGATGGCGGGGTGCCGGAGGTTCCCGGGGTCATGACGGCATCGAAGATGTCGTGGATGTCTGAGATCTTGCATTAGCAGAGGGTGGACAGTGAGTCGCACAGGTCTTGTGACGGTGGGATGTCGTTGGTGTTGGAGCTGGGGTTTGGAGTGTTCCTTCACAATGTTGAAGAGCTTTTTCCTGTTGTGTGCGTTGTTGTCTATTCGGTCTCCGAAGGTGGTCCTTTTGGCGGATCTGATGAGTTGGTGGTGTCGGCGGGTGGCGTTCCTGTGGGCTGTGTAGCTTTCCGGTGTTCTTTCGGGGGGTCCAGTTTTTTTCCAGTTTTCGGCGGGTTCGCTTGGAGGCCTGGAGGTCTTCGGTGAACCAGCTGTCTCTCTTGCTGGTCTGGGTGTTGGGGGGTTTCTTGAGCAGGGCGAGGGTGTTGGCGCAGTTATTGACCCACTGTCTGAGGTTGCAGGCGGCAGTGTCGGGGTCGGTGGGGTCTGCGGGTGGGCTTTGACTGAGGGAGGTGGTTAGCTGGTCCTCAGTGATCTTGCCCCAGCTGCAGCGAGGTATCGGCTGGGTGCGGTGGTGGGTGGTAGGTTTCTGTAAGGTGAAGTGGATGCAGTGGTGGTCGGTCCAGTGGAGTTCGGTGGTGCGGTCGAAGGAGACGTGGGTTGCCGAGGTTGTCGATCAGGGTGGAGGTGTTGGAGTCGTTGTTCTCGAGGTGGAAGTTCAGGGCCCAGAGGAGGATGTAGTCCGTGGAGGCGAGGGCGTGTGTGCTGATGAAGTCGGCGATGGAGTCGCTGAACTGAGGTCGGGGTCCGGGGGGTCTGTAGATGAGGGTGCCTCTGAGGGTGGAGTTGGGGTCGGTGTGGATCTTGAACTGCAGGTGTTCGGTGGTGCTGAGGGTGTCGTCGGCATCTGTCGAGATTGCGAGGGTGTTTCTGTGGACGATGGCAATTCCTCCACCTATTCCATTGGTACGGTCCTTGCGGGTGATCTTGTAGCCTTCTGAGATGGCTATGGCGATGTTGGGCGCCGAGGTGGGGGTCAGCCAGGTCTCTGTCAGGAAGGCGACGTTTGGGGCGTTGGTGTCGAGTAGGTCCCAGAGTTCGACTGCGTGGAGGGGGTGTTGAGCAGGATGCATCTGAGGAAGTTGGGTTCTTCGATGGGTGGGTTGGCGGGCCGGATGCTGGTGCAGCTGCATCTCTGGCAGGAGAAGGGTCCTTGTGTGCGCTTCGGGGTGGCCAGGCAGGACGTGCATGACCGTCTGGCGTTGAGTGCGTAGAGGGTGCTGGAGTCGTAGCGGTGGTGAGCGTTGTGGTGAGTGCGGGGGACAGGGGTCCTGGCACTGTGCACGGTCCAGGATTAAAAGTTACCCAAAAGCTTTTGTTTAAAATAAACAAAAAATAGACAAACTTTCTGGGGCTTTCTGTCAGCCCTGTTGATCCCTTATTAGTCCACTGTGGTGTCATTCACATTTTCTTCTGCCCACCACAACATATGCAATGGGGCACAATGTATGCCCACTTCAACAATTGATTTACCTGACTGTGAGTAAATGCATTTTGCTCTTGCACGGTGTGCACTGTAATGCTCATTCATCAGCCTTCTAGCAGCATCGGTTCTCAGCGAAGGGAAAGAGAATAAAATGCCAACTGTAACCCAGGCAGCTTGTTATTTCTGCACACCACCAGATACTGAAAGGGAACACATGTAAAATCAAAACTATATCACACGATTTGTAGTTACTTTGATACATCTAAGCAGGGATTCCAGTTTGTTCTAAGAGGGTAGAGAATTAAGAAGAATGTTGTTTGCAAATTTGCAAAAAAATCGCAAAATGGCTGAGTTTTGTAAAAAAGGCAGCACTTTCTACAAAACTGTCCGCAAAATGTGGAGAATTCGTTCTGAAAATTTTGAAAGGTTGAAAGGGACATGTTTTTTCATGCTGCAGCTTCTTTCGAAATAACACTAAAATGTGCGAAGAAGTGGCTGTCAGTTATGGGAGCCAGCAACACCCACCAGCCTGGGCTCATGTTAACCTAAATGATGTGTGGTGTGGTGAATGAGGGAGACCTGCCCCTCGGCGGCCAGCCTGAAGCCACCGCCTCAGAGGACAGCTCGAGTTTCAGCGGCTCGAAGACCAACCACCTGAGTGGGGAAAGTTCGGAGGCAGCAATGAAGCTACTTGGCAACAAGGGCTGGTGCGCTGACTGCTCTTGTGCGTAGTGAAAAGTAAGGAAGGTAGGACGGGCCACCGCCACGGGAGCCAGCCTGAGGGTAACTGAAAGGACTCACAGGCACATGGGAAATGTAGTCAAGGGGTTCTCCACCTGCTGCCTACATAGATAGGTAAGTGCCAAGGCGTTCATGAGGCATGGCTCAAGGATAAACTATGCTATGGGATTTAAAAGTTATTTGGATATAATGCCAGGAAAGTCGGCTTTGCACAACACATAAACCTGTAATTGCTTCTAGGTATGAAGGCATTGATGCAATTTGCCTAAATGAAAATTACAGTCAATATAATAAGATTTGTTTGCGTCCTAGACAGCTGTGGTGTCCAGGTTGCATTGTCCAGTATTTTGTCTTTTCATACTAGCGCATGCACGACACCAGGCATATCAAATGAACAGGGATTTATTTCAGAAAAATGTGTACTGCTGCCTCATTCTAATCTCAGTGTAAATCTCCTCGCCAATATTGGGTTTCCCTCAGGGAGGACAGAGTGAGGTGGGTGTCAGGGAGTGTCCGGGACTATGTGGGGAACACAGTCAGGGACTTGGGCAAGGACTGGGAACTGGGTAGAAAACTTACACAGGAAGAGGGAGTACAGCACTCTCCAGGATCACACAGGGAGTCAGAGGAGAAAAAGGGATCCAAAGGGGAAGCCTGTACAAGTGAACAAGATTGGTAAGACTCAGAAAGGAAGGGCACTCACAAGGCAATTTAGCATTCAGAATAACTACACCCAGGACGAATGTGCAAGACATATATATGAAACAACATTAACAATAAAGGGGGGGTGGGGTAAAGCACTCAGGAGCTCCACATGGTAAGACTGAAGCTCAGTAATTTTCTTACCCACAATTGCTGTTACAGATACTGACTGCAAATACCCACATGTAAGATATGCATGCAAAGGCAGGGTCTGTGGAGCTTATGCCTATGGTGATGTTATAAATGTAACTCAAAGACAATACTCACGGGGCGTGGCTGGCCAGCCATGATGGCGGTCGGGTACTGCTAGAGCTCCGGGTCCGCCCGGGGGCAATATCCTGAAAATTGCCGACTGCGAGACCCCTAAAAACAGTGGCGGCGAAGAGAACACCACCAGAGCCCTGCTGTACCTCTGGGACCCGCAGACGGTAAGCAGAGGACCCGTGTAGGTTGGCGGAGAGAGACCGGGTCTGATGCGGAGCTGGTATGCCGAGGCCAGGAGCTGCAGTGAGCGGGGAACCTGAAACGACCGGGACGCGTAGCACCGGAAGTGCCCTGATCGGACCTCCTGGAATGCTGCAGCGCTGCTGAACCGGACCGGGTGCCCGCTGCGAAGGAGACTTCTGCGGCATTGAGCTGTGCTGTGCGGCGACAGGGGACGTATTTGCAACGGAGGGGAAGGGGGAGAGCTCCGGGCACTTAACACTGCTGGAGCCCCGTCACGAAGACTGAGAGGCACGCATCGCCGCCGGTGGAAGGTAGGCGGCAGGCGGCATAGGACAAGGGGACGGCACGGAGCTACTGAGAGGCCCCCTGAGGGACAACGCTCTCTGAACGGGCCGGGAGATAAGCGCCGGGGAGAAGAAGACCGCGGGAGCGACGTTCCCCCCCACCATAACTATGGCTCGGGCCGACCCGAGAGGCGGAGAACCGCAACTGGACTCTGACAGACCACGGGGTGGTGTCTGCGAATCACGGAGGGGACGCGGGACGCTGCCAGTTCCCCATTACTACTCCTTACTGCCCTGAGGGGGGGCTGCATTTGACGGATTCTTGGCCCGGCGAGCACGGAGGTGGGCCCTGGGTGAGCCGGTGAGGCGGAAGAGACAGGAAGTCAGATCCAGGTGGAACTCCTGCAATACTGCGCCCTGGGCCCCACGAGGCTCAGTGGACAAAGTGGCCTGAGGCCTTGAATGTGGGGAGCCCCAAAGAGGGCTTCTTTGGATTAGCGTACAGAACACAGAGAGGGGGCTGCCGGCACCCCGAAAGGGGTCGAATTCACGCTGTGGTGGAGGTTGAGGCGGCAAGCCCTCCCCTACCTTAGTTTGAAGGAGTGCTGAATCGCCCTCCCGGACCCATTGAACCCTGCAGGCTGCTGTGCACCGAGGGGTGCTTCTGCGACGGAGTCCTCGTGACGGACCGGTTTCTGTGGCAGCGACCTTCCTCCCTAGCCCCCACATTGCTGAACACCACCAGGGTATCACTACAGACAATCATGGTCCGCAAAGGAGCGAGAGCGACAGAGAGTTTGGGGGATCCTGAGACCATGCGCACTGTACCAACCGCCGGAGATGGGCGGGTTCTACCGGGGGCCTCTATGCAGAATCATGAGGGCGAGCAACAATTAGACAAGTTGGACATAATCCTTAGAGAAATACGGGATTCCAGGGCTGCGCTGGAGCAACAGATGGGTACCCTCGCCACAAACTTGTCATTATTAAAAGCGGATCACAGTAAACTGGCGGATAAGGTGAAAGATCAGGGACTTGCTATAGCTGACCTCACGCCGGCGGTGACGGACCACTCTACCTCTATTCAGCAACTACAACAGCAGATCACCTCCCTCATGGACCGGGTGGAGGATGCAGAGGGCCGAAATCGCTGCAATAATATCCGCGTCATAGGCCTTCCGGAACGTTGCGAGGGGGCCCACGCTACGGACTTTATGGAACAATGGTTCCGGGATCATATCACAACGGAAGGCCTATCGCCACACTTCTGTGTAGAGAGGGCACATAGGATCCCGACTGGTCGGCCCCGACCAGGCCGCCCCCGCCCTCTCATTGTACGGATACTTAACTACCGAGACAGGGAGGTTCAGCTGCAGAAAGCACGAGAGAAATCCCTCATCCAGTGCAACAACCAAAGGATTTCCCTCTATCCGGATTATACTAACATAGTCCAGAAACAGCGCTCTTCGTACATGGCGCGAAGAAGAAGTTACAAAAGTCTAACCTAAAGTACGCGCTTCTCTTCCCTGCCCGTCTGAAGATCATCCACGGCAGGAAGACGCATTTCTTTGAGAGTCCCTCAGATGCCGAAGAGTGGCTGGAGGTGATGGGTATCGATGGGAGTCAGACTGCAACTCAAGAGACAGCCACCAGTGGCTTGAGCGATAGTCCGGAGCACGAAGACGTGGGTTCCCCAGAGTCGAGACAGAAAGCGAGACGATACGGCCCATCGTGGGAGCAACAGAAAGAGGACCAAATGGGAACTTTCACGATGGTGGGCACATTCTGGGAAGACTCAGGAAAGATTGTGACAGACTCGGATGACGGCACCGTCCACTCGGACTCGGACCACAGCGTAGTCCTGTTCCCTACCGTTACGCCCCGAGCGGCAGATGATGTGCTGGACAACTGAGAGAGCAGATGGCTCTGACTGGAGCGGACTATTTAAACTACAATATATTGTATCCTTTATATTCTGATAATTTCCTATGGTTTACTGTTTTATCATATTAAGGGGTGTATGCAAGAATTGGGATATGTATTTACTGCTGACCCACACTGTGAAGATCATGGTTCACTACTCGGTTGAGACAACATCCTGAGCGGGCGGTCCCCCTAGGAAACACAGCCTTAGTGGGAAGGCGGGTATATCCAACAAGGGTATCTGCAGGCAGTGATTAAAAGTAAACTTTTGCAGTTATGTCCCCGGGACGGTATACCGTCGAGCCAGCGGTACCCGATGTGACTGACAAGATGACCGGATTAGTGCTAGGCCACCCCCCCCATTGGCGTATACACTGATGTTTAGAATTATGTTTATTGTTCTTATGTTGGGCCCAGCATTGTTGTCCTGCTGCGCCGTATTGTTTCTTTTTTTGGAGGGGGGTTTAGGTTGGGTAGTCTCCTGGTGGTTAGTTTTTAGGGACTATGTCATGGGCCTGCTACCACCCCTGAGTTTGATGCAAAAACAACAATTCATGGATAGAATGCAGAACAATGTCATACATTCACCCCAGTACAGAGATCTGAGCCTAAATCCATTGTTTTTTTGCACTCCACACCACCCCAGTTCAGACATGGCCATATGCAAATCAGCCTTGACCCTGTGCCTCATGGGAACAGTCCAGCCCGAACTGCCAACCCCTGAGTTTGACAGCGGAAGGGTATGACTGACACTGTAGGAGCTTATAGGTTCACTACTTGGAATGTGCGTGGACTTGGGGCGATACAGAAGTGACATCGGATTCACTCATTCCTACTTAGACATCACACGCAGGTCGCTTTCCTTCAGGAGTCCCACCTCACGACATCAGAAGCACAGAAATTGAGGAAGAAATGGAGGGGTACTATTTATTCCACGACATACTCAGCCTTTTCTAGGGGGGGCGACTATTTGGATTAGACATAGGACACCATTTGAGGAAATAGAGAGGAAGGTGGACGACCAGGGTCGATTTATTTTGGTGAAGGGCACCCTAGATGGCGCACTGATAGTGATTGGCTGTATGTATGCCCCGAACTTTGACCAGGATAAGTTATTAAACTCGGTAGGTCTGGCGCTCGCAGATTGGGCAGGTATCCCCTGGGTCTTGGGTGGCAACTGGAACATGGTCTTAGACCTAGACCTTGACAGATCACACCCTCCCCTGCAGACGGCTGGGGTCTCACGGCTGACTGAGGTATTCCTGGCATGGGCGGAGGGTTGGGGCCTGGCGGATGCATGGCGTGCTCTGAATCCGGAGCTTAAGGAATATTCCTACTATTCCCACTTACACAATCTACACACCAGGATTGACAGATTCATGTGTTCCAGATCACTGGCTTCGAAGATAGGTACCCCGGAGTATTTGGCCAAAACCTTTTCAGATCACAGACCTCTGTCGTTCAGCCTCCTCTGGGGCCGAATCCTGACGCCGTTTCCTACCTGGCGGATAAACCTGCTCATCCTAGAGGATGGCCCCTTCCGGGTGGCCTTGTCCGATACTCTGACTAAATACTTTGAAGAAAATTGGGACTCTGCTACCTCTAATTTGGTGGTGTGGGATGCCATGAAGGTTGTAGTGCGGGGAGCAGCCATAGGTCAGTTGGTGGGAGCCAGGCAGGAAGTCCATCGGAAACTCTGCGAGGTAGAAGAACGATTAAAGATACTTGAAAGAGAGGCGAGTGGGGACCCTGGGAAGAGAGGGGAGCTGCAGACAGGGAATATTGATCATGCTGACATACTGGAAACGTTGAGAACCATTGACCACAAAGAATACTTATGCCGTCAGCATACGGAGCGGATAGATCGGGTGCCTTACTGGTCCACCTAATACGGGATCAACCGGACCCCCCGGTGATAACCCAGATACGCGATCTGTCGGGCAACCAGGTTCGCATGCAATCTGAGATTAACAAAGCATTCCATGACCATCTGAGAGCGTTGTATGCCCCCTTTGTCCGAGAGGACACGGACCGAGTGTCTGAGTTCCTACGCGATCTTCCCTTCCCGGTCCTGACGGATGAAGTCCAACGGGAATTAGGGGGGCCCATCACACAACATGAGATACGGGCTGCCATCAAATCCCTCAATCACAATAAAACACCGGGCATGGATGGGCTCCCTGTGGAGTTTTACACGGCTTATTCTGACACCCTAGTGCCTGTCCTGGAGAAGATATAACGGACGGCGTTTGAAGAGGGACATTTACCTGAGTCGACGATGCAGGCTTTGGTTATATCCATACCTAAATCCGGCAGAGATACCTTGGAAATGACGAACTATAGGCCCCTGTTGATGCTCTCCACGGAGTATAAAATCCTTAGTAAGGCCATAGGCTTAAGAATACAATCCTATCTTCCTACCCTTGTCCACCGAGATCAATGCGGGTTTCTTCTAGGACGGAGTACATCCCTGAACACACTGAGGTTGCACGCACTTATGACGACCACACCACGGGAATATCCCCGGGCGGGCTGCGTGGCACTGGACCTAAAACAGGCGTTTGACTCTCTGTCCTGGTCATTTATGTTCGAAGCCCTGAAACGATTTGGGTTTCCAGATTCCTTCTTGAAGTGGATTAGATTGCTATATACGGACCCTTCGGCTTGGGCGCGCACAGGCATGTTTCTGACAGTTACTCGGTGCACCGGGGCACTCGGCAGGGTTGCCCCCTGTCCCAAATTGTATGGTACAGAGCAGGAATATCGCCGCAAAAATATCGCCTAACATAAATATCGTCGCAAAAATATCTACAGGAAGAAATATCGATGACAAAAATATCGTCTGACCAAAATATCGACAGACAGGTAAGTAATATCGTTAACATTAATATAGTTGTAATAAATATCGTTTACAAAAACATAGTTTACAATAATATCGTTTTTTAAATAATTATAAGTAATGTAGTGTTTTTAATCATTATTTGTAGTCAAAGTAGTATTTTTAGTAGTATATTATTATTTAATAATGTATTTTCAGTTGAATTTAGTATTAATAGTTCCGTAGCGGGTTGTGGGTTTATAGGGGAGTAGGGTGGGAAGTAATTTAAATATAATGAAATAATACATTAATTAATGTTTTAAATGAATATAAATAGTGTAATAAATAATAGTTAATTAATTTCAATTAGTTAATTGAATAATAATTATGTAATTAATTATGTTAATTTTTTAATTATTTTTAGGTGTGTGTACAGTATTTTTTTAGTGAAAATGTTTTTGGGTAAAGGGGTATTTTTAGGGTTCTGGGTCAGTTTTCAGTTTTTGGGTAAAGGGGTATTTTTAGGGTTCAGGGTCAGTTTTCAGTTTTTGGGTAAAGGGGTATTTTTAGGGTTCAGGGTCAGTTTTCAGTTTTTGGGTAAAGGGGTATTTTTAGGGTTCAGGGTCAGTTTTCAGTTTTTGGGTAAAGGGGTATTTTTAGGGTTCAGGGTCAGTTTTCAGTTTTTGGGTAAAGGGGTATTTTTAGGGTTCAGGGTCAGTTTTCAGTTTTTGGGTAAAGGGGTATTTTTTGGGTTCAGGGTCAGTTTTCAGTTTTTGGGTAAAGGGGTATTTTTTGGGTTCAGGGTCAGTTTTCAGTTTTTGGGTAAAGGGGTATTTTTAGGGTTCAGGGTCAGTTTTCAGTTTTTGGGTAAAGGGGTATTTTTAGGGTTCAGGGTCAGTTTTTAGTTTTTGGGTAAAGGGGTATTTTTAGGGTTCAGGGTCAGTTTTCAGTTTTTGGGTAAAGGGGTATTTTTAGGGTTCAGGGTCAGTTTTTAGTTTTTGGGTAAAGGGGTATTTTTAGGGTTCAGGGTCAGTTTTTAGTTTTTGGGTAAAGGGGTATTTTTTGGGTTCAGGGTCAGTTTTCAGTTTTTGGGTAAAGGGGTTTTTAAATATAATGAAATAATAGATTAATTAATGTTTTAAATAAATATAAATAGTGTAATAAATAATAGTTAATTAATTTTAATTAGTTAATTGAATAATAATTATGTCATTAATTATGTTAATTTTTAAATTATTTTTAGGTGTGTGTACAGGATTTTTTTAGTGAAAATGTTTTTGGGTAAAGGGGTATTTTTAGGGTTCAGTGTCAGTTTTGGGTTTTTGGGTAAAGGGGTATTTTAATTATATATATGTATTATTGTTGTTATGTAAAGTAATGTGTAAAATTAATTTATATGTCCACATTTATTAAGTTTATAATTAAAAAGTGTAGTAAATTTGTTTGAAATAGTTAAAAAATAAAAGTAATGTAATGTATTTTGTTAATAGTACTTATATTTATTTATTATTTAATGTAATTTTAATTATTTTAAAAAGTCGATATTTTTTACATCTATATTAATTACAACAATATTTTGGAGTCGATATTTATGTACTTACCTGTTTAAGTATAGGGTGTCGATATTTTTGTAAACGATATTTTTGCAACGATATTTATGTCAGCTATATTTTTGTTATCGATATTTTAACACCCTACCAATTGTATTTGTCCTCGCCCTATGTAAATGTAAATGTAGTTGAGCTTATATAGCGCACAGCTACCCGCAGTGGGTGTCCCGGCGCTTGCTTAGGGAACCCGTCCTGATATTCCCCTGTGTGATAGCCCCAGCGGGTATCCACAAGGTGAAAGTCAGGCATCCCGCCGCGAGGGGCCGTTGTGGAGATTAAGCAAGCTATTGCCCAGAGTCGCAGAGTGTGAACCCGTGAGTCGAGAAGGCACCGGAGCGAGAATTATCGAGTCTGTGGAATTTTTAGCCCAAGACCCGCCGAGGCGGGGAATTGAACCCTGGTCCAGGACCGATCTCAGCTTCCGGGTCTGCCGCCTCTAACCCCTGAGCCACACTTCTCCACATTCCCTCCACTCCACATGCCCTAGAGCCCCTAGCAATAGCCCTGCGTGTCTAGGGAGACCGGATGGGCATCCCGATCCGGGGAACACATAACCTGATATCTATCTATGCAGGTGATATCTTACTGTACTTCAACGACCTAAAGGCGGATCACACTGCCCTCTATGATATTTTTTGCCGCTTTGAGGAGATCTCGGGTTTAGCTATTAACCCTGAAAAATCGAAAGGCTTCTATTTTAGAGAAGCACTACGTCCCGCTTCCGTTCCTTTTGGAACGCATCTGATCCTGGTGGCCCAGACCACGTTTAAGTACCTGAGGATACAGGTGTACAGATCGCCAGAAAATCAACTTGACAGTAATATTATACAAGCCATTACGTGGCTTCGCAACAGTGTGGGCTTCTGGACTTCCTTGCCTCTGTCCGTCATGGGCAGAATTGCAGTCTCCAAGATGGTCATGCTCCCCGCATGCGGTATTTTCTTGTAAATCTGCCTTTAATTATCCCCCAACATGTGTTTAATACACTTAACACTCTCTTGATTAGTCTTATTTGGGGTGTCGGTAGAAGGTGTATTAGCCTACGTAAGCTCCAATTGGGGACCAGATCGGGGGGGCCTGGAAGCCCCAGATTTCCAGGGTTATTATTATGCCAGTCAACTCCAGTGGCTTTCCTACTGGACAGCTGGCAGAAATCTCCATGAGATTGACTTCACGCCGGAGAGACTTGGAAGGGGAGAATTACATGCCCTGCTGTTACTGAGGAGTCGCATCTCCCCAGATTGCCATACGCTTCTGCGTACGGCCCTGTTGTGCTGGAAGAGAGCCCTGTCATACACCTCACCGGCCATACCATATGCAGCGAACATCCCCTTACTGGTTATCCCAACACCACAGGGTAGGCTCACGGAATGGGTGCTGCGCCCTTGGTCGACGGCCGGGATAGAAGAGGTGGGTGCCTTTTTCGGAGATGGCAACCTATTGGATCATGAATCCTTTTTACAGATCACAGGTGCTCCCCCTAGACTTTATCTGTTACACGCCACAGTGGCGCATTATATCAGTAATACTTGGGAACCACAATGACTCCAACCTGCGCAGCATGAATTGGTTCATTTATTACATTACATGGGAACAGGGGGACACCTGGTACGCTGGCTATACACGGGGATCAGAACACACGCAGCAATACCGCTCACGACACTTAGAGACACCTGGGTTCAGGACACAGACACGTTACTGACGGATAAAGAGTGGCAGACTCTCCTTGAACACCCCAGGCGGGTTTCGCGGAATGTTAAATTTAGATTTATACTGCACAGAGCCTATCTGACCCCCAGGAGGCTACACAGAATGTTTCCGAACTCCCCCCACTGTTGCCCAGGTTGTGGAGAAGACAAGGCTGGATTCATCCACATGATCTGGTCCTGCACATGCATACGGCGGTATTGGACGGAGGTATGCCAAACACTACGAACAATTACCCATCTGCCAGTGCCCGGGAGGCTCTGTACTGCCTGGTGGGGTCCCGTAAACAGTCCAAAATGCAGAAGGCTCAGCTGAAATTCCTTGACTTGGCACTCCTATTGGCAGTCAGAGCATTGACGATGAGGTGGAAATCCCCCAGACCACCGAGGACATCCTTGTGGCAGGTAGAGGCAGTGAGGTGGGGCCGAGCAGAGGGGGCGGTTCTTAGAAGGGAGGAGGAAAGAGGTCAGAGGAAATATCCTATATCACAAGACTGGGAGAGCATGTTGGCGGCGCTGGAGGAGATAGACCTTATTCCGTCACAAGGGGATAGAGTGTAGAGACTACACAGAGTACTGGGTTTCCTTGACGAGATCTGTTGGTACGCGAGGGAGCGCACAGATTACTTAGAATCATTACATGACAGTGTACATTCTAGTTACGGCCAGTAGGAGACAGCCCATGGAGGATTCCAACGCCACCAGAAGGAGGGAGGGCTAGAGAGAGGGAGGGATAGGGGGGTTGGGAAGGAGAGTTGCTGGGATTTCCTTTTGTTTGTTTCCAGGACGATGTTGAGGACATGCTGCTGTTCCTCATTAACGCGGGAAATGTGTAATATGTCTCAGAAAACCGAGGACATTCTACCAATAACTCTTCTGTGCAAGACATATATGTAATTCTGTAACCATGGAAAGACTTTATTGGGGAGAAAACGGAAAAGTTGGCTGATGACTGCATATAGTGATATGTACCTGCTTTGTTTTGTCCTTACCAGCCGTGAATAAAATGTTTAAAAAAAAGACAATACTCACAGTGAACAAGAAACACCACCTAGGTAGGCAGCTGTGCCCACGGATCCTGGCGATCGAACAGGAACACGCAAGGCAGTAACAGCAAGGGGGTAGAACTAAACACAAGCACAATAGACAAGGAGCTAGCTAGGAGGAGTGCTTAACAGGAAAGGAAGGAAATCACAGTGCACACTTGGCAGAAAGCAGATAACAAAGACACAAGGTAACATAAGCAAGGCAGCAGAATAGAAAGACAGCAAACTAGAATTGGAACCAAGGAAATGGGAAGAATGGCAGGAACTGGAAAAGTATATACAGAAGGGGAGGCTACAAGGGTATACTAGAATAGTGCAGGTTAAGGAACCAAGAAAACAAAGTAGCATAGGAGGCAGTGCTGCGGCAGGAACAAGAAGTAAACTAAGGCTTAGGAGTCAAGGTAGCAAGCACCGCAGAGTAGTGCTGTTTCAGGAATAGGGAATCGTCAAAGTTTCAGGGGTCAAGGTAGCACTGCAGGCAATGCTAGTTCAGGAAATAGGGGAAATGACTTTAGCTCAGGTGTCAAGGAAGCACTATAGGAGTGCTAGTTCAAGAAACAGGACATAGCTACAGCTCAGGAGTCAAGAGAGCACTGCAAGAAGTGCAAATCAGGAACAAGAAATAGCTGAAGCCCAGGAACAGGAACAAAGAATAACTATAGCTCAGGAACTCAGGAAACAAGAGCACTGCAGGCAGTGCTAATTCAGGCAGAAAGAATGGCTACAGTTCAGGAACTCAGGAAACAAGAGCACTGCAGGCAGTGTTAATTCAAGCAGAAAGAATGGCTACAGCTCAGGAACTCAGGAAAGAAGGTAGCACTGCAGGCAGTGCTAATTAAGGTACAAGGAATAGCTATAGCTCAGGAACTCAGGAAGCAAGGTAGCAGCTAATTCATGAGCAGGAAAACTGCTAAAGTTCAGGAACAAGGAATACTAAGGCTCAGGGGTTCAAGGTTGCACTGCAGGCAGTGCTTATTCAGGAACAAGGAAAACAGCAGCAGGTCATGAACAAGGCATAACTAAAGCTCAGGAAACATTGGAAACAAAAGCAAAACGGGGGCTTATAAGAGCGCACATTAATCACATGCAGCAGGTGTGAGCAGGCTAGCAGTAGCCAGCCACAGGTGAGCTGAATTCCTCCACCCATCCTTGGCCTGCAGGGGTGGAGACAAAGCAGTGAGCAGGGAATTCTGGGTAATGGAGTTTCAGGCATGAGTAGGCTGGCTTTAAGTATAAGCAGGCTGGCTTTCACAAAACCCGGCATGGATTGGGAAGTCAGTTCCCAATAAGTGTCCAAAATGCTGGAAGTCAGAATATACATGCAGGGGATGATCTTGAAGCTTATTAGAAGACTGGAAAGTCCCACTATGTGGCCCCCTGGTGGTGGACATGAGAACACAGGGAGCGAATCGTGAAAGTGGGCCTCGGGGGACAGGAGGAAGGAGGTGACAGGGAGGATGGAGAGAGTGGGAGGGCCTCAGATGGGGGATATAATATATATCGTTGTGACCAAGGCGGTTCGCCGTCGAAACACGTCTTGCCTAGCTTGGATTATTAAACACTTTTTGCCAGTACATCACGGAGTATGTGCCTGATTGTTCGCCGCCGTCAGGATTGGGAGAAAATATGTACATTTATATATATATATATATATATATATATATATATGTGATCAAAGCCGTTCGCGGGCTGAAACGCATCATGGTCGACTTGGTGTTTGGGCTTTATTAAAGAAAATTTTGCACCAGTTAAGGGTTTGTCTCGTCTTTGCAGGATTGCAGTTTGGATGTGGATATATATATATATATATATATATATATATATATATATATATATATATATATATATACATATATATACATATATATATATATATATATATATATATATATATATATATATATATATATATATATATATATATATATATATATATATATATATATATATATATATATATATATATATATATATATATATATATATATATTAATTACCTACTGGTGATAGCCAGTAAGTATATATAGTTAGGATTGGCTACCATAGGAAAATCCGAACATTCTATTGGGAATAACTTTGGCGCTGATTGAGCGATCTGCCTGTAATTTTCCTTAAAATGGTCTCGCTGCGCTCCGCTCCTTCCCTGAAAGTTTTGGGGGGATTCGTGAAGTGGGGGCTGAGAAAAAAGGGGGGTCCCAAAACGTGTTTTCCACATGTTCATTTCCATAGGACGGTCTGACAAGTCTACTGCCCGAACCGCTGTACGGAATTACGCCAAACTTGGCAAAATTGTAGGGACTGGTACCCAGATGTGCCTTTGCTATGTTTGGTGAAAATTGCTCCAGTGGTTTTTATGAAAATTAGGTTCAAATACACATATATATCTATATGAGCTTACGGGTCCGCGCACCGTACGCGTACGCGCGCGTACCCTTACGAGCGCGAGCACGATACTGATTGGCTGGCAGTCGACTGTCAACATTCCAAACTGTCCAAACAAGGAATAGTTGGCCACCATCTTGTTTCTCAGGAGAACTGAGGCCCAAGAGAGCCCAAAACAAGAGTGGAAAACACGAAAAGGGGGCAGGGTAGATACCCCCAACCCTCTAGCCCTTCTCAGGGGGTCCCAGATGGACCTCCAAGGGCAAAAAAAAAACCGACAAAATCACGGGGTGCGCGCACGGTACGCGTCCAGGTTGCCCTTGGGGGTCCTTCTGGGACAACCTGAGAAGGGCTAGGGGGTCAGGGGGTCTCTACCCTGCCCCCTTTATGCGTTTTCCACTGAGATGGCTGCTCAGGTGGTACCAGAAGGATATTAACATATAAAAACGTTATTCGCTAACAGAATTTGCATTTACAAAACCTTTGAAGTTTTTTGAAAAAAATAGGTTTCAGGCCATATATAGTTAGGAATTAGCATTTAAAAAACCTTGCAAATTCACTGAAAAAACCATAGGTTTCAGGCCTTATATAATTAGGAATTAGCCTTTAAAAAACCTTGCAAATTTACTTAAAAAACCATAGGTTTCAGGCCTTATATAGTTAGGAATTAGCATTTAAAAAAACTTGCAAATTCACTTAAAAAACCATAGCTTTCAGGCCTTATATAGTTAGGAATTAGCATTTAAAAAACCTTTGAAATTCACTGAAAAAACCATAGGTTTCAGGCCTTATATAGTTAGGAATTAGCTTTAAAAAAAACTTTGAAATTCACTCAAAAAAGTTTTAGGGGTGTTATAGTTTGCTGGACATTTCACTCATACAAAACCATTGAAATTGTTCCTATATAGTTAGTTGGACTAACTATATTTCGCGCACCCGCAATGCACTGCTGATGATGTCACATATTAGATCATTCATGACATGATCAGTGGCATCACTGATGACATCTCAAATGACATCACTGATGGTGGTGCAGGTCAGAAATTGATTGATTGGTTGCATCTTCCTGATATGGGATTCCAGTATTCCTTCACCATGTGGCTATTAGCACATGCTTTACAATATCCACAGGTGTAAAAACCATAAAGGTCAATACCCCTGGGAATTGTATTTTCACTGATATCATTGTGGACAAGCATATCTCTTAGACTCCTTCCTCTCTTATAGGTGATACTCAGTCGTTCAGGAACGGTGTTGCCTATTATGGGATCACTTTTAAGGATGCGCCAGTTCTTCACTATGCTTTTTATGACCTGATTAGAATTCCCATTGTAGTTAAGAATGATTCTAACCACATCACTTTCTGAGTCTTCTTTTTCGATGTCACTTTTGTTCGATAATAGCTCTTCTCGTTTGGTCTGTCTCACTTTCATTATCGCTCTTTTGATGACCCACAAGGGGTAACCTCTGGGTAGAAATCTCAATTTAATGGTTGCTTCCTCTCTTACATAGTCCTGTTCATTATTACAATTTCTTTTTGCCCTTAGTAGTTCCCCAAATGGAATGCTCCATTTTAAATTATCAGGATGACTACTAAGGGCATGTAGAAGGGTATTGCCTGCTGTGCTTTTACGAAATAATACAGTTTGAAGTTCATTGTGTTTTATCTGTATTTTTGTGTCTAAATATTCAACTTCTGTATTGCTTATATTACAGGTGAGAGAGATATTTCTGTCATTCTGATTTAGTTTTTTGACAAAATCTAAGGCTAGTTCTTTATCACCTTTCCAAATGACAAAAATGTCGTTGATATACCTTAATCCTGTTATTTGAGAACCTGATCGCTCCCTCCAGAAGCACTGTTGCTTGGCATGAACCATTTGCCACACTTCTTATTCGTTTACGTCTTTTTATTCAAGATATTCCAATGTTTTTAAAGTTTCAATCCATTTCATCACATGAAATCCTTTCAATGTATAACAAGTCTGATGCTGAAGGTATGCCCATCCAGGCCTTTTCACGACACCAATACATGTTTCATCCTCAGTAGTATTATTAATTCCCAATGCATTTCGAGCGTCATCTTCGCTCTTCGTCAGGGGTTAACTACAAAATAAACAATGACTTTAATCTAAAAGTTTCAACTTTTTAAACAAACAATTGACATTGTACTTGTTGCATCCTACTCACCATTTCAGTATCTTCAAACATGCTTCCCTCAGTGCTTTCCCGCTAATTGTCCAACATATTCTAAAAACCTCCTGCTCTGTTGTCCCAGCCACTGCTCAATTGGACTATTTAACCCGCTATGTGAACTTTTAGATTAAAGTCATTGTTTATTTTGTAGTTAACCCCTGACGAAGAGCGAAGATGACGCTCGAAAATGCATTGGGAATTAATAATACTACTGAGGATAAAACATGTATTGGTCCTGCTGTCGTGAAAAGGCCTGGATGGGCATACCTTCAGCATCAGACTTGTTATACATTGAAAGGATTTCATGTGATGAAATGGATTGAAACTTTAAAAACATTGGAATATCTTGAATAAAAAGACGTAAACGAATAAGAAGTGTGGCAAATGGTTCATGCCAAGCAACAGTGCTTCTGGAGGGAGCGATCGGGTTCTCAAATAACAGGATTTTCATATTCACGCGGCCGTAGGGCGGACCGTGATTCCAGGATGCACGCATTTTGAGGGTATTAAGCATATTAAGAATGAGAAATACAGGTGTGCCCTACATACCATTGACTCAGTTGATATACCTTAGCCACAATTTAACCATTTTGAGGTCATCTTGAAAATCAACATTATTTCTGATATCCGCCTCCAATGCTCCCATGAACAGATTTGCAAAACTCGGCGCAAAACATGTTCCCATCGCGGTACCATGGGTCTGTACATAGATGTCACTGTTAAATAAGAAAAAAAAAATTCAAGACAATGTTTGATCATATCCAAAATCAAGGCTGTGTGTCCTAGATATTTGATGTCTCTCCCTTTCAAGAATCTAGCACATGCCAAAATACCCTGTTGATGTTCAATCACCGTATAGAGTGAGGTTACATCCATAGTAAACAGAAAGCAATCACAATCCCATGTTACGTCATTGATTTTCTCTAAGAAATCTTTGGTGTCTTTTACATACGTCGGTAGACTAATTACAAAATCCCTCAGGAAATGATCCACGTATCGGGACACATTTTCAAGGACAGATCCTCTAGAAGAAATAATCGGTCTGCCCTGTGGATTGTCTCTACTTTTATGTACCTTCGGGAGAAAGTATAGCATGGGGAGTATAGGATGGTCACGTTTTAAAAAACAGTATTCCTCCCATTCAATCCATCCCTTGTCTTGCCATTCTTTCAGTTTGTCCCAAATGTTGTTAATACTCTTGTTGTAGTCTGCTTTGTTAGATCTTTTATAGGTTTTTTCATCATGTAATTGCCGTTCTGCCTCTCGTATATACATTTCTCTGGGCATAATCACAATATTACCGCCCTTGTTGGCAGGTCTTACAAACACACTAGTATCATCGGCTAGTTCTTTCATTGCCTGTTTTTGTGAGGCTGTTAGGTTGTGTTTGAATTTCTTCATCTGTTTAGACCAATTGTGACTACGCAAATCCAATAATTCCTGGCCTATAATAGTTTCAAAGGTATCAATATTATCATGGTTCATTTTAGGCAAGAACTTGGATTTGGGTTTGAATGGGGTACCCGCTGCAATGTCATGTTGGATTTCTTACTCTTACACGGTTTCAATTTGTGCCATTTTTTCAATTTTAATTTTCTACAGAACTTGAAAATGTCAATTTTATCCTGAACATAATTCATGGGTACTGTCCAGCAGAATGACAAACCTAAACAGAGAGTTCTTTTGTCTTTTTGACTAATTATCGGCTCATAAAACAGAGCCGACAAGACACCAGATCATCGTCAAGACATTATTCCTTGTAATACTCCGTAACGTGACCTTACATTGCTATCATCGAAATGTATTGACTAGTATTACCTGAATGTCGACTTCTAACCTGATAGCTATTACTTGCCGATCTTTTATGTAACCATGGGAACATGCTAATACTACGCATGATTTTGCCCTTTAATATTTTTGATCACGCTCGTACTAGTTGCGTGTTGGCTTTACAATACATAATTTTCCTAACACATGATTCAGAATTACATGCTGAGACAACTGGGTAGCGCCACAATATCAAAAGCTAACTGATGTATTAATATAACGTCTGACATGACCAATGAATTTGATTGAAGGATGACAGTATGCCTTAAAAATCTGGAATGCAACTTATCGTTGGAATTTAAATGCAACTTTGATTATATATATGAAATGTAATGTGAATATTTTCAAGATACATGTATAGTTTATTCAGCGTATTGTATACCATTCCAAAATGGCGCTTACCCTTGTGTGGACGCAGTCCTCTCTCCATGTCTCCATGTTTACAAAGCTTTTAAATATGCGAAACTTTATTTACAATGTGTGTGATCAAGCGCTCTGTGGAGCGCAAAACGCGTCACGTTGGGTTTATGGTGTAATAAACCTCATCTTTACGGACTAACCTTGTGAGCTGTGATTCTTTGCCCGAGCGCTGGTTTGGAACGCCGTTTCGGACGAATATATATATATGCCTCAGGGCCAGGCGAGGAGCTTGTGTGGCTGTGTTCTTTTTGAAACCAGGACCACAGCTACCAGAACTCAAAGTAAAAAGGCAAGGCATGAGACACCCTATATACACTTTAGCCTGGTGCACTTTATGTCTGGTGCACTTTAGCCTGGCGCACTTTATGTCTGGTGCACTTTCTGCCTGGCATACATTATGTCTGGTGCAAATTAAGCGTGGTGCACTAAATGTTGCCTCCTACACATTATGTCTGTTGGTGCACTTTACACCTGCTACACTACGTTCTGCATGGCACACATTATCTCTCTTCAAGCTTAGCACACTTTCTGCTTGTCACGCAATCTGTCTGGGGCACTTTAAACCTCACACACCTTCTGCCTGGTACAGATTATGTCTGGGGTGCGCACGTTATGCTGCCACACTACATTCTGCATGGCATGCATTATCTCTGTTTAAGCCTCTCACACTTTCTGCCTACAAAACGAACAAATGATGGACAAAATACTGAACAATGTCAAACACTCAATCCCAGTACGAAGAGGTCAGGAAGGGGGCAGAGCTTAAACATCACTCAACATTTTGTTCTCCACTGGAAGAGACGATGTGTTGTATGAACTTAAACTCAAAGCCTGCCTCATCCAAAGAACTCACGGTTAAGTAGCGAGGAAGCAGAATCTACTGATAAGTTGATATTGCACATTTTTCAGTTATATCATTGTGTTCTCCTCTACATAGTTCACTAAATGTCAGTTCTGCTGCTAAACGTTTCTCGAATGCTTGAAAACACCTGCCAATTCTTGGACACCACTCCTTTGAGTTGAGTTTGATGCAATAAAACATAACATCTTTGGAGTATCATTAATTTATCCTGTCTTCAGCAGTCTTTGTCAGAGTTGGAATGGTTGGTGGATGAGACTAGTTTCGCTCTTCATCAGTTGGGGCATAGTTTAAACTAGTGCCACTTTGCCAGAGTCAGCTTTATATCTGTTTGCCTATTTCACCCAAGGGGTGGCAAGACTTCGAACATGGAGTAATTTCTCTGCATCCGAAAATAAATATATATTTGGGTATGTGAGAGTTTCCGTTCAGGAATATCATTATGCTTTCCTTTGTGATGACAGGGGCACAGTTGTGATTTCTGATCAGACCATCTCTAAGTAATATTTGTATAAGATTTACCTTATGCCCAAGAACATCCCAGGGCCTAAGGCCCCCTTCCACGAGGAAAGGATTGACGCTGTGCTTCGGAAAAGCTGCAGAAACTTTAAACATGTCTATTTCAAAGTGGAATTCTCTGCTAAAACACATTCCATTGATTTAAGGCTGAAAAAGAAGGATTACGAGTGAAATAAAGGGCTGCAATAATGCCCCAAAATGTTCATTTTTGTGCCGCAAAATTAAAACTTTGGAGCTGACATTTATGCTACAATTTCGTGGAGGGTCTGAATAGAGATCTCTAGGAGTAGGAGTTCCCGCTTTCAGTATGGTTGGTATGCATTGTTTGCATCAGTGCACTTTTTTGCATTTATTCAGGTCAGGCAGTGACAAGGGATGCCAGTGTGTTTGTCAACAGTAAATGTGACTGTTCTTTAGTGAGCTCTGGGGCATAACTGAGGAAAACATCGTGCCATCAACAAGAAAACTGACATACCAAATGAGGATGTCGGGTGAATCACAGAAACTTTTCCGTTGAGGTGTACAAAAGGTCGGCATGCTGTCGACTCTCTTGGCGACTAATGACCCCTGATGCCTGCAACCAGCAGAGCGAACACAATTGGAGAAGGAGGGTAGATGTGATGGGAGTGCTTCTGGAGACAGGAACCTTTGGTCACAGCTGGGGTCCAGTGATCATAAATTTGTCTGCAGACACCAGGGGAGGCACTGCTGAGAGTGAACAGAATTGTTACAGCAAACAAATGATGGACGGAATGCTGACAATGCAAACATTCTCCCCTAGTCAAAAGATCTGGGTTATGGGGAGCGTGGCCAAGATGGCGACGGAGTAAGACGTCTTTCGAGTCCCTCCGGCGCCGAGCCCAGCTTAGCTTTGTTTAGCACGTTTAGCGGCATGCTCTACGGTCCCACTTGGACTGATTCGGCTCCCTGAAGTGGCGGTGGGGTCAGCTCCGGTGCCACGAACGGGACCTTTGGAGGGCTGAACGAGGTTTCTGGAGCGGCAACGCCACGCGGCCCTGTAATCCCCGGCCTAGCGTATTGGAGGGGCTGGACTTCCGGATCCCAGACGCGGCTGCACAGCGCGGATCCTGAGGCAGAGCGGAGGTGGCTTCGACATTCGCGGCCCCGGCTTTGTGGCCTACCAAGACTGCTAGTAAGGAATTGGAGAGGTGAGACGGTGCTGGAATCGGGGGCCGCGGCCACCACGTGTCCTCCAATGGTGTGGTCCGGCGGAGTGACGGCGCCTTGCCCCCCCCTCCTCCCGCTCTTTACCGATTGCTCCAGCGAAGCTGCTGTGTCGGGTGGCTTCCCCCCCAGCGACGGTGATCCCCAAGGTGGTGAGATGGGACTTAGCAATGTGTACGGTCCCAGCGACGGCTGAACTGGGCCCGTGGCGCTCTGAGATCTGCAGGCCTGTGATCCCCGGCCTTGCGTTGTTGCCGGGCCCGGTCTTCCTGCGCTGCTGAGGAGAGTGCCGGAGGCAGGCGCAGAGTGGTGACTGGAGGAGTCTACGGATTTTGTGCCTCGGCTTAACGATTGCTGGGGGGCTGTACTGCGTTGGATGCTGCGGGGAGACCACGCTGGAGCGAGGCCTGCTGGAGTGGAAGAGTGGACGCTTCCAACCCAAGCCTAAGAGCAGAGCGGACTAGGTGATTGCATGGACTCTTCCCCACCACCCCTGCCTTGGCCTGCCTCGACAACAGTGGCCGCCGGCACTTGGGGGGGTCTCGCATGGGGACTGCCGCGCTCCCCCACTGAGGCTGCAGACGAAGGTTCGCGGAGCCGCGCTTGGCCCACCCTGAGGAAGCTAACGCATGAGAATTGGTAGCACGGCCTGTGGGGTGCACCTGCTCTAGGCATCGACAGGAGGTGGCAGATCATTGGGGTGCCAGACGCACCACCTGAAGCTAGGAGACCGCCACATCCGGATAAGTGGTGCCACGATGTCAGCCGCATCCCGCAGCAAAGGGAAGCCGGGGAAAGACGGCGCAGCGAAATCTACTCAGCAACCGGCGTCTCCTGGACCCAGCACGTCGCCCAAGAAATCGGATGATGAGGCCCCAGCGACAAAGGCCTTTATGACGGAGCTCTTTGCTTCCATTAAAGAAGACATTTCGGAACTGCGTGCCCAACTTGCGTTGGACCTCCGGTAGGTGCGGAGGGATGTGGACGGTATTGGAGAGAGGGTGGCTACCCTGGAGGATCACGATTTAAGTATGGCGAATGATGTCCACCAGTTACAGCAAGACATCATTCGGCTCACGGAGCAAAACCTGGATCTCCAGTCTCACACGGAAGACCTGGAGAACCGTTCCCGCCGGAATAACATCCGCATCCGCGCGGTACCATGGGACGAAGAAGCGGGTGATCTGTGGGGATATGTCCAGGCCCTTTTCCTGCAGGTGTTGGGCGATGATGACGTCCAGGAAGTCAGAATGGACAGGGTGCACAGAGTTGGTCTTCCGAGGAGAGGGGGGCCGCCCCCGGACATACTAGTCTGTGTTCACGATTTCCAGCTAAAAGAACGCATTTTACGGAAGGCACGGACCATCACCTCTCTGCAATTTAGGGAACACCGGCCGCAGCTCTATCAAGACCTGGCAGCTTCGACCCTCCAGAAAAGGCGGGAGTTCCGTCCGGTGACCGCCTTCCTCCGGGAACGCGGCATTTCCTACTTGTGGGGTCATCCATTCCGCATCATCTTTAGGTGGGAAAACAGGCTAGCGCAGATTCGCTCCCTCCAAGTGGCGAAGGACCTTCTGCGTTTGGACGACAGGACCCCCTCACAAGGAGCTGGCGGCTCACCGCCGCGGAGGCGTAGGCGTTCCTCCTCATGGCAGAGAGTGGGCCCGGATGTGGACAGCAGACGACCTGTCCGCTCGACTAGCTTGCTGGAGAGGGGGGATGCTGTGGCCTCGGTGGCTTCAGCGACTTTGGCGTCTTCCCAGCAAAGCTCAGGAGCTGCCTGATCTTTCAGCCGCCAGCTGGTAAGTGCCGGAGGGGCACATGACTTCAGGTACCGTGGGTTTGATTGTACTTTTGGAGAAGACGCCCCGGTCCGTGGTCCCTTGGGGTCCCTACTATGGTTCCCCGGCCCCAGCCCAGGAGGATTTTCACGAACTACCATCCACTGGGACTGCTAAGTACATTTGCTTGCTTTTGGTTTTGGTTTTGGTCTTGGGGGGGGGGTGGTGGGAGGAAAGTTATAGGTCTTTGCGGGGGGAAGTGGTTGGAGACTTGGGGGGAGCGGGACTGAACGGTGGTGGCGTCTGGAATGAATGTGTAGTATGCCTTTATCTCTCTTCATCTGCGTTGATTGTGATCTTGCTTGTCAGGCCTTTGGGAGGGATTGCTAGCTGGGTGGGAGCTGTGGCTGAGCTTTGGTACCCAAGATCTGGGAGGAGTACAGTGATCAGTGGAGACCCGGTGCTGAATGGGGCTTGGGGGTCCCTTTGGGGGGATGGGGGAGTGGGCAGGTTGTCGGGTCGTGCATGCAGGGGTGGGTTCTGATTATTTCCCATGCTGCTTAGTATTGGGACTTGAAATGTGAAGGGCCTCAACTCACCCCAGAAGCGCCAGAAAATTTGGAAATATCTATCCGATCACCACTTAGATCTTGTGGGGCTCCAGGAGACCCACCTGGCGCTTAAAGATGAGCTTCGATTGCGTCATAGGCATTTCCCGCTCATTTATGGATCCTCTGCATCTACTAAACATAGAGGGGTGGCACTCCTGTTCCGAGCGTCCCTACACTTCCAACCTATGGGGATCAGCTGTGACAAGGAGGGGCGTTGGCTGATGGTCAAGGGAGTACTTCATGGCACGACCTGTACGTTTGTGGTGGTGTATGTTCCTAACTCGGGGCAGAATGCTTTTCTCCGTGATCTCTTGGACAGGGCGGGGGATTTTGTTGAGGGGCATGTGGTTCTTATGGGGGATTTCAACATGGTATGGGACAAGGACTTGGACAGCTCTCGAGCTCAGAGAGCGGGCACTGGGGTTTTTTCTACTGAGACTCAGAGTATGGTTGGTGACCTTGGTTTGATTGACAGCTGGCGCTTCCTGCATCCACAAACGCGAGACTACACGTTCTTCTCTCATGTTCATCATACCTATTCCCGACTCGATCATATTTTTGTAAGCCAGGCCCTCAGGGGAGATGTCCGGGATTCTAGCGTCTTCCCTCTCTCGGTGTCTGACCATAGCCTACTGGTGCTAGGGCTCCACTGGCCGACTGGAGGAGATGGGGCGAGGAAATGGTATTTTCCGCCGGCGCTTGTTCGGGATGACACCTCCTGCAAGGAACTGCGTAAAGCGATAGGGGAGTTCCTGGCCCTCAACCTAGCTTCGGACACTTCCCTCTTTAATACTTGGGATGCGTGTAAGGCCTCCCTGCGGGGCACCTGCCTCAGTCTCAACGCCAACCTCAATAGGTTGAGGAGGAAGGAACGAGAAGACCTAGAATCGGAGCTGGCTGTTTTAGAGCAAGCCCATAAAACCAATCCGTCTAGGTTGACCCTTAGGCCACTGACTGCCGTACTGGGCAAATTGAAGGCCCACTATAACAACCGTGCAGAGTTTACCCTTCTCCGGCTTCGGCATATCTCCTACTCACAGGGGAATAAAATAGGCAAGCACTTGGCTCGTCAGCTTCGGGACAAGAGGGAGAGGGATTATATCGGAAGCATCCGGGACCCCACTGGGTCGTTACACCATAGAGATGTGGAAAAAGCAAATATCTTTGGCCGTTTTTATGAGGCACTTTACAGGGGTGATTCCCTAGATCAAGCGGCTCAGGATCGCTTTCTGGCTGACCTTCCCATCCCACGGGTGTCGAAGGAGTGGAATGAACATCTTGCTGCCCCTATCTCCAGATCAGAGGTGTTGGATGCTATTAGGGCTCTAAAGCTCCACAAGGCGCCGGGCCCAGATGACTACACAGCGTTGTTTTACAAATCATTTGCATCGGAGCTTTGTGATTTTTTGGTACCCCTCTTCAACGAAATGGCAGCCACGGGACGAACCTCGGGCACAATGGCTGAAGCTGTGATCACAGTGATTCCCAAGCCGGGTAAAGACCTGTCTCACTGCTCGTCATACCGCCCAAAAGCTCTTCTCAATGTTGATGCTAAACTATATTCCGCCATCATAGCGCGCAGGCTCCAGGACCTGATGCCGGCCATAATTCACCCGGATCAATCGGGGTTTATTAAGGGCCGTCAGACGCATGACAATCTGAGAAGGGTTATACACCTCATAGAGAAGGCCTCTCGATTCCGTATCCCGGCGGTATTGGTGGGGTTGGATGCGGAAAAGGCCTTTGACCGGGTGGATTGGGGATTCCTGTTCCGCACCCTGGAGGCCTTTGGCTTCTCACACCACTTTATCACCATGATTCGTGCGAACTACAGCACTCCCAACTCCAGGGTGGTAATTAATGGTCATCGCTCCGCCAGCTTCGCTCACTCCCGGGGAACTAGACAGGGCTGCCCTCTTTCGCCCCTCCTCTTTGCTTTAAGCATTGAACCGCTGGCCCTTGCGGTGCGTGAGAGAGAGCAGATAAAGGGAATCCCCTTTTCGGGTGAACAGCATAAAATCTCCCTTTTCGCGGATGATGTGTTGCTCTCGGTGGAGGACCCGGCTCAATCTCTGCCACACATTCAAACACTGCTGTCCGACTATGAGGAAGTGGCCAGATTTAAAGTTAATTTTGACAAATCGTATGTCTTAAATTTGACGCTCCCGCCGGCCGAGTTGGAGCGATTGCGCCCGATTACGCCGTTGGCGTGGGCGCCGGCCTCCCTGCTATACCTGGGTGTCCGTTTGACACCTTCTATTGGATCCCTGTTCGCAGCAAATTTCCCTCCTATGCTGTCGGCTGTGCGTGAAGAACTGGACCGCTGGAAGCCGAAATACATCTCTTGGCTGGGCAGGATCCATGCCATTAAGATGGTTCTCCTCCCTAGGTTTTTGTACCTCTTCCAGGCCCTCCCCATCCCTATAGAGATGGACTTCTTCCGGCGCCTTAAGACTCTATTGCTGAAATTCATCTGGCAGGGAGGCCGGGCGCGCCTTTCCTTTGCGACTCTGCGGCGCCCGCGGGAGGAAGGGGGAGTTCGACTCCCTGATATGCACCTGTACTATAAAGCCGCACAGTTGCGGGTATTGGTGGAATCGTCGCTGCAAGAGTCTGAGAAACACTGGCTGCATATGGACAGAAGTGTGGCTGGAAGGTCGATCTGGGATCTGGCCTGGAAACCCAAAGTTGATAGGCCCAGAAACGCCTACATCAGCACACGCACGAGCACGGTCCTGAAGGTGTGGGACACGGTAACGGGAGATGAACGCTGGACGATGTTCCCCTCCCCCTTCACTCCTTTGCATTTTAATCCGGCCTTTCCGCCGGCGCTGCAGGAGGGACCGTTTCGACTCTGGAGAGAGGGGGGTTGTAGAGCCCTTACGCACTTGTTTCATGGCACGAAGCCTCTCTCATTTCCTAACTGCATGCGTGACTATGGCCTTCCTTCCACGGAGTACTTCCGATATGCCCAGCTGATCCACTGGGCTACCTCGACGGGACTGAGAGAAGCAGCAACTAGACCGCTCTCACTCTTCGAGGCCTTTCTCTTACGAACTGCCACGATGAAGGGGACGATTTCCTTTATATATAAACTCTTGCTTCGTACGGTAATCTCTCCTCATCCCCGCTACATGGACCACTGGGAGGGCCTTCTAGGTAGGGACATAACGGAAGGAGAATGGATGGGTCTCTGGCGAGACATTAGGACTCACAATCACTCAGTGGACTTACGGGATGCCCATTTTAAAACTATGTTCGATTGGTACCTCTACCCCTCAAAACTGCATCGCATTTTTCCGGCGACCTAGGACCGCTGCTGGAGGGGCTGTGGTCTGTTGGGAGACTTTAGCCACATTTGGTGGGATTGCCCGGTCATACGGCCCTTCTGGACCGAGATTTTGTCTCATATCAGAGACATATTGGGATATCCGATCCCGGATTCCTTGTCCTTTGTCATCTTGGGCCTGCGGGATCCGCTATTGGAGCATCAGACGAAGGCGGACAAACAAATTTTATGGCTCTGTCTGGGAGCGGCTAAGCTTACATTGGCTGCGGCCTGGAAGAAACCGACGGCCCGGCTCTGTCATTATGGCACGCGAAGCTGTGGAGGTTGATGAGCATGGAGAGAATGGCGGACATCTTCCTGGGCAACTTTAAGAACTTTATGTTTCGGTGGGGACCTTTGGTCCGATTTCTATCGCGAGGTTTGCCATCTGCGGTCTGCCCATCAGCCCTACGAGCCCTTCAACTTTTCCAGATTTAAGTAAGATGTGTGATAGCGCGACTATGAGTGAGAATGTATGTTGGCGCCACCACCTTGGGGGGAGGGGGAGTAGTGGGAGGCGGGTTGGGGGTGATTGGGGGAGGGGGTGTTTTGTACTTGTTGCGGCATTGCATAGCTGCTGGAGGATTTTGCTTACCCGGGGGCTCCCGCGACCCTCGAATTTTGCTGGATTGACTTTCCCTTTGGAGGAGGCAGCCGAGGCATTAGGAACCTTCTGAATGTAAATGCTTGGACTATTACTGGCTCTCCATGCCTCCGGGACTGCCCAGATTGATAGAGACCGTCGCTGCAGATGCTTATGTCTGAGATTCTTCCCGAATCCTGCATATGTGATACTACAATATTGCCGCCTGTTTTCCTCTATCTTTCTCTCTCTATGTTTCCTTCTTTGTATCTACTACGCAATAAATACAAATTTTACAAAAAAAAAGATCTGGGTTATATCTATTGTTATTTTGCCCACTACGCTACCCCAGTTTGGACCCAGCGATATGCAAATCAGTTTTGACCCTGTGCCTAATGGAAACAGTCCACATCGAACTGCCAGGCCAGGTTCTTCCTGGACCGGAAACAAGCATCCTGCAACCGGTTTCAGGGTATGTCACCCTTCTTCAGCCAGGCTAGCTTGACTTCAGCGGCACAATGAGCAAGGGACCCACATCTGGGCATACCCATCCCTCTTAGGGCGAAAAGTGTTACAGCAAACAAATGATGGGTGGAATGCTGACAAAGCAAACATACTCCCCCAGTCAAAAGATCTGGGTTAAATCCATTGTTCTTTTGCCCACTACGCCACCCCAGTTTAGACCCAGCCGTATGCAAATCAGTCTTGACCCTGTGCCTCATGGGAACAGTCCAGATGAACTGCCAGGCCAGGTCCTCCCTGGACAGGAAACAAGCATCCTGGGACGGGACCGGTTTGAGGGAATGTATGACATTGTTCTGCTTTCTGTTCAATCAATTGTTCTTTTTGCGAGAGTTAACAGAAGGCAGAGTTTGGGCTGCTTCCTGGAACAGACTGGTCTGTACCTCTGTTGGTATGCTGCTTGGCAGTTGCCATGCAGGGTGTAGAGGTCCCAGCTCAGCTTTTGCCATCTGTGATTATACCGCCTGACGGTTGCCAGCAATGGTTCCTCACACAGCAGGCAGAACTTGAGACGGGACTGAGAAAGCAATGTTGACTGGGGTCTTAAGAGCTCATAGTAGAGTCATTCAAGGGGTAAGCCTGAGAAACTATGGACATTTAAAGGCTAGACGAACTGTTAAGAACACAGGACTGCATGTACAAAAACATGTTAACACCAGCATACGTTTCACTACTTCAAAAGAGAGTTCTGCAGTATTCCAGCAAAGCTGAGAGAGCGCAACAGTGAAAACAAGACTGAGACACCTTAAGTGTGTAGGGCAGAAAGACCTGTACTTTTTGTCTGGATGAAGTGGCTTACAAATGTGGGAACACAGATAAGTAGAACTAAAGCTGTCCTTCAGCAATAATACAACTAGAACTGATGTCCCCCAGTCTGGACGCGTGTACTCATACTGGCATCTAGTGGATATTATAAAGAATTGCAGTTTGTTGAAGCGATCTGTAAAGCTTTACTGCTGAACAAAAAGGTGTGATGGTTTTGTAGTGACCATTGCTCTGCTACTCTGGATCCTGGGTGCCCCTCCAATCCAGTGCGTGATCAGTCCATGTAAGGAGGGTTCTGTAATGATGTTGTTCTTCCCCCCCAATAACTCTCGGAGTCTGGTATCGGCGTCACTCTCTTTATTCAACTCGTAACATACAAGGAGCGCTTAGCATGTCCTTCGCCCAGCCTGCTCGCGCTCTAATGCCGCGCTACGCACCTCGCGCCCCTACGTCACCGTACGTCACGTGGCTACGTGACGTACCACGTTAGCGCGCTCACTACATATCTCCCCTTTTTCCAACAAACTATATGTACAAGTCCTGACTCATGTCATAGTCTCTGAACCTCGCTGGAGGGACCACCGCCCTACCCCTTCTCGTCAGTCTTACCGGGGATGTGGCGGTTGTCGCTGCTTCTCCTTGACCACCCCCTAGCGCAGCCGCGCTAGTCTCACTCTGACTTCTGTCCTCTTCACTCTGCTGCTCTCCACTCGCTTCTTGATCCTCTTGCCTTCTCTCACCAATGTCTAAATCCTCTCCCCCATACTCACAGGGGTCGTCACTGCTGTTCTCTCCTTCTCTTTCATTTCCATTGCCTCTCCAGCGGAGTATTTTGTTGCACCTGGCCATGCGGTCCTGCGACCACACATTGCCGTCGCTTAGCAAGGCCGCCCTGCCTTTGACTTCCACTACCTGTAGGGGCTTGCTGTATTTGCTTTCACCCTTTTTCTGCAATGTGGCCAGTCTTACTCTTACCCATTCTCCTTTTTCTAACGCTGTGTCCCTTACATTCCTCCGTGCATCGTAATGTTTTGTGTACACCGCTTGTGCTCTCTCCAGATTGGCTTGCACCACTGCCGGTGACCACTCGCTCTTAATTACTCTTTCTTTCTATATTCTGTTGTCCTGAGTGAAGGGCTCCCGGCCTCTCAGGATCTGGAAGGGACTATAGCCAGTGTTCGTGGGTGTTATCCGGTACGCCCACACCATGTGCCAAATCTCTGCTTCCCAGTCTTTGTTGTCTGAAATTGCCGCCTGTATCGAGCCCATCACCACTCTATTGAAACGCTCCACCAAGCCATTTCCCGCTGGATGATATATGGACGTGTGTTTTGCCACAATTCCATTTCTCTGCATGAACTGAGACCATTTCTCAGAGCGGAATTGGGGTCCATTGTCGCTGAGGACACACTTTGGGATGCCCTCTCTCACGAATGTTTCCGCCATGAAGCTCACTATCATTTCCGTGTCCATGGTTTCTTCGATCTTCAATTCCGGCCATTTGGAATAGCGATCCATCATTACGCATATGTACTTCTGTATTCCTTGTGCATTTAACACTGGACCTAGTATGTCTATGGACAGTTCCTCCCACGGATTTTGTGGAGGATCGATTTTTCCCAGGGCAGGGCGTAATGGTTTCAGTGTTTTGTCCGCGCCCTGGCACCTCGGACATTCTCTAACGTGTCTTTCCGCTCTTATGTCCATTCCTGGCCACCAATAATTCTCCTTGGCTCTTAGTTTCAACTTCCCCGCTCCCAGGTGGCCTTCGTGTAACATGTCCATTAACCGGGAGATCATTTTTGCCGGGGGTATGACCCTCTCTCCTCTGTATACAAATACGCCCTGGTCATCCATAGATAGTTCCTCTCTCACTTCAAAGTAGGGGATGAGGCCTCGTCCTGTCTTGCTTTTGTCTGGCCAACCCCTTACGATATGTGCCTTCACTTCTTCTAGGACGGGGTCCTCTTCATAGGCTGATTTCCATTCCTGCTTGCTTATGGACGTTTCTAGGTCCTCGGTGAGTGCGACCCACTCTTCCACCGCCTCACTGCATTCCGTACTGGTTTCCATCGCTGCCGCCCGGCTCAGGTAGTCCGCCACCTTGTTCTTATTCCCTGGGATGTGCTCCACGTCATATCGGAACTCCATCAATTTGAGCGACATTTTCGAGATCCTCGGCGTTGCATCTGCGTGTCCACTGGATGTGAGTACCTTGAGCAAGGGCTTGTGGTCGGTCCTCAACCGGAACCTGGTGCCCCACAGGAACTGCCGAAAACGAGACATGGCCCACACCACTGCTAACATTTCTTTTTCGATCACACTGTACTTTTTTTCAGTGTCATTAAGGGTGCGGGACGCAAAACATATTGTTTCTACTCTCCCCTGGCCGCGGTCTTGCATGAGGACTGCTCCCAGTCCTTTATCACTGGCATCCGTCGTGAGTATTGTGCTTCCTTGGGGGTCAAACCCCTGCAGAGGAATCGCCCCTGCCACTTCTCTTTTTATTCCCTCAAATTCTTGCTGGGCTTCCTCTGACCACCGGAATTCACTGTTCTCTCTGGTTAGTAGCCTCATGTGATGGGTCTTTGAGGCGAAGTGTTCTATGAACTTCCCGTAATATTCTGCCATGCCCAGGAAGGATCTGACCTCCTCTTTGTTGGCTGGTGAGGGTGCGTCGCAGATTGCCTTCACGTTTTCTCTCTTGGGGGTCACTCCCCGTGCACTTATCTCGTGGCCCAAGTATGTCACCTTTTCCATTCCTATGCGGCACTTAGCCCACTCTGCCGTGAGGCCCTTCCTTTCCAGGATACTCAATACCGCGTCCAATTTCTTGTCATGGTCGGCTCTGTCGCGACCCATCACCAAAATATCATCTTGAAAGTATTGAACTCCCCGAATGTCCTGGAACAACTGGTGCATTAGTTTTTGGAACACCGCAGCCGCCGAGGCTAGCCCGAACGGCATGCGGCGGAATCGATAGCACCCGAAGGGAGTTATGAATGATGTCAAACTGCGACTCTCCGGGTGTAATGCAATCTGGTGATACGCCGATGTTAAGTCTATAGTGGAGTACCACTGAATACCCCTTGTGCTGGCCAGCATTTCTTCTATCCGGGGAAGGGGGAACTTCTCTACCACTATGTTTTTGTTCAACTCACGCAGGTCCACGCATAGACGGACCTTGCCATTGGGTTTCTTCACCACCACCAATGGCGCCAGCCACTCGGCACAGGTAATCGGCTCGATGATTCCTCTTTTCTCTAGCTGCCGTAGCTCCTCCTTCACGTCGTCCCTCACTGCCAGCGGGATGTTCCTCACCTTGTGGGCCACCGGCACTGCTCCTTCTCTGAGGATGATCTTGTGCGCGAATTTGTCGAGCCTTCCTACTGAACCGCCAAAGACCGTTGGGAACTCCTTCCTCCATCTGTTCGTGTTCAGCTCTTCCTCCGGCTCCGTCATCAATATTTGCTCCTTGCCACCTGGGTCCAGTTTGATCCCCAAGTCTCCTTGGTCGAGCCACCCCAGGACAGAAGGGCCTTTCTCGGAGACGTACAGTTTACACCTGGCCGCCCTGCCCCTGAACTCGAAGTTCAGCTTTCTGCATCCGGCCATGGGGATTCGATCTCCATTGTATGTGACGGGGCGTATGTCCAGCTTATCCAGCTCGGGGCCCAGTTGTGGAGCAAACTTCTCCTCCCATACGTTTCTTGGAATTATGGTGTAAGGTGACCCCGTGTCTGCCACCACCTGGACTTTCACACCCCCTATCGTCATGTCCATGATCGGCTTCATCGTTCTCCTTCCGTCGGTGCCTCGGCCTTGGTCGTCCACGCTCAAGATCTCGTCGTAGATGCAGAGGACTGTGACCACCTCCTCTTCGGTCGCCTCGTTTGGCTCCTCCGCTTCTTGGCCCACGTACTTCACTGCGTTTTTTGAGGCCTTCTTCCTGCACACTTTTTCATAATGGCCGACGATTCCACAAAACATGCATTTGGCGCGAAGCGCGGGGCACTTCCGGTCGTGCGCCTCGTGCGTCCAACTGCCGCATCTGTAGCAAGGCCGTTTGTTACTTCCGGTCGGTTTGCCGGAGTGGCCTGGGCTGCTTTGCCATTTGTTCGGGCCCTTTTCTGGCTGTTTCCGCGCCAGGTGATCTTTGTGGAGTTCTTCGTTGTCCACCTTGTTCACCACCCCGCTGGTCACATTCTCTTTCTTCGTGGCCGCTGCACACCTTCGCGCCAGTTCGGCTCTCTTGACTATCACCAGTACGTCCTTGAGCGAGGTGTCTCCTGCAGCCCATAGCTTGTCCTGTACATTCGTGCACGTGGTGTGCATCACCACTTGGTCTTTTATGAATTCACTTTCCCAGTTAGCGTACTTGCATGGGGCCGCCAGTTTCCGTAACGCCGCTACGTACTCCTCCACCGTCTCCCCTGGTAGTTGTTTCCTTTGTTGGAAGTTAAACCTGTCCACTGAGACGCATACCGAGGGTTTGAAGTGTTCCTCTAGGTCTTCCATTGCGTGGGCGTACACATCGTCGTCATCCACCTCTCTCTTCTTAGGTACCAAGCTTTTATAGATCCTCAGGCCTTCTGGGCCCAGGTTTAGCAGCAGAATGCGTTTCTTTCTCGGCGGTTTGAATTTCTCCTCACTTTCATCTTCCATTACTTCTATGAAGTTATCTATGTACTCCTTCCAGTCCTCCCATTTCATGAGTGGCTCCCCTGGTCTGGGAAGGAACTGGACTGGCGCTATCGCATAACCTGCTTGTGTGTTCATCTTTTCGCCCCTGGATGTGGGCAGCGCACTTTCCAGGCTTCTCGGGCTCCCTGGTGCACTGTCTTGTTCCTCTTTGTTGAGTAAGGGTGGAGGGCTGCTTCTTTCAGCCCTTTCCTGTTCGGGTGGGGCAGCCAGTGCGGTTGCCTGCGGGCCTTGACCGTGGCTGGCTTCCTGCTTCGGTTGTGTGGCAGTTCACCGCCCTGTTGGTCACTGTGCGCCCGCGGTGCCCTGTTCCCTGTGCTGTCGGCTGCGTCGCGCTCCTTGTAGTGCCCGGTCAGGGTGTGGTCGCTGTGCGTTCCCTCGGGCCTTCCTTGCTCGCTCCGTGACTCCGCTCCGTTCCGCCGTTTTTTGCGTAGTCTTCGTGGTGGGGGTCGTGGGTCGTTATCCCACCTTCGTCGCCACTGTAATGATGTTGTTCTTCCCCCCTAATAACTCTCGGAGTCTGGTATCGGCGTCACTCTCTTTATTCAACTCGTAACATACAAGGAGCGCTTAGCATGTCCTTCGCCCAGCCTGCTCGCGCTCTAAAGCCGCGCTACGCACCTCGCGCCCCTACGTCACCGTACGTCACGTGGCTACGTGACGTACCACGTTAGCGCGCTCACTACAGGTTCTCCCAGTCTCTTGGTATCTACCGGTCCTATCCCACAGAGAGGAATTGTAATTAGCTCCAGATTAGGAGATCCTGACTGTCGCCCAGCTGCATGGGAGGGGGATCGTTCCTGCAGTGCCTACTCGAACCCACCAAGCTTTCTACTAAAAACAGGAAGGGGCATGGGGAAGCAGGAATGTCCAGCATGACAGATACCAGCTCAGCTCACATTAAATACAAGGTCTCCACATCCTCGCCCAGTGCACCCACTGGCTCTCCCATGTAAATCAGAAGACCCTCAGTGGACATGCGGGATTGTCTTGTTCACTGAAGTACAGCACTTTCAAGTGACTTGCCAGGTGATCAACATGTGGCAGGGAAGCATGCGTTCCAGAGCCATGCAGAAGACTTCCCATACCAATTGTAGGGCTGTTCAGTAACCAGGCAGTGGATATACCAGAACTGTCCCTGCATCCTATTCCCTTCTCTCATGAGCACCCTAAGTGGTACATGTAAAACCCAGAGATAGACGTGTGGTACCAGAGCAGGGTCCTTCAGCAACCAGAGAGTGGATATACAAGAATTGTCTTGTCATCCTGTTTTCTACCTTTCAAGTGCACCCCAATTGTTATATGTAAACTCCGCAGACCAGTCAAGCAGTATTTGACACACCAGCAGGATGGAATACTGCAGTGTCAAAAAGGATGCTCACAGCCTCACCCTTTTGCTGGGCTCAAAGGAGTCCCACCTACCCATTCAGGTTGACCTGTCAATCAGAGTGACCTATTGTGTGCTTCCTGGGAAGAATTGCACACCTCATTTACACCTTATTTAGATCCAATATAGGCTGGGAAAAGCTGGAAAATGAATACAAATCAGCCATAAGGAGCTTCTGTGCTGTCTGAGACTTTCTCGATCAAAAGGGGGATCCGACAGGGATGTCCTCTTTCCCCTCTCCTCTTTGCCCTTGCGATCGAGTCTCTAGCCTGCTACATCCGAATAGATGACCAGATACAGGGCTGGCATTGGCAGCAATTTCATGAGGACCGAATTGCGTTATATGAACGACGTCCTGTTGTACCTCGCCGATCCAGCCTACTCCGGGCCGAGATGCTTGCACATCCTCCATTCATTCAGGCGGGTGTTTGGATTGCGCCTTAACCCCCTCAAGTCCACCGAGGTCCCTCTCCATACTTCCAGGGAATGCTTCAACTGGCAGACAACCATGCCTATTCACCGATTATCCTTTAAATACTTAGGCATCTTGGTGGGGCTTCTCTTGGAGCTGACCTGGTCCCTTAACATCGGTCCACTACTCTGATGGACTAAAGATGTCCTCCGTAAATGACAAAAACTCCCTCTTAACCCACTCGGGAGAGTGGCACTCTTCTCAATGATGGTCCTCCCCTGCCTCCTGTATGTCCTTCAGAATCTTCCAATCCATCTCCTTGTGGATGGTTTCGCGATCTAGAGGGAGTGACTACCAACATCCTTGGGGGGGGGGGTTCAAGACCATGCTTAGCTCTCACAACTTGCCAACGGTGTACCTATGAAGGTGGCATGGGCATGACACATCTCTTTTTATATTATCTAACCACTCGCCTCCTGATAGTTCATGATTGGTTTAATGGGGGATGGTCGGATCCCGCATGCCGGCTTGAACTGGGACATCTTGTATTCGCGCAGGCCCAAGCAATGCTGTACAGAACCCCAATCCCTCAGACCTTACCAGTAGTGGCTCGCTCGGCTTTCTTGGGGTGGCGATCGGCACTGAGGCACATTCACTGGAACACCAAGATCAAATTGCAAACTCCATTATGGCATGGCACCTGGTTGCGGGAGGTGGAGACTTTGATGAGTTTTCAGGCGTAGGACCTGATGGGCATTACCCACCTTGGTGATATCTGGAAAGGAAAACAACTGAACTCCTTCCAGGACTTACAACGTGCATACTTGTTGAGCTCTACGCAATTCTTTAAATATCTCCAACTACGTCACGGTCTTGCCATTCATTTCCCTGACCCTGAATAATTTCCTGAGTTCAGCCCTTGGAAGCCAAAATTCTCATGGGGGACCTGGGTAAGGGAGGCATATCCCAAATATACCGATCCCTGATGAACAACACCCCGTCCACACTGGACCCTCTTAGAATTAGGCGGGAAGGTTGGGTAGGCCAGCTCGAGGACGAAGATTGGAGAGATGGCCCTTATGGCCCCCAGAACACTCACAATTTCTGCCAGACTTTGTCTGATACAGACATATTATCTTCACTGTGCATATCTTACACTGCACGATCGCACAAAGCCGGACTCTTTCCAGCCCCACAGTGTCCACGCTGTAGAGAGGGACCAGCTGACTTCTTCCATATAGTCTGGTCCTGCACAGTCATATCTAAGTATTAGGTGTCAGTCATAATGGAACTGAGTGGCGTACTGGGATGTGAAGTGCCCCTTACTACACTGGCTCTTCTCCTCGGGGTGATGGAGGGACTGGAAAGCTCCCGAGCCGACAAGTCGTTCCGGAGTATAGCCATCCTAATTGTTAAAAGAGACATTGCAGTGGCCTGGAAGGACTCCAAGCCTCCTTCTATTTCGAAACGGCGAATGAGAGTTGATTGATGTGCGATCCAAGAAAAATCGGTGTATGAGGCAAGAGGATGCCATAATAAATATGAACGAATATGGTGTAAATGGGTGGAAATATTGGACTGATTGCTCATGGTGCTAAGGGTGGACTCTTTCCTATTTCCTTTCTCTCCTATTTAATCTTAAATTTGTTGCTAGGGAGATAATACGTGGATATGTACTGAAATGTCATTTACGTCACAGTGCTACAAGTATTTTCTTTCACAACTGTCCTGTGTTTGTTTACAAAATGCTAATAAAGTTGGTTATAAAAAAAAAAGGATCTTCAGGCAGGGTAAAAGTAACTTTCTGAAAGCTACTTTTCCTTAATATTTGTTTTTTAAAAATCCAACTTCACCATTGAAAGGTAGGTCTGCCACAGGGAAAAATAGCTTTTGGGTGACAGTCACTGTGAAAACATGTTAACATTACATTTCTACATGTCCTGTCGTGGAGCAGGAAAGTCTAATTGGCAATCGTGGAAGAGAGGAATGAAACCATAAGTACTGCTCTCTAGGGACAACCCAGAAGCGAAATGGAGCAGCCCACATGGGTACTCTAGTTACAGGCAGCCAGAATAGATGCTCAAAAGGTGCGCCCAAAAGCGAAAGTAAAGTAATCCATGCCTGCCCTAATTACAGAGAGTTTGAGTAAATGCCCTATAGTTTCTGCTCAGGAATGTCATACAGGTGTGTCTTGGTTATAGACAGCATCGTAAAATATCAGGGCGACTGAGGAGTGACAGGAGAGCCTCTTTCGGGTATGCACTTGATAAAGTTAGTCCTTGTAGATAATATAAAAGGCCTTGAAGAATAACTGACAGGCATGCAGCCATAATGAATACGCTTTAGAAGAAATTATAGTATGGTAATTGCGATTCTCCTATTACCATGACTAGAGAATCTGGATTTCATTAAAGACACGGAGGCTAACATTATGCATATAACTTTTAATGCAGACCAAAGCAGCCACATACATCATAAATCATAGGTTCCACAAAAGAACATTCAGAAACATATAAAAGGCATGAGCACATTGCAATCAACCTCTTTTAAATGTGGTATAGAGTAGGAAAAGTCCAATTAACTTCAAGGAGTTTTTTTTTTCTTTTTTTTTTTAAAGTTCAAAATGTAAGTTTATTTGGACCATTGTCTTTAAACAGATAAAAACCTCATAAAAACTAAAAAATAAATAAAATTTTCCATAAAAACTTTAAACAGTATATAACTTAAACCTCACTTAAATAGAACACACGTGACTTAGACTAATCACAATTCAAATTGTGTTTAACTTTTTGCATAAATCTCCCCAAAGCACAAGCAATATCTAAATTCGTCATTTCTGTTAGGAGGACACTTGCAGATAATCTGTTATGCATACTGTATTTTTAAAAAATAGGGCGTAAAATCTCTTTCCGTAGTTCTAAAAACTTTGAACAGTCCAGTAAAATATGCATCATGTCACATGCAGTTCCCAATATACACTTACAGTTCCCAATGCTATCTAACACATCTTTTATTACTCTATTATTACAATAGCAAGGATTCAATCCAATTTTTAATCTTAGGACTTCTCTCCTCAGCCATCTATTTGGTAGTCTATCAATATAAGCAAAATGTACGTCTTTTAGCCAGGATTGAGCCATGAACTGTACCGACTTTTTCTCCGCCAGATAGCCTTGATCCTGGGCTCGGGATACTTCATTTCCAACATCCCTGAGTGCCCTCCTCTCCATCTCGATTTGGAGGGTCACGGGGCTAACATCCAGTCGGAGCAATTTGCCAACTATCCTAAGGGAATTTCTTACCCTTTTAGCCCATGATAGTTCACTCATCATAGCTTCCCTCCTGCACCATTGCGAGTCTTTATGATCCTCCCCAGAACCCAGGTGCTGCCAAAATCTAACTAAGGCCATACAAACTGTTATCTTCCATGAAGTTATACATGTTTCTAACCTTACAGCCTGCACCATTGAACATTTAGGGAGTGAAAATAGATTTTTCAAAGCTTTTCCCTCCTCTGCGTCCCAACAATGTTTACCGCTCAAAAACAATGCCTCGGCCCCATATAGACATTGTGGAGGGAGCATAGCTAAAAATGCTTTTAAAACCGGCTTTCAGATTTTTCTCCATAGTTTCCATTACATTTTTTAAAACCATTTATCGAGGCTGCTGACCTTATTTTTAATGCGTCAATGTGGATGACCCATTTCAGGTTTTTCTGAAACCACATGCCCAGATACCTATATTCCTCTACTGTTTCCAGCTTCACAGAGCCTAAAAAACAGCTATACCTTATTTCCCTTCGCCCAAAACATAAAATCTTTGTTTTGTCCATGTTTACTACTACCTTTTTATATCTACAGTACTCTTAGAAGTTATTCAACTTTCTTTGTAACCCGATCTCTGTTTGGTCGAATATTACCAAATCGTCTGCATATAAAAGACATGCTATATGTTTCCCATTTATCTTAGGGCTTGCCCCCCTAGCTCTACCTAAAATTGAGGGTAAGTCTGCGATAAAAAGTGAAAAAAGTTGAGGGGCCAATACACCCTTGTCTCAACCCATTTCCAATTTGAATTTTCCCAGAGATACTCCCATCTGTGTCTAAAATAATCTGTGCCCAGTTTGCAGTGTGCAGAAGATGTATTAGGCTCAACAAATCTCTAGGAATATTGTAACCAATCAACGTCTCCCACAACTTCCCATGGTCCACTTAATCAAATGCCGCACGGAAGTCCACGAAGCAACAGCACAACCTACCATCCTGCTCCATGGGCTTCCCTGCAATAGACCAAAGTGTGAAACAGTGGTCGACCTTGGAATGCCCTCCTTAAACCCCCCCTGTTCTGGAGGTATAACTTGATTCATCTCTGACCACTCCTTTAGTCTCTCCAAAATCAATTTGGCAAATACTTTTTCACCTATATCCAATAGATTAATTAATCTATAATTCTTTGGAGAGTTAAGGTCACCTTTTTTATGGATAGGCCATATAATTGCGCCTCTCCAATTTTCTGGGATTTGACCTGAGGTAAGTATCCCCTGGAACATTTTTTTAAAAAAAGCTGCCCACCACTCCGACCTCTTTTTCATCACCACGGCAGGGAGATTGTGTGGGCCAGCTGCACGAGTCTAGTTTAAATTAGATATAATTTTTTTGACATTAGCGACAGAAAAATGATCCTCCATTTCCTTACTAACTCCAGACCATACTATTGAATTTAGACATTCAGTTTCTTTCAAGTCTCCATAGATTGCCCCCAAATATATATCGCCCACTCATTTTCAAGAATCACACATTTCAAGACTCCCCTTACTTTACTTGAGCTCTCTTGTACCAATTTCCAAAACCCTTTAAGATCTTTAGACTCTATTGCGATTAGCAATTTATCCCAGCAACTCTCTCTATAATATCGTTTTTTATTCCTCACCACATTTCATAAAATCTCCTTTGCTTCTGGAGATTGTACAACAATTTTTCATTGTAATCTTCTTTCCTGTTGCCTACTAGAGGTTTTGGCTTTCCTACATTCCTCATCAAACCATCCCCTCCCTTTCTTATACAATGTATTTTTCCTCCCACACCTGGAGTTTCCTTCTTTAATTTTTACCCTCAGACATTCCACTAATAAACGAATTGAGTTTTCAAACCAGGAGCTGTCATATACGCTCGGGATATCTTCTACCAGCAGCGTCTGTTGAACAGCTACTAGTTTTTCCAAACATTCCTCCGTGATCCGGGCTGTGAGTCGTCTGAGGTAATCACCATGTACCGGCAACACTGTATCCCTTTGTTTTTTCTTTAACTCAAACATTTCCAACCTCAACGGGTAATGATCGCTTCCTTCTTCACATAGCACCTCAAATATTTTGATCAGCTCAAAATTTCAAGCTTGTATATAAACATAGTCGATTGGGCAGAGTTGCTGGCCTTACTTAAAGGTTCGCTTTGCTGGTCTATCTCCATCAAATCTACCATTTACACAGACCAACCCCAAGGCCCCCAACATTTGACCTAAAGTTGAGTCATGTTCTGACATAACCCCCCTTGGGAATATTGCATTCTTAATTTTATAGACGTGCACCATTGATCAATCCTCACAGGGTTTAATTTATGAATAAAATCACCCAGCACTAGCACTACATCTCTCGGATAGTTCTCAGTCATGGTTGACAGGTCTTCATTTAATTTTTCCATTTCAACCTTGTACAACCTTTCTTCGCCCATCTGAATGTACACATTTACAATAATAATACCTTCAAACCGAGGGTCTGGGTTCAACAATAGCACTCTACATCCTATTACCCACTTACATTTTACAGTCAACAGTACCACTTTCTTAGCAAATTTTGGTCGAAACCAACGTCGCTTGCCCTCCTGAGGGTCTACCAAAACGTCTTTTTACAGCTACCTTTGTCTGCTGAACAAACCCTACCCTTACTTGGGTATCGTCACACAGCCAGATCTCTTGCAAGCACAAAACTTCGCAGCTATCAATGATCTTTTTAAAATTTGCCTGGTTGTCTATTCTTTTAAACCCATATATATTCCAGGATAACACTGTTAGGCTGTGCGATGACCCAGATACCTAATCAATTTCATTTAGGGTCCTGTTAATATCGTAATCAGGAAATGCCAAGGCTCTATATCTATTTCCAGCTAATATTGCTTCTTCGCCTAACTCCTGATCCCTATTTCTTTTTGTGATTTCTATATCATCCTTTTCTTCCCAACAGGCACCAATCATTCTGACCTGCCTTTGTCCCAAACTTGCATGGTTTATAAGGAATGGTCTCTCCTGTGTAATGGATCCTTGCATTTCTATTTTTTTAACCAATCTTATACCTTCTTCATGTAACTCTGGTTCCGCCCTAAGTAATGCTGACTTAACTGATTCAGAATACAACAAAACCTGAGTGATTTCAGTCCCCTTATTGTTCACGGAGAAACCCACTTCTTTAAAATCTGCTGAGCCAATACTCCATAAACTTTTACAATTAGCAAGAGAGAAAAGCAATTGGGATCTATTCAGCGGGATTAATTTCCTCACCTTTCCCCCCCTTTCCACCCCCCTTTTCCCTGGGCACTCGGCTCAAAATATAGCCATAAATCTGAACTACCTCTTAACTCTAGCTCTCGGGGGGTTCTTAATGGGTCACGTATACTTATACTTCTCTCTTGGAGGATACCATTCACCAAATACCCTTTAGTAGTGCTAATACTTTCACCAACTTGCGGTCTCACCCCCTTCTTATTTACCTTTATCCCCTGTTCTGATACCACACAATCCTTATCAGAACTATTTTTCTTGTTCTTAGAATTTCTTATGCCTTTTTTACTTCTGACTACCGTTTCAGGTTCATCAGAGGCAGTTCCTTTACGTCGCTTATTTTTCATTGGCTGAGCAAACCTTACTGACTCTTTTTCACACTCTTGTTCTTTCTCAGAAACTTCATTAATTGGTCTCTGCTGTGTAGAAAATTGAGTCCATCTAATTTTTTTCCTACCCCCCCCCCCCCCCCCCACACTCGTGGACGTGGGATGCATAGTTTGCAACCCCTCCTCTCACTCTCTTTTTTTATTATCATTGGATATCTTGAGACATACACACTAGGTTCAGGCTTCTCTATCGGTATATTGGGCAGCTGTCTACCCCCCTTTCGATGTTCCTCTCCAACCGGTCTAGCCATGGAATGCATAAGATCTTTAATTTGTTTTAACTCCCCTATCATAATATTAAACTGGTCCCTTTGAGCCTTTAAGGCTTCATTATTTAATACTGCTATCTCTAACAGACCTTGCAAAGTATTTTGCAGTATCAACATCGCATCCAACATTGAAGCAATAGAATTCCCCGTAACCTCTAAATTAGACACAAAAGGTCCGGTGGAGTCAATTATTTTTTCCTGATTGGTTTCTGTCCGTCCTTCGCCCTCGCATACCGATATTCTTTTGAAGAGGGAAAATTTCTTGAATACTCCTCTGCCTCTATCCCCCATTCCTCCACCTCCTTTCCTATCTCGTGGGCACTCAACAAGCCATATAGTCTTGGGGGTAATCTTGGGGATGAGGACAGTCTTGGATCCAACGATGCTCCGGAGAGATTGAGATCGAACAGTACCTGTGAATCTTGACCTGGGCATACTGTATTGACTGAAGTTGAGCATACGATATTTGCTAAAGTTGGGAGAGTTATATCCACACTTAGTTCTCCGTCTTTCAGACTCTTTCCTTTGAAATGTTTCTCCACAAAGTCTTTAATTCATTTTGTGACAGAAGAACTGCCCTTTTCTCTCCTTGGGCAGGACTGCTGCAGTAAGTATCCGGGGGTATTTGCTCCTTCAGTGGGGCTTTTTTACGTGCCGATGTCTTGCCGTGTGCACCTTTTGTACTTCCTTTGACTAACTCTGTGCCCCTTTCATCCACAACTATAACTTCTCCTTCCGTTATGCTAAGATCAGGGTTTTGTTTCTTTTTTTGAAGGCTATTCCGGGCTGTGGTACTCCCAAGGGCCATCGCCTTCAATGCCCTATACGCCTTAATATATCCTTAATATCAAATCTCGAATCTCCGTATAAGCTCCGTAAAAAACTCAGTGTAAGGATTGTCTCCTTTGGTTCCCCCACAGAATTCAATTGGCTGTATTTTCTTAAATTTCCCCCACTCTGTAGTTACACTCACCTCTGTTCCTCGGCTACACGCTACACGCTGACCGATTACTATATGCCGGAAAAAAAAGAACAACAGAGTCCAAGGCTTCCTGCTTCACTCCTCTGCTCCCCCACACTACGAGCGACAAGTTCCTTGCATCGCAGTTCATTTTCCGCGTTTCTCATCAGCTTCTTGTTTTTAGGTACCCAGCAGGGTATCTTCTCGGTATTCACGGCTTTTCACGGCATTTGTCGGGTTTTTTTTTGGGGCACCTCCAACGCACCTCCGCTGTTCTCTGCTCCACAATCCGATCTGATCCAGTCCGAGGGGACCGGTCACGTGGTCACGTTAATCAGCGTAATGCTGCGCTGCCGGGAATCAGAGCAGCAGTCAATCACAAAGCTCCAAATCTGAGAGAGTTGATAAATTCTTTAGACCATCACGAAGAGAAGAAAAAAGTTGAACAATGAATGAACTGTTCCATAGATCAAAATCATGAAGATATGAGAGGTTATCTGAAAGAAAGAAAAAGGTGTAAATAGTCCAAAAGGACATAAGGAGATAAATATATGAAACAAATATGAGAGAAAAAACAAGCATCAATAGTAATAAACAAACAGTAATAACAAAATATACGATAGAAAAAGTATATCAAGAGTTGTAATAACAATATGTATACTGTATGTTAGCCTCCGTGTCTTTAATGAAATCCAGATTCTCTAGTCATGGTAATAGGAGAATAGCAATTTGATTACAAGACCGGAGGTTACCATTATGCATGTTGGTAGCCTTGTTATGTTATGTTATGTTATGTTATTCGTGATTTGTAAAGCGCACGGGCACCCAGAGGTTTCATGGAGCTAGAGAAGAGGTAAGATGGTAAGCAGTATCCTAGCCGTGTGCTTGTTTGAACAACCAGGTTTTCAGTGCACCCCTGAATTCCATTAGATTAGTGCAACTTCGGAGTGTAGGACAACATCAGACATATGAGCGATTGGTTTGCAATAGTGTTGAGCAAAAGTTCTAGAATTAGACCAATCAGCAGCCTTAAGAATATCATCCAACTTACCACCGGACCAGAAGGATTTACTACCCATTGCACCTCTGATAGAATGTGTTTTAAAAATCTTTAGATCAATACCTGCTAGATTCATAACAATTTTAACCTATCTAGCAATAGAAGCAGAGGTAATACCGTTGGGAGGTTTAATGAAGGAGATTAGTAACTGATTAACACCAGAAGGACAAAGAGCATTCATTCTGTAGTCATATTCTTTCATACAGTCTACAACACAAAGTTTTTTACATAGATCAAAATGTGGGTGGAAAATCGAAGCAGACATGGTGTTGGTTCTTCTATACAGCTCAAAGTTGACTCCAAACATGTTATAGGATCTATTAGAAATATCAAGAGCTTTAACATCAGAGACCCTACGGCAAGATATTAGGCAAAGTTGTGGAAATTAGCAAAATTAATGTACCTAAGCGGCGTTCATTTGCCCCCTCCCGTCCCCCTCCCTGTAGGCACCACGTATACCCTGAAATATTGACCGTATCACTCCGCCAGTAAAAGCCCGTGCCCATATGTACATGACAGCCATTTTAGGCACCTTGGCCTCTTGCCCACTCATTAGAATCACTGGCTTCCCTCCTGCGCGCATTTGAGCACCCCCCTCCCACTCTCACATGCATAGACCATGAAACCCAGCACTCTGCGCGACCCTGCTATGAAAGGCAACCCTCCTGCTTGACCCAGGCACCCCCCCCCCATTTCCCTCTTGAAGAAGCATCCTTCGCCTCAGCTGACATAGCCCCCCAGCTGTATCTGACTGCCCCTGTTCTCTCATGTACGGGTCATAAGACCTCTCTCTCTCTGTGCGACTCTGACCCTGCGCGCACCCTGACCCCCCTCCTTCTCCCTCACATGGACAAGTCATAAACCTTCCTCCTCTGCAAGACCCTGTCCTTGGGAGTCACGGCCGCGCCTGACCAACACCTCCTTTCCTTTCATGAATAACCCCTCTGTTAGCAAACCCTCCCTCCGCGATGGACTGTCCACACATGTCCGAGGCCATCGCCTAAGCCGGGAGACACTGTTTACTGCCCTTTATTGTATGGAGTCACTCCTCTTCAAAGGACCCACTATTGATCCTGGCCTCCCCACCCCCTGGGCTACGATCAGGCGCACACATCCTAATAATCAGCGGAACATTCAGCTGCGTCATTGCCCCCTCTCTTATCAGCAGGTCAAGGGTCCCTATTGTGAACACATGTGGGGTAGGATTGACACGAGGATTATGGGGTTGTCTTTTCTGTGTTTCACAATGCTGTGACTGTAATGCCAAGTGTTTTGTAAAGTATAAAAGACAGAGTCTCAGCTCACTTGTTAGAGCACCTCCCGATGGCACCTTGTTTCGTGTCTGACATGACAGGCTCTCCTCATGAGAATTAAACTCTGTTCTTGATTCCTGCTTTCAGCGCCCGTCTCTTTATTTTGGTAATTATTCAGAATGGGAACTAAGAGGCGTCTTGCGCCAGCAGCCTGGGCATCGATGGTAATATGGGCTCCTGTTCCACAATTGGCGTCCCAACGCGGGGTCCATCAGTGACATAAGGTCCAGTAAGAGAGATCCAGACGATGAGGTGAACATCTAAATGATCGGAGTATACCTGCCTTGAGAGGGCCCTCGTCCGGCTGCCGATTGAATGAACTTCACCTATTCTGAACGGACCTCTCTTGAGTGACCTACTGTCCTGACTGGAATCCCACAGGACTGCTGCGGTAAAATCATGGAGTAAGAGAACGATCGGGCGCTGGAAGGAGGAAGGCAAAGAACTGCCCACACGGTCCGGTCCGGGTAAGGTCGCGTAAATGCGACAAATTGTGAAATGATTGTTTGTTGGATAATACTAGTATTACGCTTTATTGAAACCTCTGGAGATTCACCGTCTGCAAACGGAGAAAACAACAGGCTCTCCCTTTGCAAGCAGTGAAGGATAGGTAACGCAGACTTTTGTCCCCGTTGTAATCCGTCGTGCCTATCTTCCTCCCCCACTGTTTCCCGAACTATCGTTCGTGGATTATTGTCTGGAGATTCTTTGTCTGCAAACAGGGAAGAACAAGGTCTCTCTTTGCAGGTAGAGAAAGAGTGGGTAACGATAACTTTTCGTGCCCACTTATTCTCCCCACTGAATTGTTTGATTGACCGATTATTCGGTATTGGTTCGTTTGAGGTATTCACCGCCGCCAAACAACGGAGAATAGAAATATTCTGCCTAGTCTTTGCCCGCCGTGATAAGATAGGTAATGCAGACTTTTGTCCCCGTTGTAATCCGTCATGCCTATCTTCTCCCCACTGGTTGGTAGCCTGTTTAGCCCGGACCGCTTATTAGAGATGAACCATCCAGCTCCACTGGAGGGCACACCTAATAAGGACATGTTCATTAAGTGTGGACTAGTCGCTATAGCTTATAATAGGTTATGGCATAAAAATACAAGAAAAAGAGTCGAGCGAAATCAGTAGGCCACTGATGAGTCATCAACTTCGCTAAAAATAAAATAAGAAACTATAGAAATAACCCGCAATAAGAAACATAAAAATGGCGAAGGAAGACAAGCTTGACACCAAGGCAGCCACGAGGTAGCTAGGTTCCGTTGCCTATTCCTGCCCTAAACATGTCTGCCTCATTGCCCACCACGCCCAAATAACGGTCACATGAAATAGATACAAATCAATAGGTACCTACCCCTATTCCGGAAACTCCCGAAGTGCCACAGGTCCGCGGTTACGCCCATCCGGTAGGCGAGGCCTCAAGGCATGCGGGGCTCGCCTGGACACAGTCGGAAGGGGAGGCTGTGGGGCGGACGGCCCAGAAAACCGTGATGGCCTCTCCTTCTCTCCTCTTCTGCTGCCCTGCAGGCCACGGGGGGGGGGGGCTGTCTTGCCTCAGCCACCGACCACCCCCCCCCCCTCTGTCTCTCGCCTGGTCCGACCCGCAAAGAAGGCCGAAGCCAAAAGCAAGAACGGCGGCACTTACAGGTAGTCCCGCCACATGTCAAATTCCTGCATAGTTACAGGTAGTCCCGCCACATGCCGACGCCTGGACAAGCGCAAGTAGCCCCGCCACATGTCTACCCCTGGAGAGTTGGAGGTAGTCCCGCCACATGTCAAAAGGGGGGGGGGGGGCTGTCTTGCCTCAGCCACCGACCCCCCCCCATCTTCAATAGCCGGCACGGCCAGTATCAAAGCGGCGGAGCCGAGGATCGGCGCGGGGTCGCTGGAAGGGGGAGGCGGCGCAAACGAGCCTCCCCCACCTCCCTCCAGGTGGAGGCTTCCAGCGACGCCCCAACGCTCTTACTTAAAGAGGGTCCACATCGAAAAGCGGTCTTTTGCCCGGGACGGGCACACGCCCCTGCCTTCTCTCCTCAACTTTGAAGATTCTATGAGAGCAGGGGGGCCCGACCCCCTCCGCATGGGTGCCCCCGTCCCCCTCACTGGGAACCGCGGCATCGGCGCACTCCTGCCAGCGCCAGCCTCAGTTTGGAAATGGCTAAAACACCGCCAAGGTACAGACTTGTTCAGTTCCGGTGGAACACCAGAGTGACCCGGTAGGAAAATTGTTGCCGCCCTCCCCACTCTTTGAACTGATGGTCCATATTGTTAGACTGTTACCACATTGCGAAAAACTTTTTTGAACTGCCAACGGAAGGTTCTGGTCCAACCATGAGTCATTGGAGACATTCTGACTATACCGGAACCTGCCTGACCTCGCCCAAAATGGCGCCGATACACGAAACGAAACTTTCGAACTCCCTGTTCACCCGGATTGCTCGAATATTGATGCTCTGAGATATGTATGCATTTTTGGGGAATGAAAGTCGATAAGATGGATAGTGATTATGTGCTTAGAGAAGAAAGCAATGTAAGACAGATATTGATCAGGTGTTTGGACAATGAACTGACTTAGGGTGGGTACCAATTATGATATGGAAAATGAATTGGTGTAATTCAGATAATAAATGAGCATTTGGATAATGAATTAATGAATTAATTGAAAAACTGAATTCTTGACATGCATCATGCTTGCTCTGTAGGGAAGTTTGATACGATTTTATTGTACTGCTGCACTTTATGCATTGAACTGCCACCAACTTCGTTCTTCTTATGTACAGTTCCAGTCTGCTCCGTGGCCGGTCCACTGGGTTGTAGGCCTGTATTTATACATCAACACTTTTTATTAAAAGTATTTTGAAAAAGAAAGCATAGTTGTAGTGGTTGCATTAATGAGTTTCGAATGTTTTGCTACTATGAGCAAAGAATAAGTATGATGAAAGCTGAAGGTTAAAAAGGACCAGATATTTAGCAGCTACATTATGTGTCACAGGCAGCCGGAAAAGGGTTTTAGACGCTTTAAAACGACACCACAGAAATGCCACCTGACCGCCACCCTCGCACACAACCAAAAGGGGTCGCGACCAAGTAACTCCTGTAGATACGCAGATCATCAATGATTATCTATCTGACATTACTGGTCCCTCTGGGCTTAAACGCCGAGATGGTAAAGAAATGCAGTACGTGGAGATAGGTCGAGTATGTGGTAGGTAAAAACATTTTCGGACTACTGCATGCTGATGTGCTTTGAATGCTGCCCCCCCATCCCTTCTTTCTCCTCCCTTCTGCAGGTCACGTCAGAACGTCGGCTGAAGTATGGGAGAGCGATGATCGAACGACCGACGAAAAAGGAAGGAAGGAATATGCGCATAGTCCTTAAGACGACAAGTTTTTCTAGAGACATAGACGTAAACATGACTGTTCCTCCTTAGAACATAGAGACTGGGAGGATGGACTGACATAGAAATTTGATGGGTACTGTGTGACGAAAATTGACTCGAAATGACACGTTAGATAATGTAACTAGATGTTTGACTAGGTAGGGAAAGGACAGAGGAAAGTGTGTAGGTAAGGGTTACCACGGCACCACCCGTCTGGGAAGATAGAAATGTTGCTGATGTTCAAAATGCACTGCCCCCTTTCTCACACTCTTATAGATATAGCCAAGCTGTCCGACCGTTCTCCCGATCAATACTTGCCGTTGCCTCAGCCTGGAGAACTTCCCACCAAAGGAAGGAACTGAAAAATGGTTTAAGATCCAACCATGGGTAAATAGCGCGACCAGGTTAATTTCAGATCGACTGACCGAGGTGTAAGTATTGGCAATTGAGAACGCTCGCAGAAATAACAAGCGAGAGGGAAAAGGAGGGAAAGGTAAAAAGAACTAAGCACGAAGATAAATAGGATAGTAAAGACATGAAGGATATAAAAAAAAAAAAAATAAAAAAAAAGAAAAAATAGATTTTGTTGGCCAACTGTTGTTTTGTGTTTTGTCGTGAATGTCTTATATATATGTAATACATGTACTGTCTTCCTCTGTCTGAGTTCGTGTGTATGTGCTGTAGGGGTTTATGTTCTCCCTTTGTTTGCGTCTCTCCGTTACCTGACCCCCTGCTGTTCTGTGTTGTGAACGCACTAAATGACCTATTTTTGTACACATCTCTCTGTCTTTCTCTATCTCTATCCCACCTTTTTCCTCTCTATATCTCTCTCCCTTTCTTTCTCTCTCTCTCTCTCTCTCTCTCTCTCTCTCTACATGTCATACGTGTACCAAATGGCTCGTTTAGATTGCGGACGACTCTCACTCTCTGAGAGTCTCCCTATTTCCTCTTCCTTTTTATGGTAAAATTGTGCCCCACCGGCACCAGTCTGATTGGATACTTATTGAACGCGAAGGTGTTCAGCGAAATTGACCGAAACTAAAATGATTGTATCTCGCCATATTACTACCTCTCCTTTCTGCAAAAATGAATGAACTCGAATTGACTGAGAAGGAAAGGACAGGTAAGACGACTAAGGTCCCCCAATTTGGCCTTTTATAGGGGAACTGTATGTCAATGGCACCTTATTATTCTGTTCATCAGAGACGAACACCAACGTCTAGACTGACCCCCAATGCCCAGATTGCCCCACCCCCTTTTGCACCCAAGCGCGAGCGCCCGAAGCATCCCCGCCCCATTTGATCGACCCCAGCTGCTGTCCCGGATATAAACATGATGACCATGAGTAACTGTCGTCCCTCGAGAAACCCCTGTTTTACCTGACTCTCGATGATAGCGCCCCCGCCCTGTTTGAAAAGGTTAAGCCAGCCTTGAAGGGAAATGTTCCGAAATGTTGAATATGATGAAATGCACAGTTGATGGGAATCTTGTTTGTCCTCACTTGAGTTATAAATAGGACGATGAGTAAACTTGGCATGAACTCAGTAGGAATGCCGACGTATGCACTGCTTGGTAATAGACCTCTGACTGTGACCGATGAGCGTATCTCCCAAATGCGTAGGATTAAGGGAGGAACTCACATGCATAAATGTCTTCGTCTACCAGTTCTCTAAAAGCTTGTTTTGTACCTATTCAAAGATTCACGACCACCGAAGGAGAAGGGTCGGATGTGACGTACAGCCTGGCTGCAGATCTTGAGACACGTGTGACCTCGACCAAAGGTGGAGCTGCAGAGCAACAAGATGCGGGACGAGACAGCAATTTCAAACGTGGAAAATGAAACTTGACGGGCTGCCCTGAAGCCCTCCGTCTGCTAACCCACGTGTGCCTGGAGTCTCCGTCCCCCTTCTTTGGGCCCGATTGATGGGCCTGCCTGCTTGTTATCCTTTGCTCCCTTGGTCTCTTTTGTGTGTCCCAGGAACTCTGACCCAACTCCTCCTCTCTCCTATCGACTGTTTGAACAACACACACCCTCTTTTCCATGTGACTTCACGCCAAAAGGAAGAACGGCATTCAGGTGGGAAAAGGGTGTTGCCACGGAAATATAGGTGCCGAGCATAAGGCGCCGCTAAACGGATTGTTTAGGGAACAGGACTGTGGTCTAACAGCAGAGGACTGACCGCACCCTGCAACGCGTAAGGATAGAACCGAGCTGGACCTATGGCTCCACCGCCGGTGCTCAACAGCGCCAACGAAAGGACACGGACTAGAGCCTACCAGTGATGGCTCACTGCTAAAAGACACTGCGACGAAGAGACTTTGTATATTGAACTGATTCCGCCCTCAACTGCTTGGTCAAAATGTTCATTGGTCACATTTTTAAGTCAGAAACATTTATGCTATGTAGTGCTTTTGAAATGATAGGAACTCGACAAATGCAATTTCCTATGTGCTGCATTCTGCCCATCACATCAACTGTTCATGATTTTTGTGCAATATGTTAGTATTGACAAATACTATTTCATCAACCACATGTTTATATGTACGCCCATCAACTAGGAAGAATAGGAAAATGAACTCGCTTATGTTAAAAGCGGCGACTGTGGAAATGTACCTAAGCGGCGTTCATTTGCCCCCTCCCGTCCCCCTCCCTGTAGGCACCACGTATACCCTGAAATATTGACCGTATCACTCCGCCAGTAAAAGCCCGTGCCCATATGTACATGACAGCCATTTTAGGCACCTTGGCCTCTTGCCCACTCATTAGAATCACTGGCTTCCCTCCTGCGCGCATTTGAGCACCCCCCTCCCACTCTCACATGCATAGACCATGAAACCCAGCACTCTGCGCGACCCTGCTATGAAAGGCAACCCTCCTGCTTGACCCAGGCACCCCCCCCCCATTTCCCTCTTGAAGAAGCATCCTTCGCCTCAGCTGACATAGCCCCCCAGCTGTATCTGACTGCCCCTGTTCTCTCATGTACGGGTCATAAGACCTCTCTCTCTCTGTGCGACTCTGACCCTGCGCGCACCCTGACCCCCCTCCTTCTCCCTCACATGGACAAGTCATAAACCTTCCTCCTCTGCAAGACCCTGTCCTTGGGAGTCACGGCCGCGCCTGACCAACACCTCCTTTCCTTTCATGAATAACCCCTCTGTTAGCAAACCCTCCCTCCGCGATGGACTGTCCACACATGTCCGAGGCCATCGCCTAAGCCGGGAGACACTGTTTACTGCCCTTTATTGTATGGAGTCACTCCTCTTCAAAGGACCCACTATTGATCCTGGCCTCCCCACCCCCTTGGCTACGATCAGGCGCACACATCCTAATAATCAGCGGAACATTCAGCTGCGTCATTGCCCCCTCTCTTATCAGCAGGTCAAGGGTCCCTATTGTGAACACATGTGGGGTAGGATTGACACGAGGATTATGGGGTTGTCTTTTCTGTGTTTCACAATGCTGTGACTGTAATGCCAAGTGTTTTGTAAAGTATAAAAGACAGAGTCTCAGCTCACTTGTTAGAGCACCTCCCGATGGCACCTTGTTTCGTGTCTGACATGACAGGCTCTCCTCATGAGAATTAAACTCTGTTCTTGATTCCTGCTTTCAGCGCCCGTCTCTTTATTTTGGTAATTATTCAGAATGGGAACTAAGAGGCGTCTTGCGCCAGCAGCCTGGGCATCGATGGTAATATGGGCTCCTGTTCCACAAAGTAGTGTAGCAAGTTTGATGGAAAGGTTCTTTCTGTTCAAAAGGGTATTATCAGGCCAGCTAGGGAAAAGGTCAAGAATTTATTTGACGTCCCACAGAGATTGATACCTTGGTTTAGGAGGTCTCCTTAGTCTAATACTTTTGAGGACTTTACAAATAATTGCATTTTTACCTACCGTGTTACCGTTGACCAGAGCATGACCTGCAGAAATAACTGATCTATAGCAATTAATAGATCTATAAGTAAGACCCCTTTTGAATTGTTCCACAAGGAAATTAACTATGTCAACGATAGGTGCTTCCACGGAATCCAGGTTCCTTTCCAGGCACCAACTTAACCAAACTTTCCAAATGTTGTTATACCGGTAGTGTGTTCCAGGGGCCCAAGATTCTCCGAGGAGAGTTGAAGCTGTCGACGAAAGTCCTGCAAGATTATTGGATCTCCTGACACTCTCCAGGCAAGAAGGTTCAAATTCCCTGTTTGAACCAGAGGGTGAAAATGACTGTCTACATCTGTAAGAAGGTCCGCAAGGGAAGGAATTAGGAAGGGAAGGTCATAGGTTAGCTCCAGGGTAGTGGGGAACCAGGATTGGGATAGCCAAAAGGGAGTCGCCAGAACAATGGAAGAGCGTTGATGCCTCACCTTCTGGAGGACCCTCTGGATCATGGCAAATGGGGAAAAAGCATAAGCATTGATCCCCTCCCAGGATTGGACAAACAAGTTCACCGCTAGAGCACCCGGGTCGGGCATCCAGCTGAAATAATTCTCCAATTGGAATGTCAGTCTGCTCGCAAAGATATCTATTTGGAAAGGACCCCAAAAATAGTTGAGGGAATTGAACACAGAGGTGTTGAGTTTCCAGTTGCTATGATCTAAAAGGAACCTCGAGTTCCAATCCGCACAAAGGTTCGATTTCCCTGGAAGGTATTCTGCTCTTAGAGAGATCTTGTGTTCCAGGTAGAACTTCGAACGTTTCTTGGCTAAGTTCGAAAGGTTGATTCAGAAAAGGGGGTGGTGATGATCAGCTCAGAACCTGGCTATATGCAAATCAGTCTGTCCATGGCCCAGTGTATCATGGGAAGAGGGCAGACTAAACTACCAAGCCAATTCATCACCAGAAAGGAGACAAGCTACCGGGGGCCGGTTTCTGGCATTTCAGCCGTCGTCGGCCCAGCTTGCTTGAACCCTGATGGTGCAGTGAGCAAGGGACTCATGTCTGAGTATACCCTGCCACACCTATAGTGGCCAAAAACGATTCAGAAAAGGGGGTGGTGATGAACAGAGTGTCTGAATTAAGCAGACCACTCTTACCCAGTCCAAAGATCAGGGCTTGATCCATCACCGTTATTTAGCTCACTGCACCATCCCAGCTCAGAACCTGGCTATATGCAAATCAGTATGTCCCTGGCCCAGTGTATCATGGGAACAGGGCAGACTATACTACCAAGCTAATTCTTCACCAGAAAGGAGACAAGCTACCGGGGACCGGTTTCTGGCATTTCAGCCGTCGTCGGCCCGGCTTGCTTGAATCCTGATGGTGCAGTGAGCAAGGGACTCATGTCTGAGTATACCCTGCCACACCTATAGGGGCCAAAAACGATTCAGAAAAGGTGGTGGTGATTAACAGATTGTCTGAATTAAGCAGACCACTCTTACCCAGTCCAAAGATCAGGGCTTGATCCATCACCGTTATTTAGCTCACTGCACCATCCCAGCTCAGAGCCTGGCTATATGCAAATCGGTCTGTCCCTGGCCCAGTGTATCATGGGAACAGGGCAGACTAAACTACCAAGCCAATTCTTCACCAGAAAGGAGACAAGCTACCGGGGACCGGTTTCTGGCCTTTCAGCCGTCGTCGGCCCGGCTTGCTTGAATCCTGATGGTGCAGTGAGCAATGGACTCATGTCTGAGTATACCCTGCCATACCTACAGTGGCCAAAAACGATTCAGAAAAGGGGGTGGTGATGAACAGAGTGTCTGAATTAAGCAGACCACTCTTAACCAGTCCAAAGATCAGGGCTTGATCCATCACCGTTATTTAGCTCACTGCACCATCCCAGCTCAGAACCTGGCTATATGCAAATCAGTCTGTCCCTGGCCCAGTGTATCATGGGAACAGGGCAGACTAAACTACCAAGACAATTCTTCACCAGAAAGGAGACAAGCTACCGGGGACCGGTTTCTGGCATTTCAGCCGTCGTCGGCCCGGCTTGCTTGAATCCTGATGGTGCAGTGAGCAAGGGACTCATGTCTGAGTATACCCTGCCTCACCTATAGTGGCCAAAAACGATTCAGAAAAGGGGGTGGTGATGAACAGAGTGTCTGAATTAAGCATGCCACTCTTACCCAGTCCAAAAATCAGGGCTTGATCCATCACCGTTATTTAGCTCACTGCACCATCCCAGCTCAGGACCTGGCTATATGCAAATCAGTCTGTCCCTGGCCCTGTGTATCATGGGAACAGGGCAGACTAAACTACCAAGCCAATTCTTCACCAGAAAGGAGACAAGCTACCGGAGACCGGTTTCTGGCATTTCAGCCGTCGTCGGCCCGGCTTGCTTGAATCCTGATGGTGCAGTGAGCAAGGGACTCATGTCTGAGTATACCCTGCCACACCTATAGTGGCCAAAAACGATTCAGAAAAGGGGCTGGTGATGAACAGAGTGTCTGAATTAAGCAGACCACTCTTACCCATTCCAAAGATCAGGGCTTGATCCATCACCGTTATTTAGCTCACTGCACCATCCCAGTTCAGAACCTGGCTATATGCGAATCGGTCTGTCCCTGGCCCAGTGTACATTGGAACAGGGCAGACTAAACTACCAAGCCAATTCTTCACCAGAAAGGAGACAAGCTACCGGGGACCGGTTTCTGGCATTTCAGCCGTCGTCGGCCCGGCTTGCTTGAATCCTGATGGTGCCGTGAGCAAGGGACTCATGTCTGAGTATACCCTGCCACACCTATAGTGGCCAAAAACGATTCAGAAAAGGGGGTGGTGATGAACAGAGTGTCTGAATTAAGCAGACTACTCTTACCCAGTCCAAAGATCAGGGCTTGATCCATCACCGTTATTTAGCTCACTGCACCATCCCAGCTCAGAACCTGGCTATATGCAAATCAGTCTGTCCCTGGCCCAGTGTATCATGGGAACAGGGCAGACTAAACTACCAAGACAATTCTTCACCAGAAAGGAGACAAGCTACCGGGGACCGGTTTCTGGCATTTCAGCCGTCGTCGGCCCGGCTTGCTTGAATCCTGATGGTGCAGTGAGCAAGGGTCTCATGTCTGAGTATACCCTGCCTCACCTATAGTGGCCAAAAACGATTCAGAAAAGAGGGTGGTGATGAACGAAGTGTCTGAATTAAGCATACAACTCTTACCCTGTCCAAAGACCAGGGCTGATCCATCACCGTTATTTAGCTCACTGCACCATCCCAGCTCAGAACCTGGCTATATGCAAATCAGTCTGTCCCTGGCCCTGTGTATCATGGGAACAGGGCAGACTAAACTACCAAGCCAATTATTCACCAGAAAGGAGACAAGCTACCGGGGACCGGTTTCTGAAGTTTCAGCCGTTGTCGGCCCGGCTTGCTTGAATCCTGATGGTGCAGTGAGCAAGGGACTCATGTCTGAGTATACCCTGCCATACCTATAGTGGCCAAAAACGATTCAGAAAAGGGGGTGGTGATGAACAGAGTGTCTGAATTAAGCAGACCACTCTTACCCAGTCCAAAGATCAGGGCTTGATCCATCACCGTTATTTAGCTCACTGCACCATCCCAGCTCAGAACCTGGCTATATGCAAATCAGTCTGTCCCTGGCCCAGTGTATCATGGGAACAGGGCAGACTAAACTACCAAGACAATTCTTCACCAGAAAGGAGACAAGCTACCGGGGACCGGTTTCTGGCATTTCAGCCGTCGTCGGCCCGGCTTGCTTGAATCCTGATGGTGCAGTGAGCAAGGGACTCATGTCTGAGTATACCCTGCCACACCTATAGTGGCCAAAAACGATTCAGAAAAGGGGGTGGTGATGAACAGAGTGTCTGAATTAAGCAGACCACTCTTACCCAGTCCAAACATCAGGGCTTGATCCATCACCGTTATTTAGCTCACTGCACCATCCCAGCTCAGAACCTGGCCATATGCAAATCAGTCTGTCCCTGGCCCAGTGTATCATGGGAACAGGGCAGACTAAACTACCAAGCCAATTCTTCACCAGAAAGGAGACAAGCTACCAGGGACCAGTTTCTATCATTTCAGCCGTCGTCGGCCCGGCTTGCTTGAATCCTGATGGTGCAGTGAGCAAGGGACTCATGTCTGAGTATACCCTGCCACACCTATAGTGGCCAAAAACGATTCAGAAAAGGGGGTGGTGATGAACAGAGTGTCTGAATTAAGCAGACCACTCGTACCCAGTCCAAAGATCAGGGCTTGATCCATCACCGTTATTTAGCTCACTGCACCATCCCAGCTCATTACCTGGCTATATGCAAATCAGTCTGTCCCTGGCCCAGTGTATCATGGGAACAGGGCAGACTAAACTACCAAGCCAATTCTTCACCAGAAAGGAGACAAGCTACCGGGGACCGGTTTCTGGCATTTCAGCCGTCGTCGGCCCGGCTTGCTTGAATCCTGATGGTGCAGTGAGCAAGGGACTCATGTCTGAGTATACCCTGCCACACCTATAGTGGCCAAAAACGATTCAGAAAAGGGGGTGGTGATGAACAGAGTGTCTGAATTAAGCAGACCACTCTTACCCAGTCCAAAGATCAGGGCTTGATCCATCACCGTTATTTAGCTCACTGCACCATCCCAGCTCAGAACTTGGCTATATGCAGAGTGGTCTGCTTAATTCAGACACTCTGTTCATCACCATCCCCTTTTCTGAATCATTTTGTCCACCATAAGCGTGGAAGGGTATACTCAGATGTGAGTCCCTTGCTCATTGCACCATCAGGATTCAAGCAAGCCGGGCCGACGACGGCTGAAATGCCAGAAACCGGTCCCCGGAAGCTTGTTTCCTTCCCAGTATAAGAATTGGCTTGGTAGTTTGGTTTGCCCTGTTCCCATCATGCACTGGGACAGGAACAGACTCATTTGCATGTAGCCAGGTTCTGAGCTGGGATGGTGCAGTGAGCTAAAAAACGGTGATGGATCAAGCCCTGATCTTTGGACTGGGTAAGAGTGGTCTGCTTAATTCAGACACTCTGTTCATCACCACCCCCTTTTCTGAATCATTTTGTCCACCATAAGCGTGGAAGGGTATACTCAGATGTGAGTCCCTTGCTCATTGCACCATCAGGATTCAAGCAAGCCGGGCCGACGACGGCTGAACTGCCAGAAACCGGTCTCCGGAAGCTTGTTCCCTTCCCAGTATAAGAATTGGCTTGGTAGTTTGGTTTGCCCTGTTCCCATCATGCACTGGGACAGGAACAGACTAATTTGCATGTTCTGAGCTGGGATGGTGCAGTGAGCTAAAAAACGGTGATGGATCAAGCCCTGATCTTTGGAATGGGTAAGAGTGGTCTGCTTAATTCAGACACTCTGTTCATCACCACCCCCTTTTCTGAATCATTTTGTCCACCATAAGCGTGGAAGGGTATACTCAGATGTGAGTCCCTTGCTCATTGCACCATCAGGATTCAAGCAAGCTGGGCCAACGACGGCTGAAATGCCAGAAACCTGTCCCCGGAAGCTTGTTTCCTTCCCAGTATAAGAATTGGCTTGGTAGTTTGGTTTGCCCTGTTCCCATCATGCACTGGGACAGGAACAGACTAATTTGCATGTAGCCTGGTTCTGAGCTGGGATGGTGCAGTGAGCTAAAAAACGGTGATGGATCAAGCCCTGATCTTTGGACTGGGTAAGAGTGGTCTGCTTAATTCAGACACTCTGTTCATCACCACCCCCTTTTCTGAATCATTTTGTCCACCATAAGCGTGGAAGGGTATACTCAGATGTGAGTCCCTTGCTCATTGCACCATCAGGATTCAAGCAAGCCGGGCCGACGACGGCTAAAATGCCAGAAACTGGTCCCCGGAAGCTTGTTTCCTTCCCAGTATAAGAATTGGCTTGGTAGTTTGGTTTGCCCTGTTCCCATCGTGCACTGGGACAGGAACACACTAATTTGCATGTGGCCATGTTCTGAGCTGGGATTGTCCAGTGAGCTAAAAAACGGTGATGGATCAAGCCCTGATCTTTAGACTGGGTAAGAGTGGTCTGCTTAATTCAGACACTCTGTTCATCACCACCCCCTTTTCTGAATCATTTTGTCCACCATAAGCGTGGAAGGGTATACTCAGATGTGAGTCCCTTGCTCATTGCACCATCAGGATTCAAGCAAGCCGGGCTGACGACGGCTGAAATGCCAGAAACCGGTCCCGGGAGCTTGTTTCCTTCCCAGTATAAGAATTGGCTTGGTAGTTTGGTTTGCCCTGTTCCCATCATGCACTGGGACAGGAACAGACTAATTTGCATGTAGCCATGTTCTGAGCTGGGATGGTGCAGTGAGCTAAAATACGGTGATGGATCAAGCCCTGATCTTTGGACTGGGTAAGAGTGGTCTGCTTAATTCAGACACTCTGTTCATCACCACCCCTTTTTCTGAATAAGTTCGAAAGGTCTGCCGACTTGATACCTCCCAGGCGGTTTATGTGTGCAACAGCAGACATGTTGTCCATTTTCAGAATAACTGATCTGCCTTGAAGAGAGTGTTTGAAAGTCATTAGAGAATAAAGACCTGCAGTAAGTTCTAGGTAGTTTATATGGTGTGAAGATTCTTCTTGAGACCAAACCCCTCCAGTATTCTGATCTAGGAGACAAGCACCCCAGCCATGAAGATTTTCATCTGATTCTAAGACAAAGTCTGGTGCTGAACCAAAGATTGCTCTGCCGTTCCAAGCATCCAGATTCTCTAACCACCAGGTCAGTTCCAATATGGTTTCTTGGTTCAGGGAAACATGATTTCCGTACCAGAGGCCTGATCTCAGAGCCCTCGCTTTTATCCTTTGATGGGCACAGTAATTTAGGGGGTCCGGAAAGATAGCTTTATAGAAAAGGAAAGAAGACCCAGAATTCTGGCTAGTTCCCTTAAGGATAGATTTTGTAGTTTGAGGACATGTCTTATTTCTTTCCTGATGTTTGAAATTTCTTTGGAGGAGACAATTTGTGGTGTCCACCGTGAACTGAGGAATTAGATAGTCCTTGAGGGAGATAGTACCGACTTCTCCTAGTTTATGATAAATCCCAGTTTGTCTAAGAGGTTTATTACAGTGTTCAGGTCTTGAATGAGTTGAGAATGATCCTGAGACAGGATGAGGATATCGTCTAGGTATATGATTAGATGAAACCTTTTTCTCGTAGAGAAGAGGCGACTCCTCTCATCACCTTGGTGAAACACCAAGGGGCAAAGGAGAGGCCGAAAGGAAGAGCCTGGATATTTTTCCAAATAAACTCAAGGAAGGGTTGTGGATCTTGGCCATAAGAATGGTAAAGTAAGCATCTTTTAGATCTAATTTGACCAGACAATCTCCCTCTAATAATAGGTCTCTCAGAAGATGGATGCCCTCCATCTTGAAGTATCTGTAAACAAGGTATTTGTTGAGCTCCCTTAGATTTATTACGGGTCTCCGTCCCTTCTCCTTTTTTCTACAAGGAAGAGTGTGCTTTCAAACCTTAACATGTCCATAGAGACTTCTACAAATGCGCCTTTCAGAAGCATAGAGGAGATCTGGGAAGTGAATTTTGAATTGGAGTTTCTGTAAAGTCTATCGTAAATACATTCACGGTTTTCAGAACCCCAGGATCTTGAGTGATTAGTTTCCAGTTCTGAGAAAATACTTTTAGTCTGCCTCCCACCTTTGGGGTAAAAGAGGGGGGAGGGGAAAGAATAGTAGTACTCACTTTGAGGACTGGTGTCACTAGTTACTTCTCTTGCTCTGAAGCCTCTTGAACGAAAGCCTCTTCCTCTTTGCAGGTAGAATTGAGATTGATTGGAAGGTTGGTACCCTCTTCTGCCGTGTGGGAGGGAGGGTTTGATATACAAGCGAGGAGGCTGAATAAGTGGTTTGAAAGAAGGTGGTTTATTAAAAAAAGGATCAGTAATTGGTAAGCTTGAAGGTTCCTTAGATTCCTCTTCTACGGATGATTCCGGCGATGAGCTGGAGGGAGTGGATACTGGTAGTGGAGTGGTCTTGCTCTCTTTGTCACCACAGTGGTCTTCCCGGAGGCTCATAGGAGGGTAACAAAAGAAACAAAGGAACCGTAAGTAATGGTTTCTGCAACTGTTAAAGTTATTCCGTCACCACACCATCGTGCTCTAGGTTCGGGAAAGGCCAGAAAGGATAGGGATAAGAACCACGGAACCCAGGTTGGTTGGTAGAAGGGGAAAAAGGGACTCAGGATGACCCGTGCTCTAGAAAAGATATGAGTGTACTGGAGGTAGGTTTCACAATTTTACAATAGCGGTTAAAGAAATAGGCTAAGTAACCAAAATCACAGGCTATCTACGTATTATCGGCCTTCTATCACAAGGTCTGGCATCAACAGAAATAATACTATGTCAGGATGTAGTTAAACAACTTTTAAGTATTGCAAACCAAAAAGGTCACAGTATAGCAGGTCAAAGAACAAGGTCATAGTATCAGCATGTCAAAGAAAAAAGGTCATAGTATCAGCATGCCATGGTCCACCATTAGGGTGGACCATAGAGACATTTATAACGTCCCTCCAGGCTAGTCCTACCCAGTATTCCCTCCCTTTTCCTCTAGTGCCCTTGAACCCGGTTTACTCACGGGCTCCGCCGCAAATCTCCTGAGTCGTGGCCGCTCCCCAGCCTCCTCCGGACACCACAAGTATTCGCACCAGCTTTCCTCTTCGTCCTCCTGGTTTCCAGGTAGGAATTGGTAAAAGTGGATGCCAAATAACATCCACGCTCCATCAGGAGTTGATAAAGAAGTGGCTTAGGCAATACCAGGAGTTTCATGGGTGGCACTGTATTGGGTCTATAAAGCTAGCCAGAAAAGGGAGGAAGCAAGGATTATCACAGGAACCTTGGTTACTGTTGTATTGGGTCCACCTAAAGGCGATAAAGGCGCTGCCCAAGAAATTCACTGATACCTCACTGAAGGGCTTATGGTGTGCTACCTAAAAGCAGTAATTACACGCAACATAAAATTCGCAGAGACCTTCCCAGGAGACCCTGGATATCATAACCCCAAGGCAGGCCTACAGAATACAATAGTTGTAAAAGTAATCGGTCTACAAAATTCCCCAAACGATGACCATTAAATACACAACAATTACCTCAAATCCCTCAGGGACAAGTAAGGTGACCATCTTACTCCAACTTGCAGGAACCCCTGGAGGAAAAAAGAAACAGATGCCCAAAAATTAGTAATTTGAATAACTTGGATTAACTAGCAAAACACCGGGAGTGGAGAGAGGGTTGTGAGGGTGAGGGGGTGAGGGTGAGGGTGTGAGGGTGAGTGAGGGTGTGTGAGGGTGTGTGAGGGTGAGTGAAGGTGTGTGAGGGTGTGTGAGGGTGAGAGAGTGTAAGGGTGTGTGAGGGTGAGGAGGTGTGAGGGTGAGGGTCCAAAGTAAATGGTGGCAGGGCAGACATCATAAGACAGAGAGAAGAGACTGCGTGGTGACTGCGTTGGTCAGTTTCAGAATCAGGAGGGGCAGAGTCAGCACAGTCTGCGAGGGATCAACGTGTCTAGAGGCAAAGCATAGTGGATGTAGCATTGCAGCCAGCAAGTCGAGTGTTCTCAAGCTGAGTGTCCCTAGAGAGATGGCAACACAGCAACAGCATTTGAGGAGCAAGACTACTGTAAACAAGCACGGTAGGCTTTCATCTTCGTCCAGAAAAAAAACCGAGAAAGGTGCAGAGAACGACGAACAAAACACGGCTTCCCCGCAAAATGGATGCAAAAAAAAAAACTCGACATTGCTGTGGCAGAGGGGGCAGGGGCGGGGGAGCGGGAGTGCATTCCTTTGAAGTCTGATAGGGGGGCGGGTGAGCGGCTTGGGAGCGGATTCCTTTGAAGTCTGATGCCGAGGATCAGACAAATGGTGGTGTGCGAGCGGCTTCCTTTGAAGTCTGATGCCGAGGCTGATGGTGTTTGATGTGCACGTGCCTGCCTCACACGCCTGACTCACATGAACTGTACACGATCTGCAGGCTAGGCAGACTTTTCGGACTGCATACTATAATCTCGCCTATTCAATCCCTAACGGGATAGAATAGTCGAGACCTAAAAAGGTCAGAAAGATTACCTGAAATCCTGTAGACCAATTAGTTTAACGGATATTGATTCCAAAATGTTCTTAGAAGCCATTTTTAAGGGAACTTGAAGATTGGGCATCAGAGAAAACATCCTCTCTCATTTCCAAGGCGGTTTAAGAAACAGTCAACCATCGACCACTTTTCTTCATATTGAGCACAAGTTTGGCACCGCAATAAAAATGCCCGCTTTTTGTAGCCTACCTAGATTTCACTTCAGTCTTCAGTGTAGTCCTGAGGCAACACCTCTGTCAAAAGCTAACATCTATGGGCATCAACAATGCTCTCTTGTGCATTCAACTGCTATGCACGGATACTACCTTGCAGGCGCAACTAACCCAACAAGGGCTACTCAGTAAAAAAAAAAAATTCTCATTTGGAATGGAGTTAAGCAAGGGTGTTTGTTGGCCCCACTTTTATTCTTCTTGTACATAAATGACCTCTACGAATCAGTAAGGATAGTCACTGAGGCTATCCTAATGATAAATTGCAGCTTTATTATATGCCGACAACTCAGTCTTGATTGCCAAAACAGCAAGTGGCTTGCAAGCCTAACTGATAGCCATGGAAACGCACTATAAAATAAATCAATTAAAAGTCAACATTGGGAAAACTAAAATAATGACAGTCAAGACATACAAAAAGAAGAAATGTGTGCTCTAAACATATAGTTCAATTTCAGAAGAAGTAGAATCCTTTAAATATCTGGGAATAGGAAAAAATGAAATCTAAATTGGACTTCACATATTCAAACTACTTTTACAAAAGCAGAGGCTTCAGCGAATGCTATTGAAAGAATGCAATTGTTTCTCCAATCACCTGAGAAAGTCTTTTTAGTGAAAATATGAAGTCAAATTGCCTGTGGAGCAGACCTCTGGGGTTTGCACAAAAGTGCTAATCTTGTAGGTCATTTTGAATCACAATTTTGAAAAACTATTCTCAATCTCCCATTGGTTTTCCCACCACTAAACTGGAATAGGAGGTGGGTTACACGTCTATAGAAAAAAAATGCCAGATGGCCCCCATGAAATACGGCCTAAAAAGACTAAGATCATGTCAAAACAACTTGGTGGATTGGGCTTTTCAATCTGAGCGGTAAAGCATTGCTTAAAGAAAGCAAGGGACTTAACTTGGTATTAGCCCAAGCCCTGAGTAACCTTCAAATGATCTCAAAGAGACAAATAAACTTCACAATCACTAAACACTGTATGCAGCAGGGAAAAGAACTTAGACTGGATGCACTGGATAATATTTCCTATACCACCCATAGAGGTATGTTTGATCCATTGCTGAACGGCATGCACTTTCTGCGATTGCTAAGGGGTCGTAAATGACCTACCTCATGAATATTAATGAAGTAGGTCGCAATTTGCGACCCCTAGGAATCGCAAAAATCACATGGGTGGTGGCCTGCTGAGATCAGCAGACCACCATGTCTGTGATTGCTTTTAAATAAAACAATATTTTTGTTTGTATAGCAGCCTGTTTTCCTTCAAGGAAAACAAGATGCTTTACAAAAAGAAAAATTAAAAGTTTTCTTTTAATTTTTTAAAAGCATGCAGTGGTCCGTGGGACCACTGCCTGCTCTTATAAATGCTTTTACAAACATTCACAAAGGGGAAGGGGTCCCTTGGGGACCCCTTCCCATTTGCGAATGTCCTATCACCTACTTGAAGTTGGTGGTAATATGCAAATGTTTTGCGACCGCATTCACTGTCACAAAACCTTCATGCATTCTGTTAGGATTCGCTATTTGAAAGGGACGCTCTAAACACCCCCTTCCAAATAGCGAATCGCAAACCCATTTTGCGATTTGGTAACAGGTTACTGAATTGCAAAATTGGGTTTGACACATCACAAAAGCATTTTTTGCGATCGCAAACGGGCGATTCGTTTGTGTGGAGAAAATGCTTGATGCATCTGGCCCTAAGACTTTAGTACAGGGCCTCAAAAGTCTACCCTAACACAATCAAGTTTCACCTGTCCTCTAGATGAAATTTGGGACGGAATGCATTTGGATCAATGAGTAGAGCATGGGAAGATGTTTAAAGGGCAGAAGGGCAGTAGACTTTTCACTCTTTATTTTTCTGCCCTGGGAAGAGAAGTTAAATTGACAGAAGCAGATATATAAGAAAAGCCATGGGGAGGAGAGAAAATCGCAGGCTATAACGGATGAGGAACTCTGTGTGGTTCAGGGGCGTAACAAAGGCCCCCAAAGCCCACTCGTTGCGGGGGGGCCCGCACTCCAGGGGGCCCCTCACTTGACTTACACACAAATACATGATTTTAATGGATTATGGTGCACTATGCGCACTGCGCACGGCACGCCCGGCGCCTCTTAATAAATTGTAGTGGTGCCACGCAAGGCTCTGACAAAATGGTGCACGGGCCCCAGCTGGGGCCCCTGAGAGTCCTAGAAATGGTGCGGGTCCCAGTCGGAGCCCCTGAGGCACTTATAAATGGTCGTGAGGACTGGTGCCGGGGCCCTTGCCGGGGCCCCTTGAGGCAGTTATAATGGTGTCTGGGCCCCGGCCGGGGCGGGCCCTGAGGTTCTTGAGGACTGGTGCCGGGCCCCGGCCAGGCCCCTGAAATTGTTACAAATGGTGCGGGCCCTGGCCGGGCCCGTGAGGCAGTTATAATGGTGTCTGGGCCCCGGCTGGGGCCCTGAGGCTCTTAAGGAATGATCGTACAACTGCGGTCCCCCTAGACTCTAGAAATGGACGGTTGGTGCGGGACAGCGGGGACCCCGGCCGGGGCCCCTGAGGGCAGTTATAAATGGTGTGTGGGCCCTGGCCAGGGCCCTGAGGCTCTTCAGAAATGGTGTGAGCAGGCTTATATAAATGGCGGCGGGACAGGATGGGTGCACGCGGGGCCGGCGCGCACTTGTTTACTCCTCCAAGTTCCGGGACGCGTATGCGCGTTATACAGGGTGGGGGGCGGGGGCAGGGCTGGTGACCAATGCCCTGATTACATTTGTCGTGACTCGTGACAACACATGCGCAATGAGCTCACACGCAATAAAAAATGCACATTAGAGTAAGGCGTGGCATCAGGGGTGCGGGTAGCCAAGAGAAGACAAAGCCACGCTCCTACCAGATCAGGACTGTCCGAAGTCCGTCACCGGCGGGGCCTTTATTAGCCATAATTTTAATTGCCCGGCCCCGGCCTCTACCTGGCTAGCCTTGCGCTGCCCTCAACCGGCCCCTGCTTTCTGCGTCTGCCCATCCCGCTCCCGCCTAAGTCTGATCTGCAGGCCAGGCCCAGCCCTCAAGTGAGTGAGTCTGCATTTGACCGACGGTCCCCAGCCTAGTAGGCAGGAGGAGTGCTTCCGGTGGTGCCGAGGACTGTCGGAGACGAGACGAGTCTGTCTCAGTGGATGGCGGTCACGGTGACGGGTTGGTCATTTGGACATCCGGGAGGGGGGCATCATGGTGGGGCCCGTCCAACTGGCAATAAACCTTTTAAAGTAAACATTAGTGAGTGTGTCTCATCTCCTCCCTGCCTGCTCGCTGCTCCTTGGCTTCTTCTTAGCCTCCCTAGTCTGTGCAAGGAATTCACCTCATTAGTACTATTTCAATACCCAGATACAGAAAAAGCAACTGAGAGGTAGCCAGCCAACCTTTGCAAAAGGACTGTTTGTTTATGTTAAAATTTGCAGAGAATGCAGAAGATTATATATTATGTGTTAAATGCGGGGGAAAAATACTTATACTGAAAACGCCACATACGCAAGGTCATATAATTCCAGTGGCCCTGGTTTTAAGTTTTAAGACACCTTACCAAGCACAGCAGATTTTAAAATGGCTTCCAACCTTTCTCCTAGCCAAAAAGCTTTATAACCCAAAGCTCTTCATACAGATGGTGCAAGTTACACAATGACATCTATTCAAATGTGTTGCTTGACATCTCATAACCAGGAGGATATTTTTGGTGTTGCCTGACTTCTAAGGTTTACAAAATGGCATCTAATCGAACACACATTTGGTTTAGCCTGAAATCTAGGATATACAATCCCACCAGTGGATGTTATTGTTTATCTTGTTATATTGGTTCTAGTATTTTGTGATGGGACTATTGTACCTGAAATATCCAGAGTTCTAACATTGGAACCCTCCTGGAAGAAATCAAAGTTTGTAACATAACTAATTTCCATTTCCTTAACAAAGATCATTATAATTTGGATAGTGTAGCTGAGAAGAAGACTAGTTTAGATGTTCCTTTGGGCCTTCATCCTGATGTTTCCCCTTTTTATTTTTGCCTACTTTTATCACAATTTGCAGTTGCACTATATCATTTTATAGTGTTAGAAAAAGCTCACAAAATTGTGTGTCAAAGCCAGATCCTCCCATAAGAATTCTATTTGTGGCCATATATGTTAGTGAGATTGATAGATCTGATAAGCCTAGCCTATGCATATGGGCATGTAGAGGAATGAGGGTCAAAACAGTGAATTTGGATGTGATCAGCCTACGCACCACATTGTTTGATTGTGATCTATTGTTCCATAATACAAATGCAGAACTACAATTACCATCATAAAAAGTGGAATACAAGCCACAATATGTGACCCACTTATATGTTTCAATTTGAGAACTATGTTTTAAAGTTCAAAACAGTATGTTGGATGTACTGTGCTGTGAGAGAGACTGCACAGAAGCACCTTGTGTGACAGGAGACCAGGGCATAAGGCATAATGAATGTACATGCTGCATTTCTTGCTGTGCTCAGCACTCCTTTGTATGCCTCACATGGTAAGATGCATTTGCTCCATCACTTGCTTAACCTTCTACTGCCCTCAATTTGCACAGTTGTGATATTCTTCTGTAATTTTGCACTGCAGAAAACCCAACTGTATGAACTTCATGTCTGTCTGCACCATACAAGTATCAAAGATGTGTACACCATACAATGACCATGTAATTTTCATATTGTTAAACAAGGAAAAGGAGAAATATTTAAACTATGAATGAATCGCAAGCTTGCATGACATGGGACACACACGGGCTACTGCTCGATCATCACATCACCTTATCATGATTGGACTGTCACTGCTAGTGGTACAGGAAGGCTCCGGTACCAAACACAAACAGATTGTTCTGTGTCTATAGCATGCTTTACTGCTGAGAGGGGTGGGGTGGAGTCTCCACCCCACTGGTTGTTGCTTAAAGCACAATAGCCAGTAAAGAAAAGGTTAAAAGAAATGTAAATATGTTTTCAAAGCAATGACCTTCCTGCTGAATACTAATAATAAAGTTAAAGCCAGAGTGTGCAGGTGGATAAGCAGTTATGATAGATGGAGACAATCTAGACTAAATATCATAGGCAACAGCAGTTTTGGCCCATACGATATTCCTAAAGCACAGGGACGAAAATGGTGTGTGTGCCTTACAGGTACCAAAAGAGTAAGTGAAAATGGAACATAAAGTAGTATTACATTATTTGCAGAAAAAGGCTTACAGTTCATGTAAATGACTGCCAGAGAAACACTTTTAGTTATAGAGATCTATTTTGTGTGTTCAGTATGAATAGAGCTGGATGTTTGTACAGTTTTGTGACACTGTGATATGAAAAGGGAACTGCAACTTGTTGGCACAGTAGTAGAGGGGGGCAGGGACTTTTTAAAGTCTTAAGTAGGTTATGTGTATAGCCATGGAAAACTGACAACACTTTTCCGTAGGTCTGTCATACCTTTAACAGGCAGTGCTGTTACTTTTCACCAGATTTACAATACTTTCAATGGGTCCACGTCAAAGTTTCACCCTGGGGCTGCAATACATTATGAGGCAGTACCAAAACCTTTCAGCAAATCTGCTGTACTTTAAATGGGACAGAAGCCGAACTTCTAATCAAGGCTGGTGATGTTTTATGAGCCAGATCCGGGACTTCACTGCTAGGATGCATATGTTTTGTAGGACAGTACTGGTACATCCCTATATTTAATGGGGCAGTTCCACCATTTGCTGTCAGCCTCCGCAGTTAAGAACGGAATTGAACAGTAAGTTCAATAACTATTAGTATTTAGTTTCTGATTAATGCAATATTAATTCTAAGAAGGCTAAGTTTACTACATATTTTCCAATGGCAGGTTTTCCTTATCCACAAATATGGTAACGTTCACGGGGAATTAAGCATTTGCCTGATTAGTTTGAAGCTTACTAGCTTACCTCTGCATAAATAAGATCATCTTTCATTGGTATTGTTGTAAGAATTCATTTTTAAGCTTCACCAGACAGAACAAGCTATCTAGTTACAAAAGATAGAGTGTTTTGATCCCAGAAAGATGAGAGGCCAAGTATGCCCTGTTAAGATTTTAGTTGGTAACTTCTTTGTTGAGGAGCACAGAATGCACAGGATGCAATATTTCTCTTATGCACAGCACCGACTTCTCATTATGTAATGTATCATTGCATACCTTTGTAAACTGGTTACAGAGGCCTAGCTTTTTCTGGTTCCAGGCAGTACTCCCTGGGCCCATTCCTTACATTTGAAATTCACATTTACTGCTATAGTGTGAGAAGGCATTTCATGAAAAGGAATATAAAGCACGGTTGCCAAAAGAAAAATGCCAGCCATGTGTTGTTTAAAGACACTAAATAGGGTTATAAATAAAAATGTATGTATTGATTTGTTATGTGACTTTTCTGTCTTTGTTCCCTTTAATTATCAGTCATGGATCATTCAGGCAGCCCTTAATCACAATTAAGTGTTTTCTATTTATATTTGCTGTTTGAAGTATGCACAGATAAGTGCTGAAAATACGGCTTTAGGTGACTGCTTATTTTTGTCCTGTATGGGGCATCAAAATGAGCTGCCAACCCTAATCATAAAACTGGAAGTTTTGTTGATATAAGCACATTATTCCCTACACCCTAGATCCCTGTTAATGCCAAAATAACAAAATAACAATAGTGTAACTTATACCTGAAACCCTACGCTGACATAAATAACATGCTGAGTTACTTCAAGTGTCCGAGAATGCACCCTGCATTCAGACAAGTCACTCCTCTTTCTCGCCCTTCACTTTTACGCTCACCCTGTACTCGCAGCAATCACAATGTACTTACACTGACCACCATGCACTCACAACATTCACCCGCTCACCCTGCACTCACAGTCCTCACTCTGCACTCACAATGCACATGCTCTGTTTACACTGTACCTCACCCTGCAGTCACACAAGCACACAACTCCCCCTGCACTCATGTCACACTTCACTCACCTGTCCCCCTCACTGCTCAATCTGCAATCTCACTCAAATAAGCCCATCACTAACCATGCATTCTTTCGTCCAACTCTGCACGTACATATGGTCCCCTCACTCACCCTGCAGTCACTCCTATTACCCTACTCTCACACTGTTGCATCATTCCCATGTACTATTTAATCTATGCCTACTCAGGACCCTTAACTTTAAACACTAGGCATAGTATTTTCAGAATGGACGACTCCGTGCAGTAAACACCAAAATGACCAAAATATATACCGTAAGGAACCTGCAGATATGACAAATAAAATAGTGTGCACATCTCTCACCTCTTAAGCCATTGCTAATCCCTGAATCCTATTGCAGAATAAGCTGCATGCACCCCAGTCAGTGGTCCTCATGCACAGCATGGAATGGGAACACTTCTAACATAGCATCAAATTCAAAACCAATACAATGCCCTTCCAACCACACACCCTATGCATATTGTATCTTGCTACTCATGGAGGCAACGCTTCAGAGCTCCACATAGGGGTGGTAGGCCCTCTATACATATAACAATACAATACATTCAAGACCGCTCCATCCCCTGTCTTCTTGGCTCTGTCCTTTAGCTCCTGCCACCTTGCAGCCGTCCATTCAGTTATTGCCTTCTTTTCATCTGCCTTCAACTCCTGCATTCTTCGCTCTCACCATCCTCATCCAACTGATGAGTGATTACCTCTTCAATCCCATCCCTTCTGCTATTTCCTTCTTGTTTTCTTTCTGTTATTTTACTGAGTTTTATATAGCACGAACTTGACCCAAAGATATCTGGTATCAGAGCGCTTTACATCGCACCAGTTGCTTTACATGAGGACACATTCATTTTTGTTAGGCACGGGGAAATAAGCGTTTTTCACAGGATGTTCAGCATCATTGCCTAGACTCGAACCAGTTCCCCAGATTCGAGGTCGACCACCCTAGCTGTTAGGCCAACTCCTCTCCTCTCCTCTCTTATATCTCTCCCCTGAGTACTCCCCTTCTTGCATCCATTCCTCCAGTGCCTGCCTTTAAGTATCCCTTACTTAACTCTCTACATCAATAGTTAGTATGGTTAAGCTACCGTAGTGTTTAATAATAATGCTTTGTATTTTCCTTCCTTTTAGGCAGTATTGGTGGATCAAAACCCACAATTACAATCTTTGTGGTGTACACAAAATATTCTTACTGCTACCTTCATATTCGTGGACTCTACTACTACATTGACTTTCTACAATTACATTTTAATCAAAGAAATGAGCAAACAGCCAAGAAAGTATTTAAGCGGTGCTCAAAAGCGACAAATTAAATCAAAACAAGAGCAGTTTAAAGGCAAATTTATGAAAATCGACTCCATGTTTAGGTCTCCAGGTGATCATGACGCATCATCATCTCATGCATCATTACCAGAACGCGATGCAGCTGCCTCATCAACAGGAGACAAAGCAGCATTGCCACACTCCCAATTGGTCACACTACATGACAAAACATTACAGTGCTCTGATCAAACCACCAATGTACCTTTTAGCATTAAAGCACCAATGTGGCAGCACTGCAGGCAACAACAACTACTATAGGAAACATAGAAAGCAAAAATAAAAAAGCTATGTCAGCAGTGCCTCATTCTATTACAGAAGGAGTCGGAGAAATTGCAGGTACACCAGCTAGGCCTACACTGCTACCAGTGACGGGAGGAAGCTCAGAGACTGAGAATACACCATCAGCAGACGAATCTCTGAGTCTAATATTACAAACAAGTGAAGGAAGTGCTGAAATTGTAAGTGCACCAGATGTATCACTGCTGCTACAAGTGGCTAAAGAAAGTGAAGAACCTTCAAATGTGCAACTTGTTTCTGAAGTATTGCCAAACATTGAAGAAGAAACTGTAGACCTTATGAGTAAGGATGTGGAATTACACTTAGACGAAGTAGAATCAAGCAGTACCCAGTTTTGCCAGGATTTGTACCTGAGTGATAGAGGGAAACTTTTTAGACAAACCTTGGCATGATACCGAGCTACGAAGGTTTGTCATAAGAAGTGGCCCATACAAGCATAGAGGACCGTTCCCATGAGATAATAAAAACAGGTGCTTTTCCACAAACTACTACTACAAGGAAAATAGGACTGGAGATAAGACTCCAAGACTGTGGTTGTGCTACTCTTTAAAAATGGACAGTGCATACTGTGAACCTTGTAGGCTTTTTGAAGATAGAAAACTTTCATCCTATCAGCAAGCAAGCAAGCATGGGCTAATGGTATGAAAGATGGGTAAGGCATGAAATGACGCACTCACATTTAGCGGCTTGTGCTGTACATTGAAGATGGAGGCAAGATGAGACGATCAATACACAACTGGAATCAGACTACAAAGAGCAGGTGAACTATTGGACACAAATTCTGAGTAGGATCATCGATGTTACACTTATGTTGTCAACTTGCAATTTACCTTTCAGAGGACATAGAGGAAAACTGAAAGAAAAAGATAGTGGGAACTTTCTTGCAGTCATTGAAACTTTGGCCAAATATGATCCTGTTTTAAACCATCTGATTACAACAGAGAGTAGAGTTAAATACTTGAGTCCTGCTATTCAAAATTAGCTGATTGAAATACTTTCAAATAAAGTGCAAAATGAGATAGTAAGTGAAATAAAAAAAGCACCATTTTACTCTGTTATAATGGACACAACGCAGGACATTAAAAAAGAAGACCAGTTAAGCCTGATCATCCGATATGTGACATTGTGCCTTAACACTGAGGAAATTCCAACTGAAATTAAAATTAATGAAAGCTTTGTTGGTTTCTATAAAAGTTAGTGTTGAATGATACCTGCATGCACATTCCTGAAATTGCAGAATTTTATGACATTATACAGAAGGTGTATTTATTTTTTAGCCAAAGCATCAAACGGTGGGAACTTCTTACGATTACAAAAGAGAACACAACTCATTCAAAGCCAACACTGAAGAGACTCTGTCCAACACGTTGGGCATCCAGACAAGATGCTCTCCATGCTCTATGCTATCGTTTAATGGACATCATGAAAGCACTCACTACCATTTTACTACAGTCTAAAAAGGTTGAGGAGTGCACAGAAGCTCTGGGTCTTAGGAAGTGCATGGAGACTTTTGAGTTTGTGGTAATGGTTGTAATCCAGTCTAAAGTGCTGGAGACAATAAATATTGTGTCCAAACTGCTTCAGTCTAAAGATCTGAACCTTTTACAAGCATCAAATATGGTCAGTAGTGCAGCGAATACGTTTGTCAGTTTCAGAGAACAGTTTGACGATGTTAAAAGCTCAACATCTTTACTTTCAGCTGCATGGGGAATTCAATTGCAATTTACACAAAAACGACCATGACACAAAAAAGCACTTTGATGAACTCTGTGAAGACCAAGGCTGTTCAATCCTGAAGACAATTTTAAGGTGTCTGTGTTTTATGCTAACATAGATATTGTTGTATCTCAGATAAAAACTTGTTTTGCTGGTATTAACACCATAATCCAATGCTTTCATTTCATGATGCCTTCAGAAATCCTCAGAGCTAGTGAGGAGGAGTTGTTTGAAGCAGCCATGACCCTGGCAGCTCATTACGAAAAAGACTTGTCCCAAGAGTTTCAACAACAACTCATCGCTTTCAAGGCAGTGTTGAAAGAACAAATAAAACTTATCTCAGGTGGCACAATAAAGGATCTGGCTGACCTTTTATTTTTGAGAAACCATGCAATTCTGCACAGTGTTTTTTGGATGTTACAACAGCACTGAAACTTTTTCTAACCATTTCAGTTACTGTAGTGTGAGGGGGTGAATCGGTCCAAGTCGGAGGAAGGCATGAGTTCAACCCTCTCCTCTTTTTCTTTACAGCAAGCCGAGACCTGGGATAGAGCGAAGTCAAGCATGTTCGTGCCGGAAGACGAAAGCGAACACTGTCTCTTTAATTGGGCAGAGTTTGGACACAGCCCCGCCCCCTTTTGTGACGTGGAACTCAAGAAATTCCCGGAAACCCCGAGACGCTGGTGTGTTCTACACCTGGAGGCGAAGGAGTAGCGAGCGAAGACGAGAAAGCCTAGACGGTCCAAGGACTAAGCAGAGAACGAGAGCGAGCGGGTGCTGTCGAGAGACCGGCAAAGCCAGGAGACCAACGGCAAGGCGAATCCCCGAGCCACGCTTCAAGGGAAGCGTGGCTTACTCAGGTACGGTCAGGTATCACAGCGTGGGCGGGAAGGAAGAGGCCAAACCCACCTTGATTCACCCGTCCGACGTTCCTGTCACTCCCTACCCTGAGCACCTACGGCACCTCGCAACCCTCCCCTTAAGTAAAAACTGAGCACCGCGTGTCTCCCCACACCCCTACCCTTGCACCTTGTACATAGAACACCCGATTGAAACTGGTCTATTTTCTATCCTTCTTTGGCGGTCTCGGACCATTCGGACGAAACGGTAAACCTGGAGTGGAGAAGAAGGAGTCCAGAGAGACGCAAAAGTCACACTTCCCCAGAGAAGAAGGAACTCGAAACCCTTCTCCCTTACTATAGAAGCACACTACGTAAAAGGCGGGTGCTAAAATCGATAAAGCCCACTCTCTACCCTATACGTGTTCCTGTGAGTATCTCTAGTCGGCCAAATGTAGCCAGTGCAGAAAGGTAATTTTCAAAGTTAAAATTAATCAAAAACTATCTCCGAAGCACAATGATGCAGGAAAGGCTGTCGGGGCTTGCAACTTTCAGCATCGAGAGCGATCAAGCAAAAAAAATAAATGTGAAAGCTTTAACAGAACACTTTGCACAAGAGGCAAACATTCTTTCAGTCAAGTACATCTCTCCAGTTCAGTGAACCAAGCAGAAGTAGCCTTCAGCCACCGGTCTAATTTGCCAGTCACTCTTCCTGGTGTAAGCAGTCTTCAGCCTTGTGTTCACTCTAAGTATTTATTTCTGCTGTATCACCCTTCAAACTCTGCAATACATTTCATCAGGCTCCTGCAAGTACTGTTCCTACTTCATGTATCTGTCCTGTGAGTCTCATGAGGAAGCAGTATTCTGCCAGTATATCATACTTTAAATATTGTTCGCTTATATATCGGCTACCTCAATATTCTGAACATGCGTTTATAAAGGCAAGAAGAAATGTATTCAGTTTAACCTGACATATAGGCACCCCCTTGACACTTTTTTTTTGCACAGACAAAAGGGGTATCATTTGAGTAAATAGCTTTGTTTATTTTGCTGCTGAACTTGTTATTGTTTTGCCGGTCCCTTAAATATTTGCGCCTTTATGCCTAAACTAAAGGGACATACTTTGTTGAAACTGGTTTAATGTTTATGCTCCTAAACTTGTTGTTGTTTTTATCACTCACGTTGAAATATTTGCACCTTTATGCAAAAATAAAAGGGACATTGTTTGACTGGATGGGTTTGATGTTTAAGCTGCTAAATTGTTATTACTTTACCAGGCACTTTGAAATATTTATGCCTTCATGCACAAACAAAGGGGATTAGTCTGACTAAATAGGTTTTATTTATGTATGCTGCTCTGCTGTACTTGTTACTGTTTTGCTAGTCACTTTGAAATATTTGAGCCTTCAAAAAGGGAATTGTTAGTTTAAACTGGTTTGATTATTGAATGTGCTGTAGTTGTTGTTTATCAGTTGCTTCGAAATATATGTGCCTTTATGCACCCACCAAACGGGAAATTGTTTGGCGTACCTGGCTTCATTTTTCATACTGCTGGACTTGTTTTTACCATGCACTTTGAAAGTATTTTCACCTTGATGCAAGAAGAAAGTTGGATTGTTTTACAAAATATGCTTGATTTTTGTATATTGCTGGACTGGTGATTGCTTTATTTTGCACTTTGAAAGTATTTGCACTTTTTCTTTTCCTTTACCAACTACAGTTTGTATAGATTGTCACTAGGTACTTGTTGATATGGTTTATTTTTATTCTATATACAGTGTTATTTATGGTGTTGCTTGCACTTGTCTGTAATACGTGTACCATACATTTGTATATAGCATTTTTTACACTACAGAAATGATAAATTAAAACAAACCTCTGCATCAGTGTTCTGAAGCATCCAAACAGTTTTCTTCCTCAGCCTTGTTTGCCTGCCTGTTTTGCAGTGCTTACTAATAAGACATTGTGATTGAAATTGCTTCCTCAGTTCACGTTATTATCATGCACAAACCTTGACAGTCGCTAGTGTGTAGCATGCAGATAATTCAACAGTCTATTTCTCTTGACTTTCGCAGGATACTGAGTAATAGCTTGTGTACTTCTCATGTATATTGTCAGTCAAGTTTTTATGGAATTGCAGGTGTGGGTTTCTCTTTCAAATTTTCAAGGTATTGTCAATTCTATATCAGACCGTTCATAGTTGTTCTTTGTTCTTCAGCCATAGGCAGTTTCCGAGACAATAGGATCACTCCTTGGCATTGTTCTGATTGCTGCCTCAGTTAAATAATCTGCTTTTGACAGTATTGTTGCAAATGGCATAGCGTGTATGTTAAGAGTGTTTCCCTCTTTCTCACTAGAACTTACAGAAATACAATATAGAGGCATTTCATTTAAATGTTGGAGGTTTCAAATCAAAATATGCTAGATTTCTGGGTGGTAGGGCAAAGTGGTACATGGTGGGCCGCGCCGCCGGGGGGGGCCTCCATGTGCTTTGCAGGGGGGCCCTCTCAAGTTCCGTTACGCCACTGGTGTGGTTAGGTGTGAGGAACAAAGTGGGAAAAGAGAATGGAGATCGAGGTAGCAGAGAAAAGGAAAGCTTGGAGAAAACAGAAGAGTGCAAGAGAGAGGACTGGGGCAAAGCAGATGTGACAGCCTCAGAGCAGAGCGCTCTTTAGGGAGGAAAGAATTTGCACCATACAAAACATATTTGGTACACAATCACAATAGACAGCATGGATGTGGCTAACAATAAATAAGGTATGGAATTAATGCACTTCAAATAAAAACAAGAGATACGCATGCAAATACAACTGTTTTGTAATGATGGAACTGCGTCACCTAGTGTCTGTCAGTGGAAGGGATTGGATAGTGGGCAGAAGGCAATAGCATCAACCTCACCATGTCTGTCGCAGTGCAGTGTCCAGACGAAACCCAGAAAATAATGGTTGGCATAGAGGCAGTACAGGCCAGTACCACAGCAAGTATGTCTGGCTCCGGGCATGGCCCATGGGGCATAGGCAGTAGATGTGGCTGTGTGGGAGCAAAACCATACCCCAACATTTGGACATCCCAATATTTATCTCATTTGGTTCTCCCACTGTTTACTGAATTTGAGACAGTGTTAAACCTCATTTATGTGAGGCAATGTGTCCCTGCATTAAGGCACCTCCCCAAACATCAATTAGCAGAGTAAAGCAGTTAATTAAATAACGGATCCACTCAATAATTGAGTTCTAGATCAACAAAAGTGTATTTTAGTACAAACAATCCAAAATGAGCTGTCGATGCCATGAAGGCTCTCAGATGCAAAGTTATAAAGTGTGTGTAAAATCTGAAAATATTGTAACTCTAGGCAGCAAAATCATAAGAAAATTGGGCATCATCCCTAGCAGAATAGGAAACTCTTCTGGCTCACCCCCAAAATCAAGGGGTGCTTGTACACAATTGCTCCATAGTAACTTAATAAAAATGCAGAATCAGCATGGTGTGAGCAAAAGTACAATTTCCTTTGCAAATCAGAACACAAGAATAATACACATCATTACCTTAACAAGTAAGCATCATCTAAAAAAAAAAATATTGAACACCCTCTGTGCTAATGTCATCCGGAGATGCTTCAACAAATATGAAACATTTAGACATACAACTTTCTCCTAGTGAATAGGCCCAGTAAAGAAATCAAATGAAAAAGATACTTGTTACAATAGCACATCCATGCCACAGGAAACTTAGCACTAGCAAGACACCTACTGCAATGGAAATAAACCATTATATAATAGCTTACTGTGTGCTGCAAAAAACTTGTAGGCAGATGATGTATGCAGGGGGGAAGCAGGAGTGAGTGACAGAGATGGTAGCCACATTCAAAATGGAAATTTATACACATGGAACCTATCTAAAACACATTATTTGAAATTTGTTTGAATTTCAATTTCATTAATCCGCTCTTTATATGCATAATCTTGTGTAAAATCACATATCATACGTTATTATTAGAGCACAAAAATATAAACTTGAAAACAATCCAACAGCTGCAACCTCATGAGGTGGTGCAATGATGAGGTGTTTCAGTATCTGGGGCAGCATGTCTGCCTCTGTATAAGACTTAAAACATAGTACATAACAGCCTTGGCCTATTGGACTTTCACATGGTGCACTGCCATTTCCTTTCTGGTCAACTTTTTAATCACTTCTTCTCTGGTTTTACCACTTAAGGGCCTCTCAGTTTCGATAGTGGTGGTGGTGCCAAAGACATTGAGATTTTTGCTGAACCCAGACCCAACGACAGCTGTTGCCAAGAGGCTGCGATAACCCACACACTCGGTTGAGACTAACATAGAGTAACACACATCTAAACACCATGATGCTCTCACACAGTATATTGCCACACTGGGACTCCGCACCCATATGCACAAATGATACCTATACTTGAAACATTAGCTAAGGCAGGGGGGGTGAGAAAGGGAAAGATAGAGAGAGTGTTGTTGTCCCTTCTCTGTGTGTCTTTATCTTTGATTGTGTGCTCATCTTCTAGTTCTGAATCCATGTAGAATCCCACCAGGGAAAATCTACTTGAGGAAGCGGCATGTGCCAGGCATTATTATAAATAAAGTACAATGCACTGTGTATAACATTCTGGTGGCAGCAGTTCGCCTCTAGTTAGGGCCTGTACTGGAAGGGGTATTAAATAAAGACTCCCCTTGGGGTGTGATTGGTGCCTGAGTGTGATGGCCACCTAGTTTGTCTGCTCTGTGCTCCATCTCCATACATCGAGCGCCCAGTATGACATACATGTTAGTTGAAGTGCCCTGTTGAGGGGTGAGCATTGTGGGTACTCCCAAGCATCTCAGCAACCAGGGCCGTTTCTAGGTGTTTTGCCGCCCTAGGCGAGAATTGAAAAATGCCGCCCCCTCCCTTTTACTACCACCACTCTCTCCCCCTGTCATCCAGGTGTTAGGAAAGAGAGGCCTGCTTTGGTGCCTCTTTATCTAGTCTGGACTGTTAATTCTGTATTAACGTATGTCATCTGTATCAATTGTTGCGGCTATGTAAGTGTTATTGCCCTGTTCTGAGGGTATTAAATCAGGTATGCTATCATGGGCTTGAGTTGAGAGAACAGTAGGGCTTCTGGCCTCTACCACCTCCAATCACACCCAACACAGGCAGATACACAGACCCATAATCCCGGAATGCTTTACCCTCTCCGTTCACGTTGAACTAAGAATGCAGGCAGCAAAGAACTGCAGCTACTTTTGGCCATCTTGCCACTCTGATTGGTTGCATCCCTTGTCGGCTGTATGTCTAGTTGGCGACTGGTTGCCCATCAGTGTAGTCCGTTGCTTTGCATCATCATTATTTCCAAGCAGTGCAGTCACTCATGTGTCAAGTATTTTGAAATACACTTTTCTTTCACTTAAGAGCCGGAAGCGTCAGATGTCCGCATCTGCAGAGATAGCGCTGTGAATCCCTGACACGAGTGTGCAGTGCGAGAGGCGCGGAGAAGGGCACGACAGCATTAGTATGCAGCACACCGTGCACCCCTCATTACCAGACATACGTTTTAGTTTTTAGATGTGGTGCTTGGCCTCCAAAATCCTATGAGCACTATTGGTGGGGTTTTCATTTGCAGGACTAGAATCCAAGAAAAGAAACACTCCTTCACATCAGGAGACACTTTCAAGACACGTATTGCAACAACGAAATGCAAATTGTATGGAAAGTTTAATGCTATGTGTCGATGGCACCTCTAGCTGTTTAAAGCATCTGTACTGGTGCATACTAGTTGCTATTTTCCCAGTCCTACATTTGATCAATCTTAAATTGTTTGGTAATTCACTCTGCATAAACAATAGATTTAAATCTCGTTATGTGGGCCTGCAAAATCACCCTTCAATCTGTTGTGTACTATGGTCGAAGATTAAATGCGTGATTCATGGGATCTGTTTGGTTTTAGTTGGAGACCAGATACTGTATAAGGTTCCCAGTTTTGTGGACTTATTTCTATATTTATGACTGTCTCCATGAATATCTATGCTTTTCTAATTTTATCCAAATGTATTTGTGTTCAATATTTATCCGCATTTATACATACGAAATATGTAAACTTCTGCTAAAACACTTGCAGGGTTTTTGAATTATGTTACAGCGTTATGCAACACCGCATTACATTTCTTATAACTATTTTGTATTTAATTTAACTTCTTCAGTGGTACAACCTGAGTGTATCCATTCACTGCAAATATTGGTGCTCACCCGAAAGCTGCTTGATTAATAACGCTGTCAAACGAAGGGACTACCCCCAATTTACCATCCCAAAATATAGCGTTCTGGAAACACCAATTGATTACAGAGCCCGCAGTGGGATTACCAACACTTTGGAGCAGCGAGGTTACACTGGACGCTCGACGCCACGATGCCCTCTCAGTTATCTTAATTTGTCATTAAAAGACTGCAGTCAACACACAGAAGACGAGGCTGCGGCCACGAGCCCACTCACTGCACATCATTCAAGCGCCAACTCCTGTCAGGGAGAGCCTCATAGCTGAGGCGACACAGACCAAATTATCATTTGTTTCAGTTTATTTTTCCTATACAATGTTTGTGTGCTTTTGTCTTATTTTCAGAAAATCAACAAGCATTTAACTTCTTTTCTTTCTCAAATATTTATACATAGCTTTGATGAAAAAAGTATTACCATTACATTTTAAGGAGAGAGTCCACTTATCTTTTCTCTCTCTGAACTCTGTTTCAAGGTGAAACTTTAACCTAAAAAGTAGAGCACAAGTAAAAGGGGTTTATTTATTTAACAAACGTTCTCGCAAGCATGTTTTGTGCCACCCTCCCCCTTTTGCCGCCCTAGGCAGCTGCCTAGTCTTGCCTAATGGCAGAAAAGGCCCTGTCAGCAACAGCCAAAGTCAGCATTTAACCTGAATATGGCTCGGTTTCTCCACCCAACATTTGGCACCTCGGTGGAGCACAATGGCTGCCGCCATGGTAACAGGGTTCAATCAGAGTCGTGCAAGTATTAAGACGGATTAAACACATGCCTGGTCGGAAGTAATGCTGAGGCCACACTGGTACAGTAGCAGCAAGACACATTAACGGTCAGTGAGGTCCACAGGAGTGATACACTGCATTACCAATAAATGAATCTGTGTGCCATTGCACTTTGCTGCATTGCCTGTGCCGAATTCACTTCCCGACACCAGCACTGACCTAAGTCAGAGAGCCTGAAAGGCTACCTGACCCCGCACAAACCAGGGTTAATACAGTCATCTCGAGGCTTGTACATACCAAGCTCGTACCCAGACCACTTAAAACGGGGTCCATCGGGTCCTTTGTAACCTCTGCCAACCCTTGTTAAACTAGGTGGCCCCCACAGAGAATCGGACCCACTTTGGCCATATACAAACCAATTAATGCACAAAGCTCTATGTTTTCATGGAGACCACTTTCAAGTAGTTTGCCCCATAGGCTTTGCATGATTACCTACGTGGTACCGAAAGGTGTTACATGTCTTTGTCATGCCCTTATACAAATTTAGTGGCTCACCTTTTAAAGTGTTCTGAACTACGATAAGTACGGCATCTCATGATGGCAGATCACAAAGGCAAAGAGATGAAAGACCACAAGGAGCATCACGGTCACACTTTAATGCCCCAAAGCAGACTCTCTTACACCAGACTCTTCTATTAAACTCAAGGTAGATTTATAAGCCAGCATTGACACAGTCTTGCAGCGTCTGGGGACGCTACATGACTGTGCAAGAAACCAAAACCAACACTGATGCTATGCAGCACAATATACAGGCCCTCCGCAACTATTAGACTTATGGAAGCTGAATCAAGAATCAGCACTTTGGAAGATTCTAATTTGTCGTTGCTAAAACACTTAGAACTGGCCAATCGATCAATTAAATCAAGGGCAAAGGATTTTTGAGAGCTGGAAGATTGTAATAGGAGGGGCAACTTACGCATTTACGGCCTCCCAGAAAACGTGGAATGCGCCAACAACTTATGTGCAGAATTTCTAGAATCGTGGATCCCTCGCACCCTGGGCCCCTCACCTATGAAAAGGACTTTAAAATAGAAAGAGCCCATAGGATACCTCCATGCAAACCTCACGGTTCCTCTGCTGCAATATCTATGCGTCCAAGAACAATGATCTGTCACCTGTTGTGCTATCGACATATATAGACGATTCTTTCACATATTAGGAAAGTCCAACACGTTTAATGGAATGGAGCTAGAATATCAATAGCGCAAGAATACTCCAAAGAGACTGTTGCTACCAGAAAAGGCTTTTTGGCTCTTCAACAATCTCTGCATGACCTCTTCATTCTCTTCTCTTTTGCGAGTCCAGACAGATTTTACATACTGTTCAGAGGCAAACCAATGTTCTTCTCCTTTCAGGTAGATCTCTAAAGCTTCATAGACACATCTATCAGACATGGTTGTCTGAGATGGCGTCATTTCAGGCATATTTGTCCTTCTTCTTCCATGATGTTGCTCTTCTTATGCCTTATAATGTTAGTTCTGGTTAAAGAGTTTAGGTCTACTGAAACGTTCATAATGCATGTTTTACATTTCACTGTTTTTCCTACTGTTTGATATACTCTCCTCTGTTTGAATTGGGTCGAGTGAAAGATTAACTGTGGCAATACCACAATAGCGCCTTATGCACACTGCTTTTGCCTCAGGTCTGCGCATGATGGAGCACCAAAACGCTCAAAGATCTTGTTTTATACGCCACTTTTGTGAGCTTACAACTGCTCAAGAGTCACTCTCTTTTGATTGAACTGCGACGAATGAAAGATCAGCTGTCATAATACCACAATACTCTTCTGGGCTCTCTGTTTCTGCTATCGGTCTGCTCATGATGGAACAATGAAACATCAATAGTTCATATTTTACACTCCAATGCTGTTTGCTCCCAACTGTTTATTATGCACTCTTTTGTGTGGCCTGGGGAAAGTGAATGATTAGCGAAAGATCAGTTGTGGCAATACCACATTAGTGCTTTAGTGTGAACCTGTGTTAACATTTTTATTGTGGTTAGAGATATTTCCATCACTGGGTTACTCCTTCATTATATTTTTGCTTGCATATTTTTACACTCCTCTATCTCATGTCTGGGTGGGTGCATACCTTACACTCTTGAGATGGAGTGGAAATAGATGTTGCATGGGCTTGGCCTGCTTGTGACCTACCTCTCCTCTGTTCAAAGTTGGGTGGGGAAATGCAGCTCCTCTGCTTTTCTGGGATGGGTGAGTTGGGGCTCTGGGATAACTTTTTGATATTCTTCTTTCAATTTATCTTTCTATTAAGTATTTTCTTTTCTTTGTATCTATCCGCAAATTCCCTCCCTTTCCTAATCTTCACATCACGCACATCCTTTTTTGGCAGGTTTGTGCAGAGATTACTCTGTGCTTATGGTGGCTCTCGCAGACTTGACGGGCACCCACCCTTCTTACTTAGACTCTTTGTCATTACGGATGGATTTGCTCATTTACTTTAATCACACTATGCCAGGCACATACGCCACACTTTCATACATAGGAGTAGCTGCCTTACTCTCTAAAATCTATACACACTTACTCAGGTTTCTGTACATCATATAGATGACCTCACTTAGAATACTTTCATTAAATACTAAGGGCTTGGCCCATCCAGTAAACTCAAAAATATTGCAAACTATTGCAACAAACTGAAAAGGAACATAATATTACTTCAGGAGACACATATTGACTCCAGCATGGATGCTAGATTCTATTGTTCTTGGATTGCCGACACAATCTCTCCAGCGGCTAACAAAAGGAATGAGGTTATCACATTGATATCCAAGAAGTCGGAGATCAATGTTTTTATGTCACATACATGATCATCAGGACTGTTGGCTTATCTCTAGGGTTACAAAGAAGTACAAGGCATTTGCTATTGTAAATATGTTGGCTACGAAAGATAATTGGGTGGAGTTCTGGAAGGATTTAGATACACTTCTTTCAGAAGTCCCTGATAAAGTAGGTATTATCCGAGCTTGGGACTTCAACTTACTGGTGGACGTGATCCTAGACAGATTGTCATCACATAAATTCCCTGCAAGTAGATCCCATAAACAACTGAAACTCTGCTGTAAAAACAACAACCTGTTTATGCCCACCCCCAAAATAATGGCACCTAATGATACTTTACAGGAAGATGAAAATACTAGAAACAAAATTTCTTTGACCATTATTCAATTTTTAAAGGGAAACTCCCTGGGGGATACCTCCGCTATTATCCGGTGGGATGCCTTAAAAGCCTGTCTTAGAGGTACTCTGATTAACCTGACCTTGAATAAAGCTTGAACAAACATCTCTCAGACATTGAACTAGAGTTAAAAACCCTGAGTACGTCCATTAGACACTCCACTGGCACGCAGGAGTCCCGAAATTACGTAAGTTACAGTACAAATATAATGAGATACTTAGAAAAGGAGCTCTGAAATGGGTAGGTACCGATAACACTGAAAAAACTATTTTGATGAACTAAGATGGACAGGAACTGGCAAATGATCTCAAATACTCCAAAAATAGGACCTTCACCGCTGCAATTAAAATTAACATGGGCTGAAACGCTTACATCCCCCATACCCCAATGCCCACAGATAGCCAGGTTATCAACAGGGAGGCATCTGCAGGAATGAGAGAAAAGTTTACATCTTTTGTCACATTGGTTCCAATTTTTTATTACAGATGGATATTGCATATCCATAAACAGGTACCATGATTTCCTGGCTGCCTGAGATCAGCTGTCACACCCTCTCATCCTTCTGCAAGTAATGCCTGCCTGAGGCATGGAGAGGTGGCTGCATTTGAACTACTATTGCCGATCTCGGTTCACCCGTGCATTTCAATGATGAGAAGAGAGGAAGCATTTGCTAAGAGGGTGATGGCAGGGCCCTCTTAACAGCATTATAGGCCCCCGGGCAAAGCAGTGCACTGGGCTCTGCCTACACAACCACTCACAGGAATAAAAATGTTTAACGGAAAATTAGTGTTAAATTCTGGTCAGCATGGGGCGCCTATACTCGTGGGGCCTTCAGCCAATTGCCCAGTGTGCCTAAGGGGGTGGCCTGCCTTCTGCTTGTAATGATTTTAACTGAGATGCTCTGGCAGCCAGGCAGAGTTTATTGGTGAGCAGCAGATGCCCTGCCTATTGATGACATTCACTGTCCTGCTAGACTGACGAGAATCTTCATTACCCTTCAAGAACACAAATCACACAGAGAGCAAACGTGTGCACTTTTCAGATGGCATATGCCCCATGATTCTTATCAGCCAGAAACACATCAAAATGTAATGTTACACATCAGAACTACTTTCAGCCAGAAATACAAACTCGCCCCCGGTGTAGCCAAGAAATAACTAGAAGGGAATGAGAAAAACCTGAAAACAGAAAGTTCCACTTATGAAGGCTTGTTAAATAATGCATAAAATGAAGGATGTACGCAGGGTAAGGTAATAAAGGAACACTTCATGTCTATGGAGTTAGATAAGTGCAGGTCCACCAGCAGGGGGCAGCAACTATCCAGAAACGACTCCTGCAGCACAATCCCATTTCAGTGACAATAGTGATGGGATAGTGGAACTGTTCAACCGAATCACTAAGGAAGAATTTTAGTCAGCCTTGGCAAGTGGGCTGGATTGGAAGGAGGAAGTGAGGAAGGTGGTATGGGCACCGGTGACGTCATTGGACATATCTTTTGTGCTGTTAAGGGGGGCAGGGGGTAGTGGCTGGTGGTTTCTTGGACAGAGAGGACTGAGAGGAGGAACGTAGAGAGACTGAAGATGATATGTCACGTAGGAGAGGGAACTAGAAGACATACCCAGTCAAGGAAGGGGATTGGATGAGAATTAAAAGTGTTCAGGGAGAGAGGAAAGGTATGAACAGGTTTTCTAGGCTGTTTAGGGTAGCTGAGGTGAAGCAGGATGTGTTGGTAATGCAGGATGGAAGTGTTGTAAACAAAAGCAAGGTTTCAGTGGTTGCGGGCATTGCAAAGGACAAGGTGTTATGCAGTTTTCAGTGTAAGTGTGAAAAGAGAGTCTGTTAAAGAAGCTGGGTCTATCTATGAGAATTTGGATTGGACAAAACATGCTCTAATGTATTGAAATGAATATGTAACCACTTAGTATGACTTTCATTGCCTCCTTTCTTATTGCTTTGTTATATGAATTGCAATATCCTCATTATTATGAAGTTGACCTTTCATTTTCTTGAGCCTTCCAAGGCCATGAAACAACAACGGGAATTTCAGACTGAGTACGGATGTTGTAGTTGAGAAATATCCCACGTCAGCAGCAGTGGCAAAGCGAAGTAAGTATGCTCTCAATGAATTTCCCTGAAGAACATTAATCACAACTTTCATTGATGTCGTTTCATATCTCATGGTTTCTGTAAATGACCATTGAGTATATAACGGTTTAGACACAGTCCACGTGTATACCTTTGTGTTTGACAGGGTACGGTGTGGCACCAGAGATAAGCTGTTAAATGTTTCTACTGCCATGGTATTGATCGAACACACCACTGTCTATAATTAAGGTTATGGGGCAACTGTTCACCTTTATTGTAATTTTAGGACAGTGACCAAATTAAACTTTTCGCTCCGTTTGGGGCTTCACTTTTGATCTTTTTTACAAGCCGCTAACCCTACATGTGCACGTTGTTCTGTGATAGATATGATAAACGCACATCTGTCTTGTTCATTTGTGCTGGACAGTGATGTTGAAGAACCTTTGCATGATGAATTTGATGTTGATCTACTTTGTATTGTTTATACTTGTCATAGCTGATGTTGCCTTATGGCCTTGTGGACATGCCGAGAATGATTCTGAAACCTTCTAGTGCCCATTTTCTCTTCTCGCTGTGACACATTTGGCTTCTCTTTCGCTTTGCAGACTATTACGAAGTGGCTTTCTTCCCACAGCCCTTGCATGTCTGTCTCATCACTGGTCATTTACCTTCATGGGGAAATGAAAACCCACATAGGAAGCATAACTTTTCTTTTTTTGGAGACATCTACTTATGCACATTTGTTCTGTGTTTATGCTCACTTTTCATGCTTATTTGTTGTGCGCTGTTCCTGCTTCCATATCTGCAGCTTGTTGATCTGCTCGTTCTTCTGCCCTCGCAGCCATTAACATCACAGGCCTGTTGTCGTGCTTGGTTGAAGATGCACCTTTCATAGTCAACATTCGGCGTCAGATGAACTTGGCTTCCAACACTTCTTTTATTGTTGGTACAACATTGCATTAGCTTGTGAGACTTCCTTTAGCACTATTTTCCCTCCATCACCGGCAAGAGTTTTCAGATATTTAATGATTTTCATATAATCTTTTACTTCTAGCACGTCTATAAAGTCATTGAACGTTTCGATCCATGCAGCCCACCTGGCAACGATGTTCTGTTTCTTTTCCATGCCAAAAAACGGTGGTGGCTTCAGGAATGTAGCTGCGCTCCCTTCTGTCACCATGAAGGGCACGTGCCCTTCAGACAGCTAACGTTTGCACACCGCAGGACTGGCAACCTCTCCATGCAACAACACCCCTGTTGTTTGGGCCTGGTTGTCATGTCCGATTTTGAGGTTGTGTAGCACTTCACTTGCTCATGACAGAAAGTAGGTTTATTCTTTTGTACCTGGTTGTCTCTGTCTTTAGCACTTGCTTTGTATGGATGATGGCTCTGTGCTATGGCGCTGCGCAGTATCTCCTCTATCGGCATTACCAGCTAATTCTGTTGGGCTTTTCAAATGTGCTCCTCTGCAGGACCTTCAACTACTTCAATGGCTGTGTATGGGCTGGAGCGGAGCTTTGACTTCACATAAGCCGACTGCAGGTTGCTTTGCATTGGTTTGGGGCACACACAAACGGTTTTCTGTACCTTTGCACACTCTCAGGGAGCAGCCTTGATTCTTTGGGGTACGTATCCCCTCCTCATCACCAGACGTAGCATCCTCCCCAGCCCGGGAGCATGCAAATGAAATACACCACACACATAACTCTATAAAATACGTCTTTTTTTATCATAACCACATACTATGCATGCATTGCGTCAAAACTACAGCCTAACACCTAACAGCACATTACATAATTCCTGTTAAGAGTCTGCCCAGAACAGCAAGGGTCCTAGCGAGCAAAATCTCAAGACATCAAGACACTACATTCCTCACATTCTTTATCTCCAACCTGGGTTAAAAAAATTGTCATTAGACATTAACTGTGAACGATTGCCAGTCCCAGCCTTTTCTGGCGATCCTTCCCCAGTAAAATCATCTTTTAAAACTCTTTTGTGGTAGCATTGCTCTCAACTGTCCCCTCTAGCCACTTCCAGTGGTGATCCATTACCACAAAGTGTGCTTAGGCTCTCAACCACCCACACTAAAAGCACCTGATATATCCATGGCCCAGTTACATCAAGGATGGTGGTTAGTAATTTTTGTAAATTTTACTGCTGACTGAACAGTGACTAGCAAACTTGTCATTAATGGCAGAAGCCTAAATTATTTCACAAAATATTCCACTGCCCAATACAGACTCGGCCACCAAACATTTTCACTTACTCTATGGTTCATGGCAGAAATGCCATGCTCATATGTCCTGCTTAGGATATTTCCAACACTTTACCTCTTATTTCCATCAGAACAGCAAATGTTTCCAGCACATACTTGTCAATAGTCAAATAATCAAAAATATACCAAAAGACTCCCTCCCCCATGTCCAGATTGCCCTCACGTGGCCACACTTTACATATATACCTTCATATGTTCGAGAAAATCACATCATTATACACTTCTTCCAACTACTTTTTTAATCTAAGGGTTCCCTTTGACACACCCTCCACACACTTACTACATTATCATACTCTTCCACAGCTTCCTGGACATCACTATTTTGACAAGAAGGGCAATTGGGGCGGTCATTTGTAGTATTTTGTTTTTTTCCAGGAACATGTTCTACTCATAATTGAGGTCCTGAAAGTGATATTGCCATTTGGCAATGCGTGGTATAGCTTGTACTGCCACATGCAGATAGAACAACTTGATTTTAGGCTTATGGTTAGCATGGAGAACTCTGAGTTCCTCATATGGAGACCCTAAAATGGCGCACCCCACCAATATGCTAAAGCTTCTTTTTCTATCGCCAAATGACTACACCTGTCCCCTGTCATAGTTCTGGAGGCCAGTGCCACAAATTCTCATGCTCCTCTTTCCTCTTCGGCAAACCTGCACCTAATCCATGTCCAAGGGCATTAGTCATAGGTATATTTTAGTCACATGTATCAAAAGATCTCAAAGGTTTGGCTCACACTTTATCCTTTGTAACCAAATTGAATGTATTCTCACAATCTTCACCCCACACAAATGTCTCATTCTTTTGAGTAGTTGTCTAATGGGAGCAGTAACACCAGCCAAACAAGGCATGGATCTGGCATAACATTCAGCCAGACCCAAGAAGGACATTAATTGGCCCTTATTCACTTGACTGGGAGCTTCACTGAGCGCTAATACCTGTGCCCTAAATAATCTGCTGCATCCACTTCACATGTACAATTTTCTCTTTTATTTTTCAAAATTCAAAGGATTTTTCTCCAACACTCTGTTGTGTACCTCCGTATATGCTCCAAAAAACACAATACAACATCCTTGAAGTATGTCACTCTGTCAATATTGCATTCTATTGTAATGCAAATTACATCACTCCAAGTTATTTATTAACCAACCAGCAATTGTCAGAACCCCTTTCAGAGGGCCATGGGGCATGGAAGGGCTACTGGGCCCAACCACAGTGGTTGAGGCCTTTTACTTCCAATGTCCTGTGGCCCAACCTACTATGGATCCCAGGCAACTGGGCCAAGTACCCTTTCTGCACTTGACTTTCAGTGGTATCTGTGGACGAGTTGTCAAAGGTTCCCTCGAGAGGGGGAGTGTAGATACATAACTCAAAGCTCACTCAGTAATGTCAATAAATGAATGTCCAGTCAAATACTTTTTATATTAAAAAGATGTATTTTATTTCTAACTCTATGCATTCAAAGAAGTATTACGACATTTGTAAGCAATAATGTAATCTTTTGATGTCAGGGCTTTAGTGTTTAACTGGCAAATCCCTGACCAACCCTCTTCTTTTGTAATGTGGTCTGGGTTATTCCCCATTCAATTGTGGCTGAATCCAGGGAGTGCTCAAAAACATGGATGGTGCCGCAGCACCTGTAGCAGCGAGTCCCCCATGACCTGACAGGACAGTATCAAATTGTACCCGCTCCGGTAGCAAGAAACCATTAAGTGTTTCAGCGGGTGCCCATACCACGGGCACTTGCAATGCTTCACTCCTGCTCAGTTGTGTTGGTTTGCACGTGGGATGCATGGCAGCACCCGACAGAAGCAGGTTTTCTTTTGAGTGGTGCGACCAGCCTCTTCAGCGATCAGAGGTGTTCCAGGCTTCCATTGGAGCAGTAAGTTCAGCTTTTTCCCACACGGGGGAGGAGGTTGAGCTTTGTGCTCCCAATCGACTCCCAGGAAGGCAGCAAAGTCCTCTCAACATCCTTTTGAGTCTTGCTGTGCAATTCTGACCCACAGGTAGCAGTTTCAGTTTTGCCAGGTGATGGTCTGAACTTTGAAATACTCGGTACCTGCAGCCCCTTCTGGCATATGGGCTTGCTGCAGTGCCCTCTGGCATGGCTTTGACCTTTCCTGGCAGCGACCTATACCACGGTGCCCTCTCCTGGCATAAGGGGTTACTGCAATGAAGCGGTACGGGCTTCACGGTCCTCGCACCCCACTCGTTTCCTAGGCTCGTTCCAAGGCAGCCCCCTCCTGGTATACAAGGGTTGCAAATTCAATCCTGCACACAGGCAGTGCCCATTCAGTGCCCAGCCATCTCCTCAAACCTCGCACTGGGAGGCCTCTCAGTAGGTCTCCCCACTGGATCTTGCTCACTGGTCTTGGCAAGCAGACAGGCGCTGATGCTCCAGGGCAGGTATTTTGGGTTTCACTGGGTGAGGTACTCTCACCCAGCAGGGAGACTAGCAGGCTCCCAGTCATGGTCACAGGCAAAGGCCACGCAGAGCTTTCCCTCCTCACATAGCCCGTCTTGGTGCTTGGCAGACGACAAATGTTGGGGTCTCAGTCTCCTCTTCTTATATTCTAGTTCCAGGCACCAAGTGTGGTTTAGGGACTGGGTCTTTAAAGTATTTTGTTGGGGGTTCTCCGTCTTTTGAAGCATACACTTTTCTCTCTCTTTTTCTTCTTGAAAGGCTGTCTGTCACAGCAGGAGTCAAGTCAAGTCAAGTCATAAAATTTATATAGCGCACTACATACCCAGAGGGTTTCAAGGCGCTTAGGAAGGGGAGAAGGATTAATTGTCAAATATCCACGTTTTAAGCTGCTTTCTGAACGTTAGGTGATTCTGGGTGAGGCGAAGGTAAGCGGGGAGTGAGTTCCATGTTTTGGCAGCGAGGTATGAGAAGGATCTGCCTCCCATGGTGGTCTTGTTGATGCGAAGCTGATAGTCCCACAACACAAGTTATGGGAGTGACTAAAGTTCACACCTGGATGTCAGCCACAGTGATATGTGCATCAAAATGTTAATCCTGGGCTCCCAGCCCTACTCTTTATGATTCTCCTGTCAGCCCCATCTGTGTCCAGGCTTTTTCTTTGTGATTTTTCTGAGATGTGTCCAGGATCTTTCCTTGTGATTTACCACTGAATCAAACAGCAACTTTTGACGTGTACAGGGGGAATCTCTCTCTCTCTCTCTCTCCCTTCTCTAGTGTGACTAACCCAGCTCACAGGAATGCAGCAATACACAAATCTGTCTGGGAGGGTTCTTTTACTCCCGGGCAAGCTCGGCCTCAGGGTATACCATTGCAGGCACACAGACATTCAGTTCATTGACACAGCACACATGTGTTTCAGTACTATTATCTTCATGCCTTGTGCCCTCACAGACACACATTCAGCATACACATTTACTCTGTGCACTATTCAGTCCTGTAGCCTTTCTGTGTCTTGCCATGGTGTGCTACTTGCAAACACACACATTGCCAGTACACAAATTCATCATATGCACATCTCACATATAATGTATTCCACACAGGTATAAATACACTCACCGTGCAGGTACTGCGCAGCACTGCTCTATTCCTCTACTGTACCCTTTCCAGGAACACATACATCCAGCACAGAATCACCACTCATACGCTGTGCAACACTTTACCTCCAACAGATAGAGCCCAAGGGTGAATTTACCACACAGCAGCAGGAATTAAAACATGTGAGGGACCCTGTAGGCCTTAGACCAGTGGCACAGGGTAAAAAGGACCTGTGCACTCTTACTGGTCACTATATGGTATGCTGTCACCAGGGTGGTCTTGCTGTTTAATTCCTGGTGAACGCAGTAGCCTTCCACCACTATGAGGGTAGTACTTTGGGCACCCCTCCTGGTCCAAGATGACCACAATCCGTGCAACAGGCCTTTGTCATGGTGCTCACATGTGATCTGTGTTTGCCTATGAAAACAAAATTCAGCATTAGGGATCCAGACAACAGTAGAGTTGGGCACTAAGGGCAGTGATACACTTCCTTTACCATGCACAGTGTAGCACTCATCACTTTTTACACATACGGGATGGTTCCATCCTCCAACTCTATGAGCAAAATGTTTCAACTTTCCCAATTTCTCAGTTAAATCTTCCAGTAACATTACCACCATTCATCAATAGAAACATTTAATTAATTAAAACATATAACCTGGTTGGGGTGATATGGATTAGGAAGAATGTTTACATCCTTCTCCTCGCCACTTTCCAAAAAGCTCAACCCATCCTTGACAACATAAATTATTGCTCAGTCCGCACAATTTCCATTTAAACTGAATTTCCGCGCAAGCATTTCAACTACGTCAATCATTTTTTTACCATAGGTGAAATTTACTCCTTAGATTTGGATATGGTAATGTCTTTAAAGTTCTTGAACTATTTTTCCACACAATTATTGTTGGACTGCGCCATTCCCACCACCTTTCAATACCATTCGCCTTACACACTCGGGCAAAGTGCCCCTTCTTGCAACATTGGAAACATACTATAGAACATCCTGGACAATTCTTTGCATTGACCACATGGTTTTGCTACTGCACCAATAGCATGTACACTCTTTGTCCATGATGGACACCTTCCTCGTAATAGGATCTATTCTGTGTAAAGTGGTAGTGGTGGTTACATTTGCCACCACATCTTGATTATAGTTCCTAGACGATGATATTTCCTTCATGTATGTGGCAGTATCCCAAATGTTCCTAGCAATATGCGCAGCCTCCTCCAAGGTTGAATCTTCCATTGATAAGAGACCTTCTCACTGTTTGTTTTTTCTATCAGTAAATTCCTTATTATCTTGAAAGAGGGATTAGTGGAAGTATGGATGCGGAAGCTGTGTTTGTTTCTTAATGTTAATTTATTTTGGGTTCAAAGTGTTAAAGAAAATAGTGATGAGGATATTTCTCCTTACTGTTGGACACTACATTGCAGGCAATGTATAACAGCAGATTTTCCCCTTTTTTCTTCCTCCTGTAGATATTCTCCGCAAGATGGTGTTGGCCTGGTGTCTCGGAGAAAGAGAAGAATATCAGTAACTATAAGGCAGGCAGGGAAGTATGGTATATTGTCACCATACCCGATTATGCTCAGAATTCCAAAAGGGGTGCAGGGATATTATTCTGGGGTAGTTAACATGCTCTTACTCTTATAGTGATTTTGCCCCTGGAAGTAAGACGCCATTTCAATCTGATCAGGTTATACCATCTCCTGAATCAGTTAAGGGATATTCTCAGGCGAGGCAAGTCTCCCTCTTAGCGCAATCTCAAGGGAGACTACAAACATATCACCTTTGCTACACAGCATAGGTTGATCTGTGTCTTGCCTTTAAATAAAAAAATTTATAGCAAAAACTCATTGCCATTTAGATGAAAACACCCTTCTTTCCATTTCCGTGAGTGAATCTAGGCTGGATATATTGATTGGAAAAAAATGCAGGCACACTTCCCATTATACCCTCCTTCCCTCCTCCCAACCTCTTTCCTTGGGACTCAATCGCTACCCTCACCAGCACCCTCAGGGGGTAACCACCACTCCTCGCTCCAGACCTCAAGCGCCTTCCTCTCGATCAGCGAAGTCCTCGCAGGATCCTTCAGTTCATTGCGTGAACAGCTTCCTTCTTCCTCTGGCATCTCCATACCATGATACCCTCTTCCTTCCTCCTAACCTCTTCTCTTGGGACTCACTCGCTACCCTCACCGGCACCCTCCTGGGGGTAACCACCACTCCTCGCTCCAGACCTCAAGCGCCTTCCTCTCAATCACCAAAGTCCTTGCAAGATCTTTCAGTTCGTTGCGTGAACAGCTTCCTTCTTCCTCTGGCATCTCCATCCTCCTGATGCGCTCTTTCTGTGCGATGATGGGCCTCCTTTCTCCTCCATGGGGCTTCTTGGATTGGCTCTCTCCCTCGGATGTCCTGCTTTAAACTGACCGTGATCCATTTTCTTATAGGTGGTTCTCTTTCCTTGTTCCAGTTTAACCTTTTCTTTTTGTCTTCCACAGGTGTTGCGGTGTTTACAGTGTTGGATAGGGCTGTAGCGGGGGTGTTCTTGGGGTAAGTATAGGGGTTCTGCTCTGGTTTCCTCACACATCTCTTCCATAAAAGTCTTTTAATTGATTATAGCTGTGAACTATTTAAAAGCATGGCTACATAGTCTGCTGGTTCCCCTGGAAGTTGAGGCATCTGGAAAAATGTATGTCCCTTCAAAATGACATTTTTCTTGGGATTGTATCTTGTGTCTAAAATACCAATTATGGTAGCATATTCACCTGCTGTGACTGCATCTCCATCTCCTTCCCTCACCGTTTCTTACACTATGACTAGATGTTTCAAAACATTCTTCCCTTCAGCCTCCAAAGAATGTTTTAATAGACAGTTTTCTTAATTCTGGAAGGTCATCGTCATTGAAAGTGTCTAAATATGTGTTGAACCCCTTCTTCTATTGCTGCTGATCTAATAGAGGGGGACAAGGTACAACCAGGAGCTGGGCTGGATTACACCTTCCACTGTCTGATAATGTGGTTGCTGACCTCTCACACTTGGCATGAAGGAAAGTCACCCCAAGAGAAACATAACACAAGGTTTACCTCACGGTTCATCAATCCACTTGTCCTTGCCTAGATAGAGAACATACAGCGTCTGATACAGCAGTTGCTGGTGGCGAGAACCGCCCCTCGTCACCCCAGAGAGGAAGGATGCATGCAGGTAAAAAGGATAAAGGAAAGGAATCTTTATTCCTATGGAACAGATAGGTTTAAGCCACCAGCATCTGCCAATGGGCAGGAACCGGCCAGCAATGCACTTTGCAGCTCCTTCCCATTCCAGTGCCACTCACAGGGTCCACTACATCTGTGCATTATTTACATTAACCCAACAATATATATCATCCAAAACACATCGATTAAGGAAGATAGAGGCAGTAAAAGCAAAATAAAGAGGCCTACTCAATCTATTTTGCATTCACATGCCAATTTAATAAGCACCGGCAATGCCAGTAGTTCTGGTTTATAACTGAAAATGAAAGCCTATAGTCTTTGTTGTGGGCTGAGACTGCTGCCTGGCGCTTAGGGAGACCTGCTAGGCATTCTTGCACTAATTTTCACCTAACATTGTTAGGTCTGGTTAGAAAACGAGTCTGAAAAGGGGATGAGAGTACTTCTGGCAGGGTGGGTGCTCGTCTGAAGGGAGTGATGTTGGGGGAGCAAACTGTGTGAAACTGGCACTCATGGAGGGGTGTGAGAGTGCTCCTGGTAATGTGCACTGCTAGACTTAAGGGGCGAAAGTGCTGTTGGTTTTTAGAATGTTTTGCTTTCTCACTTTTAGGTGTTAAACATTTCCCATTGTGTTTCTGTTTAGGCCATAGCTGAACACTGCAGCAGTCCTTCACCTGAGAACCACTTGTGATCTTTCCCAAATGAGGCTGCTCAAAGTGTGGGAGGGAGGTGCCATTAATAACCAGAAAGTCCATTTAGTTGTTTCTTTAGAACTATTGACTACTGGTAGGGTGCCAGCCACCAACCACGCCCCCACCAACACACAAAAAACTCAACCCAGCGTCATGTGCATAACTGATGGTGTTTACTGGTGTCACCAAGAACTTGTCACACCATTGAACGAAGACTTATCTCCCTTCTTTGGGAATTCTTAGTGCTTGCAAAAACTGATCCTCTAGCCCCACATGAACAGCGTAGCAGTAGTTTTTAGAAGCACCTCTCACTGGCTAATGTCAAACACCCTTCAATAGGTTTTTGTTTCAATCTTTTTATTAACAGTTTTGCACAGTTTAAGAACACATACAGTCAGAGCTGCGCTCGTGCATCGTTTAGAAAATAAACGAAAAGTATTTGCCAATAACATGATGCACATTGTCCAATATTAACAGGAAAGACAGATGCGTGAGTGATGGCGAGCATATCGAATCATGAGGCAATATCCCTAGACAGGGCGGAGCAGTACTAATATGTCGCACCAGTGGGTGGCATTGTAGGTGAGTTAAACATAGTGCAGTTTGAATCCAACTGGGAACATAGAGTACATGAGGAGAACATAAGTCAAGGAGGGGAAAGAGGGGCGTCACTTGAGACCTGCTGCCACATCTCTGCAGCAGTTCCTAGCAGCTTCTCCGGATCCTCAGGGTAGTGAGTTTCTAGCCCACAACACCTCTGTGGGCTTACTCGCAGAGGTGTTGTGGGCTAGAAACTCAGAACTTTGCAAAACTCACAATAAAAGGATATCAGTTCTTCACCAGTGCTTTTACATTTAATAGGACACAGTACTTTCATTCATACTCAAGTATAGCAGAAAGTACAAATGTACTCAATGAAAACCAGACATCTCTAAAAACGCGTTCTGTTGCATGTGTCTGAGACTTCACATTGTGAAACCTATTCTTATTGTATTTGGCAAATAATTCACAATTCACAACAATTCTTCCACTGCTGTCTGTCACAGAGTTTACAATGTAAAACCCATTTCCAGTGCCTTAGTCAGAGAGTCACAATGTAAAACCTTTCCTGTTGTAAATATCAGAGTTCACAATATAAAACACTGTCCTGTTGTATTTGTGTGTTAATAATGTCTCCATCAGTCTATAGCAATGGAAATACTTCACAGCAGGGCTTATTCACCTCACTTTGACCCAAACTGAGCACTGAGTATGCCCTTTGAGCACTTGACGCATAGGAAGGCGAGGCAGAGCCATCTAATGCTGACTGTGACCCGACGCGGCAGGGTCTTGAGCTCAAATGTCCATGGACTCGATAATTCTCGCTTCGGTGCCTGCTCTAATCATGGGTTCTCACTCTGCAACTCTGGGCATTAAGCTTGCTTAATCTCCACAACGGCCCCCCTGCGGCGGGATGCCTGGCTTTCACCTTGGGGATGCCCTGTAGGGGCTATCTCACATGGAAAAGCCAGGACAGGTTCCCAAGGCAAGCGCCGGGAAACCTCCGGGTAGCTGTGCGCTCAATAAATGCAATAATAATAATAATAATAATAATAACTGTTGGAGGTAGTGAGCTTTAGACACTGAGAACCATAGAAGTAGGGGTGCTGGGCGAGTTGCACAGCTCCAAAATAACTGTGCTGATGTTCAGAAGGTGAATGAGCAATAAAGAGCCCTTTAAACCATGTTTTTACCTTGTCACATTAATGTTCGTTTAAAGACAAAGGTCAAATGTCAGGATATGTATTCTCACAAAGGGCTGCCTATTCTTTTAATATGGAGACTGGTGTTTACTTTTCTTTCTCTAATTGTAAAGCGAGAGGATTTTGTAAAGTGAATAATGTGGTGGCCTTGCTGGTGTGAAAGGAAAGGCTGTTGAATGTTGTTTTTTTTATAACAGACAACAAAATGTAAATACCTATAAAACTATAAAAAAAAATTAACAGATATTTCAAAATATATGAGCACTCTGGAAAGAACCGAACTGCCACACGAGGGATGACCTTCCGGTCAGTCTGAAGGAAGCCAGACTGATGCTGTGCCACGGAAGGAGGAAGCCCACGAAGCCCTTGAGGCCTGGTGTGAGGACTGGTGGACACCCCCGCAGGACGCTCTTCCTCCGCTGCAACTCAGGAGCAGTGGCGTAACGAAACTTGAGGGGGTCCCCCTGCAAACTACAAGATGGGCCCCCCCAGTCTCCGTGCCATTCTAGAGCTCTCAGGCCAGCGACCCGCCATACTGCAGGGGATGCGCGGCTATTGTTACGCCACTGTCACCAATACAGCTGTTGTAAGTAACACTGGAGGGTGGAGTTAAAGGTTGGGCTTAGTCTGCCAGCAGGCTATCATAGGTGGTGGTCCATTCATTACAGGTCCCGGCCATCAGTAGGCCGGGGAAGTTTGCCCAATTTTAGGTGGGTTTCCTGAAGCAGACTCCTGTCATGATATACATCGGGCCCACTCATCGTTCAGTTTTGACAAAAGTGCATCCACTGCTCCTTCTCATTTCCGTTTTAAAAACATTAGACAATGCGACAATGCAGTATTTCAAAAGCAGATGAAACTACAAAGAGCACATTTTGAGAATACATTTTTATTAGTAGACAATAGCAATCTTAAGAGGCATTGCATAGCTTCAAACACACTTTGACCCCAATTCCATTACAGTCTCTCTCTCTTTCTCTCTGTGTCAGTCAGTCTCTCTCTCTCAGTCAGCCAGTCTCTCTCTCTGAGTCAGACAGTCTCTCTCTCTCTCTCAGTCAGTCTCTCTCTCTCAGTCAATCAGTCTCTCTCTCAGTCAGTCAGTCTCTGCCTCTTTCTCTGTCTCTCTCTGTCAGTCAGTATCTCTCTACCTCAGTCAGTCAGTCTGTCAGTCAGTCAGTCTCTCTCTCAGTCAGCCAGTCTCTATCTCTCTCTCAGTTTCTCAGCCAGTCAGTCTCTCGGTCAGTGAGTATTCAGTCTCTGAGTCAGTCAGTCAGTCTCTACTCTCCACTCTCTCTCTTTCTCTCAACTCTGTTCACTCTGTCTCCACTGTCTCTCTCCACTGTCTCTCCCCACTTTCTCTCTCTACTCTCTCTCCACTCTCCCACCACTCTCTCTCTACACCCTCTCTCTTTTCTCTACTCTCTCCACTGTCTCTCTCCACTCTCTCTCCACTGCCTCACTCTCTCTCCACCCTCTCTCTATCCACTCTCTCTCCACTCTCTCTCTCCACTCTCTCTCTCTCGCTCCACTCTCTCTCTCCACTCTCTCTCTCAACTCTCTCTCTCCACTCTCTCTCTCCACTCTCTCTCCTCACTCTCTCTCCCCACTGTCCCTCTCTCCACTGTCCCTCTCTCCACTGTCTCTCTCTCCACTCTCTCTCTCCACTCTCTCTCTCCCACTCTCTTCTCTCTCCACTCTCTTCTCTCTCCACTCTCTTCTCTCTCCACCCTCTCCACTCTCTCTCTCCACTCTCTCTCTCTCTCTCTCTCTCTCTCTCTCTCTCTCTCTCTCTCTCTCTCTCTCTCTTTCTCTCCAGTCTAACTCTCTCTCCACTCTCTCTACTCTCTCTACTCTCTCTACACTCTCTCTCTCTCTCTCCTCTCTCTCTCCTCTCTCTCTTATCTCTCTACTGTCTCCCTCCACTCTCTCCTTCCTTTCTCTCCCTCCACCCTCTCTCTCTCCACTGTCTCTCCACTCTCTCTCTCTGTCCACTCTCTCTCTCTCTCTCCACTCTCTCTCTCTCTCTACTCTCTCTCTCCCCTCTCTCTACTCTCTCTCTCTCTCCACTCTCTCTCTCTCTCTACTCTCTCTCTCCCCTCTCTCTACATTTCAACTTTTGCTGCGTCATCACTTGCTCTCGGGGTCTGTTAGGAGGTCTTCTGGAGCAAGGATGTACAATTGTATTTTTCTAGCACACAACAACATGTAGATGCCTGTAAATGAACAGTTCAACTATTGCTGAATAAATCAGAAATAGGAAAGCACAAAAAATAGCCAGCAAAATAGTGCTCATAAAAAGGAAAAAAAAAGACAATGTGGGGTGACCTTGCAGAAAGGACAAAGTTCCAACAAAGACCTTTACATTTGAAGCGATCATATCCTCCAAATATTCAGCACACCAGATTTCTAGCAGTGCATTAGCCTTCTCTTGCCTTTACATATTTGAAATAGTCCCTAAGGTCATTCGAATCGGGTATTGTCTTCATTGTGACAGCATTGTTTAGCACTTTCGGACCTTACCATGACGCTGCTGCAGGTACACAATCTGGGTGTCCCTTGGACACAGTTATGGGATTTTCATTGTTCTGCATGGGTGCTTGCTTGTGTTTTGTTGAGAGAGAGTTGTTAAATAGCCAGTTTAGTGTTGGTTCATAAAGGTGATGTGAAGTTAAAATACATTTAAACCTCCTAAGGTTTCCAAAGGCCATTTGTGAGTAGTACAAACAGTCCATGTTTACTTTTGGTATTCAGTTAATTGTAGTCCTGATTTTGTAATGAAATAAAACAGAACTACAAATCCCAAAAGATCAAGAAAGACCTGTCCTGTTTTTTTTCTTGAAAACATGGGAAACTCGAACGCTCTGTTTCCCAGGTCATTGCTCGAGTAGCTCACCCGTCCAGGTTTTTTTCTTTTCAATCTGGTGTTTGTAGTCCTGATTTTTTTAATGGTATAAAAATGAACTACATGTCCCACGATGCAACCTTAAATTCTAGACTGGATGAGTTACCCACGCCTGTACCCGAGAAACTTGAAAGCTCAGACCTCGTTTCTGTGTGTATTTACTATAATTCACTACTCCCAAAAACAAAGGATGTTCCACGTCTGTATTGTAGATCTGCACCCGTATGGCCATGCGAACGGGTGCAATATATATTTGGTAGCTTTAAATACCCACGTCCAAGGCAGTTAAGTGTTCGAATATTAAATGTAAATTAAAACTTAACACGATTTATGAACTAGCTCTTACAATCCCTCAGATGACCCTGGCTCGTGCTACGACACCCCGACCTTCGCCCCACCACCTGCCCCCAGTGTTTTGTCGACGTTTGCACACGGATTACCTGTGGTCCCGTCCCGGTTTGCTCACAGTCACTGGCAACCTCAAGGGATGTAGGCACTTCCCTGCAGCACTGTCAGTGTGCACTGCTCTGGGGCAGTGTGTATGTGTCTTGAAAAGTGAAAACACTATTGCAGACTAAGGGTTTGTCCGAAGCCGACCTAAGTGCTTGGTTCAGGAAAGTCTCTGTCGTCGTGCTCGCCAGCTTATGGTTTGATTGGATGTAATCAGGGGCCCCCCGCACCATTTCTGAAGACGAGCCCCAGGGGCCCCAGCCGGGACCTGTGCACCATTTCTGAAGAGCCTCAGGGGCCCCAACCGGGGCCCGTGCAACAATTTATTAAGAGGAGGATCACTGCTTAGCTAAGCTGCAAAACGATGGTACACCGGGCGTGCAGAGTGCGCACCATTAGAATCATGCATGTGTAAGTCAAATGAGTGGGCCGGCCTGTGGCCCCCTGGAGAGCGTGCCCCCCCCCAACGCGGGGGCTGCGGGGGCCTGTGTTACGCCCCTGCTCAGGAGAGTTGTGGCCCCGGCAGTTGGTGATCCGGGGAAGGGAGGAGAATAAGGGGGGCTGGGGAGGGGGAAGCATGAAGGGCCCCATAGGACCTTTGTATCTCCATTGCACACCTCTAAGCACTTCCCCTGACCTTGTTATAACCAGCGTCGGATTGGTAACGAGGGCACTTGGGTAATGGCCGAGGGGCTGGTATCCGAATTCCTGCTGAGGACTGCTTTTCTTTTTTAGCCACCTGGGGTGCCGATGTGGGCGTTTTCTGCGGTGTTCGATGCCACCAGCGGGCCAGTGGACTTCTGAGTGGTCTTTCTGGAGGTAGATGGGCGTTCATTACCTCCCTTTTATCAATGGTAGAGGTGTCACTCCCTTTTTCTCGCTGGCCTGGCTCATTTATATATGCATATTGAGCGGGGACAGACGGCCTGAGCAAAAATGGCCTCACTTGTTTTCAGTGTTAAATAATCCGTGCGTTTTTTTAACACACACCCCCCTTTTCCCCCCCCCCCCACTTCCCTTTTATAAAATTTCACAGAAACAGTGGTTTGCGGAAAGGCAATGTGCAAATGTGGGCCACTTTTCTTTAGCATGCCCGGGTCGATTTTTAATCTCAATCCAACCCTGGTTATAACTCCACCTTCAGCACTTCCCTTAAACCCTGCACCGCTGCATTAGCACACCCCTGGACCATCTAAAATATGTCCTAGCAGCCTTAAAGGTTAGGATTCCAGGACACTGAAAGGGGAAAGCTCCCTTGTAATACTTTAAGTAATGTATGCGGACCTGTTCCCTGCAAAGAAGGGACTGATTCTTGGCTGTCCTAAGATAGGGCCCTCTTATAATTTTGTGGTTATTTTCCTTTTATTTTACTTTGGAATGGTGCACCCCTTTTGTCGTGAGATATCCCAACACTCCTGGGATAGGTGAGGGGCTCTATCCTGGAAACGTTGGCCCAGACAACAGTAATACTTACCACCTCCTTCTTCTTTTCTTTTCCTTTCTGAGACTCCTCTCAGTAGAAGCTCTATCCTTTCGGAAGAAGACCCAGAAAAAACGACTACGAAGAACAGAAGACCCTTCATTATCCTATTTTGTATCGTCTATGCCCTCTTCAATAAAACAATCCCAAAATTGATTCGCCTATTAAGCCTCCGAAATTCTTTTTCCCCACGTCCCTCTCACAATACTTTAATCAGAAAAATTATGTTTGTGTAAAATTAGTGGCCTTTCCAATGGGAAATGTGCTGTGGGTACCAACTATACCAAGCTTTGGTCATATATTTGGGACAGTATAATCCGGAATTCACCACCAGCTACATACTGAACCCTTATCGCTCTCTTGCTGAATGGGCACAGCTCACTTGCTGTATTTATTCTTTGTGCAAAACCTGGAATTTTCACAGTTCCTATGAGTTCAGTTATATAATATTGATTGTAGCTCCCCCACTATGAAAATTGTTCCAGCTCAGAACTCAGCAAAATTGTGGAGGAGATATGGTCTAACAGTCAGAGCTACCGACCTTGGAGTTAGATATCCAAGCTAATGTCCGGCTTTGGCACAACATCCAGTGATTCTGAGCAAATCACGTAATAGCCCTTTGCCTAAAAAGGTTGAATGTACTTTGGTTCACATGTAAAGGGCTATGATTCCCTGGGGCCACGTTTGGGCTGTATAAAACTGCACAAACAATAATAAGACCTAATAAATCAACACCCAGAAAGTGCTTTTACTTTTAAAAGCATCTTAACTCACAAATATCTAAATGCTAAACTTAAAATTACAAATGTACGTAATGAAACCAAACCTCTCTTGCCTTTCTTAAACAAGAGATCTGGGTAAGCAGATCTCTCAGTGTTGTGTGGAAAATGCAAATCCATCCTGGCATCTAGCCCAGAGTTCACACTGTAATCCCTATTTCTGTTGTATTTATCAGGTGTTCACAATGTACAACCCCTTCCTAATACATTTGGTACAGAGCTAATAATCCAAATCTCCATCGTATTAGATTTTCCAGAGAGTTCTAATGAATAACCCCCTTCCTGCTGTATTTTTCACAGGGTAATATATATACAAAAACAAAGGTTACAGGGACGTTATAGTTAGGCTCAGATTTCACTCATACTAATCCATAGAAACTCAGCAGTTACACCCCTGCAATGTACTGCTTATGACCGCACATATTACATCACTCATGACATGGTCAGTGACATAATTGATGACATCACTGATGGCATCTCAAATGACATCAGTCTATGTATACTAAGTGCACCACTACTGGGTGATACTACTTCAAACATATATTACGTGAGTGGCTGTGTGACTGTATCTATCCTTGTTTGTCTGAGTGTGTGAGTGGCTGTATAGGTGTATAAGTGGGTGTGTGATTAGCTGTGCGGATGAGGGAGTTGCTGTGAGGGTGGCTGTTTTGGTGAGTGAGTGTGTCAGTAGCTGTATAAGTGATTGATGGTGTGTAGTGACTGTGTTGGTGTCTGAATGGCGGTATGAGTTAGTGACTGGGTGTGTGAGTGCATGTATGGATCAGTGAGTAGCTGTGTTGAGAGGCTGTATGGGTGAGTGGGTGTGCCAGTGACTGTGTAGGTAATAAGTGGGTGTGTGAGTAGCTGTATGTGTGAGTGTGTGGCTATTTGACTGGCTGTATGGGTGAGTGACCAGTTGTACGAGTGTCTGCATGGGTGAGTGAATGTTTATGTGAGTGGCTGTACAAGTGAATAAATGGGTGTGTGATTGGCTCAATGGAGGAGTGAGTACTGGTATCGGTCTCTGAATGGTTTTGTGAGTGGTTCTGTGGATGATGTCATCAGTGCTGTCATTTGATATGTCATTGGCCATGTCATTACTGATGTAATATTTAAGGTCAGAAGCAGTGCATTATGGGGCGAACGTTATAGTTAGCTCAGGTAACTATACCTGCTGAATTTCTATGGTTTTATTTGAGTGAAATCTGAGCCTAACTATAACTTCCCTGTAACCTTTGTTTCTTTCAGTGAATTTCTAAGGTTATTTTTAAATATATTTCATAACTATAACGTCTCTGTAAACCTTGGGTTTTTTAAGTGAATTTCTATGGTTTTTTAACTGGTATTCATGTTTGCAGAGTGGTGGAGAAAGGGGGCCTCCGACCAGCTCTCAGGAATCCCACTGTGTCAAGAATACTGGAGGTAACAGGAGGGCTTCTCGTCCCCCAAGGACCCCCAGCAACCAGGAGGACTTCATCCCCCAAACCAGTATCTTGCTTGGAAGCGCATTTGCAGAGTGGTGGAGAAAGAGGACGTGGCCTCCAACCAGCTCTCAGAAATCGCACTGTGTGGGACTTACTGGAGGTAACAGGAGGGGAGGGCTTGATTGCCCCCAAGGACCCTTAGCAGCCAAATGTAAATAAATATAAATCCGTATATGTAAATCGCGAATGACTCACCCTTATGGGTCTGAAGGTGCTGGGGGCCGTCATGGAAATTAAGTGAGCAAATGTATTGCCCAGAGTCACACTGTGCTGAGCTGAGCTACCGGGGATCAAACTGTGAACCCTGGGCTCCGAAGTCAGCTGCCCTAGCTGCTGCACCACACCTCTCCACTTCTCCAAATGGACTTCATCTCCCAATCAGTCGCGCCGGGAGGGACGTTTGCATAGTGATGGTGAAAGGGGGCTGCACCTCCCCGTGATTTGCTGGGCCGGCTTTAAAAAAAAAAAATTGTTGTTGCTAAGGGAGGGCATGGCCCCTCCTTCCCTGGGCTGATTTCGCCCTGCGGGTCCCATCCCAAAGGGCCAGGGCTTTTTAAAATGTATTTTATCAATTTAGGGGAGGGGGGCCCTGTGCCCACACCCCAGGCTAATTTTGGTCCCTGGAACCCGATCCCCCAGGGCCAACCCTTTTTCTTAAAAACAATTATTAGTAGTAGGGGTGGCCCCCATCCCCAGGCCGTTTTCGGCCCCTGGAACCCTATCCCATGGGGCCTGGCCATTTAGAGATTGGGGAGGGCTTCTATCCTCAGTAATTTAAACTGCGCCATTTGCAACGATGTGGCTGTACTTTTGCTGCAGCAATGAAATGCTCACCACTAAGGTAATTATTATTGCTTACTTGCCCCGTCTGGGTAAACATGCCCACCTCGAAGGTAGTTATTACAGTTTACTAGCCCCATCTAGGAATTTGTAGATAAAACCTGAGCCACTTGCATTAGATGCACTTCCTTGCCCTGCCAGGGGAACTGTACACCAAACCAGTGCCACCTGCATTGGATGCTCTGCTTTTGCAGCTCTTACATTATTAGAGAAAGATCTTCCTGGTGCTTGAGAGCAGTCGCAGAAAGGTTGTGAAAAAGGTAAATCAAAGTGTTATAATACTGGAAAAGGCTTTGCTGACATGCTTGTTGGATAATACTAATGAGTTGAAAATCACACACCTTAGCCATGTGTCTAGGTCTTTTATCGGCTTCAATGGGGTTCCTTCCCACGTTGTATGTTCTGATGTCAATGTGTAAAGCAGAATCTTCTTTTAAGATGCCCCCGAATACCTTTCGCAGGTACGGGTATACAGTGCCCTCTGTGTGTTCAATACGAATCCTCACCATGACATTCTCCCTTCTTTACCTGTTCTCCATGTCCTTGCACTTATTCATGACCACTTGTGTCTGTCACTGTAAGAGTGCCGAAGTAGAATGAATTCATTGGCCAGTTTTCTCATTCACTTTAAGTTGGCCCTTAGCGGCCTTCAGGTGCTGGTTCATTGCATAACTCCAGGATGTCTTTGCCCAGATCAACCCTGAGGTTATTTGGTTTGATTGTGTTTGGTAATGGCTTGAGTAGTTTTAGTAGGCATTATGTTTGCTGGCCTTAAATGCTGTGCCAGCTGGATGCATTTGTCAATGTCTGCCAGTGTTGGTTGTTTTTTGTGATTTCTTCATTAAGGAAAATCATCACTGGTACACTCCACACCAACACACTCCAGCCACCATTCAGCCGTTAGGTGGCTCACGCATGTGCCTCCCAGCTGGCCTCGCTGAGGGCATCAACACCCCACACTGCTTGACATACACAGGAGTTTTCACAAGTTTGCATTTTCTCTTCAGATTCCCTCTTCCTTGGGACGTGTTTGCCTGCTGTTCACAATTTTAAGGACTCTGTTCTAGGCTGCTCTCGGGCACGTCTTGATTTCCTCAAATTATTTTGATCTCATATTCTCTTCACCTCACCATAGGTGGGTTTGGAAACCAATGCTTATTAGAGACACTTTTAAATGGTAGAGGCCGCAAGCGGCCACCAAACCCCCTGCTGCCAATTCTGATATCCAAGCTACTCAAAGGCCAACACAAGAGCAACGTCCTCATAAGAAGGTCTTCACAGGGTCATCCCATGTCCCCAATACGTCCAGTGCTCCTGTTCATCACAAGCCACCCCTTAGTAGGCTGCACCGTGCTTCAGTTCAAGTTTTCTGCACTTTAGGAAGGACTACACTGTATATGTAACCCCACCACACGTTCTCCTGCCCAGTATGTGGTATTCATTTCAAGAGTTTTTTTTGTTTAATTGCCACTCCCTCCAGCACCTCCCTGAATCACTATAATGGAGGGTCCAATTTTATAAACTGATACCAAGATGGCAAACATTTATTTAGACTCTGAAGTTTCTTGTCTTGCTTTTGCGCAAGGGTATGTGGCAGTATGTCTGATGGCAGGCATGCAACAGCTAAGATAGCACAAACCAGTCCAGGCTTTTGATGGGTACATGTCTGCTTGGTTTCCACACACATGGTAATGCCTAGTTTGCTTAGATACACCACTATGGTTGACCAGCACACCAGAAGGAAATATTTCTAGGAATATCAATGTAGTTGAAGATCATAAAGGGAATGGGTTCTATGTGTTTGGGAATTGTCACATTGTGCTCTCTGCATTCCCAGAAGGTGCTGACATTTCTTTATTCACAAACTAGTCAGTGGGCAAAAGAAGACAGATGAATAGAAGGGGGAAGACCTCATGATCAGGAAAAGGCACCGTCAGTTTCTTAAGGGTGACACAAGTGGTGTAATTATTGCATGGGAGCAAGATGTGGCTACATAGTGAAAATGGCTCACTAGAGCTGGCGATCACGGCCAACCTTTGTCTGATACAATTAAAATATTTTCATAAGAATTGCTACATCCTAGAAAGTCTGTGGAAGATGGGCAAGAGGCCCTTTTCAAGTTGTCTGAGGTGCCATAAAGCAAACAGGAGTTGTGTCCATGTAGAATGGGAATGTCTAGTAATCAGAGAGTAATGTGGTTATATGTAAAATGTATACTGATAGCAGTAATCTGAGGGACCCCTGTACTAAAACCCAAAAGAAGTGATCCCGGGGAGTATTAAAAATGTATCAAAAAGAGGGGGAGAGTGAGAGGATATGCTAGGTTCGTCCTCCACAACAAGTATTACATCACAAAAAAGATGTATGTCAAGAGGACTAACCCTCCACTGGAGAAAATAGAGTACTTTAGAGATTATGCAATGATATAATTGCATAATCTCTAAAGTGGATCCATGTAGTCCGTAGGTCGCAGCACGCCCGCTCCTTAGCGGAACAGGCTGGACTCTAATATGAAGCCTGCCACCAAGTAGTAACCGGGTGAGTGAGGGTTTTACAAGAAAACTCTGTTTCCTCCAGTAGAGGGTTAGTCCGCTTGACATAGTTGGGTTTCTTTTTTATTGATAGAGTATTAAAGACATCCATTTTGCCTGGGGTTCATCCACACTGCGCACTAGAGATAGGCCTCCATGTAGCTATAGAGGAATACTGTATGCCACTGGAGCTGAGACATGGCAGGTGATTGGCAATGAGGTTGAGATCACATCTCCCACATTAAAAAAGCAGTCTATGGGATAAAGGGTAAAGTCTGGTAAAGTCTGACTCTGTTGTAGGAATTGAAAGCCTATGAAGAGGGGGTAGAGAGAGGGGCCAGTCGTGCTGTTGAACCTTAATAGGGGCCACAGGGCAGCCAGAGGCTATTGGGCCAAAACAATGGTGGTTGAGGTCATTTGATACTAGTGTCCTGGAACCCATCCTTCTTTGGCTCTGTAAATTGTGTAAGATACACAGGGGAGTAGCTCCAGGGGGTGTTATTTTGGGTGCTGCACCCCACTGACAATGTACTTTGTAGTAAATAGTTAGGTACTAGTGCTTTAAGTCGAGTAATGTAAAGTGTCTGTCGGATTTCACCTGGGATTTGTACATGCCCACACTGACAAAAATACACTAACTCTCTCTCATCTATGTTTTGAAGGCAATAAAAAGATGTTGCTTCATTTAAAAAAAATATTGTGTTTTAATTCATCTCATAAGACTGACATAACTGCTCCATCCTACTTGTGATACTTTGCACCACAGTGTTACACATATGACAGGCTTACCAACATTTGGGAACTCCTAGAAGGGAGGATTTAGAGAAATAAAATGGGGTGAAATTAAATTAGCTATTAGATAGCATGTAGTTAACCGAGATTTAAGAGGGAAAAAGGCAATATGACATTTTTTGTTAAATACTGAGTCTCCTCCCAAAATCTGGAATATTGCCGTAAATGGTATAGGTAATAAATGTCATACATTAAGCACTTCAGACCTGTGCCATTTCTGTCTTATCTTTACAGCTTCATCTGGGATATCAGAAGAAACATTTTAATCCTACATAACACAGGCAATCCAATGGATGCAACATAATCATTTGAAACGTAACTCAGGGAAGACAGGGCTAACAGTCCTAGGGAAACCAAACAACTTGACCTCCAATGATTGGTGGCCAGTTGGTTTACCAACCCCTCCAACCCAAAGTAATAGAGGTAAAAAAACACATGGGGGTAAAGTCTGATAATAGGTTGTCTTTCTGCAAGCAAACTTTATAACACCTAAGGCGCCTGTTTAGCTCTATTTCGGGCTCCGACATTTTTTTTTAGATCTCCTACCTCTGAAACTGCGAAAAACAATTATACACGACTTAATCACTCTGAATATTGATTACGCCAATAGTCTCTATATTTTCCCCTAAGACTCTTATAAACTGCAGGTAGTGCAGAAAGCAGCATGTGTGATTTTTAAGTTGTTCACCACTATCTAATCATCTTAAACAGCTACATTGTCTGCCTGTGGATAAATGGATTCAACTTAAATCTTTAACCTTTGAACCTATATATCATGTGATTGGCCCTGAGTACTTGACAGACAGATTTCAGCCTTATAAACCATTTAGAAATCTGTGATCGGGTAGAGCCACGCTGTTTCAGCTCCCCGCCTTCAGACTTAGTAGAATATACACTGGAATAACCCAGAAGACATCACAGTCCAGTCCCTCTCCAACCTGCTTGAAATAACAAACCTCAAACAACTCTGCAATGAACCAACTCACATCAAAGGAGCAACTCTGGATGTGATCATCACCAAAAATGAGCTGATCTCTTTGAAAGTGATTTCTCCCATTGACTGGTCCGACCACCACCTTATACTGTTTAATATTGACTCGCAAGTCAGATACCAACCAATACAATCTGACATACCGAAGCACTGGACCAGGAACATCATAGAAGTCCCTATAACCAAAATTGAATCCAGGATTCATGCCTTTCTACAGCTCCAGCCTTCCACTTTGTCAGGTGAGGACCTCACAGCTACCTTTAATTCAACAATGAAGGCGGTATTAGATCAAGTAGCGCCACTCAAACTCAAACAGCTGAGACCAATTAAATCTAAATCTTGGTTCAACGTGGATCTTAATAACGAAAAACGACAACTTAGACAGTCGGAAAGGACTTGGAGACTAAACCCATCGACTTTACACCTATTGCAATTTAGATCTGGGCGGCTGGCGTGGCCTCCTACTTCCGCAACCAACTGGACCAGGCGAAGAATAGACCTAGAAAACTCTTCAGTATTGTTAAAAGTCAAACAAACTGCACATCTTTACATGAAATCAAAGCCACCAAAGATCGCTGCAAAGAAATTGCCTGCTTCTTCGCAGATAAAGTAACAAAAATTGAACAATCCTTCATCCAAACCTCAAATCCACCCTCCCTCTTAACCTGCCCCCCCCCCTCAAGCACCCTGGACCAAACAGAAAGAGATCATACCAAGGACAACCAGGTTTGCCTCCAACCAAAAAAACAATGCTCACTGGTCAGACTTCGAACTCATGTTGGAAAACGAGGTCTCCAACATAATTGAAAGCTTAAAGCCCTCTTCCCACACTATGGACCCCCTCTCATCCACAATAGTAAAACAACTCAATCACATTATTACCCCTTCCTGGAAAAAAAAACCATCAACTCCTCTCTCACATCAGGCTTTGTCCTAGACTCCCTTCAACTAGGACAAATCACACCCATACTCAAGAAACCAGGAGCCGACCCCAACGATCTGAACAACCTCAGACCAATATCCAACCTCCTGTTCCTTGCTAAAACATTGGAGAAGTGCGTTCTCCAACAACTCAACCAACACATCGACGATTTCAACCACCTCGACACCTTTCTATCGGGATTCAGGAAAGGTTGTAGCACTGAAACAGCGATGCTAAATATTTCTGACCATATCCACAGAGCCTTAGATGAAGGCGAAACCTTACTCCTCATCCTTATTGAACTATCTGCAGCATTCGACACAATAAATCATCCAGCTTCACTTGAGACTTTGAAGAGGCGCTCTGGCATTAATGGCTTAGTACTAAAATGGTTCCCTTTCTTCCTTCAGCACTGTTCGCAACAAATTAAAATCAACTCCTGTCTCTCGAAGCCAACACAAGTAACATTTGGGGTCCCGCAAGGATCAATCCTCTAACCTTCCCTCTTCAATCGCTTCATGGAACCCCTGACAATCATTCTGAAACAAGCAGGAGTTAACTACCTCCTATATGCCAATGACACTCAAATTTACTACAAAATCAAATCTCCCAGCGACATCTGTCACCTCAATATCACACTAACCAAGATCCAATCTTGGTTCAACGCAAATCATTTAAAGCTGAACCCAGACAAAACAGAACTAATACTGTTCTCTCCAAAAAGTAACCAAAGACCAATCCAAGACTGGCTCAAGAATCTTGATGCCGAGGGAGGAGCTTAGCGCGCATCCAAGATGGTCGCGTGAGCACAGGGCTCCCGATACCCTCACCGCCTCCCGCATATATCCTGTCACTAATCCTGATGACGACGATGGGTTATTAAGGACATAACCCTGCTGACATAAAAGCTGTTTTCAGGATTCGATTTGGACACCGGGAACCAGATTTATTCCACTCCGAATGTTGATGGCCTACACCAAGGAGCAGCCAGGGACTCGAGTCCCCGTGATACCCAGGTGGTAGTTGAACAACAACGGCCAGTGGAAGTTGACTGGTGCCCTTGGATGTACTTTCAGTTTAGTTTTTGGATTTTTCCTATCGTAACCTGCCACCACTCACCTTTGGTGGCCCGTGAACTAAACTTTGGATTATATGGTCGCCTGTTGCGTCTCATATCAAGACTCTCCCAAGACTGACTTGTGAGGAGCCATTCTTACCAGGTCTCAGAGGCCCCTTCGGGGCACATCGCTCAACATGGCGGGCAAGCCAGACAGCGAGAAGCGGACGACCAAAGTCACACACGAGGGGGCACCATTCAATCAAATGTTATGGATCGTTATACCCGGCCTAAAGGATCCCCCAGTGCTGCTGGTAAAACTCTGGAAGAGGCCGGAATAGGCTCCGCTGCAACGGATGAATTGACCTTGCGAGACGTCATGGGCGCCATTGCGAGCATGGAGACGTCCATGGGCCAGCAATATGAGACATTGGCGCTAAAGCTTGATACTGTGGCTATAGACGTTAACCTGATCAGGACTGAACTGGCGAAGACCAACTAACGGGTCAAGTCTCTAGAAATAAAGACCGCCAGCCTCACGACCGACATATCCGATCTGAAAACTGAGGTTCGCAATCTACGGTCCTCCAACGACCTATTTTCCCGTCGGCTGGAAGATTTCGAAAGTTAAACAAGGCGCAATAATGTTCGTATCATCGGAGTTCCGGAGAAGTCCACCGAGTTGACCACGATCTCCTCATGAAGGACCTAATCCTGAATCCCCTGGCCCCCAAGGGCCTCAGTAACTTTTTTGCTGTTGAACGTGCGCACAGAGTTCCGGGCGGGAAGCATAAACCAGGCGCTCCTCCACGGCCCATAATAGCCAGAATCTTTCATTTTAGAGCTAGAGACGCTATTCTGCAGGCTTCGCGGGCCAATGGCCCCAGGAAATTTGAGAATGCGACGGTTAGCTTCTATCCTGACTTCACTCAATCCGTACAGAAGCAAAGGATGGGATTCTTGGGGGTGAAACGGAGATTGAGAGACATGGGATTGAAGTATGCAATGCTTTTTCCTGCTCGACTTCGTGTTGAATACAACGAACGGACGTTCTTCTTTGATCGGCCTGAGAACGTTAGTGACTGGCTAGACACTCTTCCGACGCATCAAGACCGCCCGGAGCACTCGGGGGGCACAGAAGGTGGCCCGCTGGAGCAAGAGTGAGGAGTGGTGACCAGCCCGACCAGTATACAGACTTCACAGCAGTGGTTTGATGACTTTTGTGTTTGTACATACAACTGTATATACCCAGAGGCGGTGGGGGAGACGGGACTCTCCCTCCTTCCGGGGTTCTTTTCTTCTTGTAGCTTAGTTTTTATGTCAGGCGACAGGCATACTGCAAGTTGGGGTGGCTATTTAGTCTAACAGAGGGGTGCAGGGTGGGGGGATGTGTTCAGGGGGTTCCCTTGGGGTTGGGGGGGGGACTTTGTTTGATTCCTTTTTGTTTAGAGGCAATACATCGTTGTATATTCTGATTTTGGTGACCTGTTCGCTGTGGGGTGGAGCCTGCCCTCATTTCTGTGATGGGGTAGGGGGTTGAGGGTACTGAGTTGGAATGTTAACGGTTTGGGGGACAGGATAAAACGAGGGGTAGTATTACAGTTTTTGAAACGTCTTTCCCCTGATGTAGTATTACTGCAGAAAACGCACTTGATAGGGAACACGTGCCATGCAATGAATCGGCGAGGTTATCGTTTAGTTGCGCACTCGGGATTCACTACTGGATCCAGGGGGGCGGGTATCCTAGTCAGGAGTTCCCTCCCCTTGGAATTAGATGATACAATTCTGGACGACAGGGGACGCTATGCCGTCATCACGGGTTAGTGGAAGGGGAAGACGATTTCCATACTCTCTGTGTATGTTCCGCCAGGCTTGCAAACAATGACTTTTGCTGATTTGGGGAGAATAGTGTTGGGACTCCCCGAGGGCATTTTAGTTATAGGTGGAGATTTCAACTCTGTTGTCTGTGGTAGGGAGGACCGCAGCCCTCCTAGGGACCTTGCGAGATCACAGTCTTGGTTGGGTAACTTCTTGGAGACACTGGGTCTGGTGGATTGCTGGAGACTGATGCACCCTGGGCTGGCACAATACACTTTTCACTCTGGTGCACATGGTAGCCTTGCTAGGCTTGATTATGTCCTTATGCCGGCAGCGCAGGCCGTCTCGGTGAGAGAGATTAGACACTTGGCCAGGGGTATCTCGGACCACTCCCCACTGTGGCTCTCTATTGATATACAGCTGGGGGCGGAAGGTCGAGTGGCTCTGATTAATCCCTGGCATCTTCGTAACCCTAAGACCCGGGCGGGCTTGATCAAGTCTATAGATCAGTATTTCACGAAAATGTGGGGTCGGTATCCTCCTTTATCTCACTGTGGGAAGCCTTCAAGACGGTAATCCGTGGTCAAGCTCTGTAGTTGATTGCTTGTGCAAAGAAAAGAAAGAATGAGGAGGTAGTACGGCTGGAGGCTGAAATCACGGCATTAGAGGGAGAGTTAGAATCTGGTGTCACACATGATAAGCTGCACGCTCTCAACTTCAAACAGCTTGACTATAGAGCCTTGGTGACTGATGCGGCTAAAGCCATGAGTCGTGAGCAGCAGGGACGGTTGTATGATGTTGGAGATAAAGCGGGGAAGCTGATTGCTTGGTTGGATAGAAAGGAAAGATTGAATCGCGTGGTGCCTGTGATTGAGAGAGCAAGTTGTGGACCCTGTGGAGATAGTGGAAAGTTTCGCACACCACTTTCAAAAGGTGTATGCACCAGTCTCAGACAGACCGGAGGAGGATTCGCATTTGTTGCTGAGAGATATCGCGCTGCCTTGTTTATCTGATTCTGACAGGGAGCTGATGGATGCGGAATTTTCCAATGATGGAGTAGCGCTCGCTATCCGCTCCATCCGCTCTGGAAAAGCTATGGGCCCGAATGGTATCCCCATTGAGCTCTACAAGCTACGTCCAGACAGGATGGCGCCGTATCCCCGTGAGATGTTTCTGGAGTCGCGAGATGTTGGGTCCCTTTCCCGTGATCAGAGACTTGCATCTATTGTTGTGATCCATAAAGAAGGGAAACCCCGGGACCAATGTGCGTCTTACAGACCGATATCACTTTTAAATGCAGAACCAAAATTTTGACAAAATTGCTGGCAAACCGGCTAATAAAGGTGATCAGCGCTTTAATTCACACGGATCAGTCTGGGTTTATTCCACACCGAAATACCGAACTGAACCTGCGTCGTCTAAATGGCGTCCTGGCGAGGGTGGAGTCGCTACGTGAACCAGCCATCTTGGTCACCTTGGATGCCACGATGGCCTTTGACACAGTGGAATGGCCATATTTGTGGGCTGCTCTCGCAAAGTTCGGTTTTGGCCCAGGGTTTGTTAGTTGGGTTAAACTCCTTTATGAGGAACCACTGGCCAAGGTCGTAGTAAATGGTAGGGTCTCGGAGTCCTTTGTTCCCGGGAGGGGCACGCGGCAGGGGTGCCCATTGTCTCCTTTGTTCTTCGCCCTCGCTTTGGAACCCCTAGCCGCCTGGTTGAGGTGGGAGCGATCGCTTAAGGGTATTAGGTGGACCCCCGACTTTGAAGACCGCATATCGCTATACGCAGATGATATTCTGCTATACCTCACATCCTCCCGGAAGTCACTAAAAGTATTGTTTGACGTGCTTAGTTCCTTCGGGAGGAACTCTGGTCTGGTAATCAATTGGGCTAAATTCTGTGTTTATGTCCTCACTGGGGATGTACCCCCCTGCTGCGTGTCTGCCCGATACAGGTATCACAAATTGGTTTTAAATATTTGGGGATTTTCATATCACTTGTCCCCGAGGTCTGATATGAGCGTAACTTGCTTCCCCTGCTGCTGCGGCTTAAATCCGACGTAGCGGCCTGGTGTGGCTTGCCGTTGTCCACTGTCGGGGGGGGCGGCCCTTTTCTATACGCCCTTCAAAACACGCTGGATCTCGTGCCTGCGAGTTATTTCCGTGAGGTAGAGAGCTTGCAGATATGGGGTGGGTGTCCTCGTATTGCCCTGGCGAAATTGACGCTGCCCTGGTACGACGGGGGCATCGCGTTACCGGACATCAAGCGCTATTACTGGGCATCTCAATTGTGCGCGATCAATCATGCCACGTATGGCCCTATGCCAAATCCCGCGTTTGAAATGGATAAGTGGCAGTTACCGGGTGGAAACTACAACAGGGCATTGTACGCTAAATCGGTCAGCAGGAAGCTACTAGGACCCACTAGGATTGCGGTGCGAGTGTGGCATAGTGCGAACGCAGCAATGGGGCCAAGTCAAGTCAAGTCATAAAATTTATATAGCGCACTACATACCCAGAGGGTCTCAAGGCGCTTAGGGAGGGGAGGAGGATTACTTGTCAAATATCCACGTTTTAAGTTGCTTTCTGAATGCTAGGTGGTTCTGGGTAAGGCGAAGGTAAGTGGGAAGTGAGTTCCATGTTTTAGCCGCCAGGTATGAGAAGGATCGACCTCCCATGGTGGTCTTGTTGATGCGAGGTACAGTGGCGAGGGCTTGGCTGGGATCGTAGTTGGCGGGGGGGGGTGTAGAAGGACAGTCGTGAGTTGAGGCATTCTGGTCCGATTTCGTAGAGTGCCTTGTGTGCGTGGGTCAGAAGTCGGAAAGTGATCCTCTTATTGACGGGTAGCCAGTGGAGGTTTTTCAGGTGACCAGAGATGTGTTTGTTACGCGGGATGTCTAATATGATCCTGGCTGAGGCGTTTTGGATTCGTTGGAGTTTTTTCTGGAGTTTAACGGTAGTACCTGCGTAGAGGGTGTTTCCGTAGTCCAGTCGGCTCGTGACCAGAGCATGGGTGACTGTTTTTCTGGTTTCGGTGGGGATCCAGCGAAATGTTTTTTTGAGCATGCGAAGAATGTTGAAGCAGGAAGAGGAGACGGCGTTGACTTGTCTGTTCATTGAAAGTGAAGAATCCAGGATAACGCCTAGGTTCCGTGCGTGGTCTGTCGGGATGGGTGCTTTTCCAAGGGCTTCCGGCCACCAAGAGTCGTCCCATGCAGAGGGGGATGTACCTAAGATGAGGACTTCTGTTTTATCTGAGTTCAGTTTCAGACGGCTGTGTTTCATCCATTCGGCAACTTCTTTCATTCCTTCGTGTAGGTTAGTTTTGGCGGTGCTGGGGTCATTGGTGAGAGAAAGGATCAGTTGAGTGTCATCCGCGTAAGAGATGATGTTGAGGTTGTGTTGGCGGGCGATGGCCGCGAGGGGGCTCATGTATACGTTGAAGAGGGTGGGACTGAGTGAGGATCCTTGTGGTACGCCACAGATGACTTCGGTGGCCTCTGACTTGAAAGGTGGGAGGCAGACTCTCTGGGTTCTTCCGGCGAGGAACAAGGTGATCCATTCAAGTGCTTTTCCTTGTATTCCGATGTTTTTGAGGCGTTGTAATAGGGTGCTGTGGCAGACTGTGTCGAAGGCTGCAGAGAGGTCGAGGAGGATGAGGGCGACTGTGTCTCCATTGTCCAGTAGAGTTCGAATGTCGTCTGTTGCTGCGATGAGGGCGGTCTCAGTGCTGTGTTTTGCTCGGAAGCCAGACTGTGAGGAGTCGAGGTCGGATATATTGACTCGAGCGACCCCACTTTACGTTGCTGAAAGATTGGGTAGCTTGTGGAAAACGAAGGGCTTCGAGAAGTGGGATCTCATAGGTATCAGTAGGGTCGGAGATCTTTGGATCAAAGACAGGATTAAGACCTTTGAGGAGCTGCAGAAGGAATATGCGCTTAGTGATAGGGAGCTTTCTCGCTATATGCAGATCCGCCATGCGCTTTGTTCGGTTTTCCCAGCCGGAGCCACGATTCCGGAATCCTCTCCTCTCGAAGATAGAGTGCTAGACTGACATGTTCCGGACAGCACTATTGCTTTGATATACAAGAAGCTAATTACCGGCCGAACAGATTTACTTCTGCAGCTCCAGGAGGCTTGGACCGGCGATGGACTGGAATTGGACGATGAGGATTGGCAGGCTGCGAATCCTCTCCTAAAGAGTTCGCAATCCCGGCCCGTCTCCGGCTGGTGCAATTAAAGATCCTACACCATATTTATATAACGGGTCCCCGTCTGCTCCGTATGGGTTATTCAGTGGATGGATTGTGTAAGCGTAGATGTGGTTTGATGGGTACTTTCCTCCACATCATATGGGAATGCCCAGAGATGGTTGTGTTCTGGAATCGTGTGCATGCAGTTATGGAAGAGGTTACGGGAGATTTGTTGTTACCTGAAGACCGACGCTGTCTGCTGAACGTATGGGAACCGAATGATTATAATGTGGCACAGACTCAATGGGCTACCCTTGGGAATATGGTAGCTAAAAGAGACATAGCACAATTGTGGGGGTCCCAAAGAGCACCTACGATCTCAGCGTGGAAAGAAAACATGGATTGGTGCATGTTCAGGGAAAAAACGGTGTATGTCACTCGTGGCAGACCAAGGAAATGGGGTAGAATATGGGACCAATGGAATTCATAACGGGGGGAGGTGTGTACTCCTCCTTTTGTAGATACTCCGGAAATGTCGCAGTCCCCATAGCCGAACATTCCTTGTACTGTTTGGATCTTTGTTGACACTGTGGTCTACTCTCTCCCTGCCCCCCCACCCCCTCACTTTTTCATTTATTATTGCAGCGTACATTGTTTCACGGCGTGGTTACTTCCCCCCCCCCGGAGCAGACACCTACTGACATAGCTTATTTAGCCTCGTTAGTTTTTTGTTTATAATTTGATTTATGTATACCTAAAATGTAAAACCTTAACTTCATCCTGTGCAAGTATCCTATAATTCATACGAACTGTACGCTGAATCGCTGCCGGACCCCTGGGTTGTCGGCTGAAGAGCTGTGTTTTTTGTTACAATACCAAATTTCTGTTTAATTTTAGTGACGGCCGGCCCCTGTGGTTGTAGGTCCATGCATGTACTGTTGCTGAAATTAACAATAAAGGTTTAAAAAAAAAAAAAGAATCTTGATGCCCTAAACTGCTTCCTCGTCCTATCAGACTCGGTTAAGTCACTAGGCATTACCCTGGACAAGAACTTATCAACGAAAGACCACATCAAAAACTCTGCAAAAGGTGTGCTTTACTCACCTAAACACCTCAAGAAAATTAAACCTTTCATTCTTCAAGATGATATCAAGACAATAGTACAATCCCTAGTCCTCTCCAAACTGGACTATGGGAACGCCATCCTAACAGGGACACCGAAAGCTCACCTAGTCCCACTAAGGTCAGTCCTCAACATGGCAGCCAGACTCATTACTGGTGCAAAAAGATTTGATCACATCACACCAGCTCTCAGCTCCCTCTCTGGCTTCCCATGGAAGGTAGATGTATTTACAAACGGGCCTGCATCACGCACAAAAACCTTCACTCACTTCCCCCAACTACCTCAACAGCAAACTAGTAAAAGCAGGAAAATCCAGAACTCTGAAAAGCTCCAACTCACTTCTTCTCATCCCTCTGAAAGTGAAAAGGAAAACCACTCAGCGTCGATCCTTCTCTGGTAATGTACCCAGGATGTGGAACTCACTCCCTAGAAACCTCAGATGCAATCCTTCCTTCTCCTGCTTCAAAAGGGACTTGAAACTCCATCTCCTCAACAAATGTTTTACTGACCAAGGTCAACCAACCTAGACTCTGATAACCTAGTTGACTCCCCCTCACTTGACCATCAAGGATAGGTGGTTACTGGACTGTCCCAATCACCTAATTTATTTTGTCTCCCTCCCTTCCCCCAGTTTGCCTAATTATTATGTTTGATATTTTTTGGCTTATATTTTCTTGCTTCCTTAGTTCATGCTATATAATGCAACCTTTATCTCTCACTGTTTTTGCCTAATTATTATGCTTTTGCTTATATACTTTTTGCTTCCTTAGATCATGTTATGTAATGCAACCTTTTTCTTCTGTGTATATGTAAAGCGCTCTGATATCCACGGGTCACGCTAGCGCTATTGAACACTTTTAAAATAAATAAATAAGAATGGGGGGAAAAGCTTTTTCCTATCTGGCACCCTAATTATGGAATAACATTCTGTTATCCCTGTGAGAGGTAGATGGTGAATTTCAGTTTCGGAAAAGGCTAAAAACATGGTTGTTGGTTGTTGGTTTCGCGCCAGGACATCCGTTTAGGCAGCTGTTAGCGCTTTACAAATTATTTTTTCTTTCCCCAGTAAGATTGTTATCTTATTCGGAGAAAAATCCCGGCCATATGTTCAAGTTCGAATCTTCAACGCGGACCTGGACCTGATTCTTAAGTAGAACTATATATAAAATCGTCAACATTATTGTATTTTTAGGTCTCGCTGAACCAATACGTAAGCATTGTTCGGCGAGATTATAGTAAGGCTTTCAAAAGTCTCAAAAGTCTCCCCAAACTGTGGATTAGGTAAAGTTCATGTGAGCCAGGCACGTGCACATCATGAGCCACATCGCACATCGCACTCCATACACCATTTGTCTGAGCCTCACCATCAGACTTCAAAGGAAGCCGCTCCCCCGCCCCCCCAACCCCCCCATCAGACTTCAAAGGAATGCGCTCCCCCGCCACAGCAATGCTACTCCCCTAATAAAAGTCTTTACAGGTTCGAGCTAAATAAAACTAAAAGCCCGTACTCCTCCCTTTACACTCACCATATACAGCTCACCCTTGCACTGTATGCCTGCCCTTCTCCCTCCTTCTTTGTCTTCCTCTCCACACACCGGATACCCTCCATCTGTCAGTCTGCGGAGGGCTCCATCTGCCACTAATCGAAGGACAAGATCCAAGGCGCGCCCCCTTCTCTGCTGAGAGCAGGTAGCACTGATCTCGCTTTTGTTCCACACAGCACACAGATGTCACTTGTGCGTGTTTCTCGCCTGTCTTTTCAAACTGCTGTAACTGTAGCACAGTATATAGGGTAACCCTATGTAGTTTGCGCATACGTGCTAGCCTTGTGTTGCTTGTTTCACCCGTGTGCCTCCTCTGTATTTGCGGCTCCTCTCTGGGGTAGTCGGTGTATTGTGGTGGTGTGTATTTCACATGTGTACGTCACCCGTGCGCAGGGATACCAGTTGACACGACAACATCGCGATATAATTTTCCCAGGTTGGGGATTTCCTTTCACCAATCATTGTATTTAGAGGTGGTAGCTTAACTGTTTTTGTTTTTTGATTAGCACGCTAGCACGAACTTGAGCCAAAGGTATTCTTCGGTACTCCTAGTCCTAACTGCGCACGCCCCAGTCATCACTAGTGATATGCATAGCCCCCCCTACACACACACTTTGAGACAGGATAAATACATTTCAGTAAAGAAAGCTGAATAGCACGACCGCCCAGAAATCCCAGTGGCATGAAAGGGGCTAGCATTCTCCTGACATGGAAGGCAAGACTGGTAAAGCAAAGGGAGGGCTGTGTAGTACGCTTGCACACTACCGGAGGGCTCCAGGTAGGGCCCCAGTGTCCCTACTGTTGGGAAAGTGTTGGTTAGGTCTGAGTGACGCAGCGTGTGCTTATAAATTGTGCTGCGCCACTGGTGTGGACTGTAGTGGCGGTGGATATTTAGTTACCCACATTACTGTGTCTTTCATGTGCTTACCGTCGTCACCCACCAACACCTCAGGCTTTTGGGATGAGGACAATTAGGGCTAGGAGCAATGAAAATTACCAGCAAGTAATATTGACATACCATCCCTTGTTTGCAGATTGTAAGCGCTGTAAATAGCCATTACTGCTATTACCAGCTTTTAATCATACTTCAAATACCAACCTCGGAAGGATGGAAGACACAGCCCGGCGGGAAGACAAACTACTGGCTGCACATCATGGCAGAGGTGCAAACCAATCTTTTAAATGGCGGAGCTAAATTGGCAACAATTGCTAACCTGCAGCCCTCTCCCTCCCAGCCTGCTGTTCTAACTCCCTGCCCTCTTCTCCTGTGCCGATCTGCTGTTCCCCTTTCATCTGCCTCCTTCTCTAACTCCCTGTTCTCTTCTCCTGTTCTCTTTCACACCGCCTCCTTCTCTAACTCCCTGTTCTCTTCTCCTGTGCTAATATGCTGTTCTCTTCCACCCGCTTCCTTCCTTAACTCCCTGTTCTCTTCTCCTGTGCTAATATGCTGTTCTCTTCCACCCGCTTCCTTTCTTAACTCCTTGTTCTCTTCTCCTGTGCTGATCTTCTGCTCTCTTCCACCCCACCTCATTCTTTAACTCCATGTTCTCTTCACCTGTGCTGATCTGCTGCTCTCTTCCATTCCACCTCCTTCTTTAACTCCCTGTTCTTTTCTCCTGTGCTGATCTGCTGTTCTCTTCCACCCGCCTCACTCTCCAACTCCTTGTTGCCTTCTCCAGTGACGATCTTTTTGCTCTCTTCCATCTGCCTCCTTCTCTAACTCCCTTTTCGCTTCTCCAGTACTGATCTGCTGTTCTCTTTCACCCGCCTCCTTCTTTAACTCCCTGTTCTGTTCTCCCGTGCTGATCTGCTGCTCTCTTCCACCCGCCCCTTCTCTAAATCCCTGTTCTCTTCTGCTGATCTGCTGCTCTCTTCCACCTCGCCTCCTTCTCTAACTCCCTGTTCTATTCTCTTCTCCTGTGCTGATCTGCTGCTCTCTTCCACCCGCCTCCTTCTTTAACTCCCTGTTCTGTTCTCCCGTGCTGATCTGCTGCTCTCTTCCACCCCGCCCCCTTCTCTTAATCCCTGTTCTCTTCTGCTGATCTGCTGCTCTCTTCCACCTCGCCTCCTTCTCTAACTCCCTGTTCTATTCTCTTCTCCTGTGCTGATCTGCTGCTCTCTTCCACCCCACCTCCTTCTTTAATTCCCTGTTTTCTTCTGCTGTGCTGATCTGTTGCTCTCTTCCACATACATCCTTCTCTAACTCCCTGTTCTCTTCTCTTCTCCCGTGCTGATCTGCTGCTCTCTTCTACCCCGCCTCCTTCTCTAACTCCCTGTTCTCTTCTTTTCTCCTGTGCTAATCTGCTATTCTCTTCCACCCGCTTCCTTCTGTAACTCCCTGTTCTCTTCTCATGCGCCGATTTGCTGTTCTCTTCCACCCGCCACCTTCTTTAACTCCCTGTTCTCTTCTCCTGTGCTGACATGCTGCTCTCTTCCACCCCGCCTCCTTCCTTAACTCCCTCTTCTATTCTCTTCTCCTGTGCTGATCTGCTGCTCTCTTCCTACCCGCCTCCTTCTTTAACTCCGTTCTCTTCTCCTGTGCTAATCAGCTGTTCTCTTCCACCCGCCTCCTTCTTTAACTCCCTGTTCTCTTCTCCTGTGCTGATCTACTGCTGTCTTCCACCCCACCTCCTTCTTTAACTCCCTGTTCTCTTCTTTTCTCCTGTGCTGATCTGCTGCTCTCTTCCACCCGCCTCCTTCTTTAACTCCCTGTTCTCTTTTGCTGTGCTGATCTGCTGCTCTCTTCCACGCCGACTCCTTCTTTACCTCCCTGGTCTCTTCTCCTGTGCTGATCTGCTGCTCTCATCCACCCCACCTCCTTCTTTAACCCCCTGGTCTCTTCTCTTCTCCTGTGCTGAACAGCTGTTCTCTTTCACCCCACCTCCTTTTCTACCTCCCTGTTCTCTTCTCCATTGCTGTTCTGCTGCTCTCTTCCACCCGACTCCTTCTTTAACTCTGTTCTTTTCTCCTGTGCTGATCTGCTGTTACCTTCCACCACCTCCTTCTCTAACACCCTGTTCTCTTCTCCCATGCTGATCTGCTGTTCTCTTCCACCCAGCCTCCTTCTCTAACTCCCTGTTCTCTTCTGCCATGCTGATCTGCTGTTCTTTCCTCCCACCTCATTCTCTAACTCCCTGTTCTCTTCTCCTGTGATGATCTTTCTGCTATCTTCCATCCGCCTCCTTCTCTAACTCCCTGTTCTCTTCCCCTGTGCTGATCTGCTGTTCTCTTTCACCCGCCTCCTTCTCTAACTCCCTGTTCTCTTCTCCTAAGCTGATCTGCTGTTCTCTTTCACCCTGCCTCCTTCTCTAACTCCCTGTTCTCTTCCCCTGTGCTGATCTGCTGTTCTCTTTCACCCCGCCTCCTTCTTTAACCCCCTGTTCTCTTCTCCTGTGCTGATCTGCTGCTCTCTTCCACCCCACCTCCTTCTTTAACTCCCTGTTCTCTTCTCTTCTCCTGTGATGATCTGCTGCTCTCTTCCACACGCCTCCTTCTTTAACTCCCTGTTCTGTTCTCCCATGCTGATCTGCTGATCTCTTCTACCCGCCCCCTTCTCCAACTCCCTGTTCTCTTCTCCCGTGCTGATCTGCTGTTCCTTTCCACCGCCTCCTTCTCTAACTCCCTGTTTTCTTCTCCCATGCTGATCTGTTGTTCTCTTCCACGAACCTCTTTCTCTAACTCACAAATGGGGGTGGGGTTGCACACTACTCACACACCGGCGGTGTCACCCCTAAGGACTCTGGTCAATGTAGTAAAGTGTTCGCGATGCATCATCTTTCGATCTTCTGCTATCTTCGCGATCCCTGGACACGTGTTTCGGGGTTTCACCCCTCGTCAGCAGGGATAGGCAGTGTTCTGGGGTTGCCGATGGCTGCCAATATCTGCCAGGTATAGTACTACTCTGGCGCGTAGGTGCGGGATCCCAGGCTCGTCAGCCCACTGCTCAAGGGAGCTTTAAAGTTACAAATGGGGGTGGGGTAGCACACTACTCACACACCGGCGGTGTCGCCCCTAAGGACTCTGGTCAATGTAGTAAAGTGTTCGCGATGCATCATCTTTCGATCTTCGGCTATCTTCGCTGTCTTCGCCATCCTTGGACACGTGTTTCGGGGTTTCACCCCTCGTCAGCAGGGATAGGCAGTGTTCTGGGGTTGCCGATGGCTGCCAATATCTGCCAGGTATAGTACCACTCCGGCGCGTAGGTGCGGGATCCCAGGCTCGTCAGCCCACTGCTCAAGGGAGCTTTAAAGTTACAAATGGGGGTGGGGTCGCACACTACTCACACACCGGCGGTGTCGCCCCTAAGGACTCTGGTCAATGTAGTAAAGTGTTCGCGATGCATCATCTTTCGATCTTCTGCTATCATCGCTGTCTTCGCCATCCCTGGACACGTGTTTCCGGGTTTCACCCCTCGTCAGCAGGGATAGGCAGTGTTCTGGGGTTGCCGATGGCTGCCAATATCTGCCAGGTATAGTACCACTCCGGCGCATAGGTGCGGGATCCCAGGCTCGTCAGCCCACTGCTCAAGGGAGCTTTAAAGTTACAAATGGGGGTGGGGTCGCACACTACTCACACACCGGCGGTGACACCCCTAAGGATTCTGGTCAATGTAGTAAAGTGTTTGCGATGCATCATCTTTCAATCTTCTGCTATCTTCGCTGTCTTCGCCATCCCTGGACACGTGTTTCGGGGTTTCACCCCTCGTCAGCAGGGATAGGCAGTGTTCTGGGGTTGCCGATGGCTGCCAATATCTGCCAGGTATAGTACCACCCCGGCGCGTAGGTGCGGGATCCCAGGCTCGTCAGCCCACTGCTCAAGGGAGCTTTAAAGTTACAAATGGGGGTGGGGTCGCACACTACTCACACACCGGCGGTGTCGCCCCTAAGGACTCTGGTCAATGTAGTAAAGTATTCGCGATGCATCATCTTTCGATCTTCTGCTATCTTCGCCATCCCTGGACACGTGTTTCGGGGTTTCACCCCTCGTCAGCAGGGATAGGCTGTGTTCTGGGGTTGCTGATGGCTGCCAATATCTGCCAGGTATAGTACCACTCCGGCGCGTAGGTGTGAGATCCTAGGCTCGTCAGCCCACTGCTCAAGGGAGCTTTAAAGCTACAAATGGGGGTGGGGTCGCACACTACTCACACACCGGCGGTGTCACCCCTAAGGACTCTGGCCAATGTAGTAAAGTGTTTGCAATGCATCATCTTTTGATCTTCTGCTATCTTCGCTGTCTTCGCCATCCCTGGACACGTGTTTCGGGGTTTCACCCCTCGTCAGCAGGGATAGGCAGTGTTCTGGGGTTGCCGATGGCTGCCAATATCTGCCAGGTATAGTACCACTCCGGCGCGTAGGTGCGAGATCCTAGGCTCGTCAGCCCACTGCTCAAGGGAGCTTTAAAGTTACAAATGGGGGTGGGGTCGCACACTGCTCACACACCGGCGGTGTCGCCCCTAAGGACTCTGGTCAATGTAGTAAAGTGTTCGCGATGCATCATCTTTCGATCTTCTGCTATCTTCGCTGTCTTCGCCATCCCTGGACACGTGTTTCGGGGTTTCACCCCTCGTCAGCAGGGATAGGCAGTGTTCTGGGTTTGCCGATGGCTGCCAATATCTGCCAGGTATAGTTCCACTCCGGCGCGTAGGTGCGGGATCCCAGGCTCGTCAGCCCACTGCTTAAAGGAGCTTTAAAGTTACAAATGGGGGTGGGGTCGCACAACACTCACACACCGGTGGTGTCGCCCCTAAGGACTCTGGTCAATGTAGTAAAGTGTTCGCGATGCATCATCTTTCGATCTTCTGCTATGTTCGCCATCCCTGGACACGTGTTTCGGGGTTTCACCCCTCGTCAGCAGGGATAGGCAGTGTTCTGGGGTTGCCGATGGCTACCAATATCTGCCAGGTATAGTACCACTCCAGCGCGTAGGTGCGGATCCCAGGCTCATCAGCCCACTGCTCAAGGGAGCTTTAAAGTTACAAATGGGGGTGGGGTCGCACACTACTCACACACCGGCGGTGTCGCCCCTAAGGACTCTGGTCAATGTAGTAAAGTGTTCGTGATGCATCATCTTTCGATCATCTGCTATCTTCGCTGTCTTCGCCATCCCTGGACACGTGTTTCGGGGTTTCAACCCTCGTCAGCAGGGATAGGCAGTGTTCTGGGGTTGCCGATGGCTGCTAATATCTGCCAGGTATAGTACCACTCCGGCGCGTAGGTGCGGGATCCCAGGCTCGTCAGCCCACTGCTCAAGGGAGCTTTAAGTTTATCCCCATCTGTAACTTTAAAGCTCCCGTGTTTCGGGGTTTCACCCCTCGTCAGCAGGGATAGGCAGTGTTCTGGGGTTGCCGATGGCTGCCAATATCTGCCAGGTATAGTACCACTCCGGCGCGTAGGTGCGGGATCCCAGGCTCGTCAGCCCACTGCTTAAAGGAGCTTTAGAGTTACAAATGGGGGTGGGGTCGCACTCTACTCACACACCGGCGGTGTCGCCCCTAAGGACTCTGGTCAATGTAGTCAAGTGATCGCGATGCATCATCTTTCGATCTTCTGCTGTCTTCGCCATCCTTGGACACGTGTTTCGGGGTTTCACCCCTCGTCAGCAGGGATAGGCAGTGTTCTGGGGTTGCCGATGGCTGCCAATATCTGCCAGGTATAGTACCACTCCGGCGCGTAGGTGCGGGATCCCAGGCTCGTCAGCCCACTGCTCAAGGGAGCTTTAAAGTTACAAATGGGGGTGGGGTCGCACACTACTCACACACCGGCGGTGTCGCCCCTAAGGACTCTGGTCAATGTAGTTAAAGTGTTCGCGATGCATCATCTTTCCATCTTCTGCTATCATCGCTGTCTTCGCAATCCCTGGACACGTGTTTCCGGGTTTCACCCCTCGTCAGCAGGGATAGGCAGTGTTCTGGGGTTGCCGATGGCTGCCAATATCTGCCAGGTATAGTACCACTCCGGCGCATAGGTGCGGGATCCCAGGCTCGTCAGCCCACTGCTCAAGGGAGCTTTAAAGTTACAAATGGGGGTGGGGTCGCACACTACTCACACACCGGCGTTGTCACCCCTAAGGACTCTGGTCAATGTAGTAAAGTATTCGCGATGCATCATCTTTCGATCTTCTGCTATCTTCGCCATCCCTGGACACGTGTTTCGGGGTTTCACCCCTCGTCAGCAGGGATAGGCTGTGTTCTGGGGTTGCTGATGGCTGCCAATATCTGCCAGGTATAGTACCACTCCGGCACGTAGGTGCGAGATCCTAGGCTCGTCAGCCCACTGCTCAAGGGAGCTTTAAAGTTACAAATGGGGGTGGGGTTGCACACTACTCACACCGGCGGTGTCACCCCTAAGGACTCTGGTCAATGTAGTAAAGTGTTTGCAATGCATCATCTTTCAATCTTCTGCTATCTTCGCTGTCTTCGCCATCCCTGGACACGTGTTTCGGGGTTTCACCCCTCGTCAGCAGGGATAGGCAGTGTTCTGGGGTTGCCGATGCCTGCCAATATCTGCCAGGTATAGTACCACTCCGGCGCGTAGGTGTGGGATCCCAGGCTCGTCAGCCCACTGCTTAAAGGAGCTTTAGAGTTACAAATGGGGGTGGGGTCGCACTCTACTCACACACCGGCGGTGTCGCCCCTAAGGACTCTGGTCAATGTAGTAAAGTGATCGCGATGCATCATCTTTCGATCTTCTGCTATGTTCGCCATCCCTGGACACTTGTTTCGGGGTTTCACCCCTCGTCAGCAGGGATAGGCAGTGTTCTGGGGTTGCCGATGGCTGCCAGTATCTGCCAGGTATAGTACCACTCCGGCGCGTAGGTGCGGGATCCCAGGCTCGTCAGCCCACTGCTCAAGGGAGCTTTTAAGTTACAAATGGGGGTGGGGTCTCACACTACTCACACACCGGCGGTGTCGCCCCTAAGGACTCTGGTCAATGTAGTAAAGTGTTCGTGATGCATCATCTTTCGATCTTCTGCTATCTTCGCCATCCCTGGACACGTGTTTCGAGGTTTCACCCCTCGTCAGCAGGGATAGGCAGTGTTCTGGGGTTGCCGATGGCTGCCAATATCTGCCAGGTATAGTACCACTCCGGCGCGTAGGTGCGGGATCCCAGGCTCGTCAGCCCACTGCTCAAGGGAGCTTTAAGGTTATCCCCATCTGTAACTTTAAAGCTCCAGTGGGCTGACAAGCCTGGGATCCCGCACCTACGCGCCCGAGTGGTACTATACCTGGCAGATATTGGCAGCCATCGGCAACCCCAGTACACGGCCTATCCCTGCTGACGAAGGGTAATACCCCGAAACACGTTTCCAGGGATGGCGAAGACAGCGAAGATAGCAGAAGATCGAAAGATGATGCATCGAGAACACTTTACTACATTGACCAGAGTCCTTAGGGGCGACACTGCCGATGTGTGAGTAGGGTGCGACCCCACCCCCATCTGTATTTTTAAAGCTCCCGTGAGCAGTGGGCTGACGAGCCTGGGATCCCGCACCTACACGCCTGAGTGGTACTATACCTGGCAGATATTGGCAGCCATCAGCAACCCCAGTACACGGCCTATCCCTGCTGACGAAGGGTGATACCCCGAAACACGTGTCCAGGGATGGCGAAGACAGCGAAGATAGCAGAAGATCGAAAGATGATGCATCGCGAACACTTTACTACATTGACCAGAGTCCTTAGGGGCGACACCGCCGGTGTGTGAGTAGTGTGCGACCCCACCCCCATCTGTAACTTTAAAGCTCCCGTGAGCAGTGGGCTGACGAGCCTGGGATCCTGCATCTACGCGCCTCAGTGGTACTATACCTGGCAGATATTGGCAGCCATCGGCAACCCCAGTACACGGCCTATCCCTGCTGACGAAGGGTGATACCCCGAAACACGTGTCCAGTGATGGCGAAGACAGTGAAGATAGCAGAAGATCGAAAGATGATGCATTGCGAACACTTTCCTACATTGACCAGAGTCCTTAGGGGCGACACCGCCGGTGTGTGAGTAGTGTGCGACCCCACCCCCATCTGTAACTTTAAAGCTCCCTTGAGCAGTGGGCTGACGAGCCTGGGATCCCGCACCTACATGCCTGAGTGGTACTATACCTGGCAGATATTGGCAGCCATCGGCAACCCCAGTACATGGCCTATCCCTGCTGATGAAGGGTGATACCCCGAAACACGTGTCCAGGGATGGCGAAGACAGCGAAGATAGCAGAAGATCGAAAGATGATGCATCGCGAACACTTTACTACATTGACCAGAGTCCTTAGGGGCGACACCGCCGGTGTGTGAGTAGTGTGCGACCCCACTCCCATCTGTAACTTTAAAGCTCCCGTGAGCAGTGGGCTGACAAGCCTGGGATCCCGCACCTACGCGCCTGAGTGGTACTATACCTGGCAGATATTGGCAGCCATCAGCAACCCCAGTACACAGCCTATCCCTGCTGACGAAGGGTGATACCCGGAAACACGTGTCCAGGGATGGCGAAGACAGCGAAGATAGCAGAAGATCGAAAGATGATGCATCGCGAACACTTTACTACATTGACCAGAGTCCTTAGGGGCGACACCGCCGGTGTGTGAGTAGTGTGCGTCCCCACCCCCATCTGAAACTCTTTCTCTAACTCCCTGTTCTCTTCTCCCGTGCTGATCTGCTGCTCTCTTACACCCGCCTCCTTCTTTAACTCTCTGTTCTCTTCTGCTGGGCTGATCTGCTGCTCTTCCACATACATCGTTCTCTAACCACACACATACATACAACCACGCACACACACACATAGAGAACCACACACACAACCACACCACAGACACAATCTCACACACAACCACAACCATCACCACATACACAACCACAAACACACACCCACACACACAAATACACACACAACCACAAACACACCCAACCACACACACACACAACCTCACACATCTATCGCCCTCACTCTATCTATCTATCTATTGCCCTCACTCCATCTATCTATCTATTGCCCTCACTCTATTTATCGCCCTCACTCTCTATCTATCTATCAATCTATCGGCCTCATTCTATCTATCTATCGCCCTGACTCTATCTACCGCCCTCACGCTATCTATTTATCTATCGCCCTCATTCTATCTATCTATCTATCTATCTATCTATCTATCTATCTATCCATCTATCTATCTATCTCCCTCTATCTATCGCCCTCACTCTATCTATCGCCCTCAGTCTATCTATCTATCGCACTAACTCTATCTATCTCCCACACTCTATCTATCGCCCTCTATCTATCTATCGCCCTCTATCTATCTATCACCCTCACTCTATCTATCGCCCTCACTCTATCACCCTCACTCTATCTATCGCCCTTACCCTATCTGTCTATCTATCGCCCTTACCCTATCTGTCTATCCATCGCCCTCACGCTATCTGTCTATCGCCCTCACTCTATCTGTTTATCTATCGCAGTCACTCTATTGATCGCCCTCACTCTATCTATCGCCCTCACTCTATTTATCTATCTATCTATCTATCTATCTATCGCCCTCACTTGATTTAACATCACTCAGCGCCACCACAGCATCAATCTGTGCAACCATTCAACAACTGGTTCAAATATCTTCTCTCAATGTTTCAAGCTTTATTACAAATGTCACAAAAAGATGTTATTTTTCACTTCTGTTCTTGGATTTTCGTCACAATAAAAAACACTCAACATAATCTTCACAAACGTTATTTACAAAATTTTAAGCTATTGCCATTATAAATTACAATAACTTTTATTTAAGTATTATTATTTAAAAAAATTAAAAGCCATTGTTATTTGTAATATCAATACATCTAAGTCACGTAAATACAAAACATGTTGCATTACAAATGCTATAGGTGTCACATTTGCAAAAGTTAAAAGTATTGGAATTGTAAATGACAAACAAGTATTGGCATTGTAAATGACAAAGTAATTTCGCTATTTTCAAAACCAACACGTAAATACAAATGTGTCATTTACAATACCAATAGCTCAAACTTTCCTAAGGCGAGACCTATTGCATTGCAAATGCTTGTTTTATATAGCCTTTATGTCTTGTTAATTGCAATCGGTCGTAAGGGTAGCTATAGACTACGTTAGTGTTTTCTTCTTACATTTGCTAATTTCAGTATGTACTGATAAGATGAAAACAAACCCGACTTAAGATGAGTTTTCTTATTTTAGTACCGGCGTTGCATTAAAATACCGGTCAAGCCAGTATAAAAGCGCTCAGGTGGCAACACTAGTCGCAACTACCACAATCCGATATTAGCCCGTGGCCATTTGAAGCAATCAATCGGCTCCAATGCAAGGTTGAAGCTAAGTAAATTGAAAGGGTCGGTCGCCCCACTGAGAACTTTGGAAGATTGAAGGCTATTGATAATTGCAGCAGGACAGCCATGCGCACTGTAAAGAATGACAGCAGGCGAGTAGCCCTGCAGCAAAAAGCTTAGAATGAAAGGTAACTCCACCCTAAGCAGGCAGCAACCAGTTTGCCTCACAGCTGTTCTTCTCTCTACCGGCTTACATGAGCCCGCCCAACAACACGGACAAGCAAAAACAGAAAAACAGAAAAAGAGGACACAAATGGCAGGTATCGCTCGGGACGGATCGTATGTCAAGAAGCCATCTTTAAGTGTACCTCACACCATCGATTTTAAGAAGTTTCCTGGAGCAAAACGCACAAACAGACATGCAGACTTTTCTTTCTGGTTTGATAAACAATGTCACTATCAGAAGCGTATTTTAAAACACTACAAAAATCTGATTTGCGTTTGAAGAGCGCAATGTGTACGGAGTAACAAAAAAAAGTATTTTAAAGCGAAGTATCCCGGCTCTGTTTATTTTTGTACAACTCATTAGTTGTAACTTTTCAACCTCCCAAGCAGCTTCAAAGCGGAATTGTTAAGATGGCCGCTGCTACCATATGTAATCGCCAGCGTTGTCCGCTCTTCTATGTCTCTGGTCTAGTGGCTGAGCCTTTGTGTTTGCGGAAACCTCTGCTTCTGCCAATAGAGAGAGTGTAACGGCCGGCCCGCAGTACTGGCTGTAGCGACCCCCAGTGGCAGCGCCGCTTGACAGCAGCCTGAGAGAAAGAGGAATGGCGCTGAGAGATCCCGGGCAGTGAGAGGCCCCGGCATTTAGCGTAACCCGCGCCGGCAGTATGGTGAACACCCGGCGCTCCCTTCGCAGCAACACCGCAACCCCCGCCGCAGAGCCCGCTCACTTTATCTCTTCTAGGACTCGCTCCGGCAGGGGTGCCCGCAGTGAGGCCGCTGCAGAGCAGGTCAGCCGGGGACAGGGGTTCTGTTGGGATAGGAGTAGTGGGAAGGGAGGCGCCTGGACTCTGCAAACAGCAGCACACACAGGTTCTAGGTTGTCATCTGTCTGTGTGTGTGTACACACTGCCCCGTGCAGCTAGAGGGAGGCGGGCCAGCGCCAACTGTGGCTGTGTCTGGGACTGCACCCCACTGGACTCTGCACCCACCGGTAACCGTTCTTTGCAACCCCAACCGGCAACTAAGTCTTGCATCTTTACCAATTCACGCGCTCCTAGAGGAATGGAATAATCTTTAATAAAAAAAAAATCCTACAAAAAGGGGCTTAATCCCGAAACTATCCCACAACAGAACTGAACCAAAATAAACTTTCAAAGCATATGCCAAAAAACCTCCAGCCAAAAAAAGCGGCCAAGCCTTTATTTAGCAGCCCCACTCTAACCAAGAACCAGAATCTCTAAGAGACCCAAACATGTCCCATCGTCATTAACGACCTTCCCCAAACTAAACTGCCACCCAACTTCTTTGCTATAACTCTCGACGCAGCCTCATATTTTTGTGCCCCTTCCACTTAAAATTTGTTTTCTTACCCTCCAACTTAAAAAACTCCATATAATTGAAGAAATCATCGTAATAGATAACTCCAAACATTGACATCTATGGGATAATTGTAAGCAACTTGTTCAATCCTTCTCGGAGACTCAACAGGTTTAGAATTGTAAATACAGCAACATTTCCAACCAAGCACAAATGCAGTATGCCTATGCAAGGTTAACCATATAGAACAGTAACCTTAAACAAGCTTTTACAGTAACCACTACCCAACTTCTCTAAAGTCATACCGTCCCCACTTAGTCATGGCATAGGGGCACCCCAGCCACAACGTCTTTACTGGCTTTTCAGGATAAACACTATGTGTATGTATTTATATCGTTCGATCTATATATATATATATATAATTTTTTTTTTAATGTCCCCTAATCCTAAACCCATCCATTTGCACACTTGCGTATTTATGTACTGTTTTCTATAGCTCCTACTCGAACCGCTTGGGGTTCAATGCATTGTACAATGTATTGCAGTATTATAGTGAGAGATGTGTTGACTAATTACAAAATAAAAAGGATATAACTAATGTACAGAGAGAGGTGATTATCTTATGCGTACATTTTCACAATATGTACATCAAATCAGAAAGATTGGAACATAAGGGAATTGGTTAACATTGGTAGACAAGTTAAAATTTACATCAAACAGTGTGGTATGTGGATAAGTACAAGGCGTGCAAACATTGATAGTTAATTAAAGTAGGACCAGCTACGATTACAAATCGTGTTATAAGTACTGTTTAACAAAGAGTTGATGTGTCTTGAACAAGAATAAATAAATACATAATGTACGGACTGTGATTACAGCTGCAAGTCACGTTAAACATTGTGGTAATGTATAGAGTGCACAGAGAGTATATTAAACTATCAGGTCAGAAATAGAGTAGATCTAGAGGTTGTGTGAAGGAGTTAATTACTCCAAGATTCCTATTTAGATGTGGCGCCGCGGCCAGGGCGACTGACTCCGGAATCTGTGGATCACGGTTCGATCCCCAGGGCCGGCGGCAGATTAGCCCAGCACCATGTGACTCTGGGCAATAGCTTGCTTAATCTTCCCGACGGCCCCAGCGCCTAGAGACCGTAACGGGTGATTGTTCGCGCTTTACAAATGTGGATTATTATTTAGCAAGTCCGTTATAATGGGAAGAATAATTATCCATAATATCAGCCTTAAACTGAGTGCACTTGAAAAGCATCAGATATGCCATATTTAATATAGATGCACTTGTCCTATTTAAGATAGAACTTTGAATGGTGCATAGCTAGACCTTCAAGGTTGAGCGTCCTACATAGATAAAAGGGCCAGTAATAAGGTTAGTAGGATTGATGTTAAGTTCATTTACAGGTATAGACAAAGATTATCTTCCGAGGAGAAATGGGACAGGAGATTGATGCGATCAGCAGCAAAATGTAAATAACAAAAAGCGCGTCAGCATAGGCAAGTATAGGTTATAATAGCAAGTTAACACTTCATGGATTTGCAAAATAATGTTAATGAGTGGAATAAGGAAGGGTTTGCAAGTATGACATCAGAAAAGAAAACGGCAGAACATTATACTGTCTCATAAAGTTTCCCTATGAGCATGTGTTTAAGGAGACATTTGGAAAAGGTGGATGTCTTCTGTCCTAAACATTCTGGCAACAACAACAACCTGGGGAAAATGGTCATTCTCTATATCAGATAATTTGAGTGAGACAGGGAAATCGTAATGTTGAGCAAATGTTAAAGTAAGTGTGTGGAATTTGTTGTGGGCTGTGTACTGTGATCCGAACATTTTGCATCTGAATGTGTGGGCAGGAGTGGATAATATGGGGCACTATGGAATATTTTCTCAAGAAGAATAAATAAACAGTGAGCGAGAAACATTATGGAGGTAGATGAAATGTGATCAATATAAGATCTGTCGTCTTGGTCTTGGACTGGATCCTTTCAGAAGATGAATAGGTGAAGAGTGGCTGTTGAGGCACAGAAGTCTCCAGCATTTCTCAAAGAGAGTGGACTATGGTGTTCCTGGCTCTAGGCAAACATAATGAGGTTGTAAGGGGAAAGTCTCGTATCCTGGAAAACTTTGTATGGTGGGAAAAAAAAATATTGGTGTGGATGAAAAGGTCGCGTGAAAGGCGGGCACTTGGGGCGGGGTATGGGCTGTGTTGGCACATTATTTATTATAGAGTTTACTGGTGACTAGTACACATTGTCAGCGAGAGGGAGGACACAAAATCATCTTCTGAGGGATGTCCTCTTCTTTGCAGTCTACTATAGTGTTGGTTATGCTTTTGTGAGCACAGCCTTCAATGGCCCTTGGCCTATAAGGTGATTCCTCAGCAAGCACAACCTTTTGAGTATTTTCTTTATCCCACTTGAGTTTCTCCATCCGCCTGTGTGGCCCGACCGCAGTGTGTGGATGGGGCCCCGTGACCACAGCGGACGGGTGGGAAAGATTACACGACCGGGAGAGGATTTTAATTACAGCGCTCACCCTCTACATATGATGAAGCCCCTAACGCCCCCATGGGAGAGCCAAGATAGACATCAGCTTTTTGTCGAGCATGGAAGCTTGGTGGAGACCTGGGGATTTGTTTTAACACCCCTCCAGCTAATGACACGGGTGGACAGTGGTGCCCAGTATAGGAGTATGGGAGGATTTAGAGAAGGAATCATGTGTGTGCAGCAGTGGTGAAAGGAGGTGCAAATACTGAAGATTCTCCTCCTTTTGACTGTCTGGCTCCTTTTCCCCTCTTGTTCTTCCTCCTTTGGGTCGGCTCCCTGGTTTTCTTTGGACTTGGCCCTCGTAACTTTTGGACTGGAACACGTGTGCGCCCTACCATTTTGGGACACTCTCATGTTGTCGCTCTTGCCCTGGGCGCATCTTGCCATGTTGAGATGGTTTCCATCGATGCCCATGACCCGGGTACGCCATTTTGTTGATTCTTGTCCTTTCCTTTGGTCCCTTGGATTCCATCCTGCTGACCTTCAGACATTTCTCTTACGCTGGACTGCCTTATCTTTCTCCCCCTCAGGGCCCCCCTCTCCTCTCACCAATCTCAGCCTCCAACTCTTCTCCCCCACATACCGCTCTCTTGCCCTTTTTATTTATTTTTAATTTTTATTTCTCTTTTCTCACTTCTCATATTCATGCCCCTACCCACGTGCATGATCACACTCTCGACCAGATTTGGTCAGCTAGTCAGACCATTCTTTCTCCTATTATCCTTCCTTGCACCTGGTCGGACCATTCGCTCATCTCCTTTTCCATTGATCTTGGAGTTATTGACAAGTCCCCCTGCCTAAGAACGTATCAGCCCGGAACTGCCCTTGACCTCCAAGTGCACTTCGTTAACAGCTGGCTGTCCACTTCTTGCGACTTGGTCGCTCCCCTCAGGAGGGTCAGGTCTTGCCGCCTCCACGAAGCTAACAAATGGTTTTCCAGCGATCTCAAAACTCTCAAACTGGCTCTTAGACAGTCAGAGCGTCAGTGGAGGTGCTATTACTGTCCTTCTCTGAGGGCCCGATATAGGTCTCTTCTCCACAACTATAAGAAAGCTATTCTCTTAGCCAAAACGGAATACTTTACTGGGAAGATCATATCGGCGGCTAATAAACCCAAGGAGATCTTCTCCATCGTCCACAATTTAGCTGCATCTGACAGAGCTAATCCCAATCCAGTCCCCTCCCAAGCTCTTTGCCATTCTCTCAATGAATTTTTTTTTGAGAAAATCGCTAATATTAAACGAAACATCCCCCTGTCATTCTCTCCCTTTCCGTCCTCTCCCCCCGCCTTTTCCTTCCCTTGACCATTTTTCACTTATTCCCAAGGAATCCTTCCTTGCTCTGCTCAGAAAGGTCAAGTCAGGACCCCTGCCTACTGCGGCCAGGCACATGTCCTGAGGGAGTTGTTTTCCGGTTGCCCTGACCGCCCACCTGTCCCTTCTTAACCCTTCCATCTCTCAGGGCACAGTCCCGGCCTCTTTCAAATCGGCTATAGTTGTCCCCATTCTAAAAAAAACCCGGTACTGACCCCACTCTCACGGCCAATTTTAGGCCCATATCTCTGCTCCCCTACCTGGGTAAGATTTTGGAGAGCCATATTACTTCCAGTCTCTCGGCTTACATCGAGGACAACCATCTACTGGCCTCCCACCAAGTGGGCTTTCGTCCGGCTCTTTCAACAGAATCTGTGGTCCTCTCTGTCCTGGACGAGCTGAAGAGCAAGGCAGATTCCAACTCTCCCCAAGCCTTGGTGCTTCTTGATCTGTCCGCTGCTTTTGACACGGTCGACCAATCCATTCTTCTCGACCGTGTCAGAGCAGCGGGCATCCGGGGGACTGCTCTTGCTTGGCTCGCCTCATTTCTTCAAGGCCGGACGCAGGCGGTCCAACTTTCGGGCTTTAGCGCCCCTACCCGCCTGGTGTCCTGTGGGGTTCTCCAAGGCTCTTCCCTTTCCCCTCTCCTTTTCAATCTTTATATCTATCCCCTTATTCTTTCTCTGCTTAACATGGAGGTCTCTGTATTTAATTAGGCAGACGATCTCCAGCTTGTTTTTGATCTCTCTTCCTCCCCAGATTCTGTCCTTAAATTTCAAACTACACTCATCTTTATTTCTGATTGGATGAATCAAAATCATCTTAAACTTAATCCGGACAAAACGGAGCTGGTGCTGACTGGCGGCCTTACCAGCCCCTGGACCCCGCCTTTTGGCCCCCCATCCTTGTTTCCCCCCGGTTCCCTCTGCCTCAGTCAAAACCCTGGGAATCAAGATCAGCCAGGACCTCTCCATGCGTCCTCATATTAGCTCTGTTGTTTCGTCCTGCTTTCTGTCCCATAGAATTATCCGTAAGATCTCTCGTTTTTTCTCCCTAGATGCCCTTAAACTTATTGTTTTGGCAATGATTCTCTCCCGTTTGGACTACGGGAACTGCCGGTACGTGGGCATCCCTGCCTACGAACTGCGGCGCCTTCAGTCCATTCAGAATCAGGCAGCTCGTCTCATCTATCAGCTCCCCAAGTTCCATCATACCACCCCCTACTTAAGTCCCTTCATTGGCTCCCCATCTTGCAGAGAACTCTCTTCAAGATGGGCTGCATGGTTTTCATGGCCCGTGCCTGCACGGCCCCAGTCTACATAAACTCCATGATTACCCCCTATCTCCCTTGTCGCAACCTTCGTTATTCAACCCAGGTTCTCCTTAGTGTCCCCCGCTTCCGAAAGTCCAGAGTGGGTGGCACTAGGTTCTCCACTCTTGCCCCCCGTTTCTGGAACAGTCTCCCTCTGACCATTAGGTCCATTACCAGATACCTCTACTTTCGTAAAGCACTCAAAACCCATCTGTTTGCCCAAGCCTTTTCCCCACAGTAATCTCCTGGTGATCCCCCCCCCTTCCCCGCCTGTCAATTCCCCAGCGCCAGGAAACCGCTTGGTAGCAGAGCGCTTTACAAATCCTTTCAACTTTCAACTTTTCACTCTGTAAATATGGGATATATACTTGTCCAAGCCAAATCGCTGGTAAAATGGAATCCTGAGAAAATCTACTATTTGTATATATATGTATATAGAGATAACTCTAACCACTAGTATATGTAGTAGACCTTTGTACTCCCTACCATTTCTATGTTATTCTTAGAGTTTATCCATTTGTATCTCTTCCTTGAGTGACTTTACAACTTGTACATTTCCAATTTTTCCTATTTGTTTCTCTTCCCCGTGTGACTTTACAACTTGTATATTTGCAATTTTTTTTCCTGTTTGTATCTTTTATGTAACTCATGTAATCCTAAGTCCTTATGTATCGCAAATGGTTCTTTTGTTAGGCGCTCGGACACCTTCGGGTAATGTTCGCGCTATAGAAAATCGCATTAAATAAATAAATTAAAATCCACTTATCCATAGCATCATACTGGGAACAAGGTATCCACCTTAGGAGCAATGACACTGTTACTGTAGACTCCAGGTATAACTCTATACAAGCCTGCTGCTCATTCACCAACCATAGTCTGATTAGGGCTCGTATCCCGTATGCCATTCAACTTGCTACCATTCACCCACCAGGTTCCATATAGCCTTGGCTGTTGGGTGGGATTTGAGTACTTAGTCATGCCTAGTATCCTGGCCATCCTCGGAACAACTTGGGGCAACTATCACCCTCACTGAACAGTAGGCTAGACACATTGGTGTTGGTGTTATGTTTGGGCAGTTAGCCTGCCGTCACTTTGAGTTCCACAATTATATCACATCCCTTATTAAGTCTGGGATGCCTCTTGGCTACTTCCACCATTCCCCAGCCATGTGACATCTCGGAACGGATTAATTCCCTTTAGGCTGTCCCTTGTGGAGTTACCTGGGAACCACAGTGGTTACTCTTAGACGTTTCAACTTGATGCTTAGTACCCTTGTCACCACACCCTGTGTCCATCTGACTGCCCTGTCCCTTCTGTGCAGCTTCTGTACTAGTGAACAGCCCGCTTCATTATCTGCTTGTCCGAATGTGCTGCAAGTTCCTTGGTGCCAGAGTTCTGAAAATCATCCAAATATGGAGCAAATCCAAGGGAAACAAAGGCCACCCTAACTGTCTTTTCTGAACTCTCCCCTGAGTAAATCAGAACTCTTCTTTTGCAAACTAAATCAGGATCCCCTTTAGACCCATGCCCTCCCAAAATTACACATCTAGCATCAGTAACAATTTCAGGCTACATAACGGAAATTTTTAATGAAATGATCAAGCTAGGGCAATTTCCAAGTCTTTGGAAGATAGCATCTATCTTCCCTCTGCTCAAAAAACACGAATCTAGAGCCCACAGACCCCAATAATTATTGGGCATTCTGGAGACGACCCCCCTTGCTAAAATAATTGAAAAACCATCATCTCTCAGCTGACCACTTTTATCAAAGACCACAGCCATCTAGATCCTTGCCAATTCAATTTTGGGAAACACCATAGCACGAAATTGGCTTTGGTAATTGTATCTGAACAAATCAGACTTGCGCTGGATGGTCGTGGCAGTGCCATGCTGATCCTATTAGACCTATCAGCAGCATTAAACACTAGACTATGATATCCTACTAAACAGGCTTGCAGACATTGGTATAAGGTGCCCTTCTTAAATCGCTCCTGTCAGACAGAATAGTTTGTTGCAGCAGACAATTTAAACTCCCCCTATTTTTCTCTCCCATTTTGTGTTCCCCAGGGCTCGTCTCTTAGCCCAACCCGTTTCAATATGTATGTGGCCCCTTTGGCCAAACTTATTAGATCTTTCAGGTTCACTTTAGTCACGTTTAACGATGATACCCAATTAGTGGTTTCTGTATCATTAAACTCTACAGATACAGCAAGGCGTTTTCATAGCTGCATGCAGGAGATTGAGAAATGGATGGTCCAAAACTGTCTAAAGTTTGCCTCTGGTAAAACCGAGGTACTGCTCTTTGGAAAATATCGTTCCTTCTTGTCCCAAGATTGGTAGCCTTCTGAATGAGGCAAATTTCCTTCTCCGGTTATGTAGGTAAAAAACCTTGGTGTAGTATTTGCATTAACATGCCCTTCAAAGGTCATCTAGCTGTCAATTATCTCTGCCTCCTGTTTTTTACCATAAAACTAACAAAAAAAAAAATCCCTTTCAAACCTAAAGCTTTGCAAAAAACGGTAGTCTCCACATTGGGATTTTCCAAAATAGACTACACCAATGCACTATTTGTGAATATTAGAAAGAAAAGCCTTTACAAGCTACAGATTTAGCAGAACTCTGCTGCAGGCCTTTTGTTAGGCATACCAAAAAAAAAAAAGAATCCGTATGAGGTGCTCTTCCGCTTCTTTATTGGTTACCCATAGATAAACGCATATTATTTCAAAGCTGTATGTATTACTTTCAGGGGTCTTCATGGAGAAGCACCTGATTTTTCCAAGCTAAACTTTCACTGGTACATCCCGCCCACACATCTTCGTTCAGAATCAACATCCAACGTGATCATTCCAAGAGCAAATAGAGTTCACTGGGAAGGGAGAAGCTTCATAGGCAGCATCTCCCATCTTTGGAACAGTCTCCCATTATCTTTAAAGAGGGAAACTGACCTGCTTGCTTTCAGGAAAAACTTGGAAACCTGGCTTTTTAAATTATATGGCTCATCAGTCTTGACCAGCGACCCCGTAGAGTCCCGTGCCTATACACCCTTTCATATTTCACTTAGATTCGTTTGTGCTCAGAGAAAGGGGGCCTACAGAGGATGGAAAGGAAGGAGAGGGCATTTTGAAAGAAAAATGGATAGTTGACATTTGGAAGCTTTAAGTGAAGGTTCGTTTTTTATGCTCTTATTTAGGAATATAGAGAATGTTTTTTGAGGTAGCATGCATTTTGAGGATCCAAAATGGTAGGAAGACACAACTTTATGCGTATGTGAAGACAGTGATATATTAGTTATTTTTAATAGGCACAAGAATCTGCCAGTCTGTCTACTTCTTGGATACTGCTAGATCACCGCTCCAGCCCGGTCAGCTCAGGGGGTTGGAAGCAAAAAGTAATTGCTGGATGCATAAATGGGGTAATATTGAGAGCTTTAGGCTGTGCTGTAAGGAAACATTGATTTCAAGATCATATCAATGTGTGAAAATATATGGGTATGTAACACAAAATGCTGGATGAAGGAATGTCTTCTGATGTTCATCCTCCTGTTTGGCTCACAGTGTTAAATACAAAAAAGAGTGGGATTAGTTTTGGATATCCCCGGTTTGAAGTGGCACAAGATGGAGGGTGTGGACAGCTTTCCCAGACAGTGGAAGTGTATTGTCGTACATTCCGGTGGCTCGAGGTTGGCGATACAGACACTGCTGTGAGGAGGATGTTGACAGGGCTCCCTTTAAAAATTCAATCAAGACTTTTTTAGCAAGAGGCTGCTGATTAGACTTCCCGAACCACTGCCCTTTGGTAGATGGCTGGGGGTGGAGCTGCAAATTGTTGTGCGGGGTGAATGGGACCTTTAGTCAAGTCAAAGATCTTTATTCGGATTTAAAAAAATCCATAAAAGTACATGTAAATCACAACAATCATCCATAAAACACAGTAAGACAGGCATTAAAAAAACAATAAATGATGACCTAATTAACCATCGTTGTACATTATATAAAATGCAAATATCAAGAAAAGATGGTGATTTCAGAAAGTATACAAGACTTAAAAACAAATACACAACAATTAAAAGCAATGCAAAATCATTGGCTATGGTATTTACAAGAGAGCGACCACTAGTGCAAATATGATTCAGAAAAGGGGGTGGTGATGAACAGAGTGTCTGAATTAAGCAGACCACTCTTACCAGTCCAAAGATCAGGGCTTGATCCATCACCGTTTTTTAGCTCACTGCACCATCCCAGCTCAGAACTTGGCTATATGCAAATTAGTCTGACCCTGGCCCAGTGCCTCATGGGAACAGGGCAGACCAAACTGCCAAGCCAATTCTTATACTGGGAAGGAAACAAGCTACCGGGGACCGGTTTCTGGCATTTCAGCCGTCTTCGGCCCGGCTTGCTTGAATCCTGATGGTGCAATGAGCTAGGGACTCACATCTGAGTATACCCTTCCACGCTTATGGTGGACAAAAATGATTCAGAAAAGGGGGTGGTGATGAACAGAGTGTCTGAATTAAGCAGACCACTCTTACCCAGTCCAAAGATCAGGGCTTGATCCATCGCCGTTTTTTAGCTCACTGCACTATCCCAGCTCAGAACTTGGCTATATGCAAATTAGTCTGACCCTGGCCCAGTGCATCATGGGAACAGGGCAGACCAAACTACCAAGCCAATTCTTATACTGGGAAGGAAACAAGCTACCGGAGACCGGTTTCTGGCATTTCAGCCGTCTTCGGCCCGGCTTGCTTGAATCCTGATGGTGCAATGAGCATTAGAGTTTGCCTTCTCCATAACATTAACTAGGTCACGTGTGGCTAGATAGTTGAGCAATTCTTCTCCTCTTTTGCAGCTAGGGGTTCTTGGGTGAATCAGTGGATTAAAATCGCCTCCTATACAAATACCATCAAATTTACCATATTTATGACAAACCATTTCATCTATAAAATCAAATAATATTATAAAATTAGCATTAGGATGAGTTGTGAAATCATTATTATAAAAATTAATTAGGCATAGCTTTATCCTGCTAGTATATATCAATGCCTGAAAATTCTTATCATTAGTGACCAGTGATTCAGTTTTGACTCCTGCCGTAATCTTAACCCAAATGGATAATCCCCCACTAGGTCGGCCCATGGCCGGAATGGGTACAATTTGGTTATAACAACTATATTCTTCTAAGAGCAGGGGGTTGGTACACCAGGTTTCCTGGAGCAGTAGGACATCAAAGCTAGTAACCCAATCTATCCACTCCTTAATTTTCATTTTTGCGTCAAGACACGCGATGTTCAAACTCAAAATGGTCAGTTCATCTGATGAGGTGGAAGTAATGGTGTCCTGGGTGATGTTAAATAATTAAATGGTAACACAGGCACTCTGGGCCCATTAAGTAGCAATAAATTGGGACAGATTGGCAATTCTTCCACAGGATCAGTTACATTCAGGTAATCACTAACTGCTATATCAGGAAGAATGGGTGGTGGTCGTCAGTCCAAGGTGCCCAGCTCAGATAGTACACTGTATCTATTGAATAATGGAAATGGTGGTGGAGCTTGGCTAAATGGTCTCTGTGGGGGCCTATAAAAGTAACCCAATGGTAGAGGGGTTATAACAGTAGATGGGCCAGAGTAGATGTTGTTATTGCTAAGTATATATTTAGCTGTACCAGGGTGCCTAAAATTAATTACGATGCAATCGCCGTTAATATCCTTAAATAGGGGACCAACCCAGCTTACTGGACGTGCTGACAGGATTTCGTTCGAGATATCATGACCTACCCCTTTATGTTTACACAGCCAGTCAATGCATTTGTTATTCAGTTGGACCCAGGACTCTCCTTGACCCTCCTTAAGTGGTGGTACGCCTGCTAAGATTAAAACATAAGGGCATGCGTCCGGGGGTAAGTGAAGGGCAGGTCCCTGGAGTTTTGTGGGCCTAATAGTAGCAGCAAGCCCCTGATCTGAACCGGTATTAGTTCGCACTCCTGAATTAGTGGTGGCTTGGGTAGGGCCACCCTTAGGAGTGCCGCTAGCCGGACTGATGGAACGGGAAGATCCAGCTGCCACAACCGGGGTGTGCTGTGGTTTCGTGGCAGTTTGGGTTTTCCCAGCGGTGTTGCTCCTGAGTGCAGCATTAGATGTTGGTATACTGCTACTAATGGTGTTAGTTCCGCCACCCAAGATAACCTTTCTGGCAGACTCCAGATCTTTCAATAGGCGATCTCCCCTCATTAGATCAAGGCTAATCACCCCTTTCCTTTTTACATCTTCATTTTTTACAAGGTTTTCCAGTCTATCTAGTCTTTTAAAAATAGTATTAAACTGTTTGATCATTTGACTTTCCATTTGTTTAAAAATTGTATCAACAATAGTCTCAATAAGGTTCCCATTAGTCTTTGGTTGGATCATACTTTCAAATAGCGACTCAATCTGTGTGCATGTAGAGTTATGTCCTTCTTTTAAGAAAATGTTTGGGGATGCAACGGGAGCCACATCGTCAGGTTGCGTGGACTCATTGATATCAGTGCACCCCCTGGTTGTTGATTGATCCCTCTAGACCACATACTCTGTGGGGTCGGTTGGCTCTTATTGCGAGGGGGTTGCTTCCTCTTATTTACTGTTAGTTTGGAGGCGCCTCCTTTTTTCTTTTCTCTCCTCCAGACTTGTTGCTCGAGGTCGAGGGGACAATAGCAGTTTGTACAACAGGGTCAGGTAGGGAGTCAATAATAGTTGTAGAGCAGCTAATGGTAATGGTACCAGCGAATTAACAGGTGGAGTAGGTTTCATAACTGTAACCACGGGGGAAAACGGCAAAGCATTATTACTATTTACTTGTGATGACTCTAGATGTATATTTGTGAGGCCCATTGACATTCTCCTCTCGGTATTGGCAATTTCATTTGTTACCATGTTGAATGCATTTTCCAGCATGCTTTCGAAGGAAGGCGGGAGAACAGAAGATCCCTCGGGTGCCTGTGCCACTGTACTAGCGTTTCGTTTCCCCATTATGTTAGATAGCGTTTCGCTCACCTTATGTAACAACTTAGAGGGGTGGCCCGCCCGACCACTGATGACCTCTGAGGGCCTAAGAGGGCCCGCCCTTTGCCTGGCGCCTCCTGAGCGCGTCCCGCGACGCGATGGAAGCCTGATTGTATTTAGCGCCTCCGGGCGCGGAAGTGGCTGGGTGTGGGGGCGGGAAACAAGCCGGGGATTCTGGGTGTTGTCGTCATTTTCCCCCCACTCGGCGACCTCTAGATGTTCTGACAGCGGTGGCTGGGGGGAGCAGCAACCCAGGCAGCAAGCGCTCGCAGCGCGGGTCCAAGCGGCAGCCTGGAGGTCCCAAGACGAGTCCCAGGTAAGGGCAAGGCAGCTTCGATTTCGCAGAAGGTTCCTTTAGGTTAGGCCAGGACCTTGATCTTCCTGGATCACACTTTCAGTTGGGCTGATGAGACAAGTGCGGAAACCTTACACCTTTTTGTGCCTCTGTTGTGGGTGCTCCAGACTGGAGACTACTTTGATGTGAGATGCATTGCTACACAGAAGCTTTATCTGGAGAGCAGCCTGGAGTGACAGTTGAAAGGAGGACAACCCCAAATGTATTCTGAAGCATGAGATGGTGACTACACTTGCAGTGTGAGTCAAGTAAAAATTTGGTGTCTATAGTCACCACTCCACTGTCACTCCCTAAGAATTAGTGATAAACGCAGGGTCTACAAACAGGTGGCGCTGAATCGCGAACAATGCCTCTGAGGCATTATATTTTAAACATATATGTCTGCTATATAAAACATATGTACATGTTCTCACGATATACATAGCTTATCATAACCTAATAAGACAAGGCTGGTCGCAGATTTAAATCACGTGATTGCTTTTTGTATTATGATTTATATAGCGCACGTATCACCCGAAGCCATCAAGGCGCTTGCCTTGGGAACCCGTCCTGGTATTCCCCTGTGGGGTATCCACAAGGTGAAAGCCAGGCATCCCGCCGCGAGGGGCGGTAGTGGAGATTAAGCAAGCTATTGCCCAGAGTCGCAGAGTGTGAACCCGTGAGTCAAGTAGGCACCGGAACGAGAATTATCGAGTCTGTGGAATTTTTGAGCCCAAGACCCGCCGAGGCGGGGAATTGAACCCTGGTCCAGGACCGATCTCAGCTTCCAGGTCTGCCGCCTCTAACCCCTGAGCCACACTACTCCTAGCATGTCTTATACTTCCCATCAAATACTTGCACTCCTTCGTCCAAATCACTATCACTGAAATTCTCGCAGTCTCTCACCCATGCTGCCAGCAGGCTCTGCTCCTCCAGTAACAAGCTGGTACATAAAGCCTATTCTGTTCTGTTAAGTACATTTGGTATTTTAAAAGTTCACTTTCATACAAAGACACAAACCCACATGCAAGAATTGGCAGTCCATAAGTAACCCCCATAAAAATGAAAAAAAAAAACCGGATGATGAGACCTCATTGTTTTTTGTTTTTTTTAAAAAATCTTGTTTATTAACAATTCAGAAAACAGTGGTGGTCGTCACAATCAGAAAATACAGTACTTACAGTTGCACCTTGGAAAAAGTCAAAGCATACAGATCGTTTACATTTTAGAATAGTCATCGCAAATCAGTTAACCATGCGAGTGGCTCATCAACCGGAGTAATCTGGGGGGGGTTCGCATATGTGACCCCTGTATTCGTTCCACTTAGACCACACCTCAACCCATTTCCGGGGGAGACCTCGTTAATGCTAAAGCAGCTTCGATTTCTCTCGTCTTGAGGAAGATTAAGATCTCATGATAATTCCTGTACAATTTCAACAGAGCAGAAACATCTCTTCAGTATGCTGTTAACTATGATCAATATTGCCTAATAAACAATATTCGAGCTGAACATTTAAATATTGCTCTTGCATGTAAAAAAAATCACTCCCAACATAACTGGAAGAGTTGGCAGTACTAATAAATAGCGTATCCTCTTCTCTCTAAACGACTTAACTCTCATTACATTTTGTTTTTGATTTAATTATTGCTTGACCATCAAATAAACATTTTCCAGACCTAGTCAGTGTTGCGTGCCACAGAGATTGTGAGGGTATTCATTAGACTGGTGTATTCTCCACCTGTTTCATGTGCTCAGATTAGATTTTCAAGCAGGATGAGTTGTCTCTGTGACCGTGATACACAATTCCTAACATTAAATAAAAATGCCAAAAGCAACCTTGTGACAAAGAACCAGTAATTATCATCTAGGCAATGTGTCTGATATAAAATGGGTATACGTTTATGATATGTATGCTGCTCTAATAAAATATACGAATTGTTCAGAGTTGGCAATGTGGTGGGAAGTTAATCCACATCCACCTTTCATCCAAACAGTTTTTGTTTGAACACCAACAGGACCCCAGTCAGCAGGCTTCTGCACATAGTTTACTGTGCTTTCTATCTAAACACCCTGATGTCTTTTAACTATAGCAAGGTTTTTGTTTAGAAATCTTAAACTGAGCATCACTAATTTGATAAAAGCCACTACATGGAAATCCAGCCTGTCTTTTTTCAAAACAGACGACCCATTAACATAGCTATTAACTAAACTATTGTCATAGTTTCTAACCAGCCACTGTCACACCATGTTGCGCGACATCTTTCCTGTAACAAAAAAATAAAACATTCTTGGTTTGAGCAAATTCTTGAGAGGTAGTCTAATAGTCAAGCTGGCACAGGTCACCCCAGTTTAAGCCCATCCCGTGTCATACATAAGAAAATGGGGCCAAACTGAAGTTTACTTTAAACCGGAACAATTACCACAAGCTACAGCTGTTGCTTAATCAATCTTTTTGTCTAACTGGGTCGAAGCAGTTTATTTATCTTAAGGCTGAACGCCTCTTCAAGGGAAATGTCTTTAAGAATTGCAATTCTTCAATAGGACTTCAGTTGTAAAAGTTTCTGAAATTATACATTGATTTCCCTTCAACGCCCAAAGTAAGTAAAATTACTATAAATCTGATACACTTTGGAAGAGTAGAGTATGTGAAGTGTGCCCTCACAAAGTAGATTCCACCTCTGCCCTGTTAGTGTGGAAAAAAAGAGTATGCTTCTTACGTTCAGTAATGCTCTTTCTGATGGATACTGGATATTCCAAGAGATTTCTCACCTTTCCAATATTCTCAGGCACCAGACTGAATCGTGAAAAATTCACAGCAATATCTTTCAGTATCCACCAGTGCTGTCAGGTGCTTTGTTTCAGTGCTCCACAACAACCAAGACATTGCAACTAGACCCTGTATCTTACGCCATCCTCCTTGCTGGCATCAGTTTAGCTTTGTTTGATTGTACATCAGCTAACTAAGGTTCTTAAAGTCCTATGAGAATTTATGTTGTTCCTTGGCATACCTGAAGATGAGAAAACAGTGCATACCGTGAGTTATTTGGATTCTTAGAGATCATTTGTACATGTAAGACAAATTCCTTGAAGGGTGAACCAAATGTGATGCTAGGGTCTGCAAGATATTCCCAGGCACAGAAAACCCTTTCATACTCTGATTGCTTATCCCTTATGGGGTTAATATGCAGTTGATGTGAAGCTAAGAGAGTTGTTCGGATCCCTTAGGCAATATCTGAACATGACAATGAAGTGAATGCAAAGAATTACTTTAAATCTGCTATTGGTAATAAGGTGTCAAACAGCACCGAAAATGATCCCTACCCAAGAAATAACCTGCATAAGAGGGCAGATAAAATGCTGTGGGTTGCTTAGATTCCAGAGCCTGGTTGCACCATTATTTGCACCATTATTTGACGGATCAGTCCTGCCCAGGTTACCAGAATGCAGATAGCATGAATGTGGAAGATTACTACGGTTCTTGAGCTGATTAGAACAGCCAGTAGCTTTCACAAAGCAGCACTTAGTATCTTATTCTCAAATATATGTCTGATAGATACCGGAATGCCTGGTTATGCCAAATGGTATTGTAGAGTACCTCTAGCTGTTGAGTGTCTACTAAAACTATTCTTTGCCTCTTGGTTTCCTTACCATTCCTTGACAGAATTGTACATAGCCTTCTATATTATACTGTCCTGCCAGTGATTTTCCAGCATCAAACTGCCTTTTTCTCAGTTTCTCAAAAGTTCCTTCCCAGATATGCCTATTGCAGTCTGGTGACACTCAAATTACCTTGATCTCATGTTCATGTTTGGGTCTCAGCAGCTCCATTCAGCCTGACATCTTTCGTAGATTAATAAAATCAGTACTTTTTTCTGTTATGAAAATCCCACTGTACTTGGTGAAAATCTTTCTCTGACTGGTGGTAGAAATTAAGATGTTTTCTCAGCTACGTATACAACTAATTTTAGAAGCCCACATTAACATTTGGACACGCTCAACTTCAGTATTGTAAGATAAGCCCCGCCCCTTGCCCCAGTTTTTGACTCTCAATCTCCACACCCTTGGTCATGCCCTGCACCTTCTTGGCCATTCCCTGAACATATGAACCTCAGTACGCACCCTGTGTTGTGCTATGTGCACTCATGTCAATTATTTTCTTTATCACACCCATGGCCATATTAAGTATACGGTCAGTCCACTTCATTCTATCTTGTAAGCGCATCTATGCACTCACAGATCCTCAGTCACACTTTAATCACCACTAGCCAGGCTCCTAATGCACCTACCCTAAACACTCTCAGCCAACATTGTCACCTGCACTCTTCCCCTGCAGATACTCGCTGCTTACCTTTATTCACACTGCATATTCTTTGCCAATTTGTGTGCCCTCTCCATGCTCTGATGAAATTTACCTGCACACTTACAGCTACAGTGCATTCTCTTTCTCTTCTTTCTTTGCTCCTTGCACTCTGAGATTTAGCTGTCTTTTGAGAAAGGCCGATAGGGCATTTCTTTGACTGGCTTGTAGGGGGAAGTGACTGAACAGAAACTGTGGATCTCAGTTACTAATGCACTCCAAATGGATAACCAAGCTCAGCCTGTTCGTTCACATGACTCTTGAAGTGTACCAAGTAGAGCAGTCCAAGATTACCTCAGGAGATCTTTGGATATTTGAAACTCAATAAACGCAATGCCCAGTATGAGTTGTATCCCGCAAAATGAGCAGATTTTTTATTTGCATACAGGGCCGACAGTGTGGATCTAAACTACATATTCAGTCTATGCTACCTGTTTTTAAGGTGGCATAAACCACAACACAAAACAGGAAAGAGACGCTCTGCATGTAGAAACTGGATGTCGGGAAATATATATGTTCCTTCAGCCAAATTGACATCTACAGCATTTCTGGGGGACAGCTGAGATGGAACAGTCAAAGGCATATACAAACATAACCTTAAGGGAAACCATTATTTTGTGCACGCACTTGCCATGCCCCATATGGAGCAAAACACACAAGATGATGGCCGGAATGTTGCACAATGGCAAAACATTCACCCCCAGTCACAGATCTGGGTTTAATCCATCGTTAATTTGCTCACCAAGCCACCCCAGTTCAGACATGGCCATATCCAAATCAGTCTTGAACCTGTGCCTCATGGGAACAGTCGAGACCGAACTGCCAAGCCATGTCTTCCCTGGACCGGAATCAAGCATCCTAGGACCGGTTTCTGGCTATCAGCCGTCTTCAGCCAGGATAGCTTGACTCCAGTGGCTTAGTGAGCACAGGACCCACGTCTGGGCATACCCTTCCCACATAGGGGGGAACAGCAAAACACACAAGATGATGGACGGAATGAACTGAAATGTCTGAACTGGGTGGCTTGGTAAACAAAATAACGATGGATTAAACCCAGATCTGTGACTGGGGGTGAATGTCTTGCCATTGTGCAACATTCCGTCATCATCTTGTGTGTTTTGCTGTTCTCCCTATGTGGGAAGGGTATGCCCAGACGTGGGTCCCTTGCTCACTAAGCCACTGGAGTCAAGCTACCCTGGCTGAAGACGGCTGATAGCCAGAAACCGGTCCTAGGATGCTTGATTCCGGTCCAGGAAAGACATGGCTTGGCAGTTCGGGCTGGACTGTTCCCATGAGGCACAGGGTCAAAACTGATTTGCATATGGCCATGTCTGAACTGGAATGGCTTGGTGAGCAAAATAACGATGGATTGAACTCAGATCCATGACTGGTGGTGAATGTTTTGCCATTGTGCAACATTCCGTCCATTATCTTGTGTGTTTTGCTATGTCCTATATTAAGGCGCATTCTCTCAATCTGTTGTTCCGTTCCACCCCCCCCCCCCCCCCCTTCTTCTCCCCATCATGCTTTTTTGAGCACAACTGCTCATTTCCCATCTTGTCAACTAATTCGATCATTGTTTGCACTTCATAAATATAAACTCGGGGCTTATGCCCAAATAAGCTTTGTCTAAGTTTCAAGTCCATCTGCTAACCTCTTATGAAACACCTTGCACCAAAATTGTTATTAACCTTTCTTTCTTTTAAAATGAAGAACTGATTATGTCTACTCTGTCTTTTATTTTCTTGTCCATGATAGTTCAGCCACATCAGAAAAACAGAAAATAACCCTGGTCACAATCACTAATGATTACCTTTTATCCATTACACATTTGAATGGGATATCAAGGTCTACTGTACTTGGTTATAGCCTTGAACTTCTTGGATCGAAATCTACTTCTCAGTTCTTCAGTCTATTGCTTCGGTCTCCAACGAGCCCTTACAGGTTTTTTGTTGAATGTTTCTTAGCTTAGTTCCCTTTGGATCTCTCCTATCCCAATCACGTCTGAGGCATGTTTGATTGCCCTCCCTCTTCTTTTGATCCTTTGTTGAAAGGCTGTACCTCCAGGGATACAGCATTCAAATCAACTTAAGGCTATCATGGAATTGACAAAACTCCCTGTCTCCTAGACCAAGTCAGGAATTGGATGAAATCTAGTAAACAGTCTTTAAAGATTCCTTCAATGTTCAAAAACTATTACCATGAACCTAATCTACACATCTCTCATCCTTATTAAATACTGGTCAAATGCTCTGGAGATTCACTCTCTTTTTCCTTTACTTCAACATCAAGTTGACTTGTTTAGTTCTCGTATGTGCACATTTTGTTTCATCTGGAGGACTGCTGGTCTTGTATTTGTACAAAGGGCAGCGCAAGAAAACAGAGATCTAATTCAGCCATGACTTATGCAGTAACCCCTAAAGGTGCCACCTGCAAGTCTTCTAGAAATGCTCCAAATCCTATAGACCACATCTATTTGCTGAAACCCTTGTTCTGACAAGTGATCAATGGGATCCTAAAGATTTTATGACCTCATATTTCGATAAATATTTTTTACTCATCAGTTTTAACTGAAATATCTCACTCTCTGGCATCCCCCTTCCACTGCCATCTCTACAGTAAGAACATGTATTGCTCACTCTCACTTGACATCCAAGCACCTTATTTTGTATGTCACGTTGTGTGTAATAGGACCTCACTCATTTATTTCCTTCATTCTCCATGGTATACCCATATCCTGGTTCTCCGCAATCTCCTAGTCAGGCATTTAACTCCATAGCCATGCAACAGGCTGTGCCCATCTATTCAGTGGAACCCTTCTACAGCTAATGAAATATTTCTTCTCGGTCTAGTCTGTTTACCTTCCCTAATGAGCCGTTCTTTAGTAGTTGAAGCAGTGCTTTCAGGCCTCTGTAGTTTGATAGGAATCTTTAGTTTAGGGACCATAGAAGCATTGCCATCCTAGGTAGATGTTTTGCTCATTGCTTTAAGCTGGTATGCTTCCCGCATTTAAGCACCAATAAAAGTTATTGACCATCAAAGAATACTTCTCCACATTCTGTCCAGGTTTATACGGATGTGTGTTCTCATCGCCACGCTGTGTATTTGTCCTTCATTAAAGATTATTACCTTAAAAACGTTGCTACATTTTCATGTTTCGCAAATCTTCATGTTCACGTTTTACATATAATGGTTTTGTACATTGCTTTTGCAGGATGGCTACTTAACATGGATTTCTGCCAAATCTGTTCATTTAACCTCGCAAAGACTATTAGTTTATTCTTGCTTTCAGCAGGTTTCTTTAGCAAGGCTGCCAGAATCTAAACTTGAAGGGTTGTTTTTCAGCGATCAGACTAAGTTGTATTGTTGTTCAAGTGTGCTGCCTTACAGCAGTTGAGGAGATTTGTGTAATCAGATTAACCTCATTTAGTTCTGTAAAGAAGCGTTAACCGTATGGTGTTATTCATTGACGGTTTCTTTGCCATTGTTTTGAACAAATATTTTGAAACCAACAAATACATTTTTTAGAATTTTGTGGCTCGACACCTCTTGCTAGAGCTAAAAAATAGGAATTGTAAAAAACACAAACATGGTTAGTTTGGATATTGACCTGCATTCTGAGTGCTGTTCTTTGGACTGCCTTGCTTGGCTGGGTGCTAATTAAGAAGCGTGTTTGATGGTTAAGCTGCTGACCCATTGCCTGCTAAGTAGCTCCTTTGTTCAGATTTGGGATAGCTTTGTATTTGCCTCCTTCTCCATAGCCTCTAAAAACAAACCTCGTCTTTCTGTGTATTTTCAGTTCAAGGTTAGTGAAGCAGTTTTTTAGGTCTCGCGACCTATCGATGCGCGCAAGCGCATCGAGCGTAGCGAGAATTCATGTGGCGAAAACATCTTCAAACCAAAGGGCTTTCAGCCCCGCGGTTTTCATGCAGTGCCCGTGTACATGCACGCGCATCGCATGCAAGCCCAGCCCAGTCCTCCCCTCATTCACGCCCACCCACCAGGCTCTCCCGCCCCCATCAGGCTTCTCTCCCAATCCGCCTGCCTCCCGCCTGCCTCCCCTCACGCATTCACGCCTCCCACCAGGCTTTCCCGCCCCCATCCGGCGTTCACGCCTCCCACCAGGCTCTCCCGCCCCCATCAGGCTTCCCTCCCAATCCGCCTGCCTCCCCTCGCTCGCATTCCCGACCCAGGCTCTCTGGCGGCTTTCGTTTTCCGCTTGATTGCCTTCCCTGCTGCTGCTCGCATCGCACTCTCTCCTCCCCCCTCAGGCTCCCCCACCAGGCTCTCCCGCCCCCATCCGGCTTCCCTCGTAATCTGCCTGCCTCCCCTCGCTCGCATTCCCGACCCAGGCTCTCCCGGCGGCTTTCGTTTTCCGCTTGTTGTAGTTTTGATTGAACCAACGTGATAGGATTTCCTGAAAAGCACCACCACCCTACGTTGCCTTGGGACAAAAAGTTAGCGGGCATACTGCGCCCATTTTTTTTGGTTTGCAGATTTTATTATATAGCGCGAACGCGACCCGAAGGTCCTGGAGCGCTTTACAGAAGCACCAGTTACATCATACATGGATGGACACGTTCATTGTTTGAAGGCAGAGGGAGAATAATTGATCTGCCCAGAATCACAGGACGTGGACGCGAAGCCGAGATTCGAAACTGCTCAACATCTTGTCAGGTTGGACTTCTTCAGGGAATATCGGATTCCTTGTCAACTGCTCATTCGTAGCATGCGGGGACTTACAGACCCATACAAAACACGGGGAAGCTAAAATACAAAATAATCGCCATCTAAAGCCCAGGTCTAGGCTGACTGGCAGCACTTTCCCAATCTCTAGACGGCTCTTCCCACCCGCAGGGACCCCCGATGACCTTCCCTTAGCAGGGGATCCCTGTTTACACTCCACTGCAGTCTCTCCCTACTGTTTACTCCTTCAGTCTTTTTTAGGAACCCCCTGACCCCGGGACCCCTCTCTCGGGGCATGTGTCTTCGGCCCTCCACCACAAGGTGCAGCTCTCCTCCGCGCTTAACCCTCTGCCACTCCGGATTTAACACCTCTCTCCAAGTGCAAAGGGGGTATTCTGTCGTGGCACGAGGTAACGCCAAAATCTCACTAAATCTCACCCTCTTATCCCAGGTATGCCCCCTCCACCCTCCATTTCTATCCCGTAAACATCGCGTCTTCATATAGGGCCTCCTCGGGACTGCCTGTCTCCTTACCTTTCAGCCCTACGAGCCCCCACCCCAGCCCCCCGCCCCCATGTACAAGTGGGTCCCCTTTCTTACCTTGGGTCTGTTCAACCACTTCCTCACCAGTGCGGGCAGCATGTCTTGTCATTCAGAGTCTAGCTTCAGGGAGGCACGGCGCCCCTCCACCCCTGTCCTCTGCCCCTCGACTGTCTCCTAAATCCTCTCTGCTCAGCCTGTCCTCCGTATGTGGCTTCCACCGCGCCCCTCCCCCTTCCCCCCGAATCTTTTTTCTCTCTGTTTGTTTTCTATCAACACTCTTCTCTTCATACGTTTTTTTTCCTACTACAATCTGCCCCTTCTTTAGCCCCACTCGCCTTCTACTACCTCTGTTTTTACTCCCGTAGCTACTGAAAGTTGTTCCTGGTTTTTTTCTCCGCCCCGAAAACTTTATGCCCGCCTCGCATGTACAGCCAAGCCCGCGAGACACCCTGGGCGCTCCTGCTGCACACGTCAGGTGTGAATGCCTCACCAGCAGAGCGATCTCATGTCCGTGCAGGTTAGGGTAACTCACCGCCGCCCTTGGGACAGGAAATAGCCCCGTGCACCATAGTAAAAGCCGCCCCGATTAGTGAATCAAATAGTAAGATAAGTGACCCATATTTGCAAATTGGGCGGTTTTGAATTTGTAATGACACGTTTTTATAGTTATATGGGGCACTCATGCATTTTTGCTTTCCACAGGTAATGTTTTTTGGTAATATGGAAATCAGAAGAAAACAAGCATTTACAATGCAATGGTGTCGGCATTGTTAAAGTTAAAGCTATTTGCATTGCTCATGACATTTTTTTATTTATGTTTTGGTTTTTAAAACATAACTAAATGGCATTGTCATTTACAATGCCAATAGCTTAATCGCTCGCAAATGGAAGACCTATTGCATTTGCACCTACACAGAGCCACACACACATACAGAGCCACCCACACAGAGCCATCCACAGTCATTCATATAGAGCCACCCACACACACACACACCCACACATAGAGCCACCTACAAAAACAAGCACTGGCGTTGCCAATAGGTCTCGCAGTAGGAAAGTTGGAGCTATTACAATTGCAAATAACAATGCCTTTTATTTTTGTTTTCATTTTAAAAACATAAAGGGCTTTGTCATTTACAAAACCAATAGCTCCAACTTTCCAACTGCGAGACCTATTGGCAACGCCAGTGCTTGTTATCTCATGCCCTCATTCATTTGTTTCTTAACTTTCTATTATTAGATATTGTTTGATTCAGATCCTTGCAAAACTGCAATTAAAAAATTGCTTAACTACCTAAATTTAAAGCAGTTTTCTACTAGTGCTACAAGTGTTCTCTACCACGAACAATACTACACGCTATTATACATGGCCCTTCACAAGCACCAATTCTGTTACATCAGATCGTTTTCCCTTAAAGAGATTGTCCCTTTCTTTTGTAATATTTATGGTGATGCTTTCGTTTTTAAATGTATTTGTTATAAAATCATATGTTTCTGTTATATAGAGCCGTCCTAAAAAAAAGGTGAACACATGTTTACCGTTGGGCTTAGCCATGGACACGAGGCTGGTGATGTTATTGTTTTTTTTTTTTTCTCATTTTTTTGGCACACTTATTATTTTTTTTTTTAAGTCTTACACATAACACATAGTAATACATTCAATTATTGCCATTGCTTGTGAAAAATGAGTAACTATTTTTTTGTACAGGTTCGGACAAATAAGTCGAGGAGACGATCCTTTGAATGCTATTTCATGTATTACCAGGGATCCTGTAACTCATTTTCATTCCTTTCCCTCGAACTAAACCCTCCCCACTCCCCCCTGTTTCTCCATATATCGTGAGGCTGAATAATAATAATATAATAATAAAGATTTTGTAAAGCGCGTGGTTACACTAGCTAGTGTGTCCCCGCTCTGCGGCCAGAGGGAGCTACAGAGAAGTGTCGAAAAGGGCAGGCAGAAGCCCAAGGCTCTATGTCTGGAAGAGCCATGTCTTCAGTCTTTTCCTAAAGATTTTATCAGATTGTTCCATCCGAAGGTCAATGGGAAGTGCGTTCCACTGTTTGGCTGCCAGGTAGCGGAAAGAACGGCCTCCCATTCTCATTCTTTTTATTACTGGGACTATCACCAGCCCTGAGAACGCAAGTCCCTGGTTGGAGTGTAGGGGGACAGTAGGTTGTGCAGGTACTTTTGGTCCTTTCCTCAACAGGATGAGTTGACTAATACTTAGGGCCTTGAATAAAATTATTTCCCTTATTGGGAGCCAGTGAAGAGTAGTTAGGGCATTTTTGAATGAGGCTCTCCTAGGAAGCATCAGGACTAGGCGGGCGGCGGCGTTTTGGATGTATTGTAATCTTTGCACGCTCTTTTTACTGGCGCCTATGTATAGTGCACTCCCGTAATCCAAGCGAGAGGTGACAAATGCGTGGACTAGGATTTTATCTGGCAGCTACCGGGACCACATCTAAGATCTTCTGAAGGCCCTTCATTATGCCAAAGCACTTTCCCGCCACCGTCCTGGTGTGGTGATCGAAGGAGAGAGTAGAATCTAGCCACATTCCCAGGTTTCTAACCTCCTCCTTAGAGGTGGGGGTGGTGCCCAAAGTCTGCGGCCACCAACTAGGTGACCATATTGAGGGAGAGTTTCCCACAATAAGGACCTCGGTCATGCCGCCATTCAGCTTTAAACAGTTGTTAGCCATCCAGACTGAAAGCTCTTTTAGGCATGCGGAGAAGTTAGCGGCAGCTTCTTCCTGAGATTGGGTCAGGGATACAAGCTTCGTGTCATCCGCATATGACACAATACTAATGCCGTATTTTTCAATTATATTAGACAGAGGAGCAATATACAGATTAAAAAGCGTAGGGCTCAGTATCGATACCTGGGGTACCCCCTGCCCTAACCTGATCTTCTTGGAGTAGTACTGCCCTTGGGATACTTGAAAGTTCCTGTCCTGTAGAAAGGAGCTTCGCCAATTCAGAGCCAGGTTGGTCAGTCTACTCTCCTTAAGGCGCTGAATGAGTATGGGATTGGCCACGGTATTGAATGCAGCGCTGAGGTCCAACAGAATCCGTGCCACCGTCTTTCCAGCATCGACCAGAGGGCGGATGGTTTCAGTGGACAGAAGCAGTACCGACTCTGTGGAGTATGTGGCCCGGAAACCCGATAGCGTGAGGTGGAGTAGGCTGGCCTGATTCATGTGATCAGTTAACTGAGCATTGACCACCTTCTCCGTGATCTTAGCGAAGAAAGGTAGGAGAGATATTGGTCGAAGATTCTCCAACTGGCTGGCGCTAATCCCGGGTTTCTTTTTAATGGGGCCAACCACTGCCTCCTTCCACCTTTGGGGGACTACTCCTGCCTCAAAAGAGTCTGATGAGGGGCCTAATGTAAGGACCCAGAATGTCCATACTCTCCCTCGTATTTCACTTGGGGAGCCTGACTTGATATTCAAAGCTATGGATTTTAGGTCATCCAAGGAGGGAAGGCTGAAACTGGAGAGACAAGAAGCTTCTTCCAGATTACATACTCCCGTCCAATCACCTTTCCCGTTGCTAGCCTCCTCCGGGAATGTAGAGTAGATCCTCTCTCCTTTATCCGAGAAGTAATCTGCTATCAAGTTGCAAGATTCAACAGAGACATTACATGGGGCAGAGGTTCTGTACAGGGACGAAATCTCTTTTAAAATCACAAATAGCTCTCTAGAGGAATTACCGGCAAGTTCAATCTTCATATTGTAGTATGCCGCTCGCGTCTTCCTTATTAGAGAGTGATACATCTTAAGACTGGTTTTATATGTGGTCCTCCTCTTTTCAGAGAAGTCTTGCCTCCACCTACGTTCCAGGAGTTTACCGGAGGATTTCACCGCCTTCAGGGCCTCATTGAACCAAGGCGCGGATCTGGATGCATTGGTGGCCCACGGCACCACCTTGTCAAGCGCCTCACAAATGTGTTGATCTAAAGCACTGCAGGCCGTTTCGACCTCACTCCCTCTAGGTTGCCCACCCCCCCTGCTGTAGAGCAAGATTGAACTTGGTTGCCAAGAAATTAGACCAATTCCTCTGGGGGTCTGCCTGTGTCTGATTTTAGGTACAAGAATCCTGAAGGGGATATATAGTGATCAGTCCATGGGACTGGGATAGGAGTGTTAACCCGGAGCTCTCCCCAAATAATTGTCTTACTATCACTTCTGTATATATGCCGATGGAGATGCGATGCAGAGAGGAACCCAAACCTAAAAATATAAAAGACAGGTAAATAAAAGAAAAGATAAACATAAAATAACTTGGCCTAGTTGAGGCCCTGGGTGACGTGGGGTTGCAACTTTAGCATTGGAGTGGGTTCTGGTAGGAGCCGCACAGCCAATCAGAATTGGAAAAGATGCAGTGCCCTGACTCTCGAAGGGCAGGTGGTTAACGGAAGACCTTTTAGATAAGTAGCTGACCAGTGGTTCCCAGGCATATATAAAAATGTTAAACTCATCCCGAAAAATATCGCTCAAGCTTTCCATGATGGGTGCATGCCATTGACCTGCATCCCATTGTGTCAAGGCTGATGCCTCTTTTTTCTTCCAGGTTGTGGCTATGGTCTTCCTCGCTGCCCATAAGAATAGCCACATTAAGAATTGGTCTGCTGCAGTTTGGTATTTCAAACAATGGTCTCGAAAACCTAGGAGCGTAAAATCTGGGGTGTCTGGGATTTGCTATCCCAAAATCTCTTTAATTTGAAATAGGATTTCTGTCGAAAATTGCCGATGGTTGGGCAATCCCATCATATGTGGCGGGAGTCGCCAAGGAGACCACACTCTCTCCAGCAGAGGTCTGATGTGGTAGGGAATATCTTTTTTAATTTGGTGGTGTATAGGTACCAGTCATAGACTATTTTGTAGTGTGACTCAAGTTGCCCTAGAGAATGATTCTGTCGCCTAATGTCTCTCCACAGGGCTTCCATTGTGTCTCTGTAATACCGTGACCTAATGTGGGTTCCCAGAAGGAAATAGCCCCTTTTTCTGTACCTGTACCTGACCCTCTAAAAAGCACGTTAGTGTTGTGAGTTCCCTTGTAGCTCCTTCTCTGATGTCATGTTCTTGGACACAATGGCGCAGTTGGAGGTAGTGGAAGTATTCTGTGTGTGGGAGGTTAAAATGTCCTTGGCAGTGTTCAAAAGTCAAGATATCCCAGTTATGGAAAATGTCAGTTAGTGCGAGACACCCCCCCCACCCCCCCCCCCCTTTTCCAGACATCGAAGTACCCCGCTTGTAGCACTGGAGGGAACACGGGATTGTGGTGTATGGGGGTAAATGTTGAGAGGAACGTTGTCCATTCCGTCTGTTTCAGTACTGTGTCCCATGTTTTCAGAGTCGTCCTAGTGGGTGTGTTTAAGTAGGCATTAGCGGGTCGGTCAGCTTTCGGTTTCCAGAGGACAACCTATATCACGCTCCTAGTTACTGCCCGATCCATATGTAGCCAGTGTTTATTTGACTTTCTTTGGGGCCATTCCACCATGACTCGAAGTTACGCCGCTTTGTGGTAAAGGGTCAAATCTAGCAATGTCAGTCCCTCTCTTCCAATGGCTTCCTTACGAGGTAAATTTCTTAAGCAGCCTGAAGAAAGACTCTGTCTAGGTCGATGAGTAGGCTCTGAAATAAGTGCAAAAAAGTTTGGGAGGACCACCATCTTGATGGCATCTATTCTGTCAATCCTGTATAAATATAATGTTGCCCATCGTTTTAGATCTGCCTGCAGCTGGCGTAAGAGTGGGGGGTAGTTAGCCGCAAATATTCCCAAAATTTGGGAGTACGTTTTATGCCCAAGTAGTTTAATTCCTTCTTGGCCCATTGGAAGGGAGTTGTGGCTGCCAGGGTACTCATCTCTGCTTCTGGTATGGCTAGGTTAAGGAGGAAAGATTTGGGGAGGTTAATGCATAACCAGCCACCTCTTCGAAGCTTTTCAGCTCCTCCTGAAGTGTTGTGAGCGTTGCGGATCTGAACGTGTTAGTAAACTATCGTTGGCAAACAAGGTAATCTTATGCTTGTCTAAGCTGAAGTCGATTCCAGTTATCGTTATAATCTTTCTGATTTTTGCGGCTAGGGGTTCAATGCTGAGGGTGATGAGAAGTGGCGATAGTGGGCACGTCTGCTCGCCCCCCTCCCCAGTATAAAGTGTCCGAACCTATCCCGTTGACTAGGATTCTGGTAGTCGGGCCCGCAAAGTTGGCCTTTATCATATTTATAAAAGCCTCACAGTAGCCGAATCTCAGCAGTGCTTGAAAGAGAAACTGCCAATCCACTGTGTCAAATGCCTTCTCTGCGTCTAGACTTAACAGGATTGCCTGCACTAGCTTTTTAGTAGACTTTGCTGATGTATTATCCTGCGGACGTTATCATGTGTCTGTCTACCCTTAATGAATCCGGACTGGTCCAGGTGTATCAGTCTCTAAACATGTGACCAGAATCTTTGAGTATAGCTTGCCATCTAAATTGAGAAGGGCTATGGGACGATTAGAGCTGCATTGTTGTGGATCTTTCCCTGTTTTGGGAATCACTGTAATGAGTGCTTCGTGCATCGTTTGTCACATGCTGAGAATTTGCGATGTGGTTAAAAAGGGTGGTTAACTGGGGGATCAGTTCTGCACTGAAGGTTTTATAAAATTGTTATATCAGACCATCTGGACCAGGTGATTTGTGCAATTTCAGTCCTGCTAGTGCCTGGCACACTTCCTCCTCTGTTATCGGTTTTCCCAGCTGTTCTTTCTGGGCTGGGGTGACCTGTGGGAGGTCCACTTCTTTAAGGTAGTCTGCTTGTGCCTGTGGATTGGTCAGCAGTATATAGTGTGCTATAAAAGTCCCTAAATACACACACTTTCCCTGTGTCTTCACCTAATGGAATTCCGATGTATTCCTTCTCTCTCTTAATCCGTAACTGTTGGGCTAAGTGAGAACCCACTTTGTTACCCTGCCCGTAAGATGCCTGTTTAAGTCGTAGCAAAGTCAGTTCGGCTCTGTTAGAGTATATTGCCTGTAGTTTCCCTTTTAGGGCTGTTACCTTTCTTTGGAGTGCTAGTGTGGGGATAGCCTTGTGTGTTCGTTCTAAAGCATCGTGTGGCAGCGCAGTCATTTACAAAGACCTCATTTTCCCTAGAAATTTCCTCTAAATTTGCCTAGACATATAGTTTTACTGATTAAAATATATTCCACACACATCATAATGTGTAGAAATCGGTTTCAGTTAATACCTGTTTTATTATTATTATTGAATTGTTATAAAGTAAGCCTTCTTGGCTTGAAGAATTCAATTGCCCAGGACGTGTACCAGGCTTCTGAATGGTTAGCACACCTAGCAAATCTACACTTTTGAACCTTTGCATTATGTTCTCTGGGCTCAATTGTTTCGCGAGACACAGTTTTCCTGCAATGTGTATTCTAAAGGACATGATTATTTGCCATTTTGACTCAACTAGAGCTTTCTGCACCATTTTATCGTGCCACAGGGTACTCTTAACCCCTTTGCTGCGGCGGCTATTCCGCCGCAGCGCTAAGAGGGTGGGGCGGCCGCGCGGCGGTTCCGTGCTTGTGACGGAACCGCTCCGTCACGGCTCGCGGGTGAGCTGTGCTTGTGACGGAACGGTTCCGTCACGAACCCGCCCGCCCATTAATTAGTCAGCGCAGGCGCGGAATTCGCGCCGCACAGGCGCGGCAAGCGGGCCGTGACGGAACCGTTCCGTCACAAGCACAGCTCACCCGAGGCTTGTGACTGAACGGTTCCGTCACAAGCATGCAAGGGGTTCATAAAGGGAACTCTGCTTGTTGCATACATATAGGCTGCTGATGTTCAGCTCTCTCTCAGTCCAAGGCTTTAGAATTATGCAATCTACCGCTGTGGCAATCTCATGTCTGCTTTAGGTCGTAGTTTCATGTAGATGTGTTGCCGGATGGGTATTTGAATCTGTAAATGTTTTCTTGGCAAAGATAATTGTCTACTGAAGGGGGTGAAATGTTTGAAAGAGGGTGGTTCATCGTAAATGACTTCCTCTGAAAGGTTAGGGGGACACCTGCGCTCCAGGGCCTGCATTATGCTCCAGTTACAAAACATAGGTGTCCATCAATGTGTTCTCTGACTCAATGTGCTTCCTAGTAGCAGTGGAAATTTACTATCTAAATTAAAACCAAATTGATTTGGTCTTATTGCTGATCTGCAGGCTTGATTCTTCAGATTAACCATCTCTTCTAAACTGAATGGAAGAATATTGTACCTGTGAATACATCAAAACATGTTTGTGTTCTTGCTATGATTTCAACATGTGTAATCGATTTAAATCTTCAAATTACAAAGTAGCGACTAATAAAACTATATGCATTTTTGTTTTCGTATATTGACTGATATAAAAACGTCAATTGACTTATGCATGGCCTCCTGGTTTTCAGCCATTTCGCCTAAGAAAGTAGCTGACCGCAGATATCTACCAGCTTTTTTTTGATGATCAACTTTATTGGCATTTTTAAAACAACAAGGACAAGTCATTGGCAGCAGCTCAGCAATCAATAGGCATACATGGAGACAATCAGCAGCATACATAAAAGGGTGTATAACAATTGGGTCTGACATCACATACATGTGGATTGGGCAAGAAACACAGCAATGATGAGGGATCACGGTGGCAGCAGGTTGTACCATTTCTCCCAAATTCTGGAGAACTGTTCGGCGAGTCCCGGGATTCGCAGAGGGCCTCGTCTTGGGCCCCGCACCAGTCCACCCCTCTCTTCCAGCCCTTCACCGTGGGAGCTGAGTCTCAAACCCAGTGACGTGCTATGTCCCGCTTAGCCACAGCCACCGCCGTCCCCAGCAGGCGTTTGTCTGATCTAGTACCATCCAGGCCGTCAAATATCCCCAGGAGCATCCGAAGTGGGTCATGAGGGACCTCCCACCCCAAGGCCTGTGTTAACTCTCTCTACACTCCCCTCCAAAACCTCTCCAGTCCAGGGCACGTCCATACCATGTGAAAAAAATCGGCGGGGGAGTGCCCGCATCTGGGGCAGTCCGGGGAGGCTCTAAAGCGGCTCGAAAAAGCCTCTCTGGGGTGAGGTAGGACGTGTGCTGGTAATATATCTGTACCAGCCGCAACTTGGAGGATGTGGTCAGGGTGCGTGGGGCCATCAAAGCATCTCTCCAGTCGGCCTCTTCCAGGGGTCCCACCCACTCCTCCCATCGGGTACGAAGGTGGTCAAGGGACGCGGGCTGTTATTGACTAGGGCACAGTAGATTCGGTAACCCCCCAATGAGATCCCAGCGTCGGAACCCGCCCAGGATGTCACTTCACGGAGCCAGTTCCCGTGCCAGAGAGGCGTTTGGCGGGTAAGTTTGCGGTCCCATCTCGTGTGGCGTCGGGCAGTACGCCAAGCCAGCAAGACCGCTCTGGTAATGGGGGCCAGGGTTTGCGGAATCGGGCAGCCGTGGAAGAATGCCTGGATCCGAGGGAAGTCCGTCTCTTCCAATTCCACCCGGTATGCCGTGTCGGACCAGCCGCCCGCATACCAGTCGTGGATAACTATCAGTTTGGTGGGAGATAGTAGAGGTAGAGATGAGTCCCCCCTAGGCCTCCGTCATATGGTGGGATGCGGCTGTGTGCAAGGGAAATCCGCGGCCGCCCGCCACCCCAGAGGAACCTGCATAGGGTTCCGTCTAGCTCCCGAAACCAGCCACAGGGGAGTGGAATGGAGGTGTTCTGTAGGTTATAAAAGAAACTGGGAAGAATCATCATTTTAAACAGCGCGCTCTGCCCCAAGGGATTAAGGGGAAGGGAGTGCCATTTCTTCAAGTCCGATCTCATCCGTGTCACCAGGGGCACGATGTTCAGTGCCCATTCCAACTCCGGCAGGAGAGTCACCCATATCCCCAGATATTTGACCGAGTGGTGACGAAGAGGGATAGACGACCCTTCTCTATCACATGGCGGAAGAGATGCAGCAGCTGGGGGGCCAGAGTATCTCTGAAGGCCGCGTAAAACTCCTGAGGGAATCCGTATGGGCCAGGCGTTTTGCCCCGGTTCAGAAGAGGGATAGTCTCCAAGACTTCCTCCTGCGAGAAGGGCCGTTCCAAGGATTCTGCATCCTCCGGAGCGAGGGAGGACAAGCGGACGCCAGCTCCGTCCAGGAGGGTGGTTAAAAGCGCCTCCGGAGGGCGCGCTGCATAAAGGCGCGTGTAAAAATCGGTGAAGGTTCCTGCAACGGCCCCGGAAGTCATCTAGAGGGTGTCATCCGGTGCACGAATCTCCGGAATGATGCGGCGGATCCTAGGGTAGGACACCAGGTTGTGAAGGAGTTTAACATTTTTATCACCCCAGCCATATATCCACGCTACCGATGAGCGCCACAGCTGCTGGGCCGAGTCGAGCGAGACCTGGCGAATTTCCTCTCGGATCGGGTGGGATCCTCTCAACCTCTCGCAGCCAGTTCAGCTTCGAGCTGGGCTGCTCGGGACTCCAAGTCTGCAAGCCGGGCCAGCTGATCCTCTCGCTTGGACCAGTCCCATCGCCACTCCACAGATCACTGCTTTACCGGCCTCCCATAGGGTCCCCGGCGACAGGATGGAACCAGCATTGGTGGCGAAATAATGGGTAAGGTCCTGCCCCAGTTCCTCCACCAGAGCCTGATCTTGTAAGAACCAGGCATTGAGGCGCCACACCGCACGCGGTCCCCCCCGGGGTAGAGCCCAAGCGAAGGGAAACCGGGGTGTGACCCGACAGTCCTCTTGGCAAGATAGTCACTCCGGAGATCAAGTGGCAGTCCGTGGCTGGGAGCAGGAGACGGTCTATGCGGGAGTGGGTGTGGTGGGAGGCCGAAGTATGAGTGTAGTGTGTCTTACAAGGGTTCCACACCCGCCAGGCATCGCAGAGCCCCAGGGCGGACGCCCAACTCGAGAGGGCCGCCGCAGAGGAGGAACGGGTCCCGAAGGAGGACCGCAACATATCACCCTTGCGGGTTGGTGTAGGCTTTAGTCAGGGTGAAGGGGGGACCTCTCCGAAGCAGAATCGCCGCCCCCCGGGGCCCGCGCTGGAAGACAGAATGCCAGACCGTCGCGAATCCATAGCGGGCTAGGAAGTGACATTGGGTGCCTAAGAGATGGGTCTCCTGGAGAAGGAGTACATCCGCTAAGAGGCGATGCACCGCTCGGAGGACCGCCGTGCGCTTGATGTGGTCAAGGAGACCATTGACGTTCCAGGAAAGAACGTCTAGGGGCCTATTCAGAGAGTACGCCATTGGGGAAGGTAGGGACGTGGGAGAGTGCGGGGGTAGCAGGGGAGCGCACCGCAGGGGCATGACCAGCACATCGCTCCGGGACCAGGGAACCGGGTGCACAGCGCAGATCTACAGAGCTCAAGCGTCCGGGGCATCAGAGGGACATAGGGAAGGGGGGGGTGGTGGCCCGCTGACCGCACCTTTGATGGCCCAAGGGGGATCCAGGGTTGCCAGAGCATCGGTGTGCCATAAGTGAATGTTGGACAGAGCGTGTCCACCTTAGAACAGTAGTAGGAAGAGCTGCTACCAGCCGCTCATGAGCGGCAGCTATGTAAGCCGAAAAGCGGCTGCACAATACCAACCTGAAAAACAGCCCGTAGGCGAGTAGAACCATTAACCACAAGGGAGACAACGGCCCCCACCTCATGACCCCTCCCCCCCCCCCCCCCCCCCAACACCCCCCACCCTACACTTCATAACAGGAAGCATCTGTCGCCTGTAAGTACAACACCCCAAAAGAAAACCCCTCAGTAGAGGACGGAAACTAAACTGAAACGATTAGTTGGGAGCAGTGGCACTAATCCAGTGTCAATCAAGGGAGGACACCCCTCCGTATTGTCAGATGAATAACAACAGCCGTAAACATCGAAGGTCAAGTAACAACCCAATACAATGACAGTTATCTGCATAATCATCCAAGACAGCAGGATAGAAAGACAAAGATGAGAGAAAGATACAGGCATAGGAAGAAAAAGAGACTAGGAAGAAAGAAGAAGGGAATGGAGGGGAAGTGCAGGTGGGAAGAAAAGCGTGAGTTAGACATATTGCCGATCGTGGGTTTGACCTCCACCAGGTCGCCCGCCCCCCCGGGCATCCGGTAAGACCTTGGCGAGCGTTCCCCGCATCCCGGCCGCACAGGGCGACCTCGGGCAGAGACACATCACAAAACCAGGTTCAGGCCTCTGCCTCCTGTGGAGAATCCCGGATCACCGGGATGCCGGACAGGTCCGAGTCCGACCTATATTTACGCAGGCACATGTCCGAGACCAAGGGCTCATCCGTGGTGGTTGCAGTGGAGGGCCCCGCCGCCGGGGGAGAGCCACGGTTCCGGGGGTGGAGGAGGCGATCGCCGCACAGTCCCTCCAGGCGAGCTAGAGGCATCTGGGCGTCGGCGGCCCCGGCTGCGGGACCCAGTCCGGCGCCGCCGCGGTTTGGGCTCCTCGCGGGCAGGCGACGTATCCTCTGGAGGGGGAAGGCATCTGCGCCCGGCAGAAGGGGACGTTCCTCCGTGAGCCAAGTCCAGGTGGCCTGCGGGGTTCGAAGAAGTAGGATTTGTCCTGGAAGAGGACCTTGAGCCGTGCGGGGAACAGGAGGCCGTATCGCAGACCCATCGCCCTGAGCTTTTGTTTGACTACATCGTAGGATTTCCTTTGGGACTGGACTTCACTCGAATAGTTCGGGAAGACCATAATCGTGTAGTTCTGGAGTCTCAGGGGGCCTAGGTCTCTGGCTGCACCCAGGATGGCGTCCCGGTCCTGGAAATAAAATATGCGGAGGATGAAGGGTCGGGCAGGGCCTCCAGGGGGGGTTTGAGCGCCAAGGAGCGATGGGCCCGTTCTATGGTGAACCAGGGGAAAAGTTTCTCCGCCGGCATCCAGGAGCGGAACCAGGCCTCCAAGAAGTCAGCTACCGGGCCCTTCTCCACCTCCTCCAATAAACCTAGGAGGCGTAGGTTGTTCCGTCGGGCTCGGTTTTCCACGTCCTCCTCCCTATGATGGAGATCAGACATCAGGGTTTGAAGGCGGGCCACTTGGGTCTTGAGAGTGGCCAGGTCATCCTCCGTCGTGGATATGCGGGACTCTGCTTCAGTGATGCGCGCCGTGGCATTTCTGAGGTCCTGCCGGATTAGGGCGACGTCGACCCGTACCTCCCCAATCTTGGTCTACACCGATGTTTGAGAGGTGCTGATAGCCTGGAGGATTGTCGACAAGTTCCCCGCCCCAGAGGGCGGAGGGGGTCCGGTACCGGGGCCATGGTCTGTCCTGGCGAATCGGTCCATATGTAGTTGGGAGAAGGGGACCGCAGGCTGTGTGTTCTTTCCCCTGACCATGGCTACTCCAAGTGGCCCGGGGTCGGGGGGGGGGGGGAACGCCGCGGTGGCAGGCGCTCAGTCCAGCGGGCGTCGCCGCACGGTCTTGCGGAGGGCCCAGTTATCCGGTTCACGGGGCGACACAGGCAGCCGGATGCCTGCGGCAGAGCTTCAGGGACCACTCTGTGTGGGTGGAAGAAACACAGAGGCGCTTCAGGGCCTCCAGGCCTGCCAAGGAGTGGTGGGGTAGCACGGCGTGAGGCGCAACGTCACCGCAGTGAGGGACAGCAAGCAGAGCGACCCACAGGCCCCAGCGGCGCCGCAGGGCCCCACAGCGCCCCAGTCCCAGGACAGCCGGCGTGGTCCCAAGGCGCAGGCCTCCAGGGTCGCAGGTCGGGGGCTCAGTAGGCGGACACCTGTCCAGATCACAGTCCCAGGCCTTCAGATGCAAGCAGGCGTCACAGCAGGGCAGAGCAAGGGGCCAAGACCAGGTGCAGGGCGAGTGGGGGGGACCGGTTCGTAGTAGGGCGAGGGGGGGGGGCTGTCGCTGCCCGTGTGGCACCCGGGCTGCAGTGTGCAAGCCCACCGGGTGGCCTGCTGGCTGGAGCGAAGGAGGCCCCCCCGCCCAGGTCCCTTCCCACCCGCCCAAGCCGCTCCTCACCTACTCGGGCTCAAGGCCAGGTCCCTCCGGGCAGCACTGCCAATCCAGACGCCTGGGGCCGCCCCACCAGCTCAGCTCCGCCACCAGGGACGCGGGGTAGGCCCCGGCCTCCAGTCGTGTCCTCAGGTCCCCAGACCGCAGCCCCACGCGGCAAGCGTCCGGTTCCAGGTGGGGAGACACGGTGTAAGAAAGCAGTTATCACCCCTGCAGCAAGATCTTGGCGGCCCCAGGCTTCAGCGGGCCGCCGGGGGGTGTCGAGGCCCCCCCAAAAGTGCTCCGCAGTCTCATGCGCCCGGGCGGGTCAAACTCCAGAGCCCGCCACACCCCATCAGGCACCGGGGGGACAGGGAGGCTCGGGCCGGCCGGGCGGCAAAGGTGCACCAAGGAGCCTCGCCGGCCGTCGTGCTGGAAGACCCACCACCGTTGTCTGCCCGGGTCACAGGAGGCAGAATGTGGCCGGGGGAGCAAGGCGCGGACAGCGCCAGTCACGGTGCGGGGGCGTCCGCACCTATCAACGGGGGGGCCGCCATTTTGTCAGGCGGCCGGACGAGAGCGGCAGGGACGGCAGGAGCACTGGGAGATGCAGCTCAGTCAGGCATGTACTGGGGGCCCAACGTTAACCCTCGATGATGGCTGCCAGCTGTGGATGAAGGACCGGTGACGGATGGGGGGGTCCTGAGCACACTTCAGTACGACCGCCATCTTGACGTCCTTGGCCACGCCCCCATCTACCATCTTTAAAGTAACATTTTCGTTCATATTCTGAACAGAAACCCCCTCTGTTCTAGATTCTATCTGCTGGACAGTGTAAAATTGTAAAAGTGCATGTAAACGCTGTATCTTAGTCCCCTTCCTTACAGCTTGTATTCATAAGTATTGAATTAATTTCACCTTTCTGTGGTTTGGAGAGGCTTTGAAAAGAACATCCTTTTTCAGTAACTTTTATCACAAGTTCCTTCCTCGCCTAGCAGCATGAAGGCTTGTTGCAGGCAACATTCATCTGTTTATTTGGCCTATCCATAGTGAAAATCCTTGGAAGAGCAGCTCCTCAAATAAGGGCAGAAGAAGGTGTTTATGGTACCTACTACAGTCTTTACCATCCTATTGAGTAATCACTGCAACTTGGCTTCCAACTACTGTCCGATCACTTTCTTTTCATACTCCTGTTATGATAGGCGGACCTTTGCCTGATCTTATAATATACGATTCAAAAGAGGGGGTGGTGATGAACAGAGTGTCTGAATTAAGCAGACCACTCTTACCCAGTCCAAAGATCAGGGCTTGATCCAGCACCGTTGTTTAGCTCACTGCACCATCCCAGCTCAGAACCTGGCTATATGCAAATTAGTCTGTCCCTGGCCCAGTGCATCATGGGAACAGGGCAGACCAAACTACCAAGCCAATTCTTCACCAGAAAGGAGACAAGCTTCCGAGGACCGGTTTCTGGCATTTCAGCCGTCGTCGGCCCGGCTTGCTTGAATCCTGATGGTGCAGTGAGCAAGGGACTCATGTCTGAGTATACCCTGACCTATAGTGGCTAAAAACTATTCAAAAGAGGGGGTGATGATGAACAGAGTGTCTGAATTAAGCAGACCACTCTTACCCAGTCCAAAGATCAGGGCTTGATCCATCACCGTTATTTAGCTCACTGCACCATCCCAGCTCAGAACCTGGCTATATGCAAATTAGCCTGTCCCTGGCCCAGTGCATCATGGGAACAGGGCAGACCAAACTACCAAGCCAATTCTTCACCAGAAAGGAGACAAGCTTCCGGGGACCGGTTTCTGGCATTTCAGCCGTCGTCGGCCCGGCTTGCTTGAATCCTGATGGTGCAGTGAGCAAGGGACTCATGTCTGAGTATACCTTGCCACACCTATAGTGGCCAAAAACGATTCAAAAGAGGGGGTGGTGATGAACAGAGTGTCTGAATTAAGCAGACCACTCTTACCCAGTCCAAAGATCAGGGCTTGATCCATCACCGTTATTTAGCTCACTGCTTTCTGAATCTGATCTTATAATATAGCAATAATTTGCTTTAATATAGTGCTTCATTCCACGCTTGTCTTTTCACAAGCACTGTTAATTAAATGGTATTGCCTAAAGCGCGGAACTCAGTTCAAGAATCTTGGAAGGCTGAATCGAAATTTGCCTAGCTTAGTAACGATAAGTTTCAATTCTATTAAGGACACAGAGGCGAGGATTATGCTTTTCCTTATTTGCGGTTTATTACAATGAAAACACTTGATTCCCCCAAAATTTCTCTGTATTCCAAAAACAGGGATTAAGAACATTACATCAGACAAAAATACATCAGAAAAACTACATATCCCATCAGTCCATGGATAACCATATAATAGTCCTTTCATAGTGTTCATAACACCAAGGTAGGGCGTCATCTTGTGTCCCCTTCCTTCGCGCGAGTCACACCAAAGTTTCAATGGTCCTGTTTCGAAACTTCATTACCTAGCGGGAGAGACACAATAGTGTCAGCGTTGTAAGAAACCAATAGAGACTCAACGCAAACGTTTCACAAGAGAAAGAGTTGCAGCAATATCTCAACTTAACTTGACAATGAAGCAAAAAAACTGCTTACTTACGTCCATACGGGTGGGATCTCCCCAGGAGGTCTGGGCGCGATAATCCTCGCCTCCGTGTCCTTAATAGAATTAAAACTTACCGTTACTAAGCTAGGCAAACTTTGATTCTATGTCAGGACTGGAGGCTTCAGATTATGCTTGTTCAAAGCTTACTTACCACTAAATTTGCAATATCCACCACCTGTTTGAAATAAAACCTTTTGAAAGTGGAATCTGAGGACCAATCTGCTGCCCGCATCAAGTCCTCCAAGCCCGCTCCCAACGAGAAAGCCTTCGAGGCCATGGCCCCGCTAGCCGAATGAGCACCGAACCTTTTAGTATCGATGCCTGCTTCCTGCAGCACCCATCTAGCTATAGTGGGGAAGACACTGCCTTGTGTGGTTTCTGCAAGGCAATGAGTAGCTGCCATTCACCCGGGGGGCGAATTTCAATAGTGACATCTTCATATGTCATCAGGCACTGAACAACACAAAGTTTGGAAACGTCCACAAACGCTGGATAAGAGATTGATCTCGTCGCGGACTTTGTGTGGCGACCCACAGTAAAGGTATCTCCTTCTGGGGGAAAAATTCTCGCTGAGATATCTAAGGCTCGCACATCCGAGACCCTGTGACACGAGACCAGACACAGGAGCATTGCCAACTTGGCACACAACTCTTTTGAAGAAAGGTACTTCTTGTGTTGCCAAGAAAGAAAGATTCAGCACCATATTAACGTTCCGGTTCCGGAGGTAAAGAAATCCTCACGCCCCGTAAGAGTCTTCAGACAAAGGGATGCTCCCCGACCGGGACACCATCCACCGGCTCGTTTGCCACTGATATTGCAGAACACATTGTGTTAATGTTGCGGTAGGCCAGACCGTCCAATGCTAATTCTGCCAAGAAGTTTAGGATGGGAACGACTCCTGCGACCAGGGTATCCAGGTCCCGTCGAAGACACCAACGAACCCACCTAGTCCAAGCGGATCGGTACCTCTTTGCCGTGCTACTCGCCCATGCCTTTGACAAAAGGTTTTCAGCCGGTTACGCAAGGCCTGGGAGCGACCAGCATCTCCGGAAAGCCGCCATGCCATGAGGCGGAGAGAGTCTTGCATTATGAGGTGATTTGGTTTCGGACCGTTAGGCTCGTTAGCCGACACGCTGCCTGCGGCGCTTTATATCAGAGTATCTTCACATCGTCAGGAGCATACCGCTAACCTTTCATGCGTTGAACTCATCGTCCTTCATGATGCTTCACTCTGGTTAAAACCGCAAACAGTTTTTGAAACGTCCCATTATTATGTTCGAGCTTCATCCTATCTAGAACGGTAACGCCAGTCTGTTGAATCGAGTAACAAGAAACTTTAAAATCGTCCGTCTACAGCATTTATCAAATATATAGTACAATCAGTCCGGTATAGTGACTGTTGTCTCCAAAACCAAGTCAAGACGCTTGTGCCTATCTGCTTTTCGACATGTTTGTTATACCTTTTATGAAGGACATTTGAAGCCGTAATACATCCTGACTCTTCTCTCGAATTGGGCTTCTTTGTGCAATAGACGGCTACCTGATGAAAGCATGTATGCCGAAACGCGCGTTGTGAACATCTGCCGCACTGCCTGAATCAATGCTCCGTCCGTTATTGGATTTGTATATATTGACTGTTAATATCTGCTTTATAAAACGATTGTATATGAATCATAAATTGTACATTTGATGATAAACAACATAAAATATAAAATGTTATACTTCTAAATTAATAAATATATCACTATATCCTCTGTCAGTGTCCATATTGTGTTAATAGGGTGTCCCTTGTTTTATATAATAATTACTTAGCTCACTAGCAAGTTGGTACAGATATGTAGATAGATATCATTTTCTAGCTATTATCTTTCTTACTTTAGTGATTTGGTTCCTAGTCCGGATTGAGAAGACGAGGGAGCCGGGGAGTAGGATTGGAGAATCCCAGGAAAGTTCCAGAAGAACTGGAAACAAGACTTGCGACCTCCAAAAGGGCGTCACCATTATCACCTCCGCAATCTGGCGGTGAAGTTGGCCCTCGCTTGCACCACCATCGAAAAAGGAGGGAATGCATAAGGCCGTTCCTGGCTCCAATCTTGGAGGAATGCATCCGTGGCCTCCTCGAGCGGGTCCGGCCTCCAACTGCAAAACCTTGTTTTTTGGAAGTCCAAGTGGGACGCCAACAGGTCCACTGACAAAGGACCCCACAGGACGTTCAACCACTGGAACTCAGGAACGTCCAATTTCCAAAGACTGGAATCCCGCAGATACCGCGATTGCCAATCCGCCACTTGATTGGCTCGGCCCGGAAGGTACTCCGCCGTCACTGAGATGTGATGGGCCAGCCAATAATCCCAAAAATCCTTCGCCAGATCTGCTAGTGCTCGGGATCGGGAACCGCCCAGATGGTTGACGTATCGAACCACTGAGACGTTGTCCATCCGCAAGAGGAGACATGACTTTGCCGGATCCCTGGTCCAACAACGGACCGCAAAGGATCCTGCCAGAAGCTCCAAACAATTGATGTGGAGCCTTTGCTCTTCTGATGATTAAGCACTGCCTGTAGAGAAACCCCTGCAGCGGGCACCCCAGCCAGACCTGCTGGCGTCCGATTCTATTACTAAGTCCGATACTGACCCGAAAATCGCTCGACCGTTCCACGCCTCCATATGGAAAAGCCATCAGGACATTTCCCCTTTCACCTCCTCCGATAGAGGGACCAACTGGTCCTAAGTCAAACCTTTCCTGAGGTGAGGCTCTTTGAGGCGCTGAAGGGCCCGATAATGCAGGGGCCCCGGAAAGATTGCCTGGATGGAGGATGAGCGGTACAAAAGGGGGTGGTGATGGACGGAGCATCTGAATCAATCATGGATGGAGGATGAGAGCAGTCCTACCACTCTGGAAATCTGACGCAGGGAAGTGTGCGACTTGGAAATCGTCTGCCTCAGCACGTTCCGGATCTTGGCCATCTTTCGAGATGGGAGACTTCGAGAGGCTTGCAAAGAATCCACCACGAACCCCAGGAATATCACCTTCTGGGATGGAGAGAAGACTGATTTGTCCCCGTTGATGATGAAGCCGAGTCCTTGCAATAAAGAGATCGTTTGATTGAGTTGGAGCACCAACCTGTTAGGACACTGGGCCATCAAAAGTATGTCGTCCAGATAGACAATCATCCGAATACCCTGGCTCCGAAGGACTTCCACCGCCGGATGCAGCAGCTTGGTGAAACACCAAGGGGCCGACGAAAGCCCGAATGGAAGAGCCGTAAACTCGAAGACCTGCTCCTTCCAGAGAAACTGAAGGAAACAACGGTGGGGAGGGTGGATGGGCACCACCAAGTATGCATCTTTGAGGTCCAGGCGGACCATCCAGTCGTTCGGGAGCAAAACATACCGTATAAGATGATTCCCTCCCATCTTGAAATGGTGGTAAACCAGCCAGCTGTAGAAATCCCTGAGGTTGATCACTGGCCTCTTGCCACTGTCTGTTTTCTCCACTAGGAAGATGTTGCTGAGGAAACCGTAGGGGTGCCCCGTTGATCGACAAATGGCCCCTTTGCGCAGCAGTGCAGAGACTTCTTCGACGGTCAACCGCGCATCTGCCCGAGAAACTTATATGGTGAGGAGCCCTTAGTTGGCAGGGTCGATCGTAAAATTCTATACGGAAAACGCGCACAGATTGAAGGACCCATGCGTTCACCGTAATTGCTGCCCAAGCCTCTGGGAAAAATGCTAGCCGGCCCCCTATCTGCACCTGATCTGCAGGGATCACACTTACCATGGGAACTGTTGCCACCGGCGTCGTTCCTGAAACTGCAGCGCCCTCTGAAGCGCTGGCCTCTGGTCAGATAGAAATTGTTGTAGTTGGCTGAAGTGTTGTACTGGCCTCTGCCGGAGCCTTGCCCTTTATTGGGTTGATTCTGACCTTCACGGCCGGTCATGAGGGCCCTACCACGACCGGACCCACGGGAAAAAAGTTGCTGAAACACCCTTTTTATACTGGACTGGGCCTTGTCCAGGGAGGTGGAAGTTGAAACGAATTTTCCTAGCTCTTTGATGAAGGGGTCTAGGGGTATGATGCCACCTATTTAGTATCTTGTAGACTACCTCCCTTGTGCATGTTATACAAAGTTATTTGCATGCATGTATACCTCCTTTACTGCTTGTGATCGAAGGTGATATTGAGAACCTGTGCCCACTCTTTTGGTAGGCATTTTTAATCTGGATTGGTCTTGACTCAAGTATAGCGTAAAACCCGGATACTAACTATATTTGGTGTTGGAGATGGTCTGTAAAAACATTTTCTGCTCATGGTGGTTAGCAAGGAGTAAAATTCTGCTAGTCTGCGTTCTTTTTCATAGGCTAATAAAGTCATGAGGGGGGCGGTGGAGCCAAAACATGTTCAATCGAGGCTGTGAAGCAAATATGTATATATAGAGATCTAATACAGGCAACCCACCATTCTCCATAGGTTTCCCATTTGATAACTTGACTATTCCCCCTAGTCAGGTCAATTTGAGTAAGCATTTCCTATAGTTACAGATAAATTCTTGTCAGTGGGATAGGTTTATTATTGAATTGATGTAGGACCTTTTGCAAGATTATCATTTCTTTTTATTGCATTTAGTCCTATCACTTGAGAGAGAAATGGTTACCCATCTCTTAATATAAATATTTATCTTTTTCATCGCCTTGCCATAGTTAAGCTGGTTCATCTCATTCACATCTCTGCTTACAGATTCCCCAGGTATTTAACAGACACTGCCTGCCATATTAACAGAAAATCGCAGTTTAACCTTCCTAAGGCAGGCAAAAGTGGCTTATAATAGGTCTACATTCCTACTTGAATATCCGCTATACAGTACCATATTGTCAGTATAAAGGAAGACCAGAAGTGAACAGCTTCTAATATAAATGACTGGATGTAAATGAACTTCTCTCTAAATGCAAGCCAGAGGTTTTTTGTCAATGGCAAACGTCAAGGATGAACAAGAAATATCTGAATACCACAGGACGTTGCAAAGGACTGTTATTTTTTATTTTGAAGGTGATTTTTTTGTAAGATGACAATGTATATATAATTGGGATATAGTGATGCTAATACTTGTTGGATTGTCTTTGAATTTAAGGACCCTAACATTACTACTAAGTACCTACATGGTATGATTATGTAGCATTAAGTCTGGGAAATAAACAGAACGCCTACAAAGTTGACTGCCATGAAGATTTATGTGATACATTGCGCAGTGTTCTGAATCTGTGTCAAAAGTGTATGATCTGTCAGAAAAGCAATATCAGATAGCTCTCCTAGCCTTCTTCCCTCCCACACCTACTTCATATATAATCCCACCGTCCCAAATTAAAACAGTTACGGTAAAACAACAAGCCCTACTTTGTCTCAAATTTGAACTCCGATGCTGTATTTTGCGCATACAGGGGAGGGTGGGCAGTAACACAGCCTTCATTAGCTTTATTGCTAAACTACAAAATAGTATGAGTTGCAATGCCCTAGCAAAGAACCTCATTATTGAAGCAGCAGTGCACTTTTACATACCACCAAAGCGGTCTTCTCATGGCTAAAGTAGGCTGCTAGTTGCCTTAGCAATATATTGAAACCCACTTCCCCTTCAGAGCTTCCTGCTGGTCAAGCGTCCAGGGTGTCTAAGAGTATCAATCAGTTATTTGCGGAATTATACATCCCCACCCCTAATCTGTTTTACATAGTACTATGACATTACAACATTCAACTTTGATATATAAATACATACACGCAACACTAAGTCATGCCCACAAATCCCCTTACTTGATGAGGGCAATAAGACACTCCATTGCTTCCGGCTGAGACCATACTGCTTCTTTAAGATTTATTTTATGTGGATCCTCGCTAAATTTTCATACGAAGTTGTTTTCTCTTGTCAAATTACCCACTTTGCTCACTGACGTCACTTTTTAAGGCAGTTTGTACGCCACTTTCGGGGAACGTGTCAAAAGAAACTACACTTTTCAGTGAATGACTTGGTCTCCTCGCTTACAGAGTTACATGGATATAGCAAAGCCCTTCAAAAATGTCAACATTGCACATTTCTTGTTTATATTGCATGCTGTGCCAGTTGTCTAAACCAGAAGTGCTGACTAAATATTCCACAAGGTGTATTTACAGAAAATTCATCAGACTTCATAGATGGAGGAATAACGACTTTGACGTATTATGAAAAAAAATCTGACTTTACCAATCCAAGTTAGTCCATATACTGTTAACACGGGCTACCTGAACATTCTCTGCCAGATAGTAAAGGTAGTTCCGAGTTGTGATATTTAAAGCCTTAATGATCAGCAGATAGAGGACTGCCAGTGATTTAGAAATAATGCTCATAATTGGCAAGATTGCTGTGATGAGCTGATGAAATGCTTACACGGGACTCGCTGTCAAAGGGCTATACCTAGGTATATGGATTTGATTTATTTGAAGTTAGGGTCTGGAGAAATGAATGTAACTTTATGGTCTGGATGTAGTGTTTCAAATGTTTATGGAGGTTCCTCTGTTATGAAAATAGTAGTATTTTATTTATCCTTATTTATCTTTTCACTTTTATTAGAATGAAATAAAAGTATTTACAAATTAAAGTAATGTTAAATAGATGAAGACTTTCTTTTTTACTTCAGCAATTTATCTGGTACTTCTGTGTGTGTGGCTGGAGCCACAGTCGCTGTTATCTCTTAGCCAACGTTTTTTAGCCCTACTAAGACCTGAGTGAAGGGTTGGTTCTTAAAGTTAGGAATCTTGCTTTGTTAACCTGATCCTCTTTTACACTGGGTTATCCAAAGAAGAGCTGTCATGTTAGACGGATCAAAATAGGTTTTCACGGCATTGCCATGCTAGAGTAGAATGCTCTGAAATTGAAAACTACCAACCTATTGTGGAGGACTTATCCCCTACGCTGAAGTTCTGTCCTATCAGAGCCTTCGAGGTGCTAGGGAGTCAGTAGTGGCTGTAGGTATTCATACTAATTATGAGGTTTGGGGAGTTGGAAAAGAGATTCATTGCGCCCTGCATGGGCACCAGTCTAAGATCACAACTAACACTGAGCAACTCAACAGAAAGTATGACACACTCCGACTCCCCCTTACTCTCACCCCTCTTAAACCTGAAGCCCAGCTGATCACAATCATAAAGGTATGGTGAGCGGTCTCAGGATCCGACCCTGCTTTTATGAGTACCCAGTCTTTGGGTTAACGTTCTGGCAAAAGACAACGCTATGCCTACCACAACATCAAATGTTGCTACCTATTGTAGACCTCTGTGCTATATAAGTTGTACCACAGGTGTCTACTGCCGGCAGCACATCTGCATTGCTCTATGTGGTGAGCATCTCCCTGAGCTATTTCAAAGTTTTTGTCATAACTCCTCTTTCCTCTATGCAGGGTTCTCCAAAGTTTTTCCTGGACGGCCGGATCCATGCCAGATTTTTAGCTTATCTCTATTTAGATGAATGCAGTTATCTCTTAAAAATCTGGCTTGGATCTGGCCGTCCAAGATCGACATTGTTGAACCCTGCTCTATACTATACTACATCCTGTACTTGCGTGACTATTGCAAAAACCACAGTTGATGGACAGAATGCAGAACAATGTCATACATTCACCCCAGTACAGAGATCTGGGCCTAAATATATCGTTTTTTTGCACTCCACACCACCCCAGTTCAGACATGGCCATATGCAAATCAGTCTGACCCTGTGCCTCATGGGAACAGTCCAGCCCGAACTAAGTGACTATTTACATTATGTTTTATGCCAGTACATGGCTAGCTTGGAAGCTGCGCTTTGGGGAACTCTAACCTACATTTATTATTCTATAACCTGTCTGAGAACTGATAAGATTAGTCAAACCGCATGCATCAAAGACAGTCACAGCAGTTTTATTGAACTTGTTCACAATGGTATAGTTGGGTTTAAATGTACTTTTGCCTGAATGTCTGTTCTTAGGAGGCAATCCATAAAAAATGAGTGCTAATAACCCTTACTCTTTCAGTTTAATAATTTTTCTTGACAGTTTAGATTTTAGCATTGCTAGGTGTCTTTGGTTCCAAAGGTTTAGGCAAAATGTAACTGTCCAAAATACCAATAAGGGTGTGTTAGATAGTCTGGTGCTTGGACATGACAGTAGGTCTTTTCATTTAATTTGTGTAACTTTAACGGCAGCAGGATTATCTGGCATTAATAGTCAAGGGTGAAAAATGTAGACGCGTATGAAAATATGTTCATTCTATTATGTATTGAAAGCTAGGCGTCCATGCACAACATATAGTTAAACACAAAATCCTATTCTGTATATGCTCATTTGAAAATCGGGCAATAAAAATTGGATTAAAGTGTAATACTCAACATAATTGCAACACCTCGACATGTGCAACTCAATAAATCCAAATCAATAAGTCCACATACTATTTGGAGGAAAGAAGTGCTACCAGCGATTATAATGGTCATATAGTGCATAGAACTGCCTTTTAGCAGCATTGGTGGTGGAACCTCATTAACAAATGAAGATCTAGTCAAACACAATCAGGTTATTGTAAGGTAGAAGCAACGAATAAGCGCAAAACCATAGGTATTCGTTTTTAAAGCAATGGTGGTAATTAACAGATGAGCTTTAATTGCAGTAGATCGTATATTATATCTTATAGATTTATAATATACTTATATATTGAACACTTATATTAGCAGTAGTTCCTGATGTTTATGTTTCTGTATAATGTCAGGGTTAGGCAATACCTATTACTACTGCCTCTGCTTTTCTCAGTGAGCATATCATGAGATCATTTCAAACAAGTTTGACTGCTTTGATCCCAGCCCAATTTTACTTCCTGCTCAGTATGGGCTGTATTTGTAAGAATGCTCCTAGCAACTTGCTGCAGATTTTGCAGTTTAGCAAACTTAGTAAGCACTGTTGGCTCTGAAGAAATCTTGTCCGTTTTTAGGTCTCGCCTGTCGATGCGCATGCGCATCGAGCAAGCGAGAGTATTGGGACTTATCCACTCTTTATCCACACTGCAAGGAATCGTGGCGATTCCTTGCAGTGCCCGTGACTTTTAAGCTCAATGCGCATGCGCATTGAGCTTAAAAGCGCGTGCACGTCCGTCTTTGTTTACCCGCTCCGCCCCCTCCCCTTCCCGCCGTCTCGCTTTTCCCCTGCCGCATCAAAGGCTTTCACGGCCGGCCGGCCATGCTTTCAGTTTCACGACCGGCCGGCCGTGTCAATTACATTCCAAAGCCCGCTCTCCCTGCTCCGCCCACTGCTCCGGCCGAGACGCATTTCTCCTCCCCCCTCCCCTCTCTTCCCTCCGTCTTGTTTGGTTGTCCCTCCCCTTCCCGCCGTGTCGCATTTCTCCTCCCCCCTCCCCTCTCTTCCCTCCGTCTTGTTTCCTTTAGCTGCCCTGGATGATCTATTCTTACTCAAACTTGCACCGCTTTTACTAAATCTTACCCTTTTAACCTTCGCGATGTTTCCCCCTTTTTACCTCCAGTGCTTGATATATCGTTCTCCCCTTTTTAACTCGGTTTTGCGAGGTCTCCGTTTATTTATCCTCTTGCTGGCTCCCCTTTTCTTTACCCCGCCCGGTCCGGAGGATCTCCTCTGCCATAGCCCGGTGCTGGATCTGTCCTCGTTAGCCCGGTGCTGTAATTGCCACGCTCCCCCTTAGCCCGGTGCTGGATCGCCCTTCTCTTATTTACTTCGCTGTTGGATTCACCACTCTTCGTCAGCTCAGTGCCGGGTTTTCGTTCGCCTAGTTAGCACGGTGCTAGTTCGCCCATGTTTCTCCGTCGGGCGCTGGATCGCCCCTTTTCTCTCTGTGCTGGATCTCCTCGCTTCGGTTTCGCTCGCCCTCCCTTCCCCCTTCCTGTGGCTGCTTTGTCTGCTCTCCAGCTCTGCGGGCTCGCTGCTGCCCCGGGCGTGGACTGGCTCCAGTCCCCGCAGAGAGCGGCTCTTCCCCCGCCCCTCCATCCCGCTCTCTCTGCTCTGCCTCCTCCTCTCTTCCAATCAGCCAGCGGGCTCCAGCCTGCGCCGACCCCACAGCAGAGCAGCGGAGCCAGGCGGACGGAGAGGGAGGGCTGTGCTGTTGCCTGCCACAGAGCAGGGGGCACTGCTGTCTGTGCCTGCTCCTCGCGATCTGGAGAGGAGACAAGCACGAAGGGTTTACTGTTCGGATCGGGCAGCCAAAGACGGCGAAATCTTTTGGGGTTCATCATCGCTACCTACCACACGCCTGGTGGCTTACTGCAGTCCAGTCTCCAGCTTGGGACGACATTGGCTGCCGTCATCGAAAAGCATTCTAAAGGCTGCCTACTCCTATTTTCTGTAGTCCGAGCCAACAGGCACACCTAAACTTTCTGGTGGTTGTCCAGGAATAGAGCGCAAGGCACAAGGGGGAGCTACCAGTGCTGCCTGACTTAGACGGAGAAGGAGGGCTTCACACATTATTGCAGAACTCGGTGCCTGCCCACACCAATGACAAGCGAATCCCTCAGATGTCTTGCATAACATCAAGTATGGGCTGTTTGTTACTTGTCACTGTTGTCTGTCGTTGGCAGCGAGCTCCTACCAGCAGGAGTCATGACCACTGGTGCCAGGACATCCCGTGCCACAGAACACCCGTAATTAACGTCCTGTTTCCAATGCTTGCTTCTGGCCTCTCACAGACATTACTATTTCTACCCCCGCTATTTAACAGGATCCCACACATGAGTTGCCCGACCGTGCTAATCCTGACTGCATGAATAAAATCCAGCACAGGCAAACGCACCCGTTCTCCTACTGTAACTTCAATATACTCGCAGGCTCGCCACCTCACCCAAACGTGCTCCCCCAAACAACGCGGCCTGCCACGCAAGGACATCAAACCTGGTTGCTGGTGGTCCCTACAGCTGCTTGAACCAGGTCCCGAGCTACAAATACCTCTCCCTAAATAATCTTGACTTCCCCTGCCATCCCGCAGGCAGACTAAACTCTGTCCCGCCGAGCTGGCATTCTCTGCTTTCCCCACAGCTTTTCTGAATGCCACCTTGTCCCGGCATTACACGATCCGCCTCTATGGACTGGCACCGCTTCTCACACTTTATCAGCGCGAGCAGGTAAAGGCCCCGCTCAGTACCCTCTCCCTTGTTCACGGTTGCCCCTCCCCTCCCAGGTGTCCACCTGACAAACAAAAAAACTCGCACCGCCCCGTGTCGGATCCTGCCATCCAGTACCCGTATGTTGTAACACTAGCTAACTTAAGCTCGCCCAGCGCGTATTTTGGGGAGGCGAGGTATATGAGAACAGGTCGGCGCCACCTGGTCTCACCCTCTTCTTACTAACCGGCCCCTAGATCGACACAATTTATTTCTAGCTCTGCTGCTATTTAAAAATGTCCATGTCTGCCCAGTTTAAACTGTCACTAGCAGTGAAGGAGGGGATGTGACGTTTGCCTCCCTCTTTCCACGTACACTTTATTTTTTTTATTAGATTTTTCTCCAACTCCACCTTTGTTGTCAGGGGCGTCATCTTCTGCTATCCAATCCCTGACTGGAATACGCCTGCTGAAACGGGAGATAGGCCCAATGAGATCTTAACAACCCCTCACTCTCACTCACTCACCCTCAACCCCTCCCCCTCCCCCTCGACCCCTCCCCCTCAACCCCTCACCCTCACCCTCACTAACCCTCACTCACCCTCAACCCCTCACTCACCCTCAACCCCTCACTCACCCTCAACGCCTCACCCTCAACCCCTCACTCACCCTCAACCCCTCACTCACCCTCAACCCCTCACCCTCACTCACCCTCACTCACCCTCACTCACCCTCACTCACCCTCAACCCCTCACCCTCACTCACCCTCACTCACCCTCACCCTCACTCACCCTCAACCCCTCACCCTCACTCACTCACCCTCAACCCCTCACCCTCAACCCCTCACTCACCCTCACTCTCACTCAGCCTCAACTACTCATCCTCACTCACCCAAAACCCCTCACTCACCCTCACTCACCCTCAACACCTCACTCACCCTCACCCTCACTCACCCTCACTCACCCTCAACACCTCACCCTCAACACCTCACTCACCCTCAACACCTCACTCACCCTCAACCCCTCACTCACCCTCACTCACCCTCACTCACCCTCACTCACCCTCACTCACCCTCACTCACCCTCACTCACCCTCACTCACCCTCACTCACCCTCACTCACCCTCACTCACCCTCACTCACCCTCACTCACCCTCACTCACCCTCACTCACCCTCACTCACCCTCACACTCACACTCACACTCACACTCACACTCACACTCACACTCACCCTCACCCTCACACAGTGCTCACAGCCACCAGTCAGCCTCCGTCCTCGGTGCCTCCACACCATTGTTGCTGCGTAGCAGGATCGGTACAGCGCTGCCACCTCACCTCTCAATGCTGTAGGTCAGGGCGCAAGGTGCGTGTCCCAGCGGCCACTCCAGCATTCAGCACCTCCTCGCCTCACCGCCTCGGTCTGCCTCTCACCTTCGCCGGCATCAGGCCTCCGCCCGCATCCCATAACTGCCATCTTGGGAGCGTAGTGCACCACAGGAAGGTTAAGGCGATCTCGCCCTCCAGACTTCTCCCCCAGGACTGCCGCCTCCGCAGTTTTCCGCTGTGAGTCTGCACGCCGAATCGCCTCCCAGCCACTCACAAACAGAGTGCACATCTCCCGTTGCCGCAGCCGGTGGAAGTCTCCCCCTCAGTGCGCTGCCGTCATTTTAGATGCGCAGCGCCCAGCGCTCAATCGGGTGATTTTGCTGCACTTACACCCTTGTAACAGCACCAATGCGCCCCAGCAGCAGTCCAGCTCATGCACCAGGATTTCCGCAACCAGTTTTGCAGTAAGGGGCCACCTTAGAATCGCCAACCCCTCACCCTCAAACCCTCACCCACCCTCAACCCCTCACCCTCACTCACTCACCCTCAACCCCTCACTCTCACTCACTCACCCTCACTCACCCTCAACCCCTCCCCCTCAACCTCACCCTCACCCTCACTCACCCTCAACCCCTCACTCACCCTCAACCCCTCACTCACCCTCACTCTCACTCACCCTCAACCCCTCACCCTCACTCACCCTCACCCTCACTCACCCTCAACCCCTCACCCTCAACCCCTCACCCTCAACCCCTCACCCTCAACCCCTCACCCTCAACCCCTCACTCACCCTCACTCTCACTCAGCCTCAACTACTCCCCCTCACCCTCACTCACCCAAAACCCCTCACTCACCCTCACCCTCACTCACCCAAAACCCCTCACTCACCCTCACCCTCACTCACCCTCAACACCTCACTCACCCTCACTCACCCTCACTCACCCTCACTCACCCTCACTCACCCTCACTCACCCTCACTCACCCTCACTCACCCTCACTCACCCTCACTCACCCTCACTCACCCTCACTCACCCTCACTCACCCTCACTCACCCTCACTCACCCTCACTCACCCTCACTCACCCTCACTCACCCTCACTCACCCTCACTCACCCTCACTCACCCTCACTCACTCACCCTCACTCACCCTCACTCACCCTCACTCACCCTCACTCACCCTCACTCACCCTCACTCACCCTCACTCACCCTCACTCACCCTCACTCACCCTCACTCACCCTCACTCACCCTCACTCACCCTCACTCACCCTCACTCACCCTCAACCCCTCACCCTCACTCACCCTCACCCTCACTCACCCTCACCCTCACCCTCACTCACCCTCAACCCCTCAACCCCTCACCCTCACTCACCCTCACCCTCACTCACCCTCACCCTCACACAGTGCAATAGTTCTCAGACCATTTCAGTTAGAGCTTTTAGAAATGTTTATGGCTTTTTTTATTTGTAATACTTTAGCATTGGCTACAGGAAACAAAAATGCTAAACATTTACAAAAAAAAACCCATAAACAATTCTAAAAGCACTAACTCTAATGGTGCGAGACCTATTGCATTTCCAATGCTTGTTATCCTAGATTTTTATTGACACTTTTAGCATTCACAAAAGGAAGTGCTCCCTAATGAATATGTTCTCGTGTTTATTGCTGCATTTTTTAAGCCTTAAACATTTTTTGGGTTAAATTAGCACTTTAAAAATGTAATTCCGGATTAAAACTTTGAGTGATTCCTCCTCAGGGTTACCAAAGGTAGTATACGGCATGTTTCTGCCTTTTGTATGTTAGCTTTTTAAACAATGCTTTCATAAAGCCTTTACTTTATGGCAGTTGATTATTGGCACACAGCTCCTGTTAATACTTAGTTTGGGTTTGCATGATGTAGCCTTTCATGTTCAGAGCTGACCTCTGCTATGTTTGTGTGTGTGTAGCTGAAGTCCCTGTTTCTGCAGTCTCTTGGAGCTGTTTGCCAGTGGTAAGACCCGAGTGAAGGGTTGGCTCTTGAAGTGAGTAATATTTGTTTTTTAATGTTATCCTCTTTTACACTGCCAGTTCCAAAGAGAGACTCGACATGACCTATCCAAAGGAGAGCAGTCATGGTAGGTTGATCAAAGCATTCCTCCAGATTGTGCTGCTCTGTTTCCACAGTAGGGGTTCGAGGTTGGGTTGGTCCGTGGAGGGCTCCAGGTCGGATAGCTGAGAGCAGGCCGTCGGGGTATATTGTCGAGAACAGAGACCCCATGTGGGCTGTTGAAAGAAGAACCAAGGTGGAGAGGGGTAAGGTTTATTAGAGGGCTAGAGCTTGCAAACCTAGATTGATTAAAAGAAGGGTCTCTTTGGTTCACTTGAAAGGAGGGCCATTTTTTTCATTGCTCAAGGTTAAGTGATTTTGGGAGGGCTCAAAAGACTTTTTGAGATCCTATTAATTTCTTAATTGTACGTGAACTGAGAGACCTGTTAGTATTGTTCCCCCCCCACCATATTGTTAGCAATTGGTAGTATATTATGTTATTTTAATGCATTGGACATCGACTTGTGAAGATTTGCAGAAAATAAAAACATCCTGCACATTTGTGACATTTTCTTATGCAGCACATTTGGTCATGTTGTGAAATTAAATAACCTGGCCACATAGTCTTTCAACGGGTGGTGCCGTTCTTCTTTGATTTTCGTAAGACGACCTCGTTTATTACCTTTCAGACCAATTGAAGCCGTCTTTGTGTGGAAGTAAATCAATCTATTTGTTTAACTTTCTTGACAATAAAGAAGTTCAGTTTTTCTTGCAGTGATTATTAGTTGTTGTCGTCCTACGCTGTCGAGTCATTTAAATGTCGCTGCATCCTAAGGTTTCTAATGCACACACTAAAAAAACTGTTTCGTGTGTCGGCAAGCCCAACAGCAGCCTGTAATTCCAGTTTTGCACCATGGTGGGAGGCGTAGCATTCTCATTGTTATTTTGTGAGATGTTTTTGTCTTTAATAGCTGATAGGTAAGAAAGGAAACACCAATTTGTGTGCCTGATCTCTGATCTGATATTGTGAAAAAATAAATATATATCCTCGTTCTCAAGCCCGATTATTGTTTTCATGTTTGTAAGTAGAATTGAACATGGTTCGCTGCCCCTGATCACTGTATTTTGCGACCTCTTCACATAGTGCTTCAGGGAGAAGTGAGTCACTGATCGTTCGTTCTGCCCGACCTAAAATAGTTGTCAAAACTGTGCAGTAGCCTGTTTTTTTTAATACTTGAGTTTTGGTGACACTATATTTTTTTAACAAACTGTTTATTGAATATTTAGGTCACTGGTATATTTATACAATTCCAACATTTATAACATTCGTTTTTATATGTATGATCTCATAAACTCCCTTCCCCTGCCCCCCTCCCTCACCGTTGAAATGTATCTTTTACAGAAGTCCAAGACTGGCCTAAACACTGCAGTTGACATAGTAACTGGCACAGATGATTCTTAACCTGATCACTACCTTCTCTTAATATAATTTAGTCGTTACCTCCCTCCCCTTCCTTCCCAACTAGCACGAGAGCTAGTCCACACTACCCTGCTTAAAACAGTTAGAGGATTTTCCACTTTGGAGGTATGTGATTGAAGAAATTCCCTCTGTCGAGTAATTCAAGAGCGGATCCAATGTTGTTTCAAAGTCTTGTAATATGTGACTGTGAGTTTTTCCTGCTCCTAAGCAGAATAAGATTAACATTTGCACTCCCCAGGTTGGAAGCACATATTAATTGGTAGGGTTCCAGTCACTAGGAATTCAAATATCTCTGGAAGAGGGTAGGTCAGAATTGCCGTCATACCTGTAAAAAAATCTCTCCTCAAAAGGACTGAAACGTGTGACATTCCCACCAAATGTGAGCTGGTTCACCCCGCAGCCCACATTCTGTTCATCAAAGCAGGGTGATTGCGGGGTTTGATATGTGTGTAATTGTAGGGTACATGTACCAATTGAAAATGAGTTTTTAGTATTCCTCCCTTCCTAGAACACTGCGTAGCTTTTAGATTTCTCCAAGTATATACGCTCCCTGCCTAACAGTTCGTTCACTTATCTTTTGTCTACTTATCTTTTGTCTCGGGTGTGATAGTAAGAAGTAGTTGCTATAATTTGGAGACTTTTACCTTCGCTCCTGGGGCTATTCGTACAACATTCCCCATAGGGGATAAGTCTCTAAAGCCTACCTCCCAGTTATGGGGTTGTAAAAACCCTGTGTCAAATCTGTATATAATGATATCTGTCCTCACTTACTTTTCCCTTGCAGAACATATTGCTCAGCATGTGACAGTCACCAACTTGCCAAGTATCGAATGCACCCAGATGAAGTGCCAGGGTAATTGTAGTGCGTAAGTGGAGAAATATGTAGTCAGGTGGTCCTTTGTAGATATGGGGTGAAACCCCCAAACTGGTCCTAGGATGCTTGTTTCCGGTCCAGGGAGGACCTGGCTTGGCAGTTCGGGCTTGACTGCTCCCGTGAGGCACAGGATCAAGACTGATTTATATATGGCCAGAGCTAAACTGGGGTGGCATGGTGAGCAAAAGAATTATGGATTTAACCCAGATCTCTTGACTGGTGGTGAATGTTTCGATTTGTTCTGCAATCCGTCCATCTGAAGAAGTGAGATATTTTATCTCACGGGTGCAGGGACATCCTTAGTCTACAGGGTTCACAAAATGAGGATCAATACTGGAGTGGAACAAAACACAAGTTTATTACATCTCATGAGCGGGCTCCATCATACAGACACTGCAAGTGTTTGAGAGGGAACTGACTAGCATGGTTTCAAACCTAGTATTTATACAAATTTGGTACAATAAGACCAGCACTAAAACCCCTTTGTCATTGTTACATAATGCTTACATGCTGAATTGTTGAATCCTGATAAACCCCCTCCCACGTTACTTTCATAGATGGGCAGGGGTGGGTACAGGCATTGATGGGCACGTAGATAGGAACAGTTGTGTGCTCTAGGCCTTTCGGCAGCGCAGGGAAGGGCCTCTATCTACTCGTAAGTATGATCAGCACAACCGGCTTACAGTGAACATGCAACTTCTGACTTTGCAGAAAGTCCATGCAGAAACACAAAATGGGGGCTGATGGACAAAATGACTGAAAGCGAAGGCTAAGTTAACAGAATACATTTTACCGTTTAACAGTTCCTCCTTTAAGCCTCTGCTAAATAAATTTTGTCTAATTAAAAAATAAATTTCAGGCACATAAATCTTTGCGAATATAGAAAACATCAAAGAATAATAAACAAAGTCAATGTTATACTGTAACAGCTGAGGGTTCTGTATCTTCATCGTTCAAGCTTCTCGTATCTAATTTCATAAAATCATCTATTTGTTGCTGAAGCATAAGCTGCTTATTAACACCATGAATATTCACTTTCTTAGGGATACAGGACATGCATATAGAAGCACAGAGGGGGCATATACTAGGCATACACTGAATACAAAGGCAACAGCCCAGAATAGCTTCTACTATACACGCCACTATAATAAGTAATTTCCATCCCCATGACATAACTATGCCCCAGAACCAACCGGACCAGGTCCATGTCCAGTGTCTTGGTGTATTTCAGTCGCTATATTCTGTAACTAAGAGATGGCCTGATAAACGGAAGGTGCGTAGTCCAGTATATAAACGCAACAACTGGCACTTATATTTCGGCATGCACCTCCGCAATCCGCAAGGATAACATCTAGAACCATACGGTTCTGTAAAACTACAAGTCTTGCTGCCTGGAGTTCCTCAGTGATGTTACCTAAGGCTGCTGTGGTTTGATTAACTACTGCTTCAACTACTCTCGTGAGTCTTTGTATTTTACTACTATTGAAAGGCGGCCCAACAGAAGAAAAGATACCCAAGTTCACATCTACGTACTCCTGTAATGAGTTGTCAGTCTGGTCCACTGCTTTGATATCTATAATCCTCTTAGCCATAACTAATAAAGAACTGCAAGGCAACAATCTAGTTCTATGGTAAGAGATGGAGCTAAATAAACAGAAGGTAGGAGGAAAGATGCATAACATATCCCTGACCATTTCCACAAATAAATATGTATGATGGGATGTTAAAAAAACTACTGCGATTCGGACCTGTTCTAGTCAATGTGCTGTTGCAGTTACTGTTACCTGCAGAGAGAGGACCATTACTTCTTACACAAAGGGGGGCTCAGGTTTCTGTTACTATTATAATAGGCAATGCTTTCTCTAGTGTAGTTTGTGTCTCTGCAAAGACATAGTTTGTAGCAGAGGTACCTCAAGCGTATTCCTCAGTTTCTTATTCTGACCCCTTTGCTTGTGGGTTACCATCGTCATCTGGGTAACATACCATATTTAATTTCTTATTAAGACCCCCTATATCAGCTTTAGAAATGCCACTAATTTCTGCAGCTCACAAAAGTGCGAACCAAGCACGACAAGAGCCATTGGTGGAGAATGGGACTGGGATGAGGGGTGTTCCCCCTGCACCCTGGTGTGCAGGCAACAATCCACAAACCCAACTAATAGAAACATTAGCAATCCTATGGGTATAATGTAACATTCGAATAAATGAAGTGTTCTTAAACAAGACCCTATGTTTTTCATCTAGCGGTGAAAAAGTAACAATAATGTTCAGGGTATGTAGGCTTTGGGCGCACAAGCGTATCCACAGGAAGTTTCATATGTAAAAACCAAGCTATCGCACAAATACCTATAACACTAGTTAAACTTCTGCTAAACAAATTAATGTCCATTCATGCTTAATCTTTCTCGACATAGGATGTTGAATATCCGGGCGTTTTTCCATATTTGGCATCCATAAAAACCAACAATGTCTTTAACTATATTGTCTCTCACAATGTTGCCAATTCTATTTCATAAATGTTCTTTTTTAGAATGTTTATGTCCAATGCATATATCTGTCAGTGGGGGATATTTTGGAAAGCGAAACAAATGTTTGAGACAATCTAACAACATTTTTCATCTCAACAGACTCCAAGCCAAAAGGTCAAAACAGAATAGTTGAAACTTGCAGTTCGACGATAACTATAGCAAATAAAAACAAGCATTGGTATAGCCAATAGGTCTCGCCATTGGGACCTTATAAGTGTTTAGCCGGAGCGTTGTGCTTTACCATTGTGTTCAAGCTATGTCGTAGAGTACTGTGGCTGCTGTGCAGCATGTTGAAAAGTTAGTATAAAAGTGTTCTAAGCATATTCAGGGGTGTGGAATTTATTAAAATATCTACTTGTCTATGGGGCAGGTTGCTTCATACATCTACTTGTCCTGTAACAAAATCCATTTGTCCCTTTGGTGCCATGTAGTGCTGCCACAAATCATGGCAGCAATCTCATTACATAAGGGCTCTTATATAGCCTCTCTGATTATGCCAGGGCATATCCCATAGTAGTGTTTGAATACTAGTAACCATTTTATGCTGCCACGTTTCCGCAGCTCCACATACTGGGACGAAGATGGTGGTAAGCAGTAGTTCCAGGCTTGGAATGCCCTATTGAGTCTGTGCAAACCTACTAACTTGCATGTTTTAGGGTTTTCAACAAATCTTCTCTAATCTTTCCCATACTGAGAAATGTTGGAAATTTACTCTTGAGAGTGGCATACGTAAACTTTCTTTCAGAGTTGGGGAAAAAAGTCGTTGGAGGGAAAATGAACTTTCAAACATCCAGGTTTTCACATGAGCAAATCTGCACATGCATATTTGCTCATGCTAAAATGCAGTTCACAAATATTTTGTAGAAGTAAAATTTTTTGCCCTACTAATGTAAATTCTTGTGAATTCACGAAAGCCATATACCAAAGGTGCACTTTTGAGACTTTCTTTAATAAGTGGGCCCCTAATTTGGTCTGGCGTTAACCATGAACTTTTGTATTTATTAAAATTCTCTCTCTCTCTCTCTGAATCGGCTGGCTTCACTGTGAGTGACAGCATTCTCCTCTTTCACAAGGAGCATATCGGTACACAAAGTAGTTTTTTTCAGTACCAGTAACTGTGGCATTGTGTGCTCTTTGAGACCAAAAACAATGTTTGCGTTTGCCAATGTTTGCTATAATGCTGAGGGCCCGGCAGCTCTCACATCAATAAGGTTTTACAAAAGCCATGCCAAAACAAGTCACGCATTGCCAAAACTAAAAAGCTGACCACCAATGTCACCCCTACTGGCTTTGCCAAGGCTTGTTTATTTTTGTTTCCCATAATCTTATTGAAACTGGTTACACAAATTTTCCAACATGAATATTTTTGGGAAATACTAGCATGCATCAACACATTTTACTAAATGATGCTGCAAATAAATGGTACCTGAAATTTTACAGTGGTTTAGGAAAATGTTATTTTCCTACTTTCATTTTTTAGGAATATTTTATATTGAATGCAAAGAAACATTAATGTTGCTTTCAAGCTGCTGCAAATATTTGCATCTAATCAGAGAGCATTCTGTGAGCATCATGCATAGCCTCATGTTGCTAAACTTTGAAACCGTGTGTACACATTTTCATAATAATAATAATATTAATAATAATCCACATTTGTAAAGGGCAAACTATCACCTGTAAGGGCCTCCAGGCGCTGGCGGCCGTCGAGAAGATTAAGCCAGCTATTGCCCAGAGTCACATGGTGCTGAGCTAATCTGCCGCCAGCCCCAGGGATCGAACTGTGATCCCCAGATTCCAGAGTCAGTCGCCCTGGCGCCACACCTCTCCCTACTGGAACCACTGTCAGTAGTGCAGTCATAATGTACATTTACTTACAGAGCTCGCCCTAATAATAAAGGCTTTCAATTAATGAACCATAAATACAAGTTTGAACAGCGTTAACACATGCACACAAATATTAACTAAACTACAGGCAGTACCCTTCCCTGTTCCTTAATGTGGTACTGCAAACTGGCAGCCAAAGGGTTTGTGCTGCAGGGGGTTGGGCCTACTTGTCCCAAGGACAAAATACACATTAAAACTTGTTGCCCTTGACCCCAAACAATATGTCCTGGGCGTCGGGCTGTAGGAATTCCACATCCCTGATCATATTTGTTTACTTAAATATAAACAAGAATATATTCTGTACAACTGAACAACGCTATTAAAAAAGAACTAACATAAAAATGTTTTCTAGTTTTGTGATTGTCCTACTACGTCGCCAATAAAATTAAGATTTATTTTTATGGTTGTGTGTTTTCAGTGCCAGATGAGGTGTTATTATAATATAGTTCACATTTTCAAATAGGGATACATGTTTTAATGAAAAAACAGATGAATAATGATTAAAATACAAAGAAAAATAGGATAGTGTGTATAATATGGACAACAATGTTTCTTAGAAGGGCTGGTGGTGTTGATGTAGTATGTTCCTTTTTATAACTGTTTAGTAACGAAACAATCCTTTAGGGAAAACGGAGAAGCTTTGCACAGAACAGCTGTTGTAAACAGGCAACTATGAGTTGTCATTTAAAAAATATAATTTGTATGCTGATGACTAAAATGGCAATATGGGCACTTATAATGTAGGGCGCTTTTAGGGGCTTTGAAAGTTTCATCCTTGTAGGCAGGGCTTTAGGTAGGATGAAAAACTGGGGGGTCTCTCAAAGGGCCGTGGCGAATGTACGGTGCTGAGCACCGGTCGGACCCTCCCCACATAAAGCCCTGCTTGTAGCAAACACACGCAGATATGTTTCTTTATGTCTGAGCAGTAAAAGCTACTTGTACTGTGAAGAATCCCAAACGTCCATTTATGTTGAGCTGCATTGTATTCCCTCGCAATACTTCTGTGAAAAGAAACGTGAGCCAAGAAACCCAAAGTGAGTGTACGTTTACAGATACTTTTTTTAACGTTTTGTTTTTCTTTACACAAAGTTTTAACTGTAAAACGGGCAGGTCAGGGAGGGATTGAAGCAAAATGGCAGACAAGGAGAAGCACACATTCAAGACAGGTATACTAGGGGCACAAAGAATAACACAGGGTAGAAGGCTGTATGGGTGTAGGAAAGTTTTGAGGCAGAATTGCTAATGCATTTATAATCCGACTTCATTTGTGGTAAACATTGTATTTTGACCAGGGGCAGACAATGTCAAATTACACCCCTTGTGAAGCAGTGACACCACAATCCAATTATCCACCCAGTGGAGCAGCAAGGGTGCAGTCTCCCTATGGCGGGCAAGGAAAATGATTGCTGTGCTTAATTTGAGCCTGTGGTTTCCGGTGCTCGTCACCATCACCGCCCACTGACCGCTCGATGGATAGTAAAATACAGCAATAATTATGGTTCAGTTGGCTCCATGCATCTGAGTCCGGACCAATTATGCTGCAGGTTGACTAAAAATGTGGCAAGAAAAGGTAAATTATGTGGCATAATATGGCACAATTTTTGATAGTATTACTTATTTTTTTCACTTCTACACGTTAACACTGTCTCTCTAAAGATTTCGCCTAATTAATACCTCATTAACATCCAACAGCAGCCACGAGCCCGGCTGGGCCTTAAGTCTTTTGAGTGTGCAGCGCGTGCACCTTAAGGAGAAAGGTGCCCGAATAGGAAGCGGGCTATTAAGGTGACAATAGGGGCCCAAGTAGCGCCATCCTACAGCAAGAACGACCAAAAGGGAAAGGGAAGGGTTGTCTTTAAATGTTTAACAGGCGATCATTCAAGTTTGGTGATATTCCTTTTACTTAAAGTCTTGACATGATTGAGGCCGATTGCCCCCCCCCCCCCCCCCCAGAATCTTTTATCGATACAACTGCGACCTCTTAACTCCTTCAAGTGGATCCGCTGAATTCTTTGTGAAATGAATTGGCGGGGGAGAGGGTTCAAGAGGGCGGGTGACGCGAGTGCCTGAGTAATTGCCATGTGGCCTCCACGCTCCCTCAGCACCAGGTCTAGGCACGGGGGCTACGGATGGCTCTCCCCAGGTCCTGGGAAGATCAATCCCTGCAGCGCCCATGGCTCTAACCTGACTCTGCTCAGGCCTGGTTACACGGACGGTGAATTGCCTGTATATTGCTCGAGTCAGGCTATGGGCGTGAGGCGTACGCGATGTCACACGCTCTACCCAGGCTCTAGGCGTGCAAACCTACTCACAAACTCTGCCTAGGCCCAGGGCACTGATGGACCTTTTTTACTGCCTGACTGAATCACGATAGGCCAGGCACCTGCGTATGTGATTTCTGGCTTTGCCCCTGCCAGCAGATCAAAATGCGCACCCGATGCCTGAGTGGCAAACATCTGCATCCCGCCCTCTCGCGAATTCCCTCCCACACATCAATTGAATTCAGGAGGGAGAGACATAAAGGGAGTTCTGGAGCACTTTCACTAGTGGCCTGCATTTGAGCTGGCAGCAGAGGGTGCCCTAGAGGAGGGGGGGGGGAGAATGAAAATGTTTGGTGGGTGGTTAAGAGAAGGAGGAGAAGATCAGAAGAGGATGAGAAAGTGAAACTAGAAAAAGGGGAGACAACTAGGTGAGCGAGCAAAGGGGCGCTGTGAGATGAGATGGGAAGCTAGGAGAGGTATTAAAAGATTGTGAGGGAGGGAGAGAAAGAAGGAAGTCAAGGAAAAGGCCGTGAAAAGAGCGACTTGGAGGGAGGGTGCAAAAAACTGTGAAAGTGACGAGATGATACAGATAAGAGGCAATGGAAAAAAGAGAATATGTGCAAGGCAATCACAGGGGGGTTGAAAGAGAATGTTATGAAAGACAGTGCATCGGGACAAAGAACAAGCAGAGCAGAGTAAGGGAGAGTGAATCATTTAAAATGAAGGCTAAAGAAAAAGGAGACAAAGATGACGTAAAGGTGCACGAAGTCCAGGAGACAAAGATGACGTAAAGGTGCACGGAGTCCAGGAGATAAGATAAACAAGCGCCGAAAGTTAAAGCGACGCACAGCATTTACCTTATGGAAACGAGCGAGGTGCAATAATTGCAAACAGATGGCGCCGCTGCTCGCTCCCGCAAGGTAAACTCCACACATGCACGAAGGCTTGTTGGGAACAGTGCAGAACATGCACGAGTTTCCCAAAAAGTCCTGAGCGATTCCAAGAGGTCATCTCCAAAGCAATGCTTGCGCGCTGTGTAGGCAACACCTAAAAAGGTAAATCTAGCAAGTACTCAAGAAAGATCATCCGCAAGTTCATCTGCAACAGCCTGAAGTATTTGTTAGGTATATTGCAATTTTCAAAGGATGCAATTCGGGTCCCCTATAAAATCCAGTCTGGGAAAAATCAGGGAACTGAAGCTGTGGGCCAAGGCAAACATCGGCTATCTTGCTTCTGACCGCATTCCTTGTCTGAGAAGTGGAAAGTTCTGACTCTACTTGGGCAAAGTTCTGTGATGAAAACACGAACAGTATCAGTGGTTTTCTGCACTGAAAACCCCTTAATTCTTTCCATTCTGATACTGCAGGACGGATTTTGCCACAAAATCTAATCGTAGTTTGGAATTCAGGGTTCTTCCACGGATTCAGGATATCCACACCACAAACCGCACCAAACCTAGTTCCCCGCTTCTGCAACACAGTTTCCTGCCAAGTAGGCCGTCTAACCAGACCAGACTCACCCCACCCCTTTTCTCAAAGTGTTCGTTCAGTTTGTAGCACAAGGTCTCAGATTGTACCCTCTCTCTTCCAAATACTGTTGAATCTGTAAAAAGCAGTTCTTCCAGTGTGGCAAAATAGTGGTCCGTTTTTTCTTTGTTACTGAGAATATTGTGTGCAATGCCTGCGTTCTCAGTTTCTGTAATCTGAATCCGATCGGCTGGCCCTTTTTTTGCAGTGCGAGCCTTGGATCCAATACCTTCTGTTTTCAGTGGCGGCTGGTGCATAGGGGGCGAAAGGGGCGATGCCCCACTAGACTGCACAAGAGAGAGCGACACGACCACACGCAATGCAGCAGCCTCAATTAAGTGCTCACTGCTGCCCTGTGTCGGACTCAAAGTTACTTTGAACACAAATCAAATTGGTGCTGTTTTCTCGAGTTTTGTTTAGTTTTTTTAACTAGGAAGGGACGAGAACGAGGTCACAGGGTCAGAGAGACACCTCCTGCGCATGTGCTGGCCGGGGCTAGGACTATTTCTCGCCCTCGAAGCACATGCGAGAGGAGTGAGGTCATCCTGAAGGGCGTGGTCAGAGAAAGCGGAAAATAGCTGTTTCCACATGGGGCGCCTATGCTGCGGTCCACACGACTTCAGCAGCACACCACTGAAATTAATGGCAAGGGGTAGGGCACTGGGTGGCAAAAACCTGAGCACTCGCTTGCCAATTGTGCTTGTCCCAGACCTGATTGGACAATGGGAGGTGTGGGAGTTGTGGGAGTGGGCCTTAGATTGCGCAAGAGCCCGCCGACCGCCTTGCAGCTCTGACTCAGGCGCCTCCCTTAAGGTCCGTGGAAAGGTAGCAGCTGGTGTCCCTAAGAGGCTAAGCGCACATGCTTTTTAACATCGGAGGGTCTGACTCTGTTTAAGCAATCTAGGAGCGCACAGTGGCTCATTCAGAGCACTCTCCCTGGCCCTTACCCTACATGACTCGCTGCCCCGCTAGAATGCAGTCTACTCCCGGGCCGAAGCACTTTGAAGTTGAACTCCGGGGAGCCACGGACTGCCACTCTCAGCAGTCACAGCACAACAGACAGCACTGCAGAAGACTATCGACAGGCTGCGGTGCGAGTCGTACGACAACAGGTAAGTGGCAGTGCAATTATTAACACATTTTCAGGGGGAGAACCTCCCGAGCCCCCTCCCACCACTGGGCTACCCGGACCTCCACGCCCTACCACCTTCAAATGTCACCATACGCCGCTGTTCTGTTTGTAACCAGGACAGCCTTCCACGTAGCCAATAGGACCTGTTCGGGCCCCTTCCAGCAAGGTTCTTTGAACGTTGAAAACTTTACGTCACGATCAAGTTACCAGGTTGTAACGAATGCCCAGGACCTTCAAAATTGTCAGGAAGGTGAGTCATGCACTGTTGATGAATTAAAAAAAGATTGTGTGTAAGTTCCTTCATGTAATCGAACAAAACAGGGTACTCAAGTTATTTCATTGTTTTGGGACTTGGGGGAACCCATACATTCATTGGTCTTCCAAAAACCACCTCATATGGTGTGAGGCCAGACTTTCTATGTGCCACCGCACGCGTAGACATAAAGGGCTAATGGCAAAGCATCAGGCCATTTAAGCCCTGCCGAGGCCTGTACTTCAGCTAATTTGAGTTTCAGGGTTTCGTTGTAGTGCTCCACCAAGCCGGCAGATTGTGGATGATTAGCAGCATCAAACTTCTGACGTATAACCAAACTCTCAGTAATTAGTTTAAGAACCTGTGCAAGAAAATGAGGTCCATTAACACTCCACAAAACTCTACAAATTCCAAATCTTGGGAAATATTCTTTCAAAAGGATCTTGGCTGTGGTGAGTGCAGTATTATCTTTTATAGGATTTGCCTCCACCCATTTACTGAAGGCACATACTATAACAAAGTCCTATTTCAAATTGTTGCACCTTTCCAATTCTACAAAATCCATCTGCAGGACTTCAAATGGTGCGCTAGGTGGAAAGAACCCTCCTTTTGGGGTAGCTACTCTCTTCCCCGGGTTTATGTTGCGAATACATCATACAATGTCTAACATGCTGTTCAGCTGTTTAAAAAAAAATATATATCTTTTTATTTATACAAAAACAGAAAATAAGAAAGGCGTACCAAGTGCAATACAGTCAATTATGGACGTTAAATCAGACAATTGAAAAATCAGGATAAAAGCGGGACAACAAGCAGGACACTAAGACCCAACGCCTATAGTTAGTCAAAATTAGAAGAACAAATGATATTCACGATATATCCTCAGCGTGTAGCACTCAGGTCCCGCCCACCCACGAAAGTCAGGATATCAAAGCTTGCCTAGCCCCCTCAATATTGAAGCCATAAACAGGATAAATCACGGACATCGACTTATAACGTAAACTAGTCAGATTAGTAGAGCTTGTATTGCCACCCGGTACTAGAATATAATCAGGATAAACGACGGATATTCGGGCCAAGAAAAAGAAAGGAAACAAAAAGAAAAAAATAAACGGCGCAACAATCGCAACTCCCCGCCCCCCACCCAGCACCCCTGCATATAGCTTGCGCCCGACCCCCAACTAGCAGGATGCCTGTCGCCCCATCTAAACTACATTAACTAAAAATAGTAATCGGAGGAGGACCTTCGTTCAGGCTCCCGGCCTCTCCCCCCCGCCATATATAAGCCTCCCCTTTATTCACTGAATAACTCGCTAATAAACACACAGACTGAGAGTAGGGGAATCGTCTTTCGCCTAGTTCACCACCGTTACCAATGTCTTAAAAGTGAGTCCCACACATCCACCAAGCCACCAAGCGGTCAGTTATTCTCAGCCTTGGCCCGTTCGATCAGGCGCCCGGATGTTTCCTAGCCGAACTGCCACCATTCCAAGAGATTTGAGGGACCAGAGATATTCGTCAAGCTGCACACGGAAGCAAGTCGGGAACAACTGGGGACATTCGATCACACTGTCCCTGAGTTCCGTCCAAACCGACAAGAACCCCTGGCATTGTTTCCAAACCAGTTGTATAGAATCCGGGAAGGAAGAAGGGGCCATATAGTCAAACCACCTTTGAGTCTCAGTCCGATCAGTCAGGAGAATAGCGCCACGCAGATTTTCACCCACCAGAGCTGATATTGAATGCCAAGCTTCATCCGGTACCTCCAGTGCTCGGAAATTAATAGATCTGTGGTCCAGAAACTCCTGCATCTCTCGTTTTCTGGGCTTTACGTCGCTGGTTGGTTTGGCTGCTGTGGATATAATGGCTCTCGGTTTGTCAATCGGTGAGATGAGTCGTTCTCATTAGCCCCAGTTCAGATGTTATAGCGATCAATTTATTTTCCAAGGCTCGGGCTCGCTGGCCCAGGGAAGAATGTAAGTCACCGATAGCCGCTATGACCGCTCCGATTGTCGATCTAGCCCCGGCCAGTGCTAATTCTTCTCCCTCATTATCGACCTTATTACCATTTTTAGACAGGATATATCGACTCCATTGGTCTGTTCGATCTTTCCCGGTCACTTTGGAGGAGCGAGTCTGAATAATGATTAGTTCGATATCGGACGCCATTTTGTTCTTCTCGATCGCGGTTTGAGCCCTGCGTCTATAAATATAGACCCCGCACTGCTGTGAAATCACAGTCCAGATATTAACCCATCGATTTGTTGGGATATTTCAGAGTAATTTCAGGATTATGCTCGTATCCAATGGGCCGAGTCCCAAATGATGCCCGAGCCGTTCATACTCCAGGCTGTGTGAGTTGGGGCAGCCCAATTGCTTCCGCCGTACTATCATATCGCTCCACTTGTGCCACTAATCAGTTCGGATGTTTGCCGCGGGAATCGGGCAAATCTCCACCTCCATACCAGTTTACCGGTCCCTCCCGGAAACTCATGGCCGATGTTGTTCAACTAGTGGCCGGCTGCTCCCATACTAAAGGCCCTGGCCCCAAAGCTGACGTAGGCCGCAAACTTTAAGGCAATGTTTCTCCGTCCTCAAAGCTGGAGGATCACCCGGGATCACTCGATCAGGCGCTGTTACGATTCATCTATACGGGGGTGATGCATAGGCGCAGGAGAAGGAGGTCTACGGAACTGGGAGCCTAAGCAGCCATCTTGGTCGCCAGTTTGGCTCCTCCTGTTCAGCTGTTTTTCTTATATCTGGATGCTCCCATACTTGCTCTAGTTGTGTAGCTATATTCTTGGCACTGACGGGTGCTGGACCATGTGCCATAGTGACAAACAATAGTATTTAAGAACTGGGCAATTTCCACCTGTCCCTATTTTGCCCTTTTCTCCAACATTTTTCACTGTTCAGTATTCCTGTCTTTTCCCATTGTTCTATTTCCTCCTTTGTCGCCATCTGTTGGATCGCTCTAATTTCTTCATTTACATTGGCTTTTTTTCTGCAGTGTAGTACATCCCACACATTTTTCCTTCTTGACTACGTGCTGTCTTTTTGCTGTGCTGTCTGCAAAAGCATTGCCCCTACCAACATCATCCACTACTTTCTGGTGTGCACTACACTTAACAATAGCCACCCTCTTTGGTAACGTTAATGCAGTCAACAAATTCTGAATTAATTCCCCATGTTGTATTTTTTGAACCATGGGACGTCAAGAACCCTCTTTCCTGCCATGAGTGCCGGAGTTATGTGCAACTCCAAAGGCATACTGACTGTCTATATAAATATTCATGGACAGTAATTGGCTAAGCTCACAAGCACTCAGGGGTGCAATAAGTTCAGCAGCTTGTGCGGACCTATAGGGCATTCGAGCTGTCTCCACAATTGTTTGCAGGATAGTGATAGCGTAAGCTGAAGTAGTAGTGCCATCAGATAACTTAAAACAAGACCGATCTACATACAAGTCAACCTGGGCATTAGACAAAGGAATATAAATAAGGTCACTCAACCTTTGGTTTGTTCTTCAGTGGTAAAAATGCAGTAGTGTATGTCACAAGAATGCTCAGATGGCAATGGGAACTGAGTAGCTGAATTCAAAGTCAAACATTGTTTGAGTGTAATATGTGGTGCTAATAAAGTGAGTTTGTACCCGGTAAGACAAGCACTCGTCAAATGTTGTGTCTTAGTTTGATTTAACGATACATCAACTGAGTGGGGAACAAAAACCGTCAATTTATGGTCCAGTACAAGTCCTGCTGATTGTCTGATTGAAATGGTAGTTGCTGCCACAGCCTTCAGACAACCAGGGAGTGCCCTGGCCACAGGGTCCAGAACTGCAGAAAAGTAAGCACATGGGCATTGTTTGTCCCCATGTTGCTGTGTCAGGACAGATAAGGCTCAACCTTTTCGTTCGTGTACATTAAAAAAAATGGTTTTGTGTAATCAGGTGTTCCCAGCACCGGGGCAGAGCCTAGTGCTACTCTGAGCTGTTGGTATGCATTCTAACACTCAAAAGACCAAGGCAAAGGAAATGGGGTATTCTTAGTCGTAATGACAAGGAGAGTTTTAATAATGAGGGAAAAATTGGGGATCTATTGGCGACAGTAGGATGTTACACCAATCAATGCCGTAACATCCTCTTGTCTGTGGAATGGGTGTGTGTAAGGTGGCTTTGATTCTGTCTATAGTCAACGTCCTTCCCTCCTTCGACAAGAGGTGACCTAAATGGGTAACATCTGGTCGACAAAACTTCAACTTGTTCTTAGATAATTTATGGCCCAAGGTGATTCAATAACATCAATGTGGCCGTAACACAAAGTTCTGTGTTATCGGCTGCAATGAGCAAATCGTTCACATACTGCAACAAAGAGGTGCCTGAAGGTAACTGTAAGGTATCAAGTTGTTTTTTAAGGGCTTGACTATAAATGCTTGGGCTTTCTGTATACCCTTGAGGTGCTCGACAGAATTGGAAGGACCCGCTCTTAATAGAGAACCCAAACAAATATCTACTGGCGGGTGCAATGGGAATAGAAAAGAATGCGTTTTTAAGTTTGATGACGGAAAAAACACATGCTGTTGATGGGATCATTGTTAACAATGTAGTAATGTCTGAAACTACGGGAAACTGAGGCATTACTATTTTACTGATTTCTCGTAGGTCAATAACGAACCTTTAAACCTAGTCTTTCATGTCATCAAAGGTGGAACGTTTCAAAACTGGTAAAATAGAGCTATTACAAATATCACTATCTGTTTCTTCCACTACCCCTTTTTAATGAGTTCTTCTATGATTTGAACTAATGCACTTTCGCCTTCCTGCAATATCTTATACTGTGGTGTTCGAGGCAAAATAGCATTTTGTTTAACCTGTATGTGTAACAGGTTCAATAAATAATAAACCCACATCAGTATCACCCTCTGCCCACTCAGAAGGCGGTACAGTTGATAATTCTTGTGGTAATTCTTGAGGGGCTCATTAATAAATTTTTATGGAGCAATAAAAGGCCACAGCTTGCCTTATCACTTGTCATGGCTCCTAAGTCCAGTGGTGGGATGGGTTTCCCATTGCTGTAGGCATATTTTCAGGCGGCATGCCTGCGGTTTGTCCTTGATTGGAATAGGCCTTGGTCCAGAAAGCATCGGAATTTCATGGAACAGATGGCAGCGGGGTTCAATATTTGGCGCGAGTTGTGGCTTCCCCGTAAGCACAGGGCTTGGGGTCTTTACTCCTCCCCGGTGACATCACCGACACTGAAGACTTGGTATCAGTTGGCACAGCGCAAGGCTTGGACTACTTTCCCATCCCCTATGACGCCCATTGTGGATAACCCAGATTTCCCTCTGGGATGTGAGTCACCGATCTTCCAGCGCTGGAGGGAAGAGGGTTGTAAGAGAGTGGGCTCCCTCTTTGACCTTGATGGCCTAATCTCGTTTCCCCAGCTTTGTAGGGACTACTTTTCTCTTTCCGAGTCGGATGCTTTTCCTTACTCGCAAGTGGCGCATTGGGTTACTCAGCCTTCTAACATTGCGTCTGTCCCGTCCTATGACTACTTTTGAAAAATGGATAGTCTGCAAGAAGCATAATCGCAAGCTTATCTCTGACTTGTATGCAATGATTATGACGCGTCCCAAAGCTCTACGTACGAAAGCGCAGGTTCGCTGGGAGACGGAGCTGGGGCGCCCGCTGTTGCGTAAGGAATGGGAGCAGGTTTTCTATCGTGCGCACCACACCACTGCCAACGTAGCAAGCACTGAGTCCGCCTACAAGGTGGTTTCTTATTGGTATTATACTCCAGCTCGTATCAAAGCTTGGGATGGGACGAACTCGGGCCTCTGTTGGAGGGGGTGTGGTTCCCCTGGCACTTTGACGCGGTATTTGAAGGTGATCCTTAATGACTTGGACGACGCCTTTCAGATCACATTCCCTCGAGAACCTGAGTATGCGCTATTAGGGCTTCCACATGTCAAATAGTTTTCTTTGCGCTCGCTGAGGGGTAGACCAATTGCCCTAGCTTTGCTTGCAGCGCGCCTAGTCATCCTTGCGCGGTGGGGTTCCCCAGACTCACCTGACCCGACTGACTGGATTAGAAGACTGTGTGAGTATGGATGGAAAGGGGGCGGAACTGTGGGGCCCATTCCTACATCTTCTATCGAGGGACTTGAGGGAGGTCACTTGCCCGAAGTACTTACAGATTCTTCAACTTATTCCTCTGGAGCCTTGGGGACCTGCTAAGGTCGTTTGAGCGGCGTTGAGGGGTGCCTAGGGGCGGTAGAGAGTATGAGGAGGGAGAGACTGATGCAGAGGTGGGCGGCGGGGGGGGGGTTTGGGGGGTAGGGGTAAGGGGGTTTCCTTTGTCTTTGTTTGTTCTTTTTCTTGTACTCAAAAGCGGCAGCTTTGTACCTGTACTGGCTGCTTATCAGGGCATAACATTTTCCCTCTCTGGGTCGCCCTTCAGGGTGTAGGCCCGAAAGCTGTATCTATTGCTTCTGGACTTCGCTCTGCCGGCCAGCGGATGTAGGCAGCTGAGCTGTGTTCTGAGTTGTTGTACTGCTCAATAAAAATGATTGATTCTAAAAAATGACAGTCAACACCAGTCAACTCTAACAGTGCTTCTTTTTATTGCATCCTATGCCTGCTTATTAGCCTGGGATCTTTCTTTGCATTTACAAAGATGTATGACCTGCCTATTGTTGTGTGTCTGGTGTTCTTTTATAAAGCCTTATTGATTGGTTGTATCGGTGTTGGATAGACTGTCTATAGCCATTGGGCTAGAATTTTTGTGTAGACTTTCTACATTCAACAAGGCTAATGGTCGCTCCATTTTTGTTTAGGTATTAATGTTATAGTGGCCTCAGCCATCCAGTGGGTGACACTCCCTGTTGTCAAGAATAGGCGGATTAATGTACGTTTTAACCTACTTGCAAAAGCTTTGTAAATTCTCCATGAGAATCTGTCGGGGCTTAGTGTTTTCTTCGTCTTTTGAGGCTGCTTTGACTTCATCTTCTGAGATTGGGAACTCTATTTCTCAAGCTCAGATGTCAGATACTGGGTGGGGGATAGGTAGTTAAATAATTATCTTGCAGTGCCTCAGGGTGATAGAGGGTTTCAGTCTTGTACAGCGAGGCAGAGTCTAAGAAAGGGTCTAATTTTGACTCTTCTTTACATAATTTGCCCCCACTCTCCAGCTGAATCCCCTTCACTTATCCCTGCTCTTGCTTGATGTGGACCTGCCATATTAAGTGGGTTTCTGCTTTGTTGCCCGGTGCATAGTAAAAGTGTTTGAGGTTCAATATTGGCTGTTCTTTAGTATTGGTGTCTTAAGTGCATAGTTGACCTTTCAGAGAATTGACCTCTTTCACTAGGTGTTCAGAGGGGGTCTCCCTGTATCTCAGCTCAGTTATTTTAAGCTCCTTTTCCAGATTTTTCCTGTATTGGCCTCAGCTTTTTAAGATAAAACACCTTCCTTATGCATGTCCCCTGTAAAACGGCTATATTAGTGAGAGTAGTGGGTTATTCACGATATTATAGCCTATCCTGGAGTACATTCAGAGGAGGTGAGAATAGAACGGGAAGTCTCTTTGTGTACCGTGTTGTTTTCCCTAGACATCAGATAGCCCAAGCTCTCACAGCTTAGATTTCAGCAATCTGAAGAAATCCCCTCTGCATGTATTAGGTCTTTGTCTGTCTAAAGCGGAGTTCTACACCATACTAAAATCTCCCATCAACAGGATATCCCCTTCTGCCAATTCTGCTTCTTTATTACCCCACATAAGAAGCCAAATAACATTCCACACCCTTCTAAGCAGTTCGGCTGTGACCAGAGATAGAGGAAAATCAGTATTGACCCTGTAAGGTAGGGCAGTGACCAAGAATCTAAAGAAAGACTTGCCTTGGCAGCAGAGTTTCGCCTGGGTAATTTTATAGTAAAGCAAAGAGGTGTATCAAAAGGAAGTGGGGATTGCTAGAACATTGATACGACTGGGTAGTAGCATTCCTCCAATCACTGGCTAATGTACAGGATTAATCTGGCAAATCCACCATTGCCTCCAGAGAACATTCCTGGATCCTGGAAGATTCCATCTGAAGAGGGCAGCCCTGCTTGCAGAAAAATCTTAATTGCTATCTCCTGCTGGAAGAAGAGGAAACTCACGTGGAATCAGGGACCCAAGGTCCCCATAATTCTGCAGGGTTCCAGGGACTGAAACTGCTCTCCAATGAACAACTGATTGGCCTCCTGTTTGCCTGCTTCAGTTGCACAAAAAGCAGAAGGACTCCTGACTTTAAAATGGCTCCGCTGACTTAAGAGGACAAGACCTTGCAGGAGACCTGGCTGGGGAGAGACTTCAGAACCTAAGAGATTCAGGACTGATTGAAGAAGCTTTCCTAGCAGTTGTAAACTAAGTCTGAGGGTAAAACCTGTGACTAGGACAACCCACTTAGTGTAACTGACCTCAATTCGAAGCTTGGCCTGAAATTGCACCTAGGTTCTGGTCCACAGCGAACAGTTGTCTTTCGATTGTGCTTGACTTTCTAGGTGCTTATTGCCTTAAAGCTTGAAATGTTCAAATGTCCAGTGCACCTTAACCTGATCTTGGTGTTTTATTTGCAAATTACATTTATTTGTACTAAATTGGTTTGAGAATTTAATTGTTGGTACTGCTTGAATTTAGCATGCACTTCTGAGGATTGTCGTCTGCGTATGCCAAAGCTATCAGGGGTTGGATTCTCTTAGAACTGTGTTTTGACCTACAAGTATCTGTTTATTGAGTTTGCAGGGGTGCCGAATCCCAATATTCCCATTTCTGACAGTCACTCTTGGTATAGATATTCTGCATGAGATGTGAGAGTGGGATGCTGCCGGTGAGACATGGTGAACAGAATATAGTTTGCACAGTCGTTTTGTATTCCCTACCAAAATTTGTTATCACTTTAACATTAAAATTGTGAAAAGCAGAGATGATAGTGGGCACTCCTGCCTGCTGCTTTTCAAAAACAGCATGGTTGAAATTTAAATATGTTAACACTCATTCTGGTATTAGTGATAGCTCTAGTATAGCTCACACAAATTTCGCCCAACCCCTTATTTAGATAGACTGGGAGGAAGACTCCCTCAACTGAAATAAATGCATCTTTTGCTTCTAATGAGCTCAAGGGAGGCTTCCAATCACTTTTCTATGTCAATGTGGTGAACTGCATATCTGATATTGCAACTTGCCTGTCTTCCGATTACGGAATCAGATTTGCCTAAATAATTTGACCTGGGAAGGACTTTTTCTATATGCGTAACAAGATCCCTGACTTAATGCTTAGCATCCATATTGAATAGGGCTAAGGGCTTATATGAAGAACAAGAAACAGGGTCGTAATCTGGTGTTTGATTAACCCATCTTTGTAGCAATTCTCCATTAAAGGTGCCATCAAACTCCTAGCCATGCAAAATTCAAATCTCAAAGAGGACCGAACTCAGGTGGCTGAAATAATTTATGAAAACTAGAAGTTGTCTACCCTGTATTACCACTTGATATGCTTTCAACTCCCTTACTGAAGGGAAGACTTCTGATTGAGTGGTGGTATCCTTGAAAGACTGAGGATGTGCTCGCCTTCCATATGGGCCATCACTCTCATGGCTGGTCATACGTCTTAGCTGTTGAAACATAGTGAAGTATTGATAGGGTTTTGATCCGAGATCACTTTATCTTGACATCACAAATCGCTCAAGGAATGGCTTTTTGTATGTGTGATATGAGTAGAGAACATGGGACTCATTTTGTCAGTGCAGCTTCTATCTCTGGCAGCATTTGAAGCATTGGTACACATGGTCCATGCATGAGAATCCAAATGTTGTTTCCCCACGGCAGCCCACTCGAAATACAGCAAATGTGAACAGAGCATGAAAGGATAGTAGAATAGTTGTTCATTTTCCCTTCTAGATTTATGCTCTCTTGCACACTACACAGAACCATCAATATGGGAGAAAGATGCTGTGTGCTTTTCCTAGTTGAAATAAGGTTGCAGTGACATAAAGCCAATTGCAGCAAGGGTCTTTCACAGCAACACACTTATTCAATAGCCACAGTGCTAGGTAAACAATGTTAATGTGCCATTGGATGCGGTTGTCAAGATGGCTGGAGTGGCTCACTCGAGCCCCTGAACACCACAGTATGGAGGAGTCTGTGTAAAATCAAACCAGCAGGTATCAGTTAGGTGCTCTCAATTCCAGGATCACATCAGACTTCACATACCTCATTTTGCTGTGTTTAGGAAGCTTGACATACTGCCTTGAGGATCACCATAGCTTGGATGATTACTGTGTTTCTGTTGCCATTTCCTGCATTTGCCGCCCTCTTCAGTTGCGAGGATTGAAAGGCTGATCCTTCTTTTTCCATTGCATTTAGGTGACACTGGTGCTAGTGGAATTCGCAACAATGCGAAGGTAATTCCATGATTCGCCGCAGCTCTCGCTCGGGAACTTCAGCAGCAGGATTCAAGTAATTGCTCAGGTCTACGTAGAGTTGATCCTCTGTGCTAAAACCGTAACGGCTCACCACCATTTTGACGCTCACACACTTTGAAGTCCAAGCAGAGAGCTCTCAAGTAAATTATTTCACAATATGGAGCCAGTAGGGCACTCTATATAATTATTCTTATAATATGCATTTAGATGCCTAAACTGATTTTTGCATGGGTTTGAGATTCAAATGCATGTAAGGATCTGGTCAGCAACCTGGTAGTCCGAGATGACACGTGTAAATGTCCAACCCCAGTATTCTGCATAGTCTTTACAGTTAACAGTAATGTGTGTTATTAGCCTCTATCTGTGTACCTCCACATCAGTGGAGCTTTCCTCCTTGTTCGCATCACGTTGCCCGACAAAGACTGTTTCATCTCGGAGACTTTAAGGCCTTCTATGAATCCGTAGATCCTTTTCCTGCATTCCACCTGTGAACGTTCAGTTTCCTTGTTCTTAACACACTGTAGTGCAGTATTTATGTTGCGCGGTTAGCAAGGCGTGTTTTCACAGCTGGTCCTCCACACCATCAAAGTGTGAAGATGCATCAGTTAAACAGGGCGCTTTAAGCTGTGATAGCTACAGTCTGAGCAACATGGTTTTGCTATGCCGCTATCTCTTGTCCGATGCTTATTAATTTGGCTAAAATGGATAACGATATGATCTGGCACACCAACCTAGGGTGTCACTTTCGCATACATGCATTATATGCACAATATAGGCTGACGCTATTCCATCAATTGTACATAAACGTGGAGTTCAGAAAAGAAAATGGTTAACTTGGCGATGTATTAATACACCATGTAGTCAACATGATATTTTTGGGGGTAGGTACTGTTCACGATATTTATTTATTTGCGGGTTTGTAACGCGCTTGAATAGACTCCCGAAGGAGTATCTCTGCGCTCCAGGGACAACAGTGGCAAAACCAAGGGGCAGTAATCCTGAACAAAGAATCATATATAATTAAATCTTGGCCTAGCTAGTTTAGGCCTGAAACAAGAAGGTTTTCAGTTTTTTTCTGAAGGCAAAGTGGTCCGAGCACTGCCTTAGCAGGAGAGGAAGTTTATTCCACAATGTTGGGCCCACCACTGACAGTGCTTTACCACCCTGTCTGGCCCTTCTAGTCATTGGCACCCTCAGAGGCAGCTTCTTACTTGACCTAAGAGCGCGTGTGGGAACATAGGGAACACATTTTTTTTGCCAGATAAGAGGGTCCTAGGTCATGTAGTCCTTTATCGTGACATACAGCCCATTCTGCCCATATAAACCACACAGTTTCTTTCCCGACAGTCGGAATTTATAGACTCCATGCAATTGCTCGGTCTGTCGTCCTTCATGTGCACACTAGTGTACACTTTGTTTGGAAAAAAACCGATGTAAGAAATCTGAAAATGCTGACTTTTGAAACTGCCGTTCCAGGTTCTTCTTCTACTCTACATCCGATTGCCACGCGAGTGCTTATTCCGACTGATATGGGTCACACAAGCAGTCCCATCTGCTCTATGACGTGTCTCCACCATATGCGGCTGCGTCACTCCAAGGTACCGAGGGGATTAGTGCTGTTTACCGCCAGTTACTCAAGTCTGGGAGGAGGCTTTTCTTGCGATCAGCAGGAAGTGTGTGTCTGAGCTGCGCTCATGCTGAAAACACTGAAGCACAGGAAACATCTGGGCAGCAGCCGGCGTTGTCCTTGTCTCCCCTTTTAATGTAGGCAGTTTGTTCCATGTGCAGTAATCTGCCGGCTTTACATGGGCTGGATGCCGCTGGCAAGCCCTCTGCGTAAAGAGCTGCGCCAGGGAAGCGTTGCTTGCTTTGTTTCCAAAACCATGACTAGCAGGGCACAAGTCCTAAAAAAAGAAGTGGGGGGACTCTCCAAGGTAGGCGTGGTCACAGGAAGTGACATCACGACAGGAAGTGACATCACGACAGGAAGTGACATCACAACAGGAAGTGACATCACAACAGGAAGTGACATCGCAACAGGAAGTGACATCACATGTAAGGCAGATCTATCATTTGCATTTAATGCACGATTTAACAATTGAAGCTGCTTGGTACTTAAGCCTGTGACTTAAGGTCCCTGCATGGAGGAACTAGCAGCCCAAATGTGGATGAAGTTTGGCGAAGGTGACATGAACACATTTTCAAAACACTACAGGAAAGTTTGACTGCAAGATTTTGTATACATTACAGGTTCCCAGAGAGGCTGCTTCCCACACTCGACAATGACTATTACACACAGTAGGGCTCCATATTCACGTTATTCTATCGATGAGTGTTATATGTTATCTCCCCACCTATTGTAAACTAGCGACTCTGTATTACATAGTTTTGTCCCAGCTGCCTCTCTCTAGCTGTGGCTAGATTTATTTATTTTATTTATAAAGTTTTATATAGCGCGAACTTGATCCCGAAGGATATCAGAACGCTTTACAATTTGCAGCAAAGGTAACAAATCAGAACATTAGTCTAACATTGGGAATCTTGGCTGAAGACAATGGAGCTGCTGGGGCATTAACTTGGGTCAATGCCTACATTTTAGATATATTAACTGGCCATTGTATTTATTTTAGCAGATTTATTTATCTCTATTTATTTTAGGAAATGTATTTAGTTTTGGTATATTTTAGTTTGACTTATTTGCCTTCATTTACTTCAGTGCAACAAAATATAAACATTGCTTTACTTTGTATTAATACTGTTTATTTTTGTGATAGTTCCTAAAAAAAGGGCTGATTATGACTCATGCATTGTAATGGTTGTTTCCCCCTTTACAGAGACTACTTACTATAAAATCGGGGTGGGCCTAGCTCATGATGTCATTTTGTGGGGACCCCTTGAAGAAAGCGGGCAGAACCTTTGCAAAACTTGGTGCCCCCCTATCCAGTAGTGCAATTATCCAAACACTGACAGGATTGAGCCTATATTAAAAATATACTGACATACGTAATGCCAAGTCAGACGTCATCATGGAGTCATGTTTAAATGAACAATCCAGCGCCATCCTACACCTCCCCATTCCACAAAATTATACAATTCAGACCAACAACACAAACTAGAAGGGGGCGTTGCTGTCATCATTAAACATTCCATGTGGAAACAGCGACACACGGAAGAACACACAAGGGTACACCATCATACTACTTACATTGTGTAGCCTGGTGTCAATTGTTCAATGCAGGGCTTAATTTGTGCCAGTGCTTAGCACCGGCACTCAATTGGCAGGGCCGGGTCTAGTGGGACTCTGATTCTACACGCATGAGGCGCACAGTGCATGTAAAATGTTTTAATTTAACTTACAGCACACTTGCTAGTACTAATACTTAATTAACTCCTCAAGTCTCGTGCAGCCGCATCGCATTGTGTTTAGTTTTTCACATCTCAGTTTACCCTTAATTGTTCACGATCACTTGAATAATGAAATATTCTGAGTGGGAGAGCTCTTTGGCAGCACTCTGCCAGGTTTCTCTCTCGTCACTCTCATGCTGCTGTGTTAAAGAGCCTCGGTTCTACCGCACAAAGAATTAGGGTGACCACCTGGCATTGGTGCAAATTCAGGATGGTGAGTGTAAAAATTCAGGACAAAGGGTCAAAATTCAGGACACAAATTCTGGACAGGAGGTCAAAATTCAGGACAAAACTTCAGGACAATAGGTACGTTTTACAGACACATCAGAGGTCGCGCAATAGTATATAAGTAAGCCCAGACATTTCCAAAAGTATTCAACCATTTGCAAACGTATCCATCATGTATCCTTCCATCTATCATTTCACTCATCCATCCCTTCATCCATCCCCTCATCCATCCTTTCACTCACCCTCCATTATCCATCCATCCATCCACCCTTTCACCCTATCCATCTGTACACTTATCCATCCACTCTTCATCCCATCCATCCATTCACTCATCCATTCAGCCATTTACCCTTTCACCAATCCAGCCATCCTTTCACTTACTAATCCTTCCACCCATCCACTCTTTTAGTCATCCATCCATCCTCCCTTTCTCTCTCCATCGACCCTTTCACTTAGCCTTCCTTCCATCCATCCATCCACCCACCCATCCATCCATCTGCTCATCCACTCATGAATCCATCCATTGCCCCTATCACTCATCCATCTATCATTTCACTCCTTCACACATCTATCCATCCTTTTGTCCATCTACCCTCCCTTTCACTCACTCATCCATACTTGCACCCATCCTTTCACTCATATGTCCATTCATTCACCCTTGCACTTATCAATCCATCCATCATTTCACTCATCCACCTACCCCCCATCATCCACCCACCCACTCATCCATCCTTTCACCCACCCACCATCCAATCCACTGATCCATCCTTTCACCCATCCACCATCCACCCACCCACTCATCCATCCATCCTTTCACCCATCCACTCATTATCCATCCATCCATCCATCCTTTCACCCACCCACTCATCATCCATCCTTTCACCCACCCACTTATCCATCCATCCATCCCTTCACCCACTCTCCATCCATCCTTTCACCCACCCATCCATCCATCCATCCCTTCACCCACTCTCCATCCATCCATCCATCCTTTCACCCACCCATCATCCATCCATCCATCCATCTGTCCTTCCCCTCATCATCCATCCATCCATCCCCTCATCATCCATCCATCCTTCCCCTCATCATCCGTCCATCCTTTTCCCTCATCATCCATACATCCTTTTCCCTCATCATCCATCCTTCCCCTCATCATCCATCCATACTTTTCCCTCATCATCTATCCATCCATCCATCCATCCATCCTTCCCCTCATCATCCGTCCATCCTTTTCCCTCATCATCCATACATCCTTTTCCCTCATCATCCATCCTTCCCCTCATCATCCATCCATCCTTCCCCTCATCACCCATCCATCCTTTCCCCTCATCATCCATCCATCCTTCCCCTCATCATCCATCCATCCTTCCCCTCATCCATCCATCCTTCCCCTCATCATCCATCCATCCTTTCACCCACCCCCTCATCATCCATCCATTCCCTCATCATCCATCCATCCATCCCCTCATCATCCATCCATCCATCCATCCCCTCATCATCCATCCATCCACCCTTCCCCTCATCATCCATCCGTTCACCCACCCCCTCATCATCCATCCATCCATCCATCCTTCCCCTCATCATCCATCCTTTCCCGTCAAGCATCCATCCTTCCCCTCATCCATCCTTCCTTTCATCCATCCTTCCCCTCACCCATCCATCCATCCCATCCATTTATCCTGCCCCTCATCCATCCATCCTTCATCCTTCTCCTCATCCATCCTTCCTTTCATCCATCCTTCCCCTCACCCATCCATCCCATCCATTTATCCTGCCCTTCATCCATCCATCCTTCCCCTCCATCCATCCTCCCCCTCATCCATTTATCCTTCCCCTCATCCATCCTTCCCCTCCACCCCTCATCCTTCCCCTCATCCATCTTTCCCCTCATCAATCACCCAGCTACCCTTCCACCCATACATCCAGCTATTTACATTTTCTCTCCATCCTTCCCCTCACTCATCAATCCATCCATCCTCTCTCATTATCCATTTATTCAATCTTTCATTCATCCATTCACCCTTTCACTAATTCATCCAGCCATTCACACATCCCTTCACTTACTTACACGCTCACCTTTCCATATTAATTTTGAGCTGAGCCCTTTTGAGAAGAGGCCCATCAAGAACTTCACCCTCGCTGCAGGACTGGGACAGAAGCCACCCAAAGCGGAGACAGGATCCACCGCAGGGAGGACAAGAGCCATCACAGGCGGGGGTGGACTGGAGCCACAACATGGGGGGACAGGAGCAGGAGTCATCACATGAGAGGGAACGTGATCCACCTGGGTGGGCACAGGGGTGGGCATGCAGTATTCTAGTATCATCTTGGGCTTCTCGCCCCCTCCTGCACAAGACAACAAGAGATACTCTAAGAGAACTGATTGTCCTCCATGCTTTGTTAATCAGTGTGGGTGCGATTGTGCCATTTCTTTATTGTATTACATTATGCATGTTTGAAGAACCGAGGTTTGCTTACAAATTAGTGACAGTAATTAAGCTCTGTGAAGAGAAGCAGATGCTGCCTATGTGTAATCGGGGGTGTAATCTGGCCGAGTCTAGGATGTTTGGGGGCCTGGGTAGAAATGGAATGTGTGAGCCCCCTTCTAAATAGCCGATACAAGACGCATTCAGGGTTGTTTGCGTGTGAAAGGATGCCTCCTGCTCCGAAGCTGCCGCCCCCCTCTGTCACCTTCAAGCACCTCTTAACAGCTCATCAAGTGCTGAAGGTGTGAGGGTTGCCATCCCGCTGTGCCTCGAGGGTGCTGCTGGGGGTCTGAGCTTTCATACAGCATCGGAGTCAAGAAGGGAGGTGGGGGCAAGCTGTGCCCGGTTAAAATTACGGACAAATGGCAGGGGCGTGGTGACCACCGGCGTGCTTGGTAACTTCAGGATTCAGCCAGCCACTCGCCCACACGGAAATGCTTTATTTTCTTTGTGAGCGCCGCGCTCCCGTTTTTAAATGTTGGACGCGGTTTTGATTTAGCAGGGTGGACGGCGTCCACCCTGAAAAACCCTCGGAAATAAGTGGGGGGATGCCGTCCACCCGCGTGGTACCCCGACTCGTGCCCTGATGACTAGGCAGGATCTCTAACACAAAGAGAACCCAATTACGTCTCCTTGGCTGTAGGTTACCCCAGCTCTTGGTGGCTTTAGATTTCATACAGTGCTCAAAGATGAAAGGGGAGCAGTTGTAGTTCCACGAAGTTTAGTTTGCGCGTCGCTGCGCTTTGCAGCCGACTTTAATTAGTTGCCCGTTGTCCTGAAGTGGAAGAAGAGCAATTAATAACCATTAATGCCCAGAAATCAAATGGGCCTCTGTGCGCACCTACTTCAGTCCATGCTGGTACAGGAAGGCGTAGAATCTGTGACTTCTCTAGATTTCTTTTTGGGTGGGATGGATGTGTGTGGATGGCTACACAGGGAGCCACAGTTAAAACAGTTATGCCTCTTGTAATGGGCAGAGGTGGCTAGTGTACGTACAGTGGATTCAAAACTAATATTTCACAGAGGTACAGTCTTTTTTTTTTTTTTGCATATGCCTTTATTCTGTGAGCATTTCATCCAATAGGAGGCCCTAGTGTCGGGCGATTACCTTAGCTCCATGTGCAGTGATGGTTGACTGCATGGTGGGTTGAAATATCAAAGTATAAAAACATAGAAGTTGAATGTAAAAGAGCATCAAAAAAGTTCCAAACGTAACTGAATAAACTTTAAGTGTAAGTAATGGGCTTTTTTTCATCATAAGAATTGAACTTGTGTAATAAAAAAGATCCTTCCACCTTGACAAGAGAGCCTACCGGTTGTGGTGGAAGATATGGTTTTAGGTGAACAACAGCTCTTCAGGATTAAATATCCATATTACTTGAAGCGTACAGAACACATATGAATACATAACATTACTAGGGACGGAAGTTACTTTAGTATTGAGACGGATTCACCTGTTGTTCACTCAAGATGCATTTGGAAAAAGTGTAAAACAATTTGAGGAACTAAAAAAAAATGAAGTAACGAGCTGAAACACTAGACTTGCAAACTTAAATCATTGGTAAAGCTGATGATACTCTTATACGGAGATACTCTTCTCCCGCATGTTGTTTATTCGTCTCTGCTGTGCTATCCCATAGTAACAGGATGTCTAACAGGAATATCTTGGGTGTGCATTATCCAAAGCTAACGAACAACTCATAAATATAATTGTTGTGTGGATACCACCCAGTAGTGGCCTCAAAATTAGCAGTAATCTTCTAAGTGTAGATTACCTAAAGCATGGACATTCTCTTAAATGTATATTCACGTTGACCACACCAAGCACGTTATAAACCAAAGTGCCAATCGAGTTTTAGAAAAGGGGCTTATACACTCTGCAGTCAAGTGATCCCCTTCAGTGCCCAATCAGTCTTCGAAGAAGACCTGATTAATGAAGTGCACCAACCACCCATTAAAAGAGACCTAAATGTACTAATGGTAAAAAGAGTCACTGAGCTTGAGGCTGTGCAGAAGAACATTTGGAGGGTCCTGGGAAGGTCAAGGCATTAAAACACGTGTAGTCCTTGTAACGCTGCTACTGCGACTAACTGCAGCAATTTCTCATTGTAAAGCACCAAGAACAAGGGCACAGCATAAATACCTTGGATTCCAAGTTGTTCTCGCAAGAGCTGCCAAATCGGTGAGCATCAGATAGGATCCAATCACATTTGTCTCCTTTGTGGAATACTGGCTTTCTTGCAAGCTGCAACTTTGTAACATTAAACTTAAATCCATAAAAGGCAACTAATGCCCATGTACCTTTGCCCACAGTTGGCACACAAATTATAGATGTCCAAAGCAACTCGTGTGTGAGATTTTATTAAATATCTCCTTGTCGAAGACTTGTTCAAAAGTAAAAGAAAACAAAAATAACTTTTCCCATTTGGCGCCATGCAGCAAGTTGACAAATCATGGGAGTGTTCTAATTTTATCAGAGCTCTGATAACCTCCTCTCTCACTGTGCCAGGGCTCATAGTATCTCAGGATTTGGATTCTAGCATGGCTCTAATGTACTACCTTACTGCAAAACGTCATACAGGGGATAGAAGTAGGTGGGAAGCTGTACTTCCTGGGTCAGAATGCCCTTTGAGTCCATGTCCACCCACAAACCTATACTTTTACAGCTATTCTCCAACTCCTCTAAAAACTGTTTCGCAATGGAAAAGGTTGGAAATCTATTCCTGAAAAGTGTGAACAAAACATTTTCCAAGGTGGGAAAAAGAGGGGGATGTAGGGAAAGTGAATTTGCGATCACACAGCATGAGCCTATATAACTGCATGTATTTTCTCATGTGAAAATTTAATTTACTGAAGTTTACTAGGAGCACGGTTTCAAGGCCTGTATCCATGAAAGCCTTCTAGCCGTAAAGCTTCATCAGTGCTGCCACATATACTTGTAGGTTCTCTTTTCCCGCTTTGTTGAAGAATTGGGCGTCTAATTAATTTTCATACAGCCCAAAATGATGGCCGTAACTGTTTTACACTGATTCGTCATATCATATTTGCACATGATCTGGGAGCATTATAAGCCGTCTTAAATTGTAAAATTTTGTTAGTATGTGTACATGTTTTTATACTGGAACCACAGTCTTAATTGAAGTTGCGCTCACAACTTACTGTTTTTCTTTTGAGCTCTCCGTAACAGTAACTGCAAAAAAGAACAATTGATGAACAAAATGCAAAACAATGTCATACATTCACCCCTGTACAGAGATCTGGGCCTAAATCAATCGTTTTTTTGCTCACCAGGCCATTCCAGTTTGGACTCAGCCATATACAAATCAGTCTTGACCCTGCATCTAATGGGCTAGCCTGGCTGATGATGGGTGACATACCCTGAAACCGGTACCAGGAGGCTTGTTTCCGGGCCAGGGAGGACCTGGCTGGGCAGTTCAATCTGGACTGTTCCCATGAGGCACAGGGTCGAGACCGATTTGCATATGACTGAAACTAGGGTGGCATGGTGAGCAAAAGAACGATGGATTTAACCCAGATCTCTTGACTGGGGGTGAATGTATGATTCATTCAGCATTCCAACCATCATTTGTTTGCGTAGCACTTTTTGCCCTATGTGGGATGGGGATGCCCTGACGTGGGTCCCTTGCTCACTGTGCCACTGGGTTCAAGCTAGCCTGGCTGATGATTGGTGACATACCATGAAACCGGTCCCAGGATGCTTGTTTCCGGTCCAGGGAGGACCTGGCTGGGCAGTTCGGCCTGGACTGTTCTCATGAGGCACAGGGTCAAGACTGATTTGCATATGCTGGGCCTAAAATACGGTGGCATGGTGAGCAAAAGAATGATGGTTTTGACTGGGGGTGAATTTGAGCAAACTTCTTGTGTCCTTTTAATTCTTTTTATTTCTTTGGGGCATTCCTCTTACCAACTCTTGACCCGATATTGTGCCTCATAGTGCACTTCCTTGCTCGACGATCACGCAGCTTCTTGGGGGTTACTTTGAAGACAGCGGCCATCTTGGACGCGAATCTCGTTGTTCGCGGTCAGAGTTCCAGATGATGCCCGCTGATTGCCGGTCCCAGGCAAACCCTGTATAGTCAGGTCAGATCGCCGTAGCGGGGCTGTAAAAAGGTTGCATTTTGTGCACTAGACTAATTTTAAAATCCTCCTTTTTAAATTGATTCATTTTAAAATCTTCATTGTGTTGTGTGAGGGATTTTGTGGGGGGAGGTCTGGTGCGAGTATTGGGAATTTGAGAACTTCTTGTTCCCTTTTAATTCTTTTTATTTCTTCGGAGCATTGCTCTTACCGACTCTTGGCCCGATATTGGGCCTCGTAGTGCACTTCCTTGCTCGACGATCGGGCAGCTTCTTGGGGGGGTTACTTTGAAGACAGCAGCCATCTTGGACGCGACTCGCGTTGTTCGCGGTCAGCGTTCCAGATAATGAACGCTGATCGCCATTCCCAGCCACACCTCTTAAATTGGATGCACAGCAGGAAGCGCAGCGGACAAGCGAAGCGGGCGCGCCTAAGGCAAGCCCTTCTGCGCCCATCAGCGCTAAGTCAGGGCACAGGGCATGTCACTCTGCCCTTTTACGGCCTGAAGACTTGCGTCCCCAATCTCCCTCCAGCGGAGTGGCTGAAATCGTGGAAGCCCCTTCCCTGCCCATCTCACAGAGTTTGGTTGGGCGGGCTGTCCAGGGACTTCACTTGTGGGGACTGTGGGTTCAGCTTTACTCCTGAGCGCCGGTCATCAGGTCGGTCTGATGCCTCTCCGAGTCTGGGGACGATTAGTGGTTGCCTAATCAATGCGAGATCTGTGACGAAGCATTTCGTCGATATAGCTCATCTGATCACGGATAATAATCTGGACATAATGTTTGTTACGGAGACCTGGCTCGATGCCTTCTCCAACCCCACAGTGGCCCTAGCTACACCGGCAGGATTTAAAGTTCATCGGGTAGATCGCTGCGTGGGTCGAGGCGGAGGCTTAGCCATTTGGTATAGGGAAGACTGGACCTTTCGGAGCGAATTATCTACTCTTTGGGGTGACTGTGAAGCCTTGAACTTTAGTCTTCAACTATCAGCCCAATTTAATTTGGGTGGTTCCTTGATTTATCGGCCCCCTGGGCCTGCAAGGAATTTTCTGGCGGCCTGTGGAGATGCTCTGGCCGAGCGGGCTCTAAGGTTTTCGAAGTTTGTGCTTCTTGGGGATATTAACATCCATCTTGACCACTTTGAGGAGGGGGACTTTATAGCTTTCCCTCCACCTAGCGAACCTCTCTCAAAGGGTTCTGTTCCCCACACATTTGGGTGGGCACACGCTGGACATCATCTGTGCCAACTTCCCCATACTAGTGATGAAGCCACGGCCGGTGGCCTGGTCAGACCACTTTCCCATATTCTTCTCATGGGATTTGGATAACTCTCCTCGGCAGGCCAACTGCCGTCCCTTCCCCCCCTCCCCCCCGTCTCCAGGAAGGTGGATCCTGGCCAGCTAAGTGCCTCGCTTGCCGCTTCCAAGCCCTCCTTTTTGGGTGGTTTGGAGGAGAATGTAACACAATTTGTCGATTGGATTGCTGGCGCTGTTACCAATCGGCCTGGGCAGTCTCAGACAAGGCTGCGGCGTGAATCCCCTTCAAAGCCATGGTATACTCCCGTGCTGAAGCCTTTGAAGCATGCCTGTAAGGCTGCGGAGAGGGCCTGGCGTTTTGGTGGCTACCACCTTTCTGATAAAAACATCCTCAGGTCCAAACAAAAACTTTATTATGTGGCGATAGGAGAGGCCAAAGGACAGTATTACGCCGCTCATATTGAGCGGACGAATAACCATTCCAAAGACATTTTCGCAATTGTGCAGAGCTTCCTGTCCCCCAGCGCCCAGGTGGCGGCTGCTCCTTGCCTAGGAGTCCTGGTGTAACACCCTGGCGTCATTCTTCAGGGATAAAATAATAAGCATCCAGGAGACTTTTATCTTCTCCCAGAAACCGCGACCTTGTGTTGCCGCTGCATCTGCCCAGGGCAGAACCGGTCTCCCCTTTCTCAGAGTTTTGTCCTATTGACCTTGCTGGTTCTCTCTGAATCCTCAAAGCCCTTAAGTACGGCTCTCCTAACGATCCCTGTGTGGCCCGTCTACTATCGGATGTGGCTGACACCATCAATTCTGAGGTGAATTTTATGGTCAACAAATCATTGCAAGAAGCTTGTGTGCCGCCTGGAAACATGCCCGGATCCTTCCTTTACTCAAAAAACCGTCACTTGATCCACTGGTCCCAGAAAACTATCGTCCCATCTCACTTTTGCCTAGTCTGGCCAAAGTTTGTGAGAAAGTGGTTACTTTCCTTTTGTTGAGGGGGCTGGCGTGCTTCATCCGGCGCAGTCTGGCTTCCGTGCCTCTTATAGCATGGAATCCGCTCTGCTAGAGGTCACAGAGTCGATTCGGGAGTGTCTTGATGCCAGCGGGAGAGCAGCATTGGTTATGCTTGATCTCTCAGCGGCGTTTGACACGGTGCCTCACGCCATGCTCCTTGATCGCCTATCTGAAATGATAATATCTGGGTCGGCCTTGCAATGGATCAACTCTTTTTTGGAGGGGAGATGGCAGCAGGTTTGGCTCCCTCCGTGTGCCTCTGTGCCCATGAGTGTTTCCACTGGGGTTCCGCAGGGGTCAACGCTTAGCCCGCTGTTATTTAAAGTCTACATGACTCCGCTGATTTTTCTGGCGGAGGTGATGGCCTACTCCGATGACACCCAGTTGCTGTTTACCTGGAGCAAGTAGGAGGACTTGGTTAACAGACCCCATCAGTGCTTGTCATCGGTCTTTCATTGGCTGGCCAATGCGCAACTCAAATGTAATGAGGGAAAGTCTGAAGTACTGCTGTTTGGTTCTTTTGCTCCAGATTTCAGAGGGAGATTCTGGCCTCCTGGTTTTCCTTGCCCGCCTGAGAATAAGGTTGCCGCCAAAAACCTTGGCCTTTGGTTCGATGAGAATCTGAATTTTGTAACGCATGTTAAAAAAACTGTCTGGCACCTGTTTTGGTGTGTTGGAAAGTCTGAGAAAAAGTTTCTGCCCTTCTTGCTGAGCTCGGCCAGAGAGACGGTTGTTCGGGCACAGATTCTTTCTCGCTTGGATTATGCCAACGCCCTCCTAGTTGGCAGCCCAGGTTTCCTTGTGAAGAAACTACAAGTGATTCAAAACTTGGCTGCCAGACTTCTAGGGGGGCTGTCATCCAGGCACAGTTCCCGGGCTCTTCTGCGGTCATTACACTGGCTTCCTGTCGAAATTCGCCTGAAATTTAAAATGCTCTCAATTGTGCAACAGGCCCTTTACGGTCTCGGTCCTACCTATTTGCAGAAGAGACTTGCTTTTTATACACCAGTGAGACAGCTGCGTTCGTCTTCACAGCTGCTGATGCAGACTCTGAAGTTTAAGCGCCAGCGACTGGGGGAACTCCTTTGTACGCAAAGCTTGTCTGGCCTGGAATGCGCTGCCCTTAGCTTTGAGAGCCACTCAGGATCCTCTTCTGTTTAGGAAAGCTGTAAAAACCCTACTGTTTTAATTGGTAATTGTGCATCTTCTGCCTTTTTGCTGTTAGCGCCGGGACACTCCAGAGGAGCTGCGCGCTGTATAAATTAAAATAACATAACATAACATGTATGATTCATTCAGCATTCCATGCATCATTAGTTTGCGTAGCACTCAGTAATAGTAAAGGCTCTGCCTTAGTGGCAGACTATCCTTTCACAGATCCATACTGTGGTACCGTAAATTGGCAGCCACAGAGTTTGTACTGTAGAGGGTGGGCCTAATTGTCCTGAGACAAAAGAAACATTGACATTTGTTATCTTGTACCCCCAAAGAATGTCCTGGGTCATAGAATTTCCACACCCCTGCAACAAATAATTGACTTTATCCATCAGTAGCACACCATATAGGAGGAAAAGGAGAATCGTATAAAACTACAAATGTTCCTTGGATGCGAGGAGACCTAATGGATGGCTTATTGGACCTAGTCAAAACCCTGACGGTGGCAGCACACCTGGAATAATAATACACTAAGGGGGGCATGAGTGGGAAATATTTAATGACCTAGCATTGTTACAGTCCCTATGACTACATAATAAACAAAGTGTAACAATGGGTCAACAGAAAAATAGTGCAGCTCTCTAGATAACTGTGTGTGTGTTAAAGGAACACAATCCCTGAATCCAAAGTATTCTTGGTGAAAAAATATGTTCCCATCAGATACCCGTCCTGTACCGCCCTACATCACTTGGGATCCTTCACCCGAAGGAAGTGGAAAGAACCACTTAGGATTAGGTAGATTGCGGCCTAATCAAAGTGTGAGGGGATGTAAAGTGTGTGGGTCTAAAAGTTTTTTAATGGTATCAGGGGGCACAAAGAATTAACAAAAAGCAGTGCAAGAAGTGCTCACTATAGCGTGTGAAAGTGAAAGAATTAATATTGGGTTGTGGGAGTGGAAAAAAGATTTATTAGGGTCCTACCCACACCCAAGGCTAAAAAACAGTGCAAGTAGTGGTAACAAATAACTACTCAGATTTGATCTTGGTCGACATGTTTCTGCAGTATTCGTTGGTTCAAAAGATACCAGTCTGCTTCATCAGGACCTTCTTATAAATAGAGTGCAACTGCTAATTTAAAGTATATAGTGTGTATTAAAAAATCATATCACCTGCAAGCACCAGTAGATATGATCCAAGTCAATGAGCAGTGGACAGACACACATAAAGGACAACAAAAATGCACACAGTTAATGACGAAAGCTGCAAAGCACAGAGATAAGCTCGTGAAGTACATATATGCCAAACAATTTATGGTCAGTGTTTGTAACATCAATCAAACATATAAGCCAGGTACATTTATCCTGGGTTTAACCAAACTTATATTCACTCACCCATATTTTGGGGAATGCACTCTCCACCTCACCCGGCAACAGCTCAGGTACAGATGGAGCACCGCTCTATTAGATGTGAACAAAAAAAGAAGAGATGAAAGAGGAAGAGTTCGCTAGAACTCATTCTGAAAACACTTTCCCTCTGTCATTTGGGATTTCTATCCAGAGGTAGAAGTGAGTTACTGCTGTTAATGGTGCCCTGTGATATTCAACCGTGGGCAGATGTAATCTCCTGCTTCAATTAGCACAGTCTGCATTGTTGAGTCTAATCAAGCATTGTTAAAACTAATGCGTAATCACCCTGCTTAATGCGATGGAAAGGCGATCTATTATATCTCTAGCGATGGTAACCCACTATGCGCAATAAATAGGCACTCTCGGCCATGATATACTAAATATTTACAAATTGCCATAATGTCTACTAAGTCTTGCAGTGACCATTCATGTTATGCGTAGAACACTTGTGGGCCGAAGTGAAGTAGTGTGGTTCACTGGTTAGAGGCGGCAGACCCGAGAGCAGAGGACGGCCCGGGACCAGGGTTCGATTCCCGGCGCGGCAGGTTTCTGGACCAGGGTCAGCGGACTCGATAATTCTCTTGCCTCGGTGCCCACTCTGATCAGCGTTCACACTCGGCAACTCTGGGCATTAGCTTGCCTCATCTTCACTAACGCCCCACCAGACCGCCGGGGATGCCTGGTCTCACCCTGGAGATACCCATTAAGGGACCATCTCTCAGGGAAGCCAGGAAGGGTTTCGCAGCGGTCGAAGCGCCTTGGGACCCTCCGGGTAAGTAGTGCGCTATATAAATGCCTATACATTTACATTTACATTTACATTCTCCGATCTAATCAGCACACACATATGTATTGCAGCCGTACTCTAAATCCGAAATACAACTAGCCTGTTAAGCTTTCCATAGCGCTTATGCTTTATCTAGTTAACTTCGAGTCCACATGTTTTTCGTGTAGAGTATTCATAAACCCAACGTGGTCTCTAAAGAAGGAAAACCATCAGCCCCAAAAATGTTTGCTCCGTAACAACCATGCCTCGCTTACCTGTCCGTCGGTACTCCTCGCCTTCCTCTAGGCTGACTTTGGGAGGTACCGACTAGACAGGAAGCGGGATAGTTATTCCAGATCTGATTGGTCAAGCGCACAACACGTGTGCTGCGTGTTGCCGTGCGTCACCAAGCGCGTGGGGCGACCAGCGGTGATGTAGTCCGGAAATGTAGTCCGGAAACACCCGCTAGGCAGTCTCTTTACTCGCTATTCGCCGAGGACAAAAACGTGAACCTCGCGATAGCGTGCGTATCTTGGTTTCTTGGTCATGTTCATATTCAATAGTGCGCAATCGGCCTTAGAACTACAAGATAGATGGGATTTGTAGTTTGATCGTGACACTTGGTCCCCTTGTTATTTATAAGCAAAAGTATGTAATGTGACCTGCGTCTGAGTTAAAAGGAATTATATATTCCTTGGTAGAATTGAAGGATAAATTGTAACGCTTGGTCCCCTTCGTTTATTTGTGAACAAAAGTATGTAATGTACACTGCGTCTGAATTTAAAGAAATCGTAAGTTTCCAGGTAGATTTACGGGCAGTGACAGGAAAATACAGAACTGATGAGCTAGCATTCCTATAGTTTTCATATGATATTAGGCACCGATGGAAACTCATATTTTCAGTATTGGAGAATTACAGTCCCTGACTGAAAGACTGATGGTAGGCAGTGTGTTTTAGGGACAAATGTTACTACTCCCAGTGGATATTGATAATCATAAATGAACAAACTGGGTACTATGCCACTGGTGTCCTAATTTATAGGGACATCCATGGGATGTCTTCATTCAGACCCGTAATATCGGTTTGAAGTTTGTGCACCCATCTCTGTTCTCTGCGATGTAAAAAGGTACTGATGTCTGTGATATGTTTAGGGATTATCGGCTGTTCGAGCACAGTCCATTGGAGGTCTGTAGGTGCATGGTGTGCCTCCAAGAAGTGTTTTGTCATACGAGTTGTTTGTTTATTACAGCGTATTGAACTCTTGTGCTCTGAGATCCTCGTCTTCACTTTTCTCGTGGTCATGCCCACATACCTTTTTTCGCAGGGACAGCTGATTAAATAAATGAGGTTGGAACTGTTACAGTTCGTGAACCTCCGCTGTTCCCAAGGATGTTCTGTACCAATATCGAGTGTTGTGGATTTGCGGGTCTGAGGGCATGCTGCACATTGTCCGCACGGGTGGTGTCCAGTTACAGCTGGCATATCCCACAGGGTGCCCGTGTTTCTAGGGATTTCAGTCTTTGGTCTTGTGTGAACCAGTTTGTCCCTAAGACTAGGGCCCCTCTTGAAGGCAAAGAGGGGAACTGGTAGTGTGTCATTTCCCGTGTTCAAAATGCCCCAATGTTTTTTGATGACACTTGTTATTTGGTTAGATAGTGTACCAAATGTTGTCACACATGCCATTCTTTCTGTTTTCTCTTTTGGCCGTGAGATTTCCAAAAGACTCGCTCTGTTGTTGTTTTGTGCTCTTTTCTTGGAGCGGTTTATCAATTGTTTTGGGTAGTCTTTTTCTAAGAGATCTTTTCTTAAGTTGTTTGCATGATTTTCGAAAGATCTCTTATCTGAGCAGTTTCTATGTATGCGAAGAAACTGCCCATATGGCAGATTGTCCCGAAGGGACTTGGGGTGGCAGCTATGGTAGTTCAATAGGGAGTTACGAGCCATAGGTTTTTGGTAGAGCTCAGACTTAAGACCATCTACTGTGCCGATAATCAACAGGTCCAAAAAGGCCAGTCTATCTGTGTGGAATTCCATGGTAAATTTCAGGAACCGATTTCTTAGGTTCAACCACTCATGAAATTCTTTCAGTTGGATTTCTGTCCCTCGCCACACTACCAGAATGTCATCAATGTAGCGTTTCCATGCTCGCAGACACAGTAGATGGGGGTTGGTGTCTGCGAGCGCGTGCTGCTGCTCAAATTGATGTACATACAGATTCGCGAGACTAGGGGCTATAGGGACTGTAACAATGCTAGGTCATTAAATATTTCCCACTCATGCCCCCCTTAGTGTATTATTGTTCCAGTGTAGTCAGCTGACTACGGGCAGTTTAAATTGTCCGACTCGTGGATGTGGCTTGAATAGAGTGTGATTGAGTTGAGGAGTTTGTTGGTTTTAGATCTAGAAAACACCTTTTACTACCATGGCTACTAATTTAGGATTAGCCTTTGATGAGGATGAAATTCAGACCTTACTTGCAGACAATCCGAGCATGCTTGACATGCTCAATTCAACACCCACCACCTCAACTGGCTCAGAAGATGGTTGGGCGAAGGTACTAACTTTAAAAAAGAATCACGCTAGAGTGTGCGTACACGGCATCATCATGGCAGATTATTTAAGGAACAACTGTGCACCCATTGGCCTCATAGTAGGAAACGTTCCCCGTCTGTTTCTAGACGACAAAACTTTCCTCCATGATTGGTCACTAATAGCGTGGAAATGCACGCGTGACTGGCTATGTCTAATCATAAAAACGGCCAAAAAAACAGCCGATAGAATATTGATAGAGATCCAGGTCCTGGAAGGCCAGATTAAGACAACAATCTCATCAAGTAAAATGTTCACCAAACACCAGGAGGATGGGAATAAGTCTAGCAAAGAGTTCAGAGACACGATACTCTTTACAAAACTAGAGAAGTTTAAAAAGGATCTCGCCAAATTCTCTATGGAAAAGATATATCCCTATACCAGCGATACCTTCTGTCCCACCAATCAGAAAACTGGAAACAAAGGTGGCTCCAGTTATGGGAGCTCCAGCTCTGATGGAGCCTCAAGTGACTCCGATGGATCAAACACCAGCCAATCTTCCTTCAAACAAAGAGGTAGAGGGGGGAACAGGAGAGGATGGAGAGGATTCAATCCAGCTTTTCCCCAACCACAAGTTCCACCTTGGTGGCAACCTTCACCATGGGGACAAGCACCTTTTCCACCCATGATGAACCCATATGGCCCACCTCCATTTTATGGAGATCATAACCAACAGCCTTTTTTAGGAGGGGGCCGGAGGAGCCGGGGTTGTCAAAGAACCCCCAGAGTAGGACAGGTCCGCTGGAATATACCACCCCACACCATGGATCTGAGGAGTGGGAAGAAGATCCCGCAGGAACAACCGACAACCACAGCGGCACCAGTCTAGTGATTAATTTGAGCTCCCAACCAATCACTGTAACCCAAGAGCAAGTGCTAAACAAAGGCCTGGGCTTTGTTGCAACAAACCACACGGATCCTTTTCAGGCCCAAATCGAACTTAGCAAGCTCTATCGTAAAATCAGGCTGCATTTTTTTGTTTGCAAACAAAGCCATCTGTAGTTCGCAAGAAACCACCAATAGCAATACTGGTCTGAAGAAACCCTCTACATTCAACCCTACCGTGTTAGGCCAACCTCCCAAGGTGCTAACGTTTGAAGAAGCGGTTAACCATGATGTAAAAGAGCTCTTCTCTCACAAACAGAAGATGTTCTCCAACCTGACTAAAGTTGAAAAAATTGCTATTAAAGACCTGAGAACCCCCTGATTGTAATTAAACCAGCGGATAAGGGGGGTGGGGTAGTCATTCTAGATGCGGATACGTATCGAAATGAGTGCCTTCGCCAACTCAACGATGTGCGTTCCTATAAAAAACTTAAGGAGGACCCGACGGCCAGACTAACATCATAGCTCACATTGTTGAAGAAGCTTTAGCCGAAGGCTGGCTAACTCCAAAAGAGGGCCAATATCTGCGGGTATCACATCCGGTTACCCCATACTTCTATCAGCTCCCTAAAATACACAAGGCCCAATCCCCACCACCTGGCCGACCCATAATATCTGGGATAGGTTCGATACTAGAACCTCTGTCGACCTTTGTCGATGTGTTTTTACAGCCTATGGTGCGGGAGATGCCCTCATATTTAAAAGACACCAAAGATGTGTTGAGACTGTTGCCTGACATGGAATATGACATCAAAACAGATCTATTGGTGTCATTTGATGTCGAAAGTTTATATACTTCTATACCGCAGACGGAGACACTGCAAGTAATAGAAGACCTGTTACTGTCCCGGGAACTTAATTCCATCACTCCAGTCAGACTCATTATGAACTTTGCAACACTGGCCATGACGGAGAACTTCTTCGCTTTTGAGGACTCCTTGTACCTGCAGATCAGCGGGACTAGTATGGGCAGCGTTTTTGCCCCTAGTCTCGCAAATCTGTATGTACATCAATTTGAGCAGCAGCACGTGCTCGCAGACACCAACCCCCATCTACTGTGTCTGCGAGCATGGAAACGCTACATTGATGACATTCTGGTAGTGTGGCGAGGGACAGAAATCCAACTGAAAGAATTTCATGAGTGGTTGAACCTAAGAAATCGGTTCCTGAAATTTACCATGGAATTCCACACAGATAGACTGGCCTTTTTGGACCTGTTGATTATCGGCACAGTAGATGGTCTTAAGTCTGAGCTCTACCAAAAACCTATGGCTCGTAACTCCCTATTGAACTACCATAGCTGCCACCCCAAGTCCCTTCGGGACAATCTGCCATATGGGCAGTTTCTTCGCATACATAGAAACTGCTCAGATAAGAGATCTTTCGAAAATCATGCAAACAACTTAAGAAAAGATCTCTTAGAAAAAGACTACCCAAAACAATTGATGATAAACCGCTCCAAGAAAAGAGCACAAAACAACAGAGCGAGTCTTTTGGAAATCTCACGGCCAAAAGAGAAAACAGAAAGAATGACATGCGTGACAACATTTGGTACACTATCTAACCAAATAACAAGTGTCATCAAAAAACATTGGGGCATTTTGAACACGGGAAATGACACACTACCAGTTTCCCTCTTTGCCTTCAAGAGGGGCCCTAGTCTTAGGGACAAACTGGTTCACACAAGACCAAAGACTGAAATCCCTAGAAACACGGGCACCCTGTGGGATATGCCAGCTGTAACTGGACACCACCCGTGCGGACAATGTGCAGCATGCCCTCAGACCCGCAAATCCACAACACTCGATATTGGTACAGAACATCCTTGGGAACAGCGGAGGTTCACGAACTGTAACAGTTCCAACCTCATTTATTTAATCAGCTGTCCCTGCGAAAAAAGGTATGTGGGCATGACCACGAGAAAAGTGAAGACGAGGATCTCAGAGCACAAGAGTTCAATACGCTGTAATAAACAAACAACTCGTATGACAAAACACTTCTTGGAGGCACACCATGCACCTACAGACCTCCAATGGACTGTGCTCGAACAGCCGATAATCCCTAAACATATCACAGACATCAGTACCTTTTTACATCGCAGAGAACAGAGATGGGTGCACAAACTTCAAACCGATATTACGGGTCTGAATGAAGACATCCCATGGATGTCCCTATAAATTAGGACACCAGTGGCATAGTACCCAGTTTGTTCATTATCAATATCCACTGGGAGTAGTAACATATTTGTCCCTAAAACACACTGCCTACTATCAGTCTTTCAGTCAGGGACTGTAATTCTCCAATACTGAAAATGAGATTCCATCGGTGCCTAATATCATATGAAAACTATAGGAATGCTAGCTCATCAGTTCTGTATTTTCCTGTCACTGCCCGTAAATCTACCTGGAAACTTACGATTTCTTTAAATTCAGACGCAGTGTACATTACATACTTTTGTTCACAAATAAACGAAGGGGACCAAGCGTTACAATTTATCCTTCAATTCTACCAAGGAATATATAATTCCTTTTAACTCAGACGCAGGTCACATTACATACTTTTGCTTATAAATAACAAGGGGACCAAGTGTCACGATCAAACTACAAATCCCATCTATCTTGTAGTTCTAAGGCCGATTGCGCACTATTGAATATGAACATGACCAAGAAACCAAGATACGCACGCTATCGCGAGGTTCACGTTTTTGTCCTCGGCGAATAGCGAGTAAAGAGACTGCCTAGCGGGTGTTTCCGGACTACATTTCCGGACTACATCACCGCTGGTCGCTCCACGCGCTTGGTGACGCACGGCAACACGCAGCACACGTGTTGTGCGCTTGACCAATCAGATCTGGAATAACTATCCCGCTTCCTGTCTAGTCGGTACCTCCCAAAGTCAGCCTAGAGGAAGGCGAGGAGTACCGACGGACAGGTAAGCGAGGCATGGTTGTTACGGAGCAAACATTTTTGGGGCTGATGGTTTTCCTTCTTTAGAGACCACGTTGGGTTTATGAATACTCTACACGAAAAACATGTGGACTCGAAGTTAACTAGATAAAGCATAAGCGCTATGGAAAGCTTAACAGGCTAGTTGTATTTCGGATTTAGAGTACGGCTGTAATACATATGTGTGTGCTGATTAGATCGGAGAATGTAAATGTAAATGTAAATGTATAGGCATTTATATAGCGCACTACTTACCCGGAGGGTCCCAAGGCGCTTCGACCGCTGCGAAACCCTTCCTGGCTTCCCTGAGAGATGGTCCCTTAATGGGTATCTCCAGGGTGAGACCAGGCATCCCCGGCGGTCTGGTGGGGCGTTAGTGAAGATGAGGCAAGCTAATGCCCAGAGTTGCCGAGTGTGAACGCTGATCAGAGTGGGCACCGAGGCAAGAGAATTATCGAGTCCGCTGACCCTGGTCCAGAAACCTGCCGCGCCGGGAATCGAACCCTGGTCCCGGGCCGTCCTCAGCTCTCGGGTCTGCCGCCTCTAACCAGTGAGCCACACTACTTCACTTCGGCCCACAAGTGTTCTACGCATAACATGAATGGTCACTGCAAGACTTAGTAGACATTATGGCAATTTGTAAATATTTAGTATATCATGGCCGAGAGTGCCTATTTATTGCGCATAGTGGGTTACCATCGCTAGAGATATATTAGATCGCCTTTCCATCGCATTAAGCAGGGTGATTACGCATTAGTTTTAACAATGCTTGATTAGACTCAACAATGCAGACTGTGCTAATTGAAGCAGGAGATTACATCTGCCCACGGTTGGATATCACAGGGCACCATTAACAGCAGTAACTCACTTCTACCTCTGAATAGAAATCCCAAATGACAGAGGGAAAGTGTTTTCAGAATGAGTTCTAGCGAACTCTTCCTCTTTCATCTCTTCTTTTTTTGTTCACATCTAATAGAGCGGTGCTCCATCTGTACCTGAGCTGTTGCCGGGTGAGGTGGAGAGTGCATTCCCCAAAATATGGGTGAGTGAATATAAGTTTGGTTAAACCCAGGATAAATGTACCTGGCTTATATGTTTGATTGATGTTACAAACACTGACCATAAATTGTTTGGCATATATGTACTTCACTAGCTTATCTCTGTGCTTTGCAGCTTTCGTCATTAACTGTGTGCATTTTTGTTGTCCTTTATGTGTGTCTGTCCACTGCTCATTGACTTGGATCATATCTACTGGTGCTTGCAGGTGATATGATTTTTTAATACACACTATATACTTTAAATTAGCAGTTGCACTCTATTTATAAGAAGGTCCTGATGAAGCAGACTGGTATCTTTTGAACCAACGAATACTGCAGAAATATGTCGACCAAGATAAAATCTGAGTAGTTATTTGTTACCACTACTTGCACTGTTTTTTAGCCTTGGGTGTGGGTAGGACCCTAATAAGTCTTTTTTCCACTCCCACAACCCAATATTAATTCTTTCACTTTCACACGCTACAGTGAGCACTTCTTGCACTGCTTTTTGTTAATTCTTTGTGCCCCCTGATGCCATTAAAAAACTTTTAGACCCACACACTTTACATCCCCTCACACTTTGATTAGGCCGCAATCTACCTAATCCTAAGTGGTTCTTTCCACTTCCTTCGGGTGAAGGATCCCAAGTGATGTAGGGCGGTACAGGACGGGTATCTGATGGGAACATATTTTTTCACCAAGAATACTTTGGATTCAGGGATTGTGTTCCTTTAACACACACACAGTTATCTAGAGAGCTGCACTATTTTTCTGTTGACCCATTGTTACACTTTGTTTATTATGTAGCACACCTGGAATACCATAGGGCAGCCCAAAAAGCATCGCCTCTACCCTGTGCTGTTGTTTTGTGTCAGAGTTGGCAATCATGACCCTGGTGATGGGCCTATTTCGGTTTCCTATCATCTTTTGATCGTTTTCACGAATCTGCACATTCAATTTGTGACTTATTCAGTGGATTCCGCTATGTCCAGTTTTTTGGAGATCCGTCCGGGAGAAAAAGTTAATGGGTCAGGGGATCAAAAAAAGTAACATTTTCCATTTGAGTGCCCAAAGGAATTTTCGGCTCCCACTGCAGCAAAAACTGTTCAAAGGAATTGCACCTGTCTTGGCAAGAAATCATAACTTTACTAAAAATAGAACTTTGTTGCGATTTGGCATACATCCATTTGATTATAAGGTATTTGTCTTATAAAACAGTGTTGTGTGGACTTCTGTAAGCGAACTTTATCTATATCTTTACTGTTAAACAAGGACTCCTCCACAGGTCTGAGTCTAAGTATACCAAATCTGAAAAAGAATAGAACCTGACAGATGTGTGCATACTTGTACAAAAACCGGAGTTGCCTGTTTTTTCTTGTGTGAAGGTTTGGTCCCAGAGAAACCATGTGGCGTGCTTAACATTGAATTTCTTTTCTCTCTTAGGGATAAAATCCAGTTTTGAATGTGTATTTTTGTTTTCTTCATTTCCTGCGTTAATAAAGTTAGTCTTTCTGCTCAAGGGGTAGATTCTAGGTGACACTGCAATTAAATTCTTCAGAAGTTCAACAGAGCTCATAGTGATCAGGAGCACCAAAATATGTAATGCGAGTAAAGGTAACTCTCTTTGTGAAATTGATCAAACTTGAAATGTTGTTCAATTGGTGCGCTTTGCAGCAAGGGTAATCATTTGGATTGTGATAGAATATTTATTTAAAAAAACAATACTTCTTCCCATAATTGTCTGAACCGATCAGCTGATCCTTCCTGGACTGTTGTTTCAGGATGGAACTTCCTGTTGTATGATCTACTGATTTTTCTGTGATTCATACAACACGATCAGCAGATTGTTTAAGAGAAGATTATTAGTTTTAAATAAGTATTCTGTACTAGTCATTCAATATTAGGGATTTCTAGTTTATGCTACCATACTGTTTGTCAATAAAAAAAAATGCTTAGGAGCGGTCTGTTGTCAAATTGGTGTTAACAATGATGACTTCAGCACTTTAAAACTGGATTCCCGAATAGGGAGCCCAGCCCTTTAGCATACAGTATACTCTACAGATTTGAAAAAGACAGTATAGCACTTTTTATGACTGGTGGTGCCATTTTTCTCTGTTTGAGGCCCCACCCCTACACCCCAAAACACTGCACGAGAGTATCTGTACGTGCAACTTGGAAGTCCTGCCTACTTGTTCTTGTGAAATTTGTGGATCCCTACAAAGTCCCACTGATACTGTTAGAGGTAAAAACATTTTTAACGTTATTTGTTTGGTTAAGACGTTAGCTATTCCTCCGATAAAGACAGTAGTACATATTTGGTAAATACTACCTTCTCTTGTGTATAGTTTTCATACTGGCTATGATGGAGAGGCATCAGCATATTGTTTTGGAATTGGGCAGCATCTTGGCTGTAATTGATGTAGACGCTGGTGTTAAAGTGGTGTAACTCGCCAGGCTGCTCGTAAATAATTTTCCTCCCTCCATTTAAATCATCAACCTGCAACGTTTCATGTGGATTCCCTCAAGGATCCACCCTTTTTCTTCTGTGCTTTAATGTATACATGCTTACTCTTTCATTCATTAAACTTCAGGAGCACAAGGTTCTACATGTACAATGATGTAAGTTAAACAAACCCGGTTTCAAATCCTAAAGCCTATATCTGCGTTTTGGACCAGGCTAAGGATGCTCTGACAAATACTCAAACTTCTGGTCTCCAACATTATGAAACTCGGTCCCTCTAAGCTTCTTGTGGTATCCTAGGTTATAGAACCATCTCCATTAGTGGTTCTGTAACCTAGGAGCTTGTATTCTGTAACTTAGGAGCTTGTAGTTCCTGATGTCATTGTAACTGAAGAGTGTAGTAGTTTTGGTTGCTTCTCGGAGCACTCTTGTGGATGAGGTCTATATTTATGGACTCCAGAATAATTCCTGTTTGAAATATCTCTCCTGCCTTTGAACTTCACTTGATCAACCTTATGTGTCAATGGTCTTAACAGCGGAAAAAGCGGAAACTGAAAACAAACTTGAGAGAGAAAGGCTTGAGATTCCCATTCATCGAGGACTTCCTAAGACATGACAACCTCAACACGGAAACTCCGAAATATATCACAGAATGTACTTTAAAGTTACAGATTTTCATTATCTTTTTGAGTTAACCGTTACTCATGATCTTTTAGTCACTTGTTCTGTCTTTCTCGTGCAGACATTCATACATGTTTTCTGTGACGTCAAACTATTCTTCCTCCTCCTGTTTGGTCAACTTTATATCTAAACAAACAAGAGAGGAAAGGGTCAGATTGTCACTCTTGTACCCCTTAGGTCAAATGTATCAAACAGAAGAGTAACTGAATAAACTGGCAGTTTAGATAAAAAAAATGTTTTTAGTTACCACAACCAAATAGGAAAATGGGTGCAATCAGTCAGAAACACTGTGAAAGTGAACCCTCGGGCACTAACAAAGTCAGTAACCAGTTTCATCATTGGGTTCTTATTATAGGCAAGTGCATTAGTGCCATGTTGTGAGATAAGTGAATTAAAAGAAAATGTAACTGTTCCCTAAAAAAATTCTTTAATAAAGGGACAGTTCACCTTCGCTAAAAACTGTGTGAAATGCGGACAACAAATGGTTAAGTCAATTTGAACCAAAATGTCCTAAAAAGATAATAATTTGGTCAACATGTTTCTGCTTTCACAAGCTGATTCCGCTCCGCATTAGTGTTGTATGCCACCTGTGTGCTTCCCAGCACACAGGTCTCTTAGAATTTAGAATGCTTTACCTAGCTTCCCTGTTGGAAGTTTCATGTTGGTCAGTTGGTGCTGGACTGCGCTTGTTGCCAGTCCTTGTGGATGTCAAGCTGTTCCTCTAAGAAGATTAAATCTCATCTTGAACCTACAACCATTTGTGTACCTCGTCTCTTCACAACATATTGGCGACAGTGGGAGAATTGTTCTATGGAACTGGATCTATAGAGGATACAGCGTTCACTTCGTATCTTTCATAAAGTAAGGAATTTCCATTTACTTTATTTGTGCCTTTGATAGCACCAGCGGCCGTTTTTCATTTATCACCGTGCCTTGATTGCACCGGCGGCTGCTTTTCACTCGTGTGTTGAATTTTTTTAGCATATTAATGCTACAGCGACTTTTAATTCAAAATTGTGCATTTGATAGCACCTGCGGCAGATTGTTAAGCAATTTATAGCACTGCGGCAGACTGTTAAGCTATTCCTGTGGATATATATATTTTTTAACATTCATCGTTATACACGATCATTTCTAACCCCACCATTTCTCGGCATCAACGGTTAATTTCTCTTACCGTGTGTTCTCGAGAATCTGCTCGTGACTTGCTTCTCATCTCAGCAGTATTCCCTTCATTTTCGCGCTGCATTCTGGATACGCTGAGCATTCTGGGTGTGACGTCATCGCGTCCCCTTACGTTTCGGCCATTTTGGATTGGGAAATCATCACGAATTGTCGATTTGTGTCTTCTCAACTATTTGGTTTGTTTAAAGTACTATTTTTCAACAGAATTTTCACAGAATTTCACAGCGATGCACACACTTAGTGTGTATTCTCAATAACATTTTTTTTTATTACATTTTTTCTTTCCATTTACTTTTTTATTTTATTATTTTCTCTATTTTTCTTATTAATTTACAATGTCTAATATAATGGTACCACCTAATTTCCTACCTATTGCTGGTGATCCTAAAATGGATTGGGATTTGTGGTATCCCATGTTCTTAGCTTATGTGAGTGTTCTTGAAGAGGATGGTTGTTCCTCCAGAAGGAAATTAGATCTTTTACATTTATCTCTAGGTGGTCAAGGCATCAAAGAGTTGTCGGATTTACCTCCATTAGAAGATTCCGATGCTGAATCTGATGTGTTTGAGACTGCTGTTAAACAGCTCACCATTAGATTTGGAAAGAAGATTAATACCGTAATGGAACGTTTTACATTTTATTCAAGAGCTCAAAAAGATAACGAATCTATCAAACTATATTTCTGCTTTACGTGCTCTAGCTGGATCCTGTGCTTTTGACACCATTAACTATGAACAGGTTCTTCGTGATCAGATAATGATGAAGATCAAAAGCAAGAAAATACAAGAAAGATTATGGTTAGGTACTGAGACTTCACTTAAGGCTGTTGTAAATATAGCAAAAGGTATTGAGCAATCTGAAAAGTTTGTTACTGAAATAAGAGGTCAAAGTCTTTCTGTTAAAATACAAGAGTCTATACCCGAGGTTTCACTTGTCAAAACTCAACCAGTTCAGAAAAAAATGTTTCCTTCTACTTTCAAAAAAGATGGTTCTACAAAAGAGAATAAATTTAATAATAGACGTACATTTATAATATGCTATAGATGTGGTAGTTTTGAGCATGTGGGGAATTTTAAGAATTGTCCTGCCTTTAACAAGATTTGTGTCAAATGTAAAAAATCAGGACACTTTGGGAAAATGTGTCGTTCCTCTCAAAAAGTAAACTGTATTTCTTTAGATGATGAAGAATTTCTTGAAGAATTCAGCGAGTTCAATTGCATTTCATGTATTTCTTCTGATGGTTGTAAAGTTTTCCTTCTAGCATTTTTAACGTCGATGGCAATGAGATTTCCATGTTAGTAGACTCTTGTGCATGGTATTCTATTATTAGCTTGGATCTGTTTGAAGATTTATGGCCTAATAGAGTTTTTTAACCCTGATATCAGACCTGGTAGTTATACTGGACACAAAATAGAATTAATGGGTTTCTATTGGGCTAAGGTATCTTTCAAAGACAGGTCCACTAATGCTAAAATCTACATTGCTCGTAAAGGTGAATCCATCTTGGGTTGGCCCCACCAAAAAGAGATGGGAATCAAACTGGATCCTAATGCTACACCTCCAGTTTATATTGATCCTAATTTTTCACCGCCTGTCTTAGCTGTAATTCCCAGTAAAGTAAGTTTGTTGACGATATTAAGAATATTTTCCCTAATGTGTTTGAAGAAAAATTGGGTCAGTATACCCATTTCAAACACAAAATTATTCTTAAAGACAATGCAGTACCTGTTAGGCATAAGGTTAGAAATGTCCCCTTAGCCTATCACGATAAATTGAAAGATATTCTCAGCGATTTAGTTAAAACTAATATCATTGAACCCATTGAGTCATCTCCTTGGGTTTCCCCCATTGTTCTTTCCCTTAAATCCAATGGCGAACTCCGCTTATGTGTGGACCTTCGCAGCTTAAATAAGGAAATCTGGACTGACATGCACCCCTTACCTAAAATCAATGAACTTATTTCCACCCTTTCTGGCGCATGTGTGTTTTCCACTTTAGATCTTGCTAGCGCATATCATCAAGTTATATTACATGAGGAATCCAAGAACTTGACTGCCTTTATTACACCTGAGGGTATGTTTTGCTATTTATGCATGCCTTTCGGTCTTGCGAGTGCTGCATCTGTCTTTCAACGTCTGATGAAAGAAATGTTGGAAGGTTGTAAGGGTGCCATCGCATTTCAAGACGACATCCTTGTATTCGGCAATGATGAACTACAACATGATGAGAACCTGAAAGCTGTTTTAGGAAATATACAATCGAAAGGGTTAACACTCAAATTCTCAAAGTGTAAGTTTAGGCAACCAAAAGTCCAATATTTAGGTCATGAAATCTCCAAAGAAGGCATTAAACCTAAGTTTGATCATATTGCCAGTATTTCCAAAGCTCCTGCTCCTGTCAATAAGGACCAATTGTTTTCCTTTCTTGGTTTAACTGAATATTTTAGCAAATTTGTTAAAAACTATGCTTCTAAAGTGTCTTCTCCGTGTTTTATTGAAAAAAAATGCTAAATTTTCCTGGGGTAATGAGCAACAATTGCAATTTGATGACTTAAAGAAGGAAATTTGTTCTGCTCCTTTTCTTAAACCATTCATTGTGGGTAAGGAATGTATTGCCGCTGTTGACGCAAGCAACACTGGTTTAGGAGCTGTTCTTCTCCAGAGAGGTGTTGGTGAAGAGTGTATTGTTTCCTACGCTTCTAGAACATTGAAGGGTGCCGAGTATAATTACTCAACTATTGAAAAAGAATTGTTGGCATGTACTTGGGCTGCTCAACATTTTAGGCAGTTTTTATGGGGTACCAAATTTGTTCTCAGGACTGACCACAAACCCCTTATTAATATGCTAGCTGCGGGTGGTGGTAGAACTTTAACGGCTCACTTGGCCAGATTAGCTGCCAAGCTACAAGAGTATCAGTGTACTGTCGAGTATATTCCTGGCAGACTTTATGTGCATGCCGACTGCATGTCTAGGTTAGCTTTGCCTCATCTGGATGATGAACTCTCTGAAGAATGTGATGTAGCCTACACCATGAAAGATATCAATATGAATGATTCAAGTGCTATTTCGGAGGATGTTTGGGTAAAAGCCTTGTCGGAAGATGACACTCTCTGTCTTGTTGATACTTATCTAAAGTGTGGATGGCCTGGGGAAAGGAAACTTTTGGGTGATTTGAGTTCTTTCTTTAAGGTCTGTGACGAACTTATGAGTTTTCACAATATTGTCACCAGAGGTGACAAGATTATTCCTCCTTTTTCGGTCAGGGAAAATTTGATTAGAATTGCTCATGAAGGCCACATGGGTATGTCTACAACTAAGAGGCGTTTGCGAGAGTACTATTGGTGGCCCTCAATGGATGCTGTTGTTGATAGATGGGTTAGGAACTGTCCTTGTTGTTCCAATAGTGATAAAACTGTTAAACCTCTTTCCACTTCTGTCACTCCTATTGAGTATTCTGAGGGTCCTTGGAGTAGATTAGGGATTGACATCATTGGTCCTTTAAATTTGCATGGCTGTAGGTAAGTTTATGGTTTGGTCTTAATTGACTATTTCTCGAAATGGCCAGAGGTAAAAATTGTTGATAAGATTACTTCTAGTCAAGTTATTGACTTTCTGAATAACATCTTCAGTCGTGAGGGTCTTCCTTCTGAGGTTATTTCTGACAATGGTACACAGTTTACTAGCAGGGAGATCGAAGTGTTTTTTAACCCCTTGCGTGCGGGGCGTATTTTCCGCCTGTGCTGACTCCGCCTTGCGCGGGCGGAGTCATGACGGAACTGTTCCGTCATCAGCACAGCTCAACCGATGCTGATGACGGAACCGTTCTGTCATCAGCATGGAAGGGGTTAAAGAACATGGGATTACTCATAAGAGGGTCTCGAATTATAATCCCCAGGCCAATGGTCAAACTGAGCGTTTCAACAGAGTGGTCAAGGAGTCAATTCAGTTAGCGGTCAAGAACAATTTGGATTGGAGGAAAGCTCTACGTGCTACCTTACTTACCTATCGGATTTCTCCTAATTCTGTAACTGGTTCTTCTCCTTTTGAATTATTGAGGGGTCGCAAAGCTGGTTCTAAATTGTTGCCCTGTTGGTTGAAACCTTATAAGACTGTTGTTTCTGGTCCTGATCTTACGAAGGTGAGAGAACGTGTGAAGACTTATCAGTAAAAAATGGGCAGATGTTCGAACAAGAAGGTCTCTAGCTACAAGGTCAGAATTGGTGATTTGGTTCGTGTGAAACTTGGAAATTCTTTCTCTAAAGGCTGGGCTAAGTGGTCGGATCCTGTCAAAGTAACCGAAGTTTTCAGTAAAGCTGTACGTGTTGAAGGGGGGAAGATCTGGAATTTTAGATGGGAATCTATTGTTAGATCTGACAAATTATTCTTTAACTCTAGAAAAACTCCTTCCCTTTTGTGTGATGTTAATGATGATCAGAACTTTTTGGATAATTTTTCTTCTTTGCAAGATTCTCAAAATGTTTTGCCTAATTATTCTCTTTATTCTAATGAACCTTTGACCACCACTCTTGATTCACCGAATTTTGACAACTGTGATGGTGTTTCAGAAGTCTTAGGTCATTCTGGTGATGTTGGTAATAATCCTGTTGTTCATGATGACTCTGTCCAGGGTTTTTCTGATTGTGTAATTAGGAGAACTTCACGTGTTTCTCATCCACCTGTAAGAATGAAAGATTATGTTTGTTCTTAGTTTTTTTTTTCTTGTTTTTTTTTTTTTATTCAATGGGGGTAGGTGTGTTGTATGCCACCTGTGTGCTTCCCAGCACACAGGTCTCTTAGAATTTATAATGCTTTTCCTAGCTTCCCTGTTGGAAGTTCCATGTTGGTCAGTTGGTGCTGGACTGCGCTTGTTGCCAGTCCTTGTGGATGTCAAGCTGTTCCTCTAAGAAGATTAAATCTCATCTTGAACCTACAACCATTTGTGTACCTCGTCTCTTCACAACAATTAGTCAGGACCATACAAACCCCAGCTAGTAGTCCGCACACCCTAAAACGCAAACTCCGAGTTGGGAAGAAAAAATATGTTACAAACAGACTCACGGAATTCCCGTGGGAAAGCCCTCATAAAAGTGGTGCGTCTCCAATCTGAAAAAGACAAGAATGTTTGATAATACAACATCGTCATTATCGTAAAGCTTCAACATATGCCCTTCAGGATGTTAAGATGTTATAATACTAGTCCATTATTTCAGAGAAAGGACTAGATGGTAGAGTATAACTCAACTGATTGCACCAGAAAAAGCCATACATTTATCAAAATAAAAGAGCAAACACTCTGGTCGAGGCATTTTACACCTAAACATACATGCTCAGCGTTCGGGGCCATGACACTCTGTTAAGTGGGTCTGTCCGCCACATAACCACATGGCTGACTGTTTGATTTATATATGGAAAAATTCCAAAATTATTAACCTTCTGTAATATATCCATCACCCCTAATGGTATATGGCTAACAGAGGTTCACCATTTAAAGTGCCCGTTACAAAAAACAAACTTCACAATATGCGATGGAAGAAGCATTTAAAAACAAAGCAGAGGGAGTTAGGAACTCACTAATTATATCTGTTGAGATTTCAACAGGGGCTCGTGGCAGGGGAACCTTCATGCCCGGAGTCGCTAAAAGAAAAACAAACGACTCACTGTTACCACTCGAGAAAAAATATACTCCGGATTGTTGTGCGTTCATTTTAGGCTTGTTGCTAGGTGGAAATGGGGCTTAAAATCTATGTATCTTGAAAAGCCACTTACTTCCATCCAGGCGACAGCCCGCTGATTAACCTACTGCAGTCACATCCACGGCCCGAACACGATTGAAGCTCGGCACCGGGTGTGTTTCAAAAGGCGTCAGCGTAACCCACGTGACTCTGGTGGTATTCCAGTTCTTAGAGGGATACACATCCTGTGAGGTATTGTGGAGGTCATAATGCTACGTGATGTAAAATATCAAATACCGTTATTGGCTGAAGGAATTTGGCAACTCTGTCATTGAATCGCAACGCTTCACGTTGTGTAACCTTACGTTGGCCATCTTTGTGGAAGAAAGTTTTCGAAACGCTGGAGGTCGCGTTTCTTCCTAATCTTGGTCGTTTCATCACCACAGTCATGAGAATGCAACGCTTTATGTTGCGCTACAGTGCTTGACCAAGTTTGTGGCCCTCACTGTGCCTGAGTCGTGCCTGAGTCGTGCCAGAGTCCTGCCCGTCTGCGCCCGTCAGCGCTAAGGAAGCGCGGGTCGCGGCAGGACTCTAGGACTAAACATCATGACTCTGCCTCTTATTAGTTACCAAAGGGCTGATCTGCTGGCCATTCGTGATAGAGTTATACATTGTGAGCTCCCGCCCGTGGACCCGTTATGTGGCTCTTATCAATGTAGTTGTGGTGCCTGGACATTAGATACCCCTTCCCTTATCCGATCGCTGCAGCGTTCAGCTCCTTATAAAAGTAAGGCAGGACTGCGGGATCTGAATATCTGGAGTTTAAATGTCAGATCTTTGGTAAAGCACTATCAGGAGGTATATGATCTCCTCATTGATGACTCCCCTCATGTGCTGTTCCTGACCGAAACCTGGCTGCAGGACTCTGATTCCTCTACAATTAATTTGGCCTTCCCCCCAGAATATTCCATCTTTACCCTAAACCGGGTGACTTGCGGGGGGGGGGTGTTGCCATGGCCATTAAGCGCTGCTATCCGTGTGAGTGGAAGGCCGTTAAACTTCCAGGGTGTGAAAGTGCTCTATTTAAAATTTCGGTTAGCCACCGTTTTACCCTTTCCGGCCTGCTAATTTACCGCCCTCCGGGGTGTGACTCTGCTTTCAGGGCTGCTCTCCCTGATCTCATTAGCTCAGAGGCATTAGGATGTGCCAATTTCAATGTCCTCGGAGACCTCAACCTGCATCTTGATTGTAGGTCTTTGCTCTCTATTAGGAGCTTTCTGGCCGATCTTGAGGCCTTGCAGCTCTCCCAGCTGATCACCACCCCCACACATAGAGATGGTCACATTCTTGACCCTTTTTTTACGAACTTAGAGGGAGTTAGAGCTCTTGGTTCCACCCAGCTGGTCTGGACAGACCATATGCTGGTGAAAATATCATGCCCTATGTCTGATTCCCCTTATATACCTCAGGATAGACTGGTTCTTAAACGACATTGGAACAAACTAAGACTGGAGGACTTTTATCATCTGCTTGAGGAGGCTCCTCTAGCTCCTTTTACTGAGGTCGATCGTGGATATGACTCCTTCTGTGAGTGGATCTCTGGGGCCCTCGATTCTTTGATCCCCTTGGGTTGGTCCAAGTGCCGTCGGAAGGAGCCTAGCCCATGGTATGGTATTGCCTTAGCGTCCCTCAAAAGAGCTTGTAGGCAGGCCGAGAGATCATGGAGGAAATCGTTCGCTCCTGAATTGAAGGCTTGCTATCTTGCTAAGATTAAAACCTACCATAGGGCGGTATGTAAAACACGAGCAGCCTTTTATGCCCATGAGTTTCAGAATAACTCGAGCCCTTCAAAACACATCTTTAAGGTGCTAAAGGACCTGATGGCTAAGAGGGCATCTGCGGCCGATATATGTTCGGACTCCCACTGTGAGGGGCTGGCCTCCTTTTTTCGCGAGAAAGTGCAAGCCATTTATCGAACTTTTCCAATGGGCTCTCCAACCTTGGAGCGGGTCACCAGCACTTTGGGAGACAGTGAGTGTCTTACCACCTTGCCTCCCTTATCTATGGAGGCCTTTGACTCTCTTAGCCTCAAAATCAAGTCAGGATCCCCGGCAGACCCGCTGAAACCGGCCCAACTTAAGAATCTGGCGCCGCTCTGCCGCACTCCTGTGCTTTCCTTGATTAACCTGTCTCTTTCCTCTGGGGTAGTTCCCGTCAGATGGAAGCGGGCTGTAGTCACACCGATTTTGAAGAAGGCGACCCTTGACCCCCTTAAACCTGAAAACTATCGCCCCATCTCCTTACTTCCTTGGGCCACGAAAGTTGTGGAGTCCCATGTGAACGCCATTCTTTCAGACCATCTATCTAGGGCTAACATTCTTGACCCTACTCAGAATGGGTTCCGTGCTGGCCACAGCACGGAGACGGCCCTTCTTTCTATGGTCGAACATCTGCGTTCTGTGCTTGATGAGGGTCGGACGGCGGCGCTACTGTTACTAGATCTCAGCGCCGCGTTCGACACGGTCTCGCACAGGATTTTGCTTCAGCGACTTGAGGAAGTGGGTGTCTCGGGCTCCGCCTTATGCTGGTTTCGATCTTTTCTTGCTGATAGGTCATTCCAGGTGGCGATCCCGCCCGGTAAATCAAAATTTCACTCGCTAGATCTGGGGGTCCCACAAGGGTCATCGTTGAGTCCCACTCTTTTCAATCTTTATGTGAGACCGCTGGCTGCGGTCGTCAAGCAGTGGGGCCTAACGATGCTCTCATATGCAGACGACATGCAGCTGGCGGTCACACTGAGTGGGGACTCAGACATGGAGGCTCCCAGATTCTGTGACGGTTTGCGGGCAGTGGCTAACTGGATGAATTCCAACTGTCTCCAGTTAAACACAAAGAAGACTGAGATTATGGTAGTTGGTAAACAGGTGGAATTGTGGGGTGACAAGTAGTGGCCTTCTGAATTGGGTGTGACTCCTTCCCCAGCATCAGAGATTAAAAATCTGGGGGTATGGCTTGACCCGTCCCTCAGCTTTGTCTGTCATACCAAGAAGGTGGCGGCTTCTTGCTATGGCATTATCAGAGGACTTAGACCGATCCTCAAATTCTTTGATGCATCCACTAGACAACTGGTGGTTCAAGCATCAGTGTTGTCTAGGTTGGACTACGCCAGCTCTCTACTGGCTGGGATCAATCAATCAGAACTCTCTCGGTTGCAGTGAGTCCAAAATGCTGCAGCCCGAGTGGTGATAGGCCTGCCAAGGCGCTGCTCGGTGTCTAAATCCTTGCGCTCCCTACATTGGCTCCCTGTGCACCAGAGGATTAAATTCAAGGTCCTTTGCCTTGCGTTTAAAATTCTCAAGGGTACGTCTCCCCAAATCTTGGAGAATTTGCTGACACCATACGCTCATCCGCGGACCCTTAGATCCCTGGGTCAGAATTTAGCAGTGGTCCCGCATTTTAGACTGAGTAGAGCTGGTGGCCGCTCTTTTCGAGTTCTGGCAGCAAGTTGGTGGAACTCTCTCCCCATGCATATCCGGCTCATCGATGAGCTTCTTCAGTTCAGACGGGCCATCAAGACCTTTTTATTTGTTTAGCTCTTTTGCTGTGGTCTATTCTTCTGAGTTTCTTTAGTGTTGTGTTTGCTTGCCTTGTCAAAGCACCAGGACGCCCCTTTGCTGGGGCAGCTGTGCGCTGTATAAGTAAAAATAACATAACATAACATCTTTGTGGAGGAAACTTTCAAATACATTTTTAAAATGGAGATTGCAGATTTCAAGTTGTCATCACACTTGTCGTGTGCTGTTTACGCGTGTCACTGGAGAACAACATGTTATGTGGTGTAACCATGTTTGCTGCAGTCTATTAAGGAGCAACATTTTAAGGGAAATCTTTGAGATTTATTTAAGAAGACAGTTACACTGTGACACGCACACCTTGTATATAAATATTAGTGTGTAGTCTCAACGCACTGATACACACACCTTGTGTATCAATATTAGAAATTAATATCAACACAGTGATACACACATCGTACGCATCATTCTGTAATTAATAATTCAAATCAATGATATGTAGACCTTGCATATATTTACTGTGATTCTCACTCAGTATACTATTATTGGCGTATTAAATCAACACGTGATACACACACCTTTGTTTTTTGAATGTCATTCTTCTACACTGTGATGTACACATTTAAAATTTTATTTTTTTATTTTGCGTGTCATTTTGAGTTAATATTTATCTTCCTTTTTAAATATGGCTATGGCTACATGTGAAAATTGTGGCCGGAAAGGTCATGCCACTAAGTGCTGTAGGTCGACCTTGTCTTCAGTTAAAAACAAAGTTAGAGAAGTAGACGATGATGATTCTTCAGTGGGAGAAATAGTTATATGTGAAACTGTGTTGAAATACTTAATGGTCCTCTTGGAAATGTGTTAGTAAATGGTAAATAAGTACTAATGCTTTTTGACTCTGGTGCAAAGATCACCTTGATACTATTTAAGTTTTATGAAGAAAATCTTAAAAATGGTGTAAAACTGTTAAAACCTGATATTAAGGCAAAAGGTTGCAGTGGTGAACCAATAAAATTAGCTAGTTATTTTTGGGGTTTTATAGAATTTAAGGACCGGATTATGGCGGGTAAAGTTTGTTTCCATCAAAGGAAATTCATTAATAAGCTGGGTACATCAGTGTGATTTTGTTTTTCTTGATCCAAATACTAAGCCAATGGTTTGTTTAAAAGGTAAACCTACTGGTATTTCTGTTCAAATTGATTGTGACAACTTGCTGGAGAGGTTTTCTGTTGCTGGAGAGGTTTTCTGATGTTTTTAAGAATGTACTTGGATGTTAAAAAACGATGTTCATGAGGTTAGATTAAAAGAGCTTGCTGTTCCCAAAGCTGCCAAGGTCAGGAATGTTCCTATGGCTGTCGGAGTTAACATGAAACTTGAGTTAGATAAAACTAGTTGCGATGGGGATAATTGAAGAGGTGGATGCTTCAGAATGGGTTTCTCCTGTTGTAATGACCCGTAAGGCCAATGGTAAAGCTCGTCTTTGTGTAGACTTGAGGGAGTTAAACAAAGCAGTGGTTGTTGATCATTATCCCTTACCCAATATTAGTGAAATGCTAAATGGTGCAAAGTGTTTGTCATCTCTAGATTTGAGTTCGGCTTACCACCAAGTCAAACTCACTGAAAAGTCTCAAGAATTGGCTACATTCACTACACCCTTTGGTACTTTTAAATTCAAAAGAATTCCATTTGGTCTTATATCAGCAGCTTCAGTTTTTCAGCGGGCAATGGAAAGAATATTGAATGGTGTAGTGGGAGTAAACATTTATCGTTTTAACGGAGATGGAACATAATGCAAGACTTTGCGAGGTTTTAGATATCTTGTTGAAGTCTGGTTTGACTCTTAAACTGGCAAAAGTGCAAGTTTGGAGTCCAAGAAATTGAGTATCTGGGACATCTGATCAGAGATACTGGTACCCACCCCAAGAAATTGTTGGTTGGCACTAGTGAGAATGTACACACTCCAAAGAATAGAGATGAATTGGTTAAGTACTTGGGAATGGCCAAGTTCTACAATAAATGTATTCCCAAGTTTGCCGAGAGGTCAGTTTTTTGAGATCTCTGTTAAAGAAGAACACAGAATTTGTATGGTCCAATTTATGTGAAAATGAATTCACTGATATCAAGTTCAGTTTGAAGAATTCTTCTAACCTTGGGAGTTTTGATGTCAATGATGGCGTTATTGTAATGACTGATGCCAGCTCTAGAGGTTTGGGTGGTGTTTTGTTGCAAAAGTCTGGTGAGGGGCGTGGCCAAGATGGCGGGGTGAGCGGACGCTTCCTCCCGTAGCTCCTCCGGCCCAGCTCAGCTCGAGCCCCGATTCCTGCGCTTCTCTCCCCCCGCGGCTGCACTGCGGGCGAGAGAACTGTGCCGGAGTTCTTGGGGCACATTTTGATACCACTCTGACTCCTGTTGCCCCGGGGGAAGTGCCCGAGAAGCTTGTTCAACGATCGGTCCGAGGAGTGGAGCCTGGATCGGCCCGAGGAGAAGAGCCTGGAGGCGGAGCGTGTTGCGGGGCTGTCCGCGCGCCTCGGCCGAGCCGAGTGCTGAAAGCTGTTGGTCCCGAGGGAGCAGACTCGGCGGACTCCGCGGAGTGCGGAGGCTTCCTGGCTGGCGCCCTTGTGGCTTGAGTCATCGCTGGACAACTGACCCCAGACCTGCGTTGGCGATCTACCCCCTTGCCATGGGTGTTGGTGTGTGACGCCATGCGGACCTCGGGCCTGGAAGCGGGGGACGGCGGAGTCTGACCGGCGACCGCTCTGAGTGTACTGCCCGATGCGACCGGGGGACACGGGTTTTGCACCTTCCCGACCCATGGCTGTTCGAGGGTCGCCCACAGACTTGCTGGCCTAGGCTGCCCTCTCGGGTTCCGCCCTTCCGCCATTTTGTCACTGAGAGACTGGTACTGGCGACCCTCGCCCGCGCCCTTGTCATACGGGCGCCTCAGTCCATCCTGGCGCCTACGCCTATGCCATCCTCCCTGGAAGTACACGGCTGAAGGACTCCGGCCGGGCCCCTGATCACCGCCCTGACTGGCTCGATGGTCGTCTCGCCCTGGCCTGTGCCGCCATTTTGTCGCCTGTAACGCACCGCCTTTGTCTTCGGCGAAGCCTTCACATCTGCTGCCCACGAGCGGCCGGTTCGAAGCTTTACCCACCGCGGAGGCCAAGATGACTGGGAGAGGAGGCGCGAGGCCGGGGGATCGCACTCTGCCGGACATGCTCAGCAGGGCCCAGCAACTGCGAGACAGGACGCAGCCGTCCCCGGGGTCCTCCCGGGCCTCAACGGATGCCATCGGAGGCGAACCTCCAGTCACGAGGTCCTTCATGGAGGACTTATTCAGCTCCCTCAAGGAGGAATTCCAGACTCTCAAGACCGAGGTGGCCGGAGAGGTCCGTGAAGTGCGTAGAGAAATCGAGGGCCTAGGCGAGCGGGTCGACACAGTGGAAACGGCAGCCCAACGTCGCGATGAGGAGATTGTTCATCTCCAGCAGGACGTTCTCCGCCTACGGGAGCAGTGTGTCGAGCTCCAGGCCCACTCTGAGGACCTCGAGAACAGGTCCAGGCGGAATAATATCCTGGTGCGGGGCGTCCCGTCCGCGGATGAGGGTGCGGACCTAGTGGCCTATCTGCAGGACCTGTTCCGAGACATCTTGGGAGAAGGAGCGGACTTCCCGATCCGCATCGACAGAGCGCACAGAGTGGGCCGCCAGCGCCAGTCATCGGCACCCCCACCTGATATCTTGGCATTCCTGCCGGATTTCCCCCTCAAGGAGCGCATTATGACGGAGGCCCGCAGGAAGCAGCCACTATCTTTCCGAGAACGACCCGTGGCGCTCTATCAAGATCTGTCCGCCATCATGCTGCAGAAGCGCAGGTCTTTCCGCATCGCTACGGACTTTCTGCGGGAGCATGAGACGGCCTACTCCTGGGGTCACCCCTTCCGTCTTATCTTTCGATGGAATGGGGTGCTACACCAGCTGCGCTCCTTACAGGATGTTTGTGGGGTGCTGGGACTCACAGCTACGGAGGAGGAGGGAGCGACGCCCGCATGGAGGCGCCCCGAGCGACGGGGCCGAAGGAGATCGAGGAGGCGCCAATCGTCGGCGACGGCGAGCCGCCCTGGCTCCCCCACCATCAGGGCGGATATGGCGGAGGCCCTGAGGACTGCGGCCAGGAACTTGCCTGACTCTAATGGCGTGGCCCAGACGGCCTAACTTCACTCCGGGGGGAGAGACTCTTAGCTTCTACGATGCTGGGTTGGGGCTGGGGGTTGGGGGAGAGAGGTTGGAGGTGCGTGGCTGGACGTCCACTTGACTGTTTTCTACGGACTCGCCCGTTTGGGCTAGACTGAGACAATGGGGTGTTTTTTCCTGTTTTTGGTTTTGGCTGGTTGCCATGGGTTGGTTTTGGGGGGGTTCAGGAGTTGGTTTGATGTTGGGGGGGTCCCGTCCGATGTTGTCCGAGCACATGCGAGGCCGCCTCTGGCCTTCCCCGCGCCCCTGCCCCGCGCGCCCCCTCCACTGATCCCTCGCTTGCTACATAGCGCTTTGCTTCCCTGGGAGCGATACCGTCCCTGAAAGTAGTGACCCTTAATGTTAAGGGTCTGAACAATCCTGTGAAGCGTAGGGCGATCCTTTCCCTGCTAGAGGGTTCGCAGGCAGACATCTGCCTCCTGCAGGAAACCCATTTACTCTCTAAAGATTGCCATAGGTTGCGCTCTGCCAAGTTTCCCACGCAACTCTTTTCCTCGGCAGCGACTAAGACTGCGGGGGTAGCCATTCTTCTAGCCAGCTCCTTCAGGGGCGAGGTGTTGTATAAACATGCCGAGCAGAAGGGGAGGCTCCTAGTGTATCGCATGCGGCTAGGAGGTGTTGCCTTCACGGTTGGCTCAGTGTACAGCCCGAATGACCACCAGGATAGTTTCCTTGAATCTGTGTTGGTGGACGTCACTGCCTCGCCCGATCGCCACGTTATCTTGGGGGGTGACCTGAATATGGTCTTCGACTCCGCCTTGGATAGGTCTGCCCAGCGCTTTCCGCAGACGGGGGAGCTTTCTAGAGCGGTGCAGGACCAGATCACAGAGATGGATCTGCATGACCTCTGGCGCAATATGCACCCCACCGGTAGGGACTACTCTTATTTCTCCCACGCACATCGTACTTATTCGCGGTTGGACTACCTCTTGGTGAGCGGCCCGCTTCGCTCGGCCGCCATGGCGGCAGACATCGGAGTCTTGTCCCTGTCCGACCATGCACCGGTTTCCGGAGTATTTGCTTGGCCAGCGGCCCCCCCCTCCAGAGGGATGTGGCGGCTTCGGGACACGCTTCTCCATAAGAAGGCGGTGGTGAAGCGAGTGGGGGAGGTCATTCAGGAGTACCTGACCCACAATAACAACTCCGACACGTCCCTAGCGACGCAATGGGCGGCCTTGAAAGCGGTCGTCAGAGGGGAGTTTATCTCCATTTCCTCGGCGGAGAACAGGGAGCGGCAACGTAAGAGGGATGAACTGACGGCGCAAGTCAGGGAACTTGAACAGGTTCACCGCCGGACGGGGGCCCCTCGAGTTTGGAGGCAGCTGAAGGCGGCGAGGAAACTCCTCTCTGCGCTGGACCTGGACCGGGCGGAATATGCGGCGCTGCGCCTGAGGCATGCCTTTTACACCGGCGGGGACAGATGCGGTAAGCTCCTGGCCCACCGGCTCAGGGCTGCGCAACAACGCAACGTAGTAAAGGAGCTAGTAGGCGCAGATGGGGTCCCGGTTTCCGGTGACGCGGAAGTGGCGGATTCCTTCCGTGCCTTTTTACGAGGCGCTGTACACTGCAGAGCCCTACCCACCGGGAGAGGCTGAGGCCTATCTGGAGTCAGTGACCCTCCCGGCCTTGGATCCCGCCCAGGCGGACCACCTGGAGAGGGACATTCATGTGGAGGAAGTTATCTCCGCTATTGCGCGGTTGAAGCACGGCAAGGCCCCGGGCCCGGATGGCTATACGGCCTTGTTCTACAAGACCTTCTGTCCCACTGTCGTGCCTATCCTGGCTCGCTTGTTCAATTCCTTCTCTGAACCGGGGGCCATCCCACCGGACCTTCTCTCGGCGACTGTGTCGGTAATTCCGAAACCGGGGAAGGATCGGACTCTGTGCGGCTCATATCGGCCCATCTCGCTTCTAAATGTGGACCTCAAGCTTTACACGGGCATCTTAGCGGCCAGACTGGGACTGCACCTACCGGGCCTGGTGGAGGCGGACCAGGCTGGTTTTGTACCCGGTAGACAGACGGTCGACAACACCAAGAGGGTGACGCACGTGCTAGAAAAGGCCTCACGCGTCCCGGGGGAGCGGATGCTGCTGTCGGTCGACGCGGAGAAGGCCTTTGATAGGGTTCATTGGCCGTACCTTGAGCTGGTTCTCGGGAAACTGGGGATCGGCGAGAAGTTCCGCACCATGGTCTTTAATTGTTATAGGAGGCCGTCAGCATCGGTGCGTGTCAACGGACACAGCTCCAGCAGCTTTGCCATTGAGCGCGGCACGAGACAGGGCTGCCCCCTTTCCCCGCTCTTGTTTGCCCTCTATATGGAGCCGTTTGCCCAGAGGATTCGCGATAATCCGGACGCTATTGGGGTGAAGATGGGTCAATACACTCACACTGTTAGCTTATATGCGGACGATGTCCTGCTGACCCTGGATGACCCCAAGCGGTCGCTCCCTGCCTGTGTCCAGGAATTGAACGCCTTTGCCCGTGTGGCGGGCTTCAAAATTAATATGTCTAAATCGGCCGCCCTGGATGTGTCACTCTCTGTCGACACCAGGCGGGACCTCCAGCGTCTCTTCCCTCTGCAGTGGTCCTCCTCCACGGTGCCTTACCTGGGGATTTTGCTTGCACCTTCGCTGCCTGAAATGGTCGCAGCTAACTATTCCTCCCTGGGCAAAAAGATCAAAGAGGAACTCGGCCGATGGAGCAAGAGCCTGCTCTCGTGGCTGGGCCGTATCGCAGCGGTGAAGATGACAATACTGCCTCCGATCCTGTATCTTTTTCGCGCTCTACCTCTCCAGCCCCCTGTAGGCTGGATACGGCAGGCGCAGGCTGACATCTCCCGCTTTGTGTGGCAGGGCCGTAAGCCTCGGATGAAACGGGTACTCTCCACGCTTGCCCCGGAGGCGGGGGGTCTCGGTATTCCGGACCTCCGGAAGTACTTTCAGGCGGCGCAGCTTCGATACTTGGTGGAGTGGAGCCGGTGGGAGTCGGACAAGCACTGGCTCTTTCAGGACCAGGCAGTGGCGGGCCGTACCCTCCAGGAAGTCCCGTTCCTGCGGCGCACTCATCGCCCGCCTAATCTCTACGCCTCCTTCGTCACCCGGGTTCCGCTGCGAGTGTATCAAATGACTGGAAAGTATTGGCTTTCTTCTCACCCCCACTTCTGTCATCCAAAATCTAGGCGTTTACATACTCAAACCTCTGTTTTGAACTTCAAACCTCTCACCTAGCAAGCTCCTTCTTTTGGTATGTTAAGTGTTTGAGAAAAATGTTCCCATTTGTGTCCCCAATACGTTATATTACCGTAATCCTCTATTTATGATCACCAGATGAGCTCATCAGCCTTTTACAGCAGGTACAAAACTTTGCAACCCACCTTCTGACAAGGCCCTGACGTGATGACCACAACCCTCTTAACCTGAAAAGCTTCCACTGGCTCCATGTAAAAAAATGTGTACTCTTCAGGTTCCCGGTACTCGTTCATGAGTTAATTTACCTCGGGTCTACAACTTTCTTGGACCCAAATTTGCAGCTTGATAGCTCCCAATTGACTTTATGCTTCGTGGGCCAAAGGTTATTCCAGGTCTTTAGGGCTATTGTGGTCTCCTACAGGGAAAGAACCATTTTATCATTGCCGCAGGAGTGGTACAAGTTTTGCCCCTGAGTTTTATTTCTTGATATTACTTACCATCTTACGTGGGAAGCTGGAAAAGCTGCCTCTTAAACATTGGTGTAGTCTTATTAACGCCTCTGTCTTAAATATTCAGGTCTTGTTTTTTTATTTCATTTTTTCTCTTGTTGCTCATCACAACATACAGTAAATACATCATACCATTGCGACTGGTTTATACAAACCTTGTCACAATAGAGAATCTAGTGCGATATACAGCTGAAGGATTTGCTCAGACAACAGTTACATTAGGTTAGTAATTTACATTAGCAGTAAGACATTTTGGACTTACAAAGAGATTCAAATCATGGCATAACAATGTTAACAAAAATAATTAAACATTAGCAAGCATATTCATACTTTATGATAATGAGCAGTACTAAGGACGATAAAACTTTGTGAGAAGTATAGACCCTTCTTGGTTACGTTGCTCTCTGCAGTGCCTCGAATCTCCTGTGTACACTTGCTATATAAAGAAGGCACATAACCTAATAAGATCAACATCTCCTTTCAGAACACATCAATGCTTGAGCATCACAAACTTTTGCACCATAACAATCAGAAGACAGATGGGGGGGATGGGGACTTCAGAAGAAAAACCAAACTCACCAAATGAGTAATTTGTTATGTTTCCTCCTTCATTCACCATGGTAGAGAAAAAAGCAGGTGTGCATAAAGTTACAAGCAAGTTCTTGCATTTTGCCTTTCATGTATATAAACTATTGAATATAAATGCATCTCAAATCCAACGTAAAGATACGTTTTTGCAATAAACTAAATAAGCCAATCCCAGACTCATAATTCAGTAGGATCAAAGTGAACAGAATCTTCTATAAAACATAAAGAAAAAAGAATTATCCACACATGAAAATGACTTCATGCGAGATGGATTCTGTCAACACATGTGACCGTTCAGGATCCTGAATGAAGGCCACCTTCCACCACTACTATCCAACTTCATCTTGGCTTGAAACAAAATCACTATAGATGTTTGGCGTTGTATGTATTCTGAATTATGTTCTCTAGGTTCATATAAAAAATGCTGAACCCCTGTGGGAATTTGATGATCCACGTTTGGTTTCTTTCTCTAATGTTCTCAAGGAAATGATCATCAGTGCTCCAAATGCTAAATTGAGGACACATTTTCTATAAATTCAAAAATATCTTACTCCGACTTAAAAGGTAAAAATATAACATGCTGAGTAAAATGTACACCCCAGAGGAGCAGTTATTTGCCACAGAGTTCCAAAGAGCAACTAGAGCGCTAACATTCTATATTCATGGCAGAAATGTGGCACAACTGAACACCATGTTGCTGAAATAGGAGCTATAGAATTGTACTGTTTCTCTATAGAGGAGATGGCTGTAAACTATCAAGTTGATGGGTTTCATGTTATAGGAATTGCAGTCGGTACTCGAATACTAAAATGATGGCACGTTTTCCATAATTTCTCAAACATGTTCCTCATCCATTGTAGAAGTAAGTCAGGGAGGCTGAGTGAAAACGTGAACTTGCAACAGCTGCAGAAGTCTAAAAGTTGATTCCCCACTGGTCTACTGTGGCTTCACCACCGATTTCTAATTAACAATTGGAACACTAACATTCTATATTCATTGAAAAATGAATGCATGTTAGACCTTTCAGCGTTTGGGTTGTCTGCCCCCAAAACATTTTGCTTTGGACCTCCATGTTTTTGATGTATCTTTTTGTTGGCCTTAGGACTCGGAGCACTCTACCCCTGCTAACCAGTGCTAAATGGGCTTCTTCCCTAAACATCCTTATGTTGGGTGTATACCTGATTGGCCTATTTAATTTTCTTGCAAGTCCCTTGTAAAATGGCACACCATGTACCCAGCAAACGACACACAATTGATGGACGGAATGCAGAACAAACCAAAACATTCACCCCCAGTCAAGAGATCTGGGTTAAATCCATCATTCGTTTGCTCACCATGCCACCCCAGTTTAGACCTGGCCATATGCAAGTTAGTCTTGATCCTTTGCCTCATGAGAACAGTCCAGCCCGAACTGCCAAGCCAGGTCCTCCCTGGACCGGAAACGAGCATCCTAGGACCGTTTTCGAGGTTTCACCCCTCATCAGCCAGGATATTTTTAATCCAGTGGCACAGTGAGCCCTGACCCACGTCTGGTCATACCCGGCGCACTTAGGGCGAGAAAGCAAAAGACACACAATTGATGGTCGGAATGCAGAACAAATCAAACCATTCACCCCATTCAAGAGATCTGGGTAAATCCATCATTCTTTTGCTCACCATGCCACCCCAGTTTCATACTCATTGTAAAATGGATGCGTTTTAGACCCGTCAGCATTAGGGTGGTCTGCCCCCAAAACATTTTGCTTTGGACCTCCATGTTTTTGATGTATTTTTTTGTTGGCCTTAGGGCTCTGAGCGTTCTACCACTGCTAACCAGTACTAAATGCGCTTCTTCCCTAAACATTCTTATGTTTGGTGTATACCTGAACAGCCTATTTAATTTACTTGTAAATCCCTTGTAAAATGGCACACCATGTACCCAGGGTCTCTAAGTTAAAGGCTACAAGTGGGCTTGCAGTACTGATTGTGCCACCCACAGAAGTAGCCTTTCATACCTATCCCAGACCTGCCATTGCAGGACCTGTGTGTGCAGGTTACTGCCACTTTGACTTGACATTTAAAACCTACTTGCCAGCCCTTAAACTTCCTTTTCATTACATATGTCACACCTAATGTAGGCCCTAGGTAGCTCTAAGGGCAGGGGGCGATGAAGTAAAATGTAGGGCATGCACCTTTGTTTTACATGTCCTGGTAGTGACAGCCTATTTCAGTTTTTACTATTGTGAGGCCTAACCCTCTCACAGGGTTGCATTGGGAATGCCCTAATAATCTTTTAAGCTGCAATTCCTGATCAGAGAGGGGTAGCTTTTTGATGTTTCATATATTTGGAATGGTATTGAGAAGTTCTACTTATTGGTGAGGCTGGATTTAACTTTACCATTTTAGAAATGCCATTTGTAGAAAGTCGATATTTCTCTGCACATATTGTGACTGAAAGTCTGTCTCAAATACACGCCTGGGGTGGGCTGGGTCACAGCTACATTTATGATTTCCCTCTAGACAGCCATCACACAGGGCACTCAACACATCTGCATTTATCTGTCTACTGATCGGTCATCCTGGGCAGGAGGGAGGCGAGGAGGTAACCGTCACTTTAATATGTAGTGTCCGCCTCCATACCTAGGCTGTAATACTGGACTGGGCTGAATGGGGACCTGTGCACTTCAGAGAGTTCTTTTGAAGTCATCTCCACATCAAAGGCACTTTTGGGTATAAGTACTGGGTCGCTAACTCCTTCTAATTAAACTGTTTTTGGACCTATAACCAGACAGCATTGGCTCTACATCTGCACATTGCCAGAAGGAACTGCTGTGCTCCCAGGAGGGACTGCCACTCTGATTATTACTCTGATGTATTGGCCTGCTGCTTGTTGAATAACGGAATGGACTGCTACTTTGTCACCTGCCTTGTTGTGCTCGCCTGCTACTTTTTTGCATTGTGGTTTAAAAACCTTCTCCAAGGTTTTGTTGGCTTGCTTCCTGTTCCCCAAAGTTTCAGGACCATTGTTTGGCTTGGCCCTTTGTGGCTAAAATTCCTTAAACGTTTTGCCTTCATCCTAGACCTTTTTCTAATATTATGTTGGTGACTTAGATGCTTTAAGCACTTTGCCACTGCTGTTCAGTGTCAAAGTGCAAGTGCTCCCTGTATAAAGTGTTATGGTAATTGGTTGTCCATAATTGGTATGTTTGTCTTACTTGTAAAGTCCCTAGTAAAGTGCACTATGTGTGCCAGGGCTGGTAATGCTAATGCTACTAGTGGGCCTCCAGCACGAATTGTGCCACCCACACAAGTAGCCCTAAAAAGAGATCTCGGGACTACCACTGCAGTGCCTGCACGCAGTTTAACTGTCTTGTTGTCCTGACAAATTTACCCACTTGCCAGGCCTTAACTTCCCTTTTTATGCACATCGGACACCCCTATAGTAGGCCCAAGGTACCCTTCTGGGCAGGGTGCAGTGTATGTGAAAGGTAGGACATGTACTGAGGTGTGTACAATGTCTTGACAGTGAAATAATGCCAAATTTGTTTTTCACTGTTGCATGGCCATCTTGCCCGTAGGACAGAATGGGGAATACTGTGTCACATGTTTCCAGCATATCTTCTCATAGGCATAAGAAGGAGAGATGGAGTTTAGTGTCCCTGAACTCACACATCTTTTTTTGAAGATGGTGTTTAAATTGTGTGCTTAGAAACCACGGTTTTAGAAGTGGCTGGTTTCTGGTCTTAAACCACCCTGTGTGCCTCTGCATGTTTGTGTATTGACCAACTGGGTTTGGATGGGACAGGGTCTGGGGAGTGTCTTGACCTCAGAGAACGGTAGGTAAGACAGCAATAGGCTGGCTTTCATTTGATGTGTGGGGGGGAGGAGTAGCCCCCCTGGATGTGAAGAGGGCTGTTTAGCTGCCACAAAAGGATGGCTCCACCTCCTGCTGAGCGTCTGGGCCCAGACCCTCACTATCAAAGGAAGAGGGTGTGCACTGGCGGGAAGACACCCAGGTCCGGTTTGGACTGGGCTCAGAGCTCCCTGAACACAAATACTTCAAAGGCATTTAGGGGTATAAATGTAAGAGCTGAAACGCCTCAACTCAAGACTGAAATCCAGAGTGAAAAAGAATTGAACCTGCATCATGAGCAAGAGGAACCTCTGCCAAAGAACAGCTGAAGAGACATAAGAGAAGGACTGCCCCTGCTGTGTGCTTTGGGGCTGGCCTGCAGTTTGCTGGTTTGACTAAGGAGAGGACAAAGGACTTTGCTGTGTCCCCCTTCTTGTGAGGACTTTGCCAGGGCCGAGGAGAGCTGGTCCCTGTTGTGTAAACTCAGGAAAATAAAAGTTTCCAACAGTGTCTCAGCAACGCTTGGTGTGTGGTGGTTGTGCACGGCTGAGACTGCCGTGTGGTCTGTGGAACTGTTCACAAGGTGCCCTGTGATCGCATTGCTCCCGCAGCGTGAAACATCGTCCACACTGCTGCATTGCTGTTTGTGGCCCGAACTGTCATCGTAAATGAGGCTGTGAGTGAGAAACACCGCCGCCGGCCCGAGCCGCAACATGCTACAGGATTTCTGGAAGACCGTCGTGTGGTCCGATGTACTGTTTACGAGGTGCCCCGTGATCACATTGCCCCCGCAGCGTGAAACATAGTCCACATTGCTGTTTGTGGCCCGAGCCATCATCGGAACTGAGGCTGTGAGTGAGAATCTATGCTGCCGGCCCGAGCCGCAACGTGCTAAAGGATTTCTTGAAGCTAAGAGAGCTGCAAGTTGAAAGGTATCATGATCATTGTTCACCGAGAGGAATCTGCCCAAGATCGTCAACGAATGAGAAGGCAGTGCCGTAACCGTCCAACTACAGCGTCCCCTAACAACGGAGCTGCAACGTTCTCAGGGCTGCCCAGCAGAACATTTGACGAGCAGGGAGAGGGAGAGAGCGAGGCAGCACACTCCTCCAGGTAAGGCTTGGACTCACGTAGGGAGCCGCAAGTGTGTGTGTCCTGGGGAGGCGTGCAGGAGGAGTACATGAGTGCTCTGAGCTCTCTCCCGCTGCACTGCATTAGACGCGCTGAGTCCCCGAGTGGCCCGTACCTGCCCAGCAGTACCGGGGCCGCCGCTTTAAGCTTATGACCGTTGTCTGGGGCCCAGTGGGGGGCCAGAGTTGACAGCGCAGATTGGTGTACAGCATTATTCCTTGCATTACAAACTGCCTGATTCTTGCATTACGAATCGCATTATTCTTGCATTACGAACTGCCTTATTCTTGCACTACGGACTGCCTTATTCTTGCACTACGGACTGCCTTATTCTTGCGTTACGAATTGCATTATTCTTGCGTTACGAATTGCATTATTCTTGCGTTACGAATTGCATTATTCTTGCGTTACGAATTGCATTATTCTTGCGTTACGAATTGCATTATTCTTGTGTTACGAATTGCATTATTCCTGCGTTACGAACTGCATTAGTACGTGCTTTAAGGATTGTCTTACTACTGCATTACGAACTGCATAGCATTGCATTAGGACTGCATTTGATCTTCGTGAACTGCTCATTAATACCGCCTGAACCTGTAAGTGATTGCTGGCCTAATAACCGGCAAAGTGAAATATTACGAATACGCATATATTGGATTTCTATAGTTTGGTCTCATCGTATTCCTTTTGATGAAGATACCTCTATTTTCATAAAAAGCAGTGCGGTGTCCATTTGTGATGTTATCACTGTGTTACTGGGAGTGTGGTTGTAAATACTTTACACATTGCCCTGGAGATAAGCCTGGCTGCTCATGCCAAGCTACCGGAGGGTGAGTAAGAGTTATCTAAACGGGTGTCCCTCCTTTCCCTGACTAGAAGCATGGTTCCCTATTTGGACTAAGGTACCTACCTCAGCCAACTAGAGACCCCCAGTTATAACCGCCATCAAAGACTTCGTCTTCTCGTCCCTGCCATGGCATTTTGAACCTTTGCATCTGGCAATCGGCTGGTGACAACGGACAAATCTCGCCTAATATTCTGCTCATGGTGAGAGCAGAGTGAGCGCTTAACCCTCAGGCAGATGGAAAGCATGTGGTAACCAGGGTCAGCGCTGCCCTCCACATGGGCCAAAAGAGATTAAGTGCTGTTTGTTCCCTTGTTTCCAACGCACACGCCGGAGAGGAGTCTGCCGTGCACCCCTTATTTGCAGCGTGGTCCCGCCAGGACCTGGGACCGCGACCAAGCATCAGTTCATGCCAGCCAGAGTGCAACTCCTCTACACCAGACGCTGTAGCAATCTGGGTGGATTCTCCAGCGTGCTTTGCTGCCCCTGTTGTCAAGATAACCCGGACTCACCTGCTACACCACCTTCCTGGATCAGAGCTTGCCGTACTACATCATGCTCCGCCTCCATCAACGAAGGGAGCTGCAGCGCTATTCACCAAACTACTGCATTTCTTACGTCAAGGTACTGTGATTCCCCTAGACTTGTGAGGTCTCTGCAGCCAGTCTACGCGACATCACGGGGGGCTGTTTTTTTAACCAGCATTCCAGTCTCAAGGGACTGAGTAGAGACGTCCTCAGTGAGGACTTGGAGAGAGTATCACACTTGCATTGAGAAAGTACTTGTGCCCTTCGGTTTCTAGTGTTACCGTAAAGAGGAGCTGAGATAATTGCAGCACTTCTATTTTCAAGACTTGCATAACTTGAAAAGCATACATGGTATTCTTTTTGTTTTGGACTTTCTTTTTTCAGAATAGAACCTGTGTGGAAACTTTTGTGGCGTATTCATTGTGTTACTGTGTGTGTTTGCATAAATACAATTCACATTGCCCATTTTGAATATCCTGCCTGCTCTGCGTCATGCTGCCAGAGGGTGAGCACAGGTTATCTTTGGTATGTATCTAGCTTACTCTGACTAGAGTGGTGGGTTCTGCCTGGCTTGGGTGTACACTTTAGCCAATCAGGAATCCCATTTCTGACGGCCATTTTGCTGAATAGGAGATATTGAATTCAAATTCTTTCCAATAGAGCCGGCTTAAGTAAATGGGCCTAAGGTGTTTAATGCAGATATGAACCTAGCTGGTTAAAAATATGTGAGGGGAAGTATAGATAGTCAGTGGTGGCATAATCTATTAGAAGGTGCTCAAAGTAGTTAATGAGGGGGGAGCACTACCCAAGTCCGGCATCCCCCTTCCACATCTGTTTCCTATGGCTATCTCTCCTGTATGACGATTAATACTTCCTTATTTAAAAAAAAAAACATTTTGGTAGATATAAACGTTTTTCCCTTTAAATGTGTTGCAGTAGTTTGTTTTTTAAGAGGTGCAGGAAGCAATTTGTAGACTGATTTTTCTATTTAAAATGAATAGATTTGTTTCTGTGGGTAGTGAAATCCTTCAAATGAGTTGCTGTTTGGACATTTAATTTGTCCCGTTTCCATTTGCCAGTAGTTGCATCTACCTGCATGAGTATGCAAAAGGCTTCAAAATATTTTTTATTTTGAGGTAAATAGAAGGAACTTATAAAAGACACTTAAAAGTACATATTGCCTATAAAAAGATTGCACTATATACTTCAGAAACAACTACATTCTAAGGTAATAAAATATATATTTCTAAATAAGTAAACGAGTGAGGCTCTTGATGCTCCTGTATATAGCCTAGCCAGAAGTGTCATAAACCACACGGCTTGGTATACTGTAATAATATATTGCAGACAAAGTGAAATAATTATTTTCGTGTACTCATTAATTTCAGGAACATGTACTGACTAAGATGAGAACCATTTTCATGGACATATTAAGCCTTCTGAATAGTGATGTGATTGACTCCACAGTTGTCGTCTGCAGCAGCCTGTCTTCCCAGTGCAGGCACATTCTGTGAGCTAGATGTAAAGTCTAGCTCTTATTACAACTCTCTTGGCTTTACTGCCAGCTATAATGGGAAGAAGTCATGGTGATACGCACAATAAATCTCTTGGGTACATATTGTGCAGTTAGAAGGCAATCGAAATGCTCCGTATTTGGTAATGTACCGTACAGAAGTGGTCATTGAAGCCAGTATGTACCTGAATCATGTTGTTATAATAGAACTCTTCTATATAGTGATAGTACTTTACCATGCGTGCCAATAACGTAGTATGAAGGGCTGTACCCTTCTGTACTCTGTTTGGGCGTGTTCTGATCATCTGGGAAGAGATCAGTAATGAACTCTCTTCGGTTCCAATTGTTTCAAAAACTTGAGTTTACACAGCAAACCCTTGTATTTTAGTGAAGATAGTTTTTCTTCATATGCATTTTTTCGTACTAAAACTTTTTTTATTGGAATTGTCTCTGCTTTCTTTCCCTCTAGGTATAACAACATTTAGGTTAAAAGGTCTGTATTCAAATACATGAATTTTGTTGTGAATAAAGCCAATGAGAATATTTTACCATGAAACAAATAAGGATACTTTTGGTTTAGTTTGTAGATTATTCCGGAAATAATATTCTTTTAAACAATAGATCTGAATCGGAAGAAGGTGATGTCATAATAATGCAGGTTCCTATATTTTAGTCCCCAGAAGTCAGTGCCTAATTTCATAGTTTTATTTCATACAGCAGCAATTAGAATGTTGTCTTGTTTTCTTTTATAGAAGGATGTAAGCAGTGATGTGAGCTTAAGTGACAGTCATCTGTCTCCCCCCGCCAAACGCATCTGTAAACATGATGAGACTGGTCATGAAGAAGGTGCAAAGCAACGTGACACTGGCCAGAGGGAAGACTGGGGTATCTCAACCAGGCCTAGGAGGTAAGGTTAATATTTTTGTACGTTTGCATGACTATTTGTGGTCTTCTATGTCAGTGCCTTCACGGGTGTTTAAACTAATGTACTCCTGATCTCTCTGTAGCTGCAACTTTTTTGTATTGCTCCATACTAACCTTTCGTCTGATGCGTCTGCGGCTTGGGCAGGTAGCCTCTTCTTTAGTAATGTGTTTTGTAATTTGTGCTTATGTAGCTTGCTTTTATAGGCGTCGCCTGAATCAGCTCGCATGTGCTGTCCCTTGTGACAATCTATTGTTTCTCAAAACACAAAAAAATACTTTTCAAAGAGGCTTTTAGCGTACCCATGACTTACCATTGGTTGGCTTTGTTGTCCATCTTATTTCTTCCTTTACACTGGTGAGTTCATGCCAGCTTAGTCTCTTTGTTTTCTGGCCTTCCCCGGAGCATTGACTCAAGTACCTATTGTCTAGTGTTTTTCGGCACTGCTTGTGTTCGGATTGTGTTTTTTTTGTTTTTTTTTCGTTGCAAGACAACTTCACACCATCCGATTTGAAGCTCACGCTTCTCAGTAGTTTCAAGAGATGAAAGCAAATAACTTGAAATAAACAAACTCTGTTGTATGTGACCAAATAAAGAACGATGATGGATTCAACCCAGTTCTGTGACTGAGGGGGGTCTGAAAAGTTTCAGCGGTCCGTCCATCATCTCCTTGTGTTTGCTTTGTTCGCCCTAAGTTTTCAGGGTATGCCCAGACGTGGCTCCCTTGCTCACTTTGCTACTGGATTCCATATACAATATCCTCTGAGCACACACCCACAGTTCACATGTATAATTCAAATGTATATTTGGCAAGTAACTCCAATCCTCAGGAGTCGAATTGGTAAGTATAAATTCCCAAAGTCAATGTCAAAAAGTCAAATTTCCAGTATGAAAAGTCCTTGTAGTTTATTCCATAGAGTATTCAAGGTTGATTACAACAGCCAACACGTGTTTCGTCGTGTACTATATAATACCTCGACTTCTTCAGGGCTGTAATCAAACAAAACATATCCCACAATCATTACAAATATTACATGTAGGTGGCTATAAAGGTGGGACAGCACCAACCACCATCTAGTAAGATAAAAGCCTGCAGAGTGAAAAAGTTTGAGGTGAGAAAGAAAATAGTAAAGCCACTCCAGTTTAAATGTACACCCAAAATGTGATAAAAGTCAGAACCCTCAAACCAAGAAAATAATCATGGTATGGGTAATATATCACCTCCGAATTTTACAGTTGTCTTTCACTACAATACGGTCCTCCCAGCATAAATCAATAATCAGTCTGAAAAACAGAGGCATATCGAAAATCATATATTCTTTTAACAATCTCTCCAATATCCGTAGAATAACCAAATAGTCCACCTTTGGTTTCAAACAAAATTTCTTGCCAGCATAGAGTATAGACTTCACCCCCTATGTTATAATTCAACCAAATTTTACCTTAGTGTTCTCATCTAATCCAATCCAGCACTAGCATACAATGTTCAATTCTTCACTCATCTATCTGCATCCACTGAAATCAAAATAAATATATAGCACTCAGAATATTCTGCTGGAAAACGCTAGACAATGTAGTGTATTCTATAACACTTACCCAGTTTCTATTGTCTGGTGTGTTCAACAAAAACATATCTTAGGCTTCACTTATCCACTACGCTATAAAAAACAAAATAGTACATGTCATTCCCCAATTTAAAATCCTTGTAGCACAGTTCAAACATATTGCCATGTGATAAGTATATACATCTCACCAACCTCACTATATAATGTTCAAAATGTACCTCCACTCATAATTCAGCTCTATATACAAATTACCAGCCTCCCAAAATTTCTGGGGATTTCAAAATTATCTCACCTCCGTTAGCGGTCTGTCTATACACATAATAACCCCCAACGTGAAATTCTCTATCTGTAAAGAAGATAGGAAAGCTTCAAATAATACCGCTTTCATATGTACACATCCAAAATCAATCCTATGAGACTGCATAGACTTACCCACGGTCTAACAATAATATACTCGGCACAGGGTCGTTATCTTCTCAAAATTCTATTTGCGGCTGTCTGTGATAAGATAATGCCAAAGGTCAAAGCCCGTAGTCAGAAGGGTAGAACTCATAATATTTAAAGCTCTCCACCACTCACCAAAATTTCAATTCCTTCCAGTTTCACGATCACCTACAGAATATAAATAGTATCTTAGTATTTAGGTTATAATATTAAGTATGCCACTAAAGCTCCCAGCCTACGAATCCAACTGTTTACCTGTATTCCGAGCAGTCGAAGCGTGTCCAATATCCTCCGACGTTACCAAGCACTGGCGTCTAGCATCCGCGCCATCTTGGAATGTCCATATATAGGGATATAAACGAGCGCCATCTTGTAACATGTTCGTACTGCTTCGATAAATATACGCGGGTGCCTCAACGTATACGGGCGCCATTTATAAAACATGTTCAAATAACAAAACGGGCATCAGTATATAACTTAAGCCTATGTTACCCCTGTATCGTCAGCCAAAAGCTTCATCAAAAATGATTTCCATCGTTCGAAAACTAATTATCAAGATTTCGATCAGGCAGCCGCAAGATTATTCGTAGGTCTAAATAAATATCCCTGTTCTCCGCCGTGAATTCAGGGATAATGTACTGTTCTATTCCTGACCCGCGTATATTTATCGAAGCAGTACGAACATGTTACAAGATGGCGCTCGTTTATATCCCTATATATGGACATTCCAAGATGGCGCGGATGCTAGACGCCAGTGCTTGGTAACGTCGGAGGATATTGGACACGCTTCGACTGCTCGGAATACAGGTAAACAGTTGGATTCGTAGGCTGGGAGCTTTAGTGGCATACTTAATAATATAACCTAAATACTAAGATACTATTTATATTCTGTAGGTGATCGTGAAACTGGAAGGAATTGAAATTTTGGTGAGTGGTGGAGAGCTTTAAATATTATGAGTTCTACCCTTCTGACTACGGGCTTTGACCTTTGGCATTATCTTATCACAGACAGCCGCAGATAGAATTTTGAGAAGATAACGACCCTGTGCCGAGTATATTATTGTTAGACTGTGGGTAAGTCTATGCAGTCTCATAGGATTGATTTTGGATGTGTACAAATGAAAGCGGTATTATTTGAAGCTTTCCTATCTTCTTTACAGATCGAGAATTTCACGTTGGGGGTTATTATGTGTATAGACAGACCGCTAACGGAGGTGAGATAATTTTGAAATCCCCAGAAATTTTGGGAGGCTGGTAATTTGTATATAGAGCTTCTGAATTATGAGTGGAGGTACATTTTGAACATTATATAGTGAGGTTGGTGAGATGTATATACTTATCACATGGCAATATGTTTGAACTGTGCTACAAGGATTTTAAATTGGGGAATGACATGTACTATTTTGTTTTTTATAGCGTAGTGGATAAGTGAAGCCTAAGATATGTTTTTGTTGAACACACCAGACAATAGAAACTGGGTAAGTGTTATAGAATACACTACATTGTCTAGCGTTTTCCAGCAGAATATTCTGAGTGCTATATATTTATTTTGATTTCAGTGGATGCAGATAGATGAGTGAAGAATTGAACATTGTATGCTAGTGCTGGAGTATGCTAGTGCTGGATTGGATTAGATGAGAACACTAAGGTAAAATTTGGTTGAATTATAACATAGGGGGTGAAGCCTATACTCTATGCTGGCAAGAAATTTTGTTTGAAACCAAAGGTGGACTATTTGGTTATTCTACGGATATTGGAGAGATTGTTAAAAGAATATATGATTTTCGATATGCCTCTGTTTATCAGACTGATTATTGATTTATGCTGGGAGGACCGTATTGTAGTGAAAGACAACTGTAAAATTCGGAGGTGATATATTACCCATACCATGATTATTTTCTTGGTTTGAGGGTTCTGACTTTTATCACATTTTGGGTGTACATTTAAACTGGAGTGGCTTTACTATTTTCTTTCTCACCTCAAACTTTTTCACTCTGCAGGCTTTTATCTTACTAGATGGTGGTTGGTGCTGTCCCACCTTTATAGCCACCTACATGTAATATTTGTAATGATTGTGGGATATGTTTTGTTTGATTACAGCCCTGAAGAAGTCAAGGTATTATATAGTACTCGACGAAACACGTGTTGGCTGTTGTAATCAACCTTGAATACTCTATGGAATAAACTACAAGGACTTTTCATACTGGAAGTTTGACTTTTTTACATTGACTTTGGGAATTTATACTTACCAATTCGACTCCTGAGGATTGGAGTTACTTGCCAAATATACATTTGAATTATACATGTGAACTGTGGGTGTGTGCTCAGAGGATATTGTATATATTGCCGCTTCTTATGGGAGCCAGTGGTGTAGGATACTCATCATTTCTCTAGAGGCACCATCTTATGATTGTAATTTGTGTAAAAATTTGTACCCTGATAGTAAGGCCAGTGCGCCCATAATTGGTTGGTATCCCCCACTTTTCAGTATATGCTACTGGATTCCAGCTAGCCTGGCTGATGAAGGATGTTAGCCTGAAACCGGTCCCAGGAGGCTTGTTTCCAGTTCAGGGAAGACATGGCTTGGCAGTTCGGGCTGGACTGTTCCCATGAGGCACAGGGTTAAGACTGATTTGTATATAGCTGTGTCTGAAATGGGGTGGCAAAGTGAGCTAAAGAACGATGATGGATTCAACCCAGATCTGTAACTAGGGTTGAGTGTCTGAAAAGTTTCAGCGCTCCGTCCATCATCTCCTTGTGTTTATGTAAATTTTGGCAGCCTGCCGCTTTTATTGTTGATGGAGCTGTAAACCTATTCCTTACTTTTCAGACAGTTGCCACACAGAATGTATTGTTCTGAATTAACGTTTGCAGCTGTGTCACATCTACTTATTTGTTGGTTACTGTTGTAACTTGCCTCAGGGTGACCCTTCCTCCCACCTTGTTTCCCCCCCGCCTCCTCCCCCTCTTGGTACGGTCCGCGCTGTCATCTGAAGGCAGCGTTAGAATGTTGTGAGTGACTTAGCCGTCAAGCAGGGAGCACCTGTGATTCAAGAACCCAATAAACGTTTCTGAACCTTCTATGTGTAGTGCCTCATTACTACACTTTTGGCGACGTTGGACAAGGAGCTGAGCCAGGGTCAGCGTGGTGTCTTCCCCCTGGAGCAGTTTGTGCTAGTACGGAGTGAAGTGAGGATTAAGTGTGAAAATGATCAGTTAAGGTGGCAACGTCATCGTTTAGCAAGTATCTTCACACACGAAGTATTATTGAGATAAGGATATTGGGCAGCATCCGTGAATACCGGCAAGTTCATCTTGTGAGTGAAACTGATGAATTGAACCATGGACTTTCAGCTGATTAATGTTTACCAGTGAATACTGAGGGAACTTTGGGCGTTCTCGTGAAATTCTGAAAATAAGGAATGTAAGACCCGAAGTAAGTGGACATTGAAATCTGCGTAATCCATGAGGTGAGCCTTGGTGGCTGGGTGGAGGAGAAGTGAGCGGAGCAGAGAATAAAGTTAAAAAAATTCTCAAACCGCATTGATATTGATTTAAGGTGCACGCTAGTGTGCGAAGGGCATCCTCCTATTTCCTACAGTGTAATTCCAAGAGGAAAGGTGATAATGTACTGCCGGCGTGACTTGAGGAGATGAGTCTTGGTGGCTGGGTGGAGGAGATTTGAGCGGTTCAGAGAACAAATTAAAGTCTCGTAAACCGCATTTGAAATTGACAAAAGCTAACCTGAGCTTGGGAAGTGTTAACCTCCGTATTTCTACAGCGTAAATCCAAGAGCTTATGTTACAGTGTACTGCCGCCTTGTGGCTGTGTAGCCCTTGAAACTAATGAAACTACTCCATTGAGAGTGGAAAATACGTATTTAAACTGATCGATAAACAGGAATAATTCGAGGCTGAGAGGTAAATTAAAAGAAAGAAAAAAAGGTGCATCTGAAAGTATTTATCAGTGAAATGGATTCAGGGTGAGGGAGATGACAGTTTGGACGTATATGTGAAATAAACGTTGCCACAGTGGAGCTTACAGCATCGATGCTTGTGTTTATTTGTTCTAAATAATGGAGCAGCGTGTGGTATCCTAGCCGTGAAAAAAAAAGTATAAGAGGAGAATTTAGAGCGACGCCGTAACGCATATATGTCAACTTCCTGAAAGAAATGAGGTGACTCTCCTCAACACGGACCGGAAATATTGACTACAGCACTGTAGTATCAGCACCAGCGAGTGTCGACGGCCTTTGGAACAATTCTGTCGAACTTTTTAAGGAATAATTAGCTTACCTGGAGTTGTCAAGTTCAGGAATGTGAGGTGTATATTTGGTTTCCGGCTGCGCTCATCTTGCGTAGCATTTTCCTCAGAGTTGTGGCGTGGAAAGGAGAGCGACGCACATCTCGCAATGGCGCCACCTTACTGGTGAATGCTGCAACCGCACATGGCGCCACCTTACTGTTGAACACTGCAACCGCATTTACATAAAAGTATTCAGGGCAATAATTGAATCCGGTGGTACAGCAATTAATTTGCATTCTAAAGTGTATTTGAGAAAATAATATAAGGAAGAAAAGTGAATAAGTACCCCTTAGTGGAATTACTGAAGGAGTGTAGGAAATGTCTATTTGATATACAAAATAATAAAAGATGTTTGAAGGAACCTTTAAGTCAAAAATAAATATACCCAGGTTATGTGAAAAGGTTTTTACACGCATTTTTGAGGGAAGTTTTGAGGAAAAACCAATAAAATGAGCTATGTGAGAAGAACATGAACTGGATTTCATATTGCATGAAGGAATAACGTAACTAAGCACATCAGCAACTACTTGTTGAAGCAAATTCTTTCCTTTAGGAACAGTTACTACAGAAAGAGTTCAAAGACTGTATCCTTTTAGTTGAACCTATACTAAACAGGAAGAAATAACTGTTCTGAAAAAAAAACGTATATATAAGCTGTGATAGTTTGTGTTATTTCACATGGATAAAAACATGATGTATAAGTTACCGCCACATGAGCCATTTATAATAGGAGATGAGGTTATTATGGCAGAATGGGAGGTGTGGAAGGAATATTTTAACAATCACAAATCCAGTCTTGATGAGGAGGAAGAATATTTAAATTCAGAGGAGAAGATGGAAATATTGCTACACAGTTTAGGAGCAGGTGATCGGAAAGTGTACTATAACATAAAAAAAAAATCTATAAGGGAAAAGTCAGGAATGTTTTTGAGAATGTCATGCGTGCATTAGAAGAACACTGTAAGCAATTAACAAATGGCTATGCACATTGGAACATAAGTTACGAAGGAGACGGAGATATCAAAAAAATAATGCACAAAAATGGAACTACACATGAGTATACTATATGTATGGGCGGTGTGGAAATCTACATGAAGGTGGACTCAAGGTCATCTTACAGAGTAGTAAGCAATAGTATATGGGAAAATAAATTGGCAGCAACTCAAGGAAATGTAGGGGAAGAAGCGGACACGTTCCAGGAAACATACAATGGTGAAAACCTTATCCTGACTGGTCGTAGAGAGATGATATTGAGGTGCATGAAGAGAGGTACAGGGAGTAAAGTTTATATTTCAGAAGAAGAGCTATCTGAACTTGGTGGGGATGATCAAAAGAAATTAGGATTAACACAAAATTCCACTAAAGCAGACCCCAGGAGTAGGCTGACAATAGACAACAGTAGAGAATTTACAAAGTGGGAGATGTTAATGGTGAAAACACCAGACTTCTGTTGATGTTGGATGGACAAGGGCTGTTGAGAAGAATGAGAAGATAAGAGAAGCAGCTATTGGCGTATTCAAAAGAAACCGTAAACCTTCTTTGGGGAAAGAGGTGGAAGAAAGAATAAGAAACAATTCTGGAGAAAAGGCCAGTGCGGATGTTGTGGTGAAAAAAGAAGAACTCGTTCATAGGGGAACGGGTAGGGAAACTCTAACCAGAAGGGTAGAGAAGGACTTTCGTGATTCTTCCCGCCTAAAAGATGAGAAAGTTTGGCGCTCCACTGCACCGAACGAGTCAACACCAGGGACAAGAGAGAAATGTTCCAATGACTGACATTACAGGAGTAAAGAGTAGGAGTCTAATTAAGACAAGGAGTAACAAGCAAGGAAAGTACCTGGTCTGGATATATAGCGAAGTGCCTGATATGGAAATTGAGGAGGCGCACCATAACGCACGAAGTTCACATTTCAAAGTTCAGTCAGGTATGTTCAGGTTACTATTGGAAGGCAAGAAAAAATATGGTTACAGAGACAATGATGACTCGACCACATCCTTCAGGAGTACTTGTTTGAAGGAATCAGTAGACAGACTGGTCTTTGACGAGGCATGTACAGCAGGATTTACCAGGGGCACAGGTACTAAGTACCACAAGGGAACTTATATTGGACCTGACGCTGAGCATGAGCATGAGGATGAGGAGGTAACCAGGCGCATGAGTAGAGGTAGACGCAGTGCAACATGGTCCTGGAAATTCCACAAGAAAAAAAGTATTCAAGGGCTGTTGACACACACACACACACCTTGGCGGAGGAATGGAACAAGTATTTGTGGGTCTTGAGAACTAGTGTGAATCGGATTGCAGGGCCAGAGACACTGCATCCCTTTGGAAGTTCATTTGTCCGTGTTGGTGAGTGGATTAACTTGGTATTGGTCCCTTACCTTAGAATACCCCCAGGCGTCAGACTGGATCCGGAAATTTTTGCGTAGCAGTACCCTTGCGCATTGGTAGGCGTCGTTTGCAGCTCCGCGTCAGTCGTCGGCGTCGTGGGCGCCGGGATGATGTCACCGGTCTACTTAGATGCCGCCCTCCCGCGCTAACGTCCGTTCCTATTTTTTCGTGCCAGCAAACGCCGATCCGGGGACAGTGGTACCCTTAGTCACTTTTTGACTAAACTTTTTAGATCATTTCTGATCATTTTTCGAAGTCGAACGACTGACGGTGCCGGTAGGGATGCCCAGGTTTATGCCCTGCGTCAACTGCAACCTACTGATGACGGTTACGCACCCCCATCGCCGGTGTCTTCATTGCCTGGGGCCCGACCACGATGACAAGTCGTGCCCTGACTGCCGGGCCTTGACGTCGAAGGCTAGGCGGGAGTGGTCCCCCAAGCGCCTCGAACTCCGGCAGTCAGCCCGCACCGTTCGAGGTCCCGGTCCGGAAGGAGGTCGAGGGACCGGAGTCATCACGGCTCGGAGGATCGACGCCACTCCTCGAGCTCCAAGTTCTCAGATAAGAGGCACAAGAAGTCGAAGAGGCGACATCGCTCCTCCGACTCCCTCCGACGCTCACCTGACGCGGCCGGTGGTTCGGGCGACACCGCCCACGCGGCTCTGCCGGAGCCGCAGGCGTCGCAGCCTGCTCCATACCCGCCGGTCCCTGGGCAGCACGTGACGCCGGATGAGATAGAGGCGTTCCTCATGGCCATGAGGTCGCTCACTCCTCCCGCCAGGTTCCGTGGCGCCTTCGGGCCAAGCGGCCCCGACTGGGAGCCCAAGCGGGCCGGGTGCTTTGGCCCCAGCGCCGACTTCGGTCCCGCAGGGCCCCGCCTGATCTGGATCCGGGTCGTTGCCGGTCGACCTTACGACCTCGCCAGTGCCGGGCCCCAGGTTGTCGCCCCCGGCGCCGTCCCAGGGTCCGATGCCGATGGGAGATTTCTACTTCTGTGACCCGGCCACATCATTTGACCCAGAGTACTAGGAGATGGGTGGCCATGTGGATTGGGAGGGGTCTGAGGACCCTCTGACACGTGAGTGCCAGCCTTATCAGGACTGGGCAAGTGAGCTTGGGGACACCAGTGGTCTGGACACTTCGCCAGACACTGGTTTTGTCTCCCCTCCTACCGTGGCTTCGGAGGAGGGGGCTGCCTATAGTTTGGTGTTGACGCGGGCGGCCAAGGCCTTATCCCTTGAACTCCCCATCACGGCCGTGAGGACTAACCTCACTGAGGTCCTTAATCCGCAAGCAAGCTCTTCGGAGCCTCTGAGGCCTTATCTGACGTTCTTTTGGGCACCTGGTCCAGGCCATCTACAGGTCCTCCGATAGATAGGAACGTGGCCAGACGCCACAGTCTGGCTCCGGGCGACCCTTGCTCCTGTCCACCCACCCCACCCCCGAGAGCCTGGTCATACAGGCCTCCAACTCCCAGACCGCATTCCAGACGGCTCCCTGAGTTTGGGGTTGCGGTCCTTTAACACCGCGTGCCTCTTGGGCAGTTATACCCACTCTCTGTGAGACACAGTCACGGACGTGCTGCCACAATATCCGGAGGAGTCCCGGACTAAACTCTCCCAAGCCCTTGCGGAGGGTCGAGATGCAGCACGGTACTGTATCCGATGTGGGCTGGATACAATGGATTCGCTAGGTAGAGCGATGGCAACGATGGTGGGGATTAGTCGCCAAACCTAACTGAGGTCCGCCAACTTTTCGGCAGATGCCAAAAAAAAACCTTATGGACATGCCGTCTGATGGCCGTCGCCTTTTTGGCGACAAGGCAGACAGTGCGCTTGAGCGCTTTAAGGACTCCAGGGCTACAGCCAAGTCCTTGGGCCTGTCGGCCCGCGTCTGCAACCTGCTGCCTTTCGCTCTTTTCGTGGCCAAGGAAGCGGCGCCCCCACACGTCCTGCCTGCCACGGGCCGCAGAATAACATCCAGCCCGGTGGCGGACGTGGTAACCGCTGTGGCGGTGCCAGGGTACAGCTGCGAGGCCAGTCCACATCCACCCCCGCAGCATCCGCCTCAAAGCCCTCCTAGTCCGAGATTTCAGGCCCACGTGACGCCAGTGGGGGGCAGGGTTCGCCACCGCCTCCTCCACTGGTGCAACATCACATCAGACAGGTGGGTGCTGCAAATCGTCCGAAGCAGCTACTCCCTCCCCTTTGAGGCGAGCCCACCAGCCATGCCACTGCAGTACCACCGCGTGTCGGGGGATCACTTGTATCTTCTGCGAGAGGAAGCTACGGACCTCTTAGCCAAGGGGGCCATCAAGCGCGTTCCTGGGCCAGAAGTAGGGTGTGGTTGTTACTCCCACTACCTTCTGGTTCCCAAGAAGGGCAAAGGGGACCTACGCCCTATCTTGGACCTGCGGAACGTCAACGGCTTCCTCCGGAAGGAGATGTTCAAGATGCTGACACTGGCCCAAGTCTTAGCTGCCCTGGACCCGGGAGACTGGATGGTAGCGTTGGACTTGCAGGACGCTTATTTCCACATCCCCGTCCTGCCGGCCCACCGGCACTACCTGCCGTTCACGGTAGGCCACGAGCACTTTCAGTGTACTGTGCTCCCCTTCAGCCTTACCAGCGCCCCATGGGTGTTCACGAAATTGATGGCGGTGGTCGGAGCTCATCTGCGCAGGTTAGGGGTTTCAGTCTTCCCCTAACTCTACGACTGGTTGTTGAAGGCGGGCTCGCCCCAGACAGTCGTCAGCCACCTCCAGACTACGGCCGACCTCCTGCAACTGCTGGGGTTCTCCATCAATGTGCCAAAGTCACACCTGTGTCCCTCTCAGAAGCTCCTCTTCATTGGAGCGGTTCTAGACTCGGCGCAGTTTCGGGTTTATCCTCCCAAGCAGTGGGTTTAGGATATTCAGGCTTTGATTCCGATCTTTCAGCCGTTATCCCGAGTCTCTGTCACTGTCAGGTTGACGCTGCGGCTCCTGGGGCTGATGGCCTCCTGCATCCTTCTGGTGCATCACGCCAGGTGGCGGATGCCGGCTCTGCTGTGGGACCTGAAGTTTCAGTGGGCCCAGCATCAGGGCAACTTGTCCGATCATGTCTTGATTTCGGAGGGCACTGCAAGACATTTGCAGTGGTGGCTCACGGACCGCGATTGGGTCAGCGGCAGATCCCTCTCCATACCCCAAATGGAGCACGTAGTTGTGACGGATACATCCCTCCAGGGCTGGGGAGGCCACATGGGAGAGGCGGAGCCTCTGGTCTCCGGCGGAGTCCCGGCTCCATATCAACCTTCTGGAGCTGCGGGCGATCCGGCTTGCACTGAAGGCATTCCTCCCCTCTGTCCGGGGGAGTGTAGTGCAGGTGTTCAAGGACCACACCACCGCCATGTGGTACTGCAACAAACAGGGCGGGGTGGGGTCGTGGACCCTATGCTAGGAGGCTCTGCGCCTCTGGCAGTGGCTGGAACATCAGGGCGGACCCTGGTGGTTCAACACCTTTCAGGTTCCCTGAACGCCAGGGCGGACGAACTCAGCCGTCAGTGCTCGGACGTGGCGCAAGGCCTCTTTCAGCAGTGGGGAGAACCTTGGTTAGATCTATTCGCCGCTGAAGAGAGCTCGCAATGTCATCAGTTCTGCGCGTTGGAATTTCAAAGGCTTTACTCGCTCGGAGCTGCTTTTCGTTGCGAGTGGAGTTGCGGTCTGTTGTACGCCTTTCTGCCTATACCACTTCTGCCCAGAGTGCTGAAGAATATGAGGCACAACCGGGCCCAAGTCATCTTTGTGGCTCCGGACTGGGCACGGAGGTTCTGGTATACCGAGCTACTCCGCATGTCTGTCGATCCCCCGATTCGTCTGCCCCTTCAGGAGGACCTTCTGTCGCAGCAGTAGGGGACGGTCCTCCACCCGAACCTGTCCAGTCTCCACTTGCATGCGTGGAGATTGAGCAGCGGCAGTTGCGGCCATTTGACTTGCCTCCTGAAGTCTGGAATGTCATTCTGGCAGCCAGGCGTCCCTCCACAAAATCGGTATACGCCTGCAGGTGGAACAAATTTGTGGCATGGTGCACAGCATAGTCTGTGGATCCCCTATCTGCCCCACTTTCAGAGGTTTTCCTCTTTCTTATTTCTCTTGCCCAGCAGGGCTCTGCTCTGGGCACTCTGAAGGGCTACCATCTTGGCCATTTCCGCTTTCTTAAGGGTACCTGATCAGCCCTCCTTGTTCAAGTCCCCAGTTGTAAATAGGTTTTTGAAGGGCATCACTTATATGTTCCTCCAGTTCCTTTCGTGATGCCTCAGTGACACTTGAACCTTGTTCTAACTTTTCTGATGTGCGCTCCCTTTGAGCCACTTCATAACTGTTCTCTTCGCCTCCTTACTCTGAAGATCGCTTTCCTATTTGCCATCACCTCTGCTAGGAGAGTGAGTGAGCTCCAGGCCCTTTCTTCTAAGCCTCCTTTCCTTTCAGTCCATCCGGACAAAGTTGTGTTGCGGACGCGACCCTCTTTCCTGCCTAAGGTAGTCACAGCCTTCCACATCGGGCAGTCCATCACTTAGCCCACCTTCTTTCCGCCTCCCTCGAAAGAGGAAGCGAGGCTCCACCGTCTGGATCCAAAACGTGCGCTCTTCTTCAATCTGGATTGCAGACGCCAGTTCCGGGTGGATGACCAACTCTTTGTTGGTTACGTGGGCGCTAAGAAGGGACAGGCGGTGCACAAACAAACCATTTCTCGATGGGTCGTCTTGTGCATCAAGGCTTGTTACTCTTTGGCTCGAAAGGAGCCTCCTGTGGGGCTTCGTGCTCATTCCACACGGGCCACTGCGGCTACTTCTGCCCTGGGCCGGGGAGTCCCCTTGCCGGACATCTGTCAGGCAGCTACGTGGGCCTCGCTGCACACGTTCGCAAGACACTACTGCCTGGACAGCCAAGTCCGGAGAGATGGCTTTTTTGACCGTTCCGTTCTCCAGGACTTTCTGGTGTAATCATTGGTTTGCAGACCCACCACCGGAGTTGGTATTGCTGGGGTATCTATTCTAAGGTAAGGAATCTAATGCTAACCTGTTTCTTTCAGATGCACAAGTTACTTACCTTTGGTAAGAAACAGTAGTTAGTATTAGATTCCTTACCGCCCCACCCATCCTCCCCGTTCTGCGAACCTATATCTAGGGTTAAGGTCATCCCCTTTCAGGGCCCTAGTTTCATGGCACCAGCGTCTGTTTTTATCGTGGCTCTGCGTTTCTGGTGCGGAAAAAGCTGTGTATAAGAACTGACGTCAGCGCGTGAGGGCGAAGTCTAAGTACTCCGGCGACGTCATCCCGGCGCCCACGACGCCGACGACGGACGCGGAGCCGCAGACGACGCCTATAGAGCGCAAGGGTACTGCTACGCAAAAGTTTCCGGATCCAATCTGACGCCTGGGGGTATTCTAAGGTAAGGAATCTAATACTAACTATTGTTTCTTACAGATATATCGTTACCGTAGTTAAGTAACTTGTGCGTTGCACCCAGAGGTGGCACAGGCAGTCTTCCAGCAATGGGGAGGACCCTGGCTTGATCTTTTTGTCGCCACCAGCAACATGTAATGACGAGCTCAACTCCAGAGTGCCATCCTTCAGAGAAACACACAGAGCTGTCTAGATTAAGGTCATGCAAACAGAAGTGTCCCTCCCACTCTGCTCCAAAATTTCTTCCACACAGGGTGCTTTCCAGACAATCACTGGCTCTGCTCCAGAGCACGCAGAGAGGACAAGAAAGCTACATCATTTCTCACAGGAAGAGCTGGACATAATGTAAAGTGATTGTGAAACAATGCACATGGCAGCATGCAATGCCTTCTGCTAAGTCTAATTGCCTTGCTGCTGCAGCCCTACGGTAACAAGAAGGGATTTCTTCTGACAGTTTTTTTTTACAGGAATAGTAAGTATTTTTATATGAAGGCCCGTAAAAATATGGGGAGAATCATCAATCTGTTTGATCCCCCTTAAAATGTAATCAGTTTAAAGCACCATGTGCATTAAAATGATTTCAAAAGAGCTGTTTAGCTATCCTTAATTTAATTATAAAGCAAACGGATCTGATTGCCATGTAAGTGACTTATTTTTGGTAACTATCTTTCCGGTGGATACTCTATCTAGCCACAGATTCCTCACCTTTTAAATAATGCACAGTTGTCCAACTAGGTGGCATCGTGCATCTACGTACCAGTGTTAGTCTGCTGTAGTTGTGATGAGCAGAGCTACATATGAACGCGCACTCTGAGTCCATCTGTAAATTGGTATAACCAGTGTGGAGTTTAATAAGAGGATTGAATGACACAGAGTAGAATATTCATAGCTGAGAAAGTTGTCAATTTTGGGTTGACCTCATCAAGAAAAAATGGGTATTGTAGGAAATCAGCTTTTTTTGTGTAGTCACCCCAGATTTATTGTCTTTTGCTGGACCCTATAGTTTTGCTGGACCTTATAGTTTTGCTGGCATGAGAACTGTGCACTTCACCCCTGCTAACCAGTACTAAAGTGCCATGCTCCCCCTTTAAAGATTGTCGAATTAACTTACTCCTAATTGGTATATTTAACTTTGCCTAGAAGTCCGTAAATGTCCCAGGGTCAGGAAGTTCACTGCCGCTAGTGGACTGCAGAACCTATTGTGCCATCCACTATAGTGGAAGTGAAGACATGGCTTGAGGCCTACTATTATAGACTGACTTCAACAATGCAAAACATGCACTGTCACCTGTCAAACAAAGCCCTTTTGGTAGGTAAAACGTTTTTTAAAATATTAATAAGTCTCCTCTAAGTTGGCCTTGTTGCCCACATGAGAGAGTACATGATATTTAAAAGCAAGCGAACAGGAAGTACTGAAAAAGCGGGTAGAGTTGGCCCTGAGAACCTTTAGCATATTAGTTAGGACATACCCAGGAGCCATTCCCAAACGCTTGCTAGTATCATGTATTAGTGTGGCATCTACAGGCATACACTTCAGAGCACTTCCGTACATGGGGAAAAACATAAGAGGACTGGACCTATTGTGTGTGACTAAGATGAGCCCTGAAGGGCTGTACCTGCTCCCTCATGTACCTAGGACAAAGAAGTGGACTCAAAGGGTCAAGGGCCATTTGACTAACCACCCATGTAGCTACAGTGAGACACAATGCTGCAAGAGGCCTTTTCTTGGAAGTACCCAGCTGATCATTGGCAACTTGGCTTGGACTGGATCCTGCTGTTGGCATCTGCCTTGCAGCTTGTGAGCCTCAAAGTACCTCCCCATGATGTCTTGAGAGGCTTTAGAAGTATACTCCTGTGGTGGACTAAAATGTTTGTCAAAAGGTCAAATGGTTGACCAGGTATGTGTAGCCATCACGTGGTCCAGTGCAGTTAGCTTTTCAAATTGCACCTAGGGCTAGTGCCTAGTTTACCACAACCGTTGACAAATATTAGCCATTTCTTGCCTGTTTGTTAGTGAAATGTTAAAAATTAGTATAGCTGGTTACCCTAAGTGGATTGTTACATTTTACTCTGTTTTTCTAATATGTTTTTTATTGTTTTACATTTTTATTTTATTATTGTTTTGGTACTGCATACATTCTTTACACATTGCCCTATGTTAAGCTTGTCTGCTCTGTCCCATAGCGACCAGGGGGTTGAGCTCAGGTTAATTTAGTGACTTTGTGGGATCACCTTGGTAAGGGTTGTGATTGTCCCTGGAAGTGGGTAGTCACCCACCCCAATTAATCCAAGTTCGTGCAGGTATGTGTCTCGATTAGAGAGTGATTTTTTTTTTATGTACAGTTTTTTATAGCGCAAACTTGACCCGATTCGGGTATCAGAGCGCTTTACATAACACCAGTTGCATTACATGAGTACACGTTAATTTTTGTTAGGCATGGAGTGACTAAGCTATTTGCCCAGAATCACAGGACGTTCAGCGTCCTTGCCGAGACTCTAATCAAGTTCCCCAGATTCGAGGTTGACCGCCCTAGCCGTTAGACCAACTCCTCTCCCCTGAATTCACCTCTGAATGCTGTAGGTACCAGAGTGTGTCCTGATATAAATATGCTAAGTTGGAAGAAGAGTACAAGAATGTGTTCCTGGAAGAATTGAAAACATTTTAGTTGTAAACATAAGATTGTATCACATGAGGATGTGAAATCAATGAGGAAGAGGTTGCGAAATGTACCATCTTCTTATAGAAGAAAGATTTAAGTTATAAGGTTTGTGTGCGAAAGGCAAATTGAGTGCTCTGATTGGTTGTCACCCATCTGGATTTCGTTCAAGATCTCCTGGGGATTTGAGATTGTGTATCGACCTGCCCTGCTTAATTGATGTTATATGGATAGACTGATTCCTTTTACCCAACTGCAAGACTTGTTGACATCGGTAGCAGGAGCTACTATCCTTTCAAAGACTGGCTTAACAAGTACTTGCCATCAAGTGGAATTGGAGGAGGATTCCAGGCATTAAACAGCTCTTATTAAACTGGAAAGAGAATTTCAGTACACACCATTGCCATTTGTATTGGCCATTGCATCACCTGGGTTCCAGAGACTTATGTGAAACATTGAAGAATGTGAAAGGTGCCAGAGTGTTCTAAGATGATATTTTAGTTTTTGGGATGAACATGAAATTGCATGATGCTAACCTAAGGAGAGTTTTGTCATTACTGGGGCAACAAGCTTTGACAACAAAACTTGAGAAATGCAAGTTTGGCCAAGGGAAGTTGGAATATTTAGGCCATTTAGGCGCCGGGAAACCCTTGGGTAGCTGGCGCCTTATAAAATGAAATAACATAACAAAATTTCTAATTTGGAAATCATGCATAAGAATGCCCATGTTGAGGAAAACGTTCATGCACCACTTCCTATTATTGAAGATCAATTATGGTCCTTTTTAGGTCTAGCAGAGTCGAAGCCAGGTTTATCGACAACTACTCTTGCAAGTAAAATACGTGGAGCCATGAACAAAATGAATGTTTTAAGAGGTTAAAAATGGTAATTGCCAAAGCACAGTGTCCTTAACTGGTTGTGGGTGGGGAAAAACGAATAGTGTTGATGGATGCAAGTGGTTGCAGTTTGGCTGCTATATTACATCAGAAGAATGAAACTGAGTGAGTAGTGGTGTATGGTTCACATGCCATATGTTCTACAGGAAATATTATTCTGTTATAGAAAGAGAAATGCTAGCTTGTACTTTGGCTGTGGGCCATTATGAGGAACACAATGCTTGAGCATGTATTGCTGTAGATTCACATGTTTAGCATTTTCCTGCCATCTAGTACTGGTTCAGGCGTTTGCAAGTTGTTTTCTTCAAAGAAGTCTTTCGAGTCACAAGGTATATTGAATCCTCCCTTAGCTGGCAATGAACATGGGCATCGACTCCATGTTAGACTGAATTTTTATGCCATTGGGTTCGGATATGTACTGATGGCTTACTGTTCCACGGCTGAAGCACTTTCCTCCAGGCACATTCGTCTGCTTTTGGACTCCGGGGCACCAGAAGAAAATCCTCTTGATGATAATTTCATTTTGTCCAGAACATAATTCAGCGAACTCCAACTTTCTTTGATGCCTCACTGTTGGGGCCTTGGTCCCACTTACCTTATGCTTCTCGGAATTTGTTGCCAAGAAAGCGGGAAGTCAAGGAAAGGACCCCCTTCAAGTACTGCCACCAATGCCACTCCAAATTGACCACCACTAGGTCTGTAATATCTGCCTCTGCCCTGACCACAACACCACCATGTGTGAGGCCTGCTTCACCTTCCGGTCGTCACAGGCTAGGGTGAAGGCTTCATTCGCAAGTTCCATTCTCTCTAACACTCAATTCAAGTCCGCACGAAGCACCTTAGCAGAAGCTTGGTCTGAGTGGATCTATCTTAGAACTTGATTCCTAAGAAGCAGCCAGCCAGGCCATAACTTCCCACTGGTCATGGTCTGCACCAACCCAAGCCTTTGTAGCTGACAACGGGCGAAGGGACCATCGGTGCTGAAATTGAAGCCTGCTTCGGCACCAAAATTACCCTTGATGCCAAACTCCATTGACTCTGAGGACGCACTTGCTGCAGAAAACACCTTTGACGGCCAGCTCCGAGGTGACAAAGAAACCTGTCCTCCAGTGGCTGCAGAAGAGTGGGATTCTCACCAGAAATGCTTGTTCATCCATCCTTAGACAGGCAAGATCATTACCAAGCTACCTTCAAAGCCAACAGACACTTTACCATGGAAGAGAAAGCTCACTTTTGAGGAGGAAATTGCTTTGGAGGGTTCCCTACCTCCTACGCTCAAGAGGAGCAAAGACAGTTGCACCATCACTCTTCCGCCTCCACCACCATTTCCTCCTCTTCCACACACATCTTCTTTTCCCAACTCACTAGAGCGTTCACCCCATTCATCTTGCGTGGAAGGCATCTCACTTCACCTTGCCGGCCGCTATTATACGCCTGACAACCATGGGAGGACTACACTGTTGAGTCCCTAGGCAATACAGACCCATATCTGTAGCCAGCTAGGCCATCGCCCCTCTATGGCATACATCCAACCACAAAGTCATTGAGAGGGCAGACACTTACTCTAGGGGGGATATGCACATCCTTCAGGAAGACGACGACTACTTCCTGGTAGAGACGTTACCTAAAATGCTTAAGGGTGTGCTTAAGATAAACACCGACACCTTCAAAGGCAAGAGTGGTCGCTCACCGGGTCAACAAGAAATAAAAGCCCTTTCCCAACAACCCACCCTACAATCTGGTCAAGTTCCTCCCGATTGTCTGAGGCAGGAAATCACATGACTGCCAGCATAATGATCACAAGTGGAAGGTCAGATGGAAGATCTGGTGCTGGCAACGTCCAGCATCCATTGCGCTCTGCAGTGGTGGAACGGCGACAACCTGTTGTTGGGCAGTCCTTTCCTAGATCACCTTCCGCAAGTCATCATTTCAACAGATACCTCCCAAACCAGATGCAAACTCCCCTTGATCACAACACAGTACAGGGTGTGTGGACTCCACATCATGAAAGCCACCTCATCAATTCCCAGGAGCTTTTGGCAATCTGCCTCGCGTCTTTCTACCTCTTATTTGAGGCAAAGTAGTCATGTTCTGGAAAGACAACATGACCACCATATACTACCTTCAGAAGCATGGGGGCACTCACTTTCCCTTCCACTGCTAGCTCGGATAGTCTGACATCGGGTCATTCATCACCGCCATTTAGCTAATGGCAGAGTACCTTTGGGGTGGACAATGACCTTGCAGAACTGTTAAGCAGGACTAACCAAAAAGTACACGAGTGGTAACTCCACTGAAAGGTCCTACACCTGTACTTCTAGTGCTGGGGCTCTTCAAATTAGACCTGTTCGCCGCCCCGAGAACGCAAAATGCCCAAACTTTGCCTCCAGGTATCCACAACCTCAATCCAAGGGTAAATTCAGTATGGAGCAGCTGGACAGAGGTATTTACCTACACTTGTCTGCTCCTTCCACTGGTGGTGTGCAAGATGTGACAAGCAATGCAGACTGTCATCCTGGTGGGTCCTGGTGGCCCTGAAATATAGCCCTTCCAAAAATGTTGATCACCCCCCCCCCCCCCCCCCCCCCTTCCTCCTACCAGAAGAGGCTTACTAACTCACTGGATCTTCTCAACAGGAACCAAGGCCAGATGAGGCACCCAGATCAGAAGCAACTCAATCTGGCGCCGGAGGCCTTAGAATTTGGTGACTTGGGCCGCCGACAGGAATGCATGGTCATGCTAAGGGAGTCCCCCAGGCCTATCACACAGGCATGCTATAATGCAAAGTGGAAACAATTTTGTCTACTACTGAATGCATTGTCGAGAAGATAGACCGCCTAACAACTGCTGTCCCAGACCGCATCAGACTACCTGCTACACCTCTAGAAGTCACGCCATGATTACACTTGAATCTGCCTTCATTTAGCGGCAGTGGTTGCATACATGCAAAAAAGAAAGCATTTCTCCCTCTTCCTCATCCCTGTAATTATGGCATTCATGAAAGGTCTCAATAGAGTCCTTCCTCTTCGGGTTCTACCAGCGCCAGTGTGGAACTTAAACATTGTACTTAACAGACTCATGGGTCCCCCATTTGAAACATTACGTTCTTGCCTGCTCCATACCTTTTCTGAAAGGTAGCCCTGTTTGATATGGTAACCATTAGTGTCCTTAAAGTCAGAAGGTCAGGGTAGTGCTCGGTAGAAACCAGACGTTCCTTCCGAAGGTGGTTGCCCCATTCCACCTTAACCAGACCTTAGAGCTCCTGGTCATTTTTCCCCAACCAAACTTGGTAGCAGAGAGAGCAATGTATGCCCTAGAAATAAAGCACACCCATGTACCACATTGATAGAACGAAACCTTTTTGGAAGGCAGGCCAACCCTTTGAGGCCTTTGTAAAGCCTAACAAGGCGGAGCCCATAGCCACGGCAGGGATTTCTAGATGGATGGAGAAGAGAATTGTGAATGCAGTCTTACTATCACCAAGCCCAGGGTGCCCTCTTTGTTATATCTAGGGCACACTCTACTTGCAAGAAAGCTGCTTCGATGGCCTTCTTTGGCAACATTCCCATTGCTGACCCATTTAGCGTGTTGATGTTCAAGCCATACATTAAGCTATTGTTGGCCAAACGTCTTAAGGACTTATTTCAGACACAATAATAATAGTTCAATTTCTAAAGTGCATGCTTACTCAGTGTGTCCCAGCGCTAGGATTGGCCTTCCTACTGCCAAAATTAAGCTCACACAAGTAATAAACCATACTGGACAGGGGCACTTCACCAGTGATCCTACTCTGTCTGAATAACCAAGTTTTGAGCATCTTACGGTAGGGTATTTCCGAAGACTCCATGGTGAGATACAGGGGTGGTAGGTTATTCCACATCTTGGCCGCTTGGAAGCCAAAGGAACAACCACCCCTTTGGGCTTTTTTCTCAAAAGGTACCATAGCCAACTTAGCTCTGGTAGACATAAGACTGCACCTAGGACAGTAAGGTTGCCCCATTGATGACAAATACCGGGGATCCCTGTCGTTAAGAATTTTTTTCACTCAGGGCCATTGCTTTAAAAGAGACTCTCTTGTTTAGTGGCCTCTAGTGCAACCTAGCAAGAGCTGGCCCAGATGTCGCACTTCGAGGTAAGTCCATTACTAAATGTGCTGCTGCATTCTGAACTCTCTGCAGCTTCTGCAGTCTACTCCTAGAGACCCCAAGGTAGAGAACATTGCAGAAGTCCAGCTGGGCTGTAACCAGTGCATCAGCCACACTCTAGCCACTATGTTTAGTAGGGTACTGCTATACTATGTATGCCCAGCATGTCTATGTATTACAACACATGCTATGAATGGAAATTGTTACCCAGTAAGCATCTGTTTGTAGTGTGTACTGTTGTAGATTCACATGCACCCTCCCCGGACACGAGTTACTCAGATTACACATCTCTTCACTTTTTCACTAATTATCCTCTTTATCCTCTTTGTGCAATACACTTGTGCATCTTTCAGTGTTGATTTATCAGTCCTAAGTTCACTCACTGGCAATCTAACATGAAGTCGATGCACATGCTCATTGCCAGCTAAGGGAGAAGTCACTATACCTTGTGACTCCAAAGACTTATTTGAAGAAAAACAATTTACAAACGTCCAAGCCTCACATTAGATGGCAGGAGTATGTAGGGAATGTGAATCTAGAACACTACATGTTACAAACACATGCTTACAGGGTAACATTTTCTACACTTAGGACTGATCATAAACCATTGGCACATTTGTTGTCTCCGGGAGTTGGAAGGTTGATGTTGCCTAGATTGGTAAAATTGTCATCCATGTAGCTGGCGTACTATCATTTTGTAGTGTATGTGCCTGAGTTATTAAACGTACAGGAGGATGGGTTATCCAGATTGCCATTTCAGGGATGTGAAGATCTTGCCATAAAATGTGATGGGCTATCACATTGGAGAATGTGGAGGAGAGATTTGTGGTACATAGTGGTGTGCTATCAGAAGAGAAGTAGAAGGAAGCAGTGATGACGGATCCTTACATGTAGTTAAACCAGGTTTTTGGTTACTGGTTAGCCCTTTGACAAGAAGTTATGTGAAAATTGAACATTGCTTTCGAGAAGATGAGTAAGGTGACATTTAAAGGAAATGTTTTGGCAAGGTTAGATAAGTTGGTGCCTTTGGTCAGTTTGTGTGCTGAATCTTTAGATTAGCACATAAGGGGTATTATGAAATGTCTGGAACTTAGGTGAAAGTAATGGAACATTTCTGGTTCACAGGAATTGATGCCCGTATAGATGGGTAAGATCCCCTGTAACTTAGTTTTTCCACTTCACTAAGTACAAGGTGTACTCTTTGAAATATTCTGACAACTTTTAATTTTCATTGCTGCCAGATCACTAGGTATGAATGTATATACCATATCTTTCATACTGAGGTGATTAACAGTGAATGCACTCTTCATGATCAATGTAAATGTAGTGTATTTTGTAAAGCGCACAGCTGCCCCAACGGGGCGTCCCGGCGCTGTATAATGCTGTGAAACCCTTCCTGGCTATCCCTTAGAGATGCCCCTCCTGGGCATCCCCAAGGTGAAGCCAGGCATCCCAGTGTTGTAGGGGCCGTTGTGGATATTATGCAAGCTATGGCCCAGAGTTGCAGCGTGGGACCCATGATTAGAGTAGGCACCGAGGCGAGAATTATCAAGTTCGCGGACATTGAGCCGAAGACCCTGCCATGTCGGGACTTGAACCCTGGTCCCGGGCCTGATCTCTGCTTCAGAGTCTGCCGCTCTAACTAGTGAGCCACACTTCATAGCTGGTCAAAGGGTTTCCATTTTTCACTCTGGGCACCAACTGGTAATCTGTCTAAATCAAGCCATCTGGGTGTCTTGATTCCCGTTAACAAAAATGGATTACTTGCAACCCACCTGTGAGCAGTCATGCTGACAGCCTTTATATGGTCTGGCTTGACAGCACAGCTATCTCCAAATATTTATGTGAGCATCACTGGAAAGGTGGTTTGTTCAGCCCTCAAATTTGGAGCTAGGATTACATGTTTTGATTGGGCTGTAGTTGTGTTCTTCCCCAAAAAAAGTGATTGCCCTCCAGCATCTGTAATTGTTTTGTTGATTTACCCAGCTGTCTAACCTTGAACTGAGGGGCCTACACGTGACACTGGAATGCTATTAAAGTATCTTAGATAAGTAGATAATGTATGTTTTTTTTCTCTCTGGCAGTAGCTCTGATAAGAGAAGGGTATTCGTTAACCTGCATGAATTTTTAGTTCTGGAGTGACAGTGCATCTCTCACCTGACAATCACACCTACAGTTCTTTACCTCCACTCAGCTGTATATTCGTTCCCATGCTATTTACTTGTAATGCTTCACATTACCACACAACCAGGGCACAATTCGAGGGTACACGCAGGTAGACCGTGTCTACTCACTGTTTTCACAGGGTGGACGCTGTCGCCCCTGCGAAGAGGTTGGGCCCCTAACAAATATGCTAAACTTGTCCTGGGGATACATTCCTCAGTGCCTGCACGTTGCCTGCTTTCTTGTTCCGGCCAGAAACGTGCAGGCGGGGAGGGGGCTTATCAGATTTCAGCTGGCCCGATAACAAAGGCTGACGTGAAGGGGCCATCAGGCCTCCTTGTTACTGTTTCCTGGTTAGGAGCTCTGGGGAGCCTCACGCCTAAATGTAATGGAGGGGGAACATACGCACACAGGTATTGCAGGTATTTAAGAGAGGCATGCTTTTGACTTTGTTCTGTCCCAGCATTTAAGAGATATGCATGCACTGTAAGAATGTCAGATGTCTTGGTCTGTCCTAGTATTTTCACAAATAACAGTTTGAATACCACTATTTTATTTTATATCTTTTATAGCTTTTATAGCACTACTCATCCCAATGCAGGGTCTCGGAGCACTTTACATCGCACATACACATTATACATTGACAATAAATCATAGATGTGTGAATCAGTTTAGGATGTGTTACAATAAGACACTGGGGATTACACGGTGTAGGAACCACTTGTCCTCATAGCTCACTGTGATATATTAGAAGGCTAACAATTTACGAACTGCAAGTATTAGAAGGATATCTTTGTTAAAAGCAGTAAATGTAAATGTAAATGTGTTTCGATTTATATAGCGTACTTTAACCCAGGGGCCTCAAGGCGCTTGCTTAGGGAACCCGTCCTGGTATTCCCCTGTGAGATACCCCGGCCGGGTATCCACAAGGTGAAAGCCAGGCATCCCGCCGCGAGGGGTCGTAGTGGAGATTAAGCAAGCTATTGCGCAGAGTGTGACCCCGTGAGTCGAGTAGGCACCAGAGCGAGAATTGTCGACTCCATGGAATTTTGAGCCCGAGACCCGCCGAGGCGGGGAATCGAACCCTGGTCCACGGCCGATCTCAGCTTCTGGGTCTTCCGCCTCTAACCACTGAGCCACGCTTCTCCCCACTTAGCCATTTACATAAAACACAAATCAGTCATTTGCGTGATACATATTGTGCTTTGCAGGAGACATATTAACCCTTTATGCTACTTCGATTCAAAACTGGGACTAAACAAAACACAGGTCTCTCCAGCAAATAAGTTAACCTCCAGAATTATCTTTATTAATATTATCGCCTGAAATTTAGTTGTCAAACACAGATCTCTGCAGCAGGTGCTTTAACCCCAGAAGATACTTTAAAATTCAGACTTTATAACCAATTAAGCAGAACAGATTTACTGCCACGTTTGTCCTTGTTGGCACTTTCTTTGTGGCAGGGTTTAAAAAAATAAATTTATAAGTTGAGGCCCATGTTTTGCGTCTGGGTTGTGCCAAAAATGTGAGCAACCCTACGCAAAAGCTAAATCTCATTAGTTAACTATTGTAATGCGCTTAAATGACTCATGATAGACATGCTAAACATATGTCTGAGATCTTAAGGTCTGATGTCGCTGTTTGGGATGTCACTTACTGTGAGGTCAAGGGTTCTGATGCCGTTTCCTGTGATGCCACGCATGATGTCACAAATTGTGATGTCACTCAATGTAGTCACTCGCCATGATGTCACTTCCATGTTGCCTAACTTGATTAGTCCCCCATTTTTTTTTTTTACAACTTGGTCTCTGCACACAACGTTCCGTTAAAGCCAGACCTATTGGCATTGCCAATACTTGTTAAGTTAGTGGACCAGTCAATACTGCATCCTTATCAACATTCAACGTCATCCAGTGACATGGACCTCGCCGTCCCATCTTGAGGGCGATCGCTGCATTAGAAGTGCTTTAGGGCTCATTCTCACATTACGAAGGACGCTGCACTGATCATATTAACAGCAACATCTTTGTCCTCCCTTTGTTCCAAGCAAACAATGAATGACTCCCTCACAGATACTTCTACACAGCTCATGTTCAGAGCGTAAAGATCTGCACAGGGAGCATGTAGCCAGTTGTACTTGACACATTCCACACCTTATGGTGCATTGGTAAAGCCATTACGTCTGGCTTTATTGTGCATGCCTTTTGCATATCTTAGTATATTCAAGCTAGTCCAAGTGGCTTTTATTCATAATGTTGCATTAACTTCTCTAATCCAAGATCCTGCTGTGAGAAGTTGGCCTGATACAAGGTGATCACTAGAACTAGTGAGCATCATATATCAGTCCAAACAACCCTTATGGTGATTGGTTGTAAGTCAACGTTATAGACCAGCTATCCTAGTAGCGTGGACAAAAGCAGTCTTTAGGCTAAACTCTGAATGGCATGTGAAGCCAGCTGTTTTTTGAGATCAAAAGAGAGAGCAAGGGATATTTTTCACTGAGAAGTGAAAAAAGAGAACTCCTATTCCCCTGACAGGAATATTTATGAAAACAATGGGAGGAGTATCCCCTACGTAGAGTTTTGAAAAAACTTTCGGAGGGTGAACTTCTTGGCAAAAAAAGGGAAAATTCAACCTTTTGTTTTAAAACCCCTCACTCACCAACCTAGTGGTGACTTGCTTCATCATCGGGGTCCACCCTGGTGACCTAGCGTCACCAGGATGTGCTTCGACACCTGTGTTACAGTGGAGCGGGTTGTGACTGTAAGTGCAAAAAAATGTGTTAAAAATTGTCCTGGTTTAACTTAAAATTTAATTTTATTTTAAAGTAACAGAACAATGTTAAAAAATCGGTGGCGAGATACTGGTAGGTGAGTTACGACCAATGTATCTCTATATGTGTTTGTGTAGCTTGGTCAACATGTTTCTACCAATAGGGCAATTGCCCGGTATTCCTCAGGACCAAAAACCAGGTGGACGGGAGGTGTGGGCCCCCTAAAAGGCGCACTCTACCCTGATCCCCTGTTTACCTACTGGAAGAATAGCCAGTGGTTAGTGAGCTCAATCAAGGTGATGAGAGCCGTCAGAAAAAGTTAAAAAGCAAAAGAGACTTGTTTCTAGCCTCTAAAGTGCTTCAACGGGCAGGGGGTAGGGTCTTCAAACCGACATAACATAATAGTTTGTGGAAGAAGGTAATGGCCATTAACCTACTGCTATCCTCCTCTGCTCGGCTAGTGACTAGCTTGCTTTTTAACTTTTTCTGACGGCTCTCATCACCTTGATTGAGCTCACTAACCACTGGCTATTCTTCCAGTAGGTAAACAGGGGATCAGGGTAGGGTGCGCCTTTTAGGGGGCCCACACCTCCCGTCCACCTGGTTTTTGGTCCTGAGGAATACCGGGCAATTGCCCTATTGGTAGAAACATGTTGACCAAGCTACACAAACACATATAGAGATACATTGGTCGTAACTCACCTACCAGTATCTCGCCACCGATTTTTTTAACATTGTTCTGTTACTTTAAAATAAAATAAAATTTTAAGTTAAACCAGGACAATTTTTAACACATTTTTGTTGCACTTAGTCACAACCCGCTCCACTGTAACACAGGTGTCGAAGCACATCCTGGTGACGCTAGGTCACCAGGGTGGACCCCGATGATGAAGCAAGTCACCACTAGGTTGGTGAGTGAGGGGTTTTAAAACAAAAGGTTGAATTTTCCCTTTTTTTGCCAAGAAGTTCACCCTCCGAAAGTTTTTTCAAAACTCTACGTAGGGGATACTCCTCCCATTGTTTTCATAAATAAGCCAGCTGTTTTACCACATATAACCCCTTGAATACCAAGTGAAAGGACACCACACAGGCTGTTATGAAAATAAACAGATATGTATTAACTAACATAAGCCTCTGAACTCTTTGAGGTCCGTGGGCTAAGCACATGACAATACTCAAAAGGAAATACGAGTTCGCACAGTAATTACAAGAACGCCTGAGGGGCGCAACAAACCATATACTAAGTAAGTGGAATGTGAGAGTCAATCAAAGGAATGGAGCTGTCCAGAGGCTGTAGGATCACTGGGACCACACTACCCTAACTGGAGGTAAGTAATAGGAGGCCCATGGAGCGCGTGTGCAGAGTGTGAACTCACACGCGAGATGCGTACAATCGTCTATGGACAGTACAGTTTAAAGAAAAGGTGAGTACGGACGTCCCTGACTAGATAGGACTAAAACGACTGTGGAACTGGACACTAGGAGGGTCAAGCTACCCTTGAGCACCAAAATGCTCGTGTTACCTCACTCACATGCTGCGTGTGCATAGGTGCCAAGTCGTGTCGGGTTCCGGCGTTGAAGTCTATGGAGCCTGGAGAAGAAGATGCTGCAGGCGGTCAGGAGGAAGATGTCCGGTGTGATCCAAGGGTGGATCAGTGAAGAGAAGAACCTGAAAGCAGAGGGGACAATGTTCAGTCACTAGCCAGTGACTGGAGTGGAACCAGGAGTGGAACCAAATGTCGTCGCGATCAGGTGAAGGTGGACGCTTGTCTCTGCAGCCACGTGGACCAGGTGGTGTCTTCGACGACCAGGATGGAGGCACGAGCTGTCCCACGCAGACTCGCGGTGTCGTCTCCGGATTCGGGTTCAACAGGCCTTGGCAAAGGCAACCCACGCGGTGAGTGGCAACGGCGTCTGGAGTGGACCAGGAGGGTCCGGGGTGCTCCTCTTTTGGAAGGGAGCCAGGGGCAGTCTGGAGCAACCAGACCAGCAGCAAAGTTGTCGGAGTTCGTCCTCTAGGTCACAAGCCAGCCGGCAAGTGACCAGACAACGCGTCGAGCAGCAAACAGGCAGAAGGTCCCCACGCAGATCTTGTGGATGCTGGAGGGCAGATCTTCGATGCAGGAGCTGCTCTGGGTCGGGGCTTCTCAGTCCCCAAAGCACTTGGACGAGGATGCCTCTGAAGTCGTGCTGGAGCGAAGTGCTGCTTCTTCCAAGATGGCCGGTCCCACGTGTCTCGTCGCACCCACGGGTCTCAGCTGAGCTGCAGGTGTGGGTAGAGGTCGGAGAGGTCTGGGAATCCGGGTCTCGTAGGGCTCTGAAGTCTGGATCCTTGCAGGAAGACGACAAAGGGAAGCCGCTGTACGCTGATGGTGCCTGCTGGTGCAGGGTGGACACGCCTTGCCCACAAGGGAGATATCATCAGTCTTCTGTGGAGCAGAACGTCGAAGTCCAGAGTTTCTTCTTGGGAAGTTGTTCAGGATAATCTGATTTGGAATAGGACCAGCTCCTACCTTTATCCGGCTAAAGGGGGCTGCACTACGACTAGGCCCCTCCTCTGGGTGGGACCAGGAAGGGGGGTGGTTACACCCCCTTTCCTTTGTCCGGTCTTGCGCCAGCTCTGGGGCTGGAGTGCCCCAGGAACTGGTTCTGACCGGTGTATGCACAGGGCACCTTATGTGCCCCAGGCATGTCTCATTCCATTGAGCCCTGTCCTACCTAATACACAAAATCCTGTCTGGGGTGGTGCTAGCACCTCCCAAGGCAGGAAACCCTTTGTCTAAGCCTCCCTCGCTGGAAGGACTCCCAGCAGCAGGAGGTCAGACTTGTGTCTGTGGTGGCAGCATCCATTTTGTGATGCTGAGGCTCGAGTTAACTTTAACCGGGGTTCACAGTTACTTACATGTCGTGTCCCTCTAGAAGGGTGGAATGCTAACCCCGTCGCCAGAATTGGCGAGGGGTTAGTATTCCAATTCGTATGACACCTTACTCGACATGTTTTGATAATGCTATTCCAAAGTTAGCATGTGACCGCGAGGTACATAATGCACTTAAGAGTATATGGTATAGCGTTATCATGGAACAGCTATTAGAACTTGGTTCCGCAAGCTGCAAACGGGCTCAGCTCATGCCAGAGCACCATCTCACATAATTACAAGCACTCTGCCTTCAGGATTGATAAGGCTGGACATAGGAGTGACTGATAGGAATATATGTGTCCATTTTAGGGTTAGATATAGGAATACTATGTCTAAAGCAAAGGGTGATTACACCACCTTGCCCCAGCTGTCGTGCAGCCAGTTGTGTCAGATTTGGATGGCCAGCCAGGGGTGGCACAATACATGCTGCAGCCCCTGGTAGGCCCTGGGTACACCTATGCCCTGGATACCTAAGGTATGCTGTACAGGGACTGATAAGGTGACTCAGTATCCAATTAGATATGTACCTAAGGTACATGGAATCCATTTTACAGAGAGCAGTGGGCCTGGGGTCCTGAATAGCAGGGCCCCAGGTCAACTAAGTCGAAAAACCAGCAAAACACCAGGCAAAAAGTTGGGGGCAACCATAGTCAGATATCCACCTTCCTACACCTGCTTTCCTGTTAATTTGTATTTCTTAGTACATTCAAGCTAGACCAATTGGCTTTTATTCATACTATTGCATTAACTTCTCTAATCCAAAATCCAGCTCCTGTTGTGCCGCAGTTTGGACCCTGCATCCTTAATCGCATCTTTCGAGGCAAAGCCCACACTTAATTTGGTTTAACGAAAATTATCATTTCATGTAATCATAATGTTCCTAACTTGTATTGTTCTTTTAATTTGAACTAACGATTTGAAGAATTCACTATTGAAAAACATTAAAACATTAAAACATTATTCAGAATGAAAAATATTGGGCAGGTAATCAGAATAAATCAAACATTGTACTTACTACCTCACTTCAGAAAATATAAGAACGTATTTTTTCCATTAGTTGATGTACCCTGAACATTTTGACTCAAGGTGACCTGTCTCTCCCTGGAATGTATAATTAATATGTGCTCATTTTGTGTTTAGGTTAACGTCCCCTCCTGTTGCCTCTCTGCCAAATGGCCACACTACCTTATGTAAGTACTTTCGAAAGTAATCCTAAGCATGTATATTCTAATTGTTGTATGATGTCGTCCGTTTAATTCTCAGTCGATAGCGCTTTCACTAAATCATGTTTATTGGATAAGGATACTGTGCTTTCACTGAGTGCTAGATTTGACAGTTGCTATAAAACTTTATAGCTCTTGCTTTTGTCCGGAGATGTTTGATATTTTGCTTACTAAACATACAATAATTAGTCTAAGATTTCTGCTTTTTCAGGAAAAATGTTCTTCAATCGTCCCCTCTTTGAGCATGTTTCCATTTAGTGGACAGTTTGTTTAAAGACACTTATACCTGCTTCGATTGCTCTAATCCAGGAATGGAACTTCTGCTGCTCTTTTATTTTTATAGTATCAAAATGCGCGCCGTATTTATTTTGCTGTAGTTCTTGAATTGCCCTTAAACCTCCGAGTACTTTTGGTAGGAGTGTGGTGGAGGAAGGATAAGAGAAGGATTTTGGGGGTCCCTGAGATTTAAACACTGCAGGCAAGGAGAAAGACACTCAAAGTAAAGCAGCCAGTTGGCACGTGCCACATACTAGTGAGGGTGCCAAAAAGAATGTATACTCTCAATGTCCTGCAGGGGAACAAATGGTGGGGGTTGTGGTAAGTGGAGAGCCTTCCCAGCCGGTGGGGCTCTTGAAGTCATGTTCTCTCGAAGAAAATCTATCATTTGTCAGTGGAAGTTTGACCTTTTTCTGTGTCATGAGTCTGAGAAGTATCATCAAGACGGGTGTTAGTTGGGTAGATAAGTCTGACCTATTCTTGACTGTTTTTTGTTTTTTTTTGCGTTAGTTTCCTTTTTGCTCACTAGCCTGGTGCCATTCCTGCCCTGTATTGAGCAGGTCTCTGGCTGACTCCGCAGTCTTGATTAAGAACTCTGCGCCCAGTCGTGTGATACATGCTTTATCTGGGCATACATACTTTGGTGTTCATTTTGTAATCACTTGATCGGATGCATGCCTTGCGACACGCAGGGTCTGGAAATGCATGTTGTATTCCTATGTTTTGTGGCATACAGTATGCCACTGATATTACCTTGTATAGTTCTCTTGCTAGTCTAATGGCTTGCCATATGGCTTTTTGGTTAGCATTGCAGACTGGAGTATGATGCAGCCTGTGATGTGGTACCGTTATTGTGCTCTCGCTGATGGCTTGTTTAGGTGACTGTTAGACTTGGCACCATTGGCGTGAGTCTCCCTTCCACTTTTTGCTGTTGCCTCATCTGTTTTTGTTGGTGTAGATGCTTTGGCCTCTTTGCCACTGCCGTTCAGTTCCAAAGTGCAAGTGCTTCCTATTGTAAAGTGATGTAACGGATTTGTGAATCCATGATTGGTTATTTGATTTATTTGTCAGAACCTAGTACAGTTCACCATGTGTGCCCAGGGCCTGTAAATTAATTGCTGCTGTTGAGCTTGCAGCACTGATTGTGCCTCCCACAGAAGCTGCTTGTAAAATGTGGCTCAGGCATGCCATTGCAGAGCCTGTGTGCAGTCTGGGACTGCCATGTCGACTTGGCAAGTGCACATATTTGCCTGCCCCTAAACCTTCCATTTTCTACATTAGTCACCCCTAAGGTAGGCCCAAGGTACCCCTTTGGGCAGGGGAATTGTATGTGAAAGGTAGGACATCCACTAATGTGTGTATCCTGTTCTGATGGTTGAATTCCTGCCAATTTCCTTTTTCACTATTGCAAGGCTACCTGTTCCCATAGGCCAGAATGGGCAGCTTGAATATAATTTCTTATAATCCTAATTGACCCAGGGAACAAGGTAGAAAACTAGTTTAGTATGCCTGAACTCAGAATGTTAAAATACATCTTTTAGTGAGGGTGATTTTTACATTCTGTGTTTGAAAATACCTCTTTTAGAAAGTACGTATTTTCTTGCCTAACCATCCAGTATGCCTCTGCAAGGTTTGTGTATTTCATGTCTGGTTTGTGAGTGACAGAGGGCTGGAGAGGATCTTGGCTTCAGCAGGGTGATGGGTCAGGGCTGGGCTGAATAGGACCTGCATTGAGTAGAGAGTAGGGGTGGAGATTTCCTTTAGCTTGTTTAAGCCTTCATAGAATAGATATTAGGGGGAGGAGTTTTCCTTTCAGCTACCTGGGCCAGGTCAGCTTTCAACAATGCTGTCTCCACCTCCTGCCAGGAAGCTGGTATTTACTAGGTACAGACACTCGTTGCCTTCAGAGAACAAAGGATTTAGTAGTATAAATATTGGGGCCTAGATCCCAGAACTTTAGATCACTTCTGGGAATTCGAGAGGAAACCTTTGCCAAGGTGAAGCGCCAGACAAGTTGAGGAGGAATACTGCCCATGTGCTGTCTGGGGTTGGCCTGCAGTGGCTGCTTGCTGCCAAGGAAAGGAGAAAAAGGACTTTGCTGTTTCTTTTGTCAATTGCTTGAAGGAAATATCTCCAAGGGCTTGAAACTGAGCTAACCTCCTGGTCTGAAGTCTCAGGAGCACAAAGACTACACCTCTTCTGTCTCACTGCATCTGGAACTGCTGTTTCAGCTGCTACAGAAAGAAATTGCAACGCCGGCGAGCGACACTGTAACCTGCCCGAAGCCGTGAGTGCTGCACCGACTTGTGACGTGGGCCCGACGCCTGCTGGTGGGCTGCATCAACTTCGAAGCCGACCTCATCGTGGAGCCGATCCTCTACGTGGGTGACCCCAAATCCATCGACCTCACGCCATCGTAAGGAATGGTGGTTTCGGCCCCATCGTGACGTCGCCTCCCCTGCACTGCAGTAAGGAACAGAGATGCACCTCCCCTGGGGTCGTAAGGAACAGCTGCCTCGCAGCACCTATTAAGCCGCATCTCCCCGAGGCTGCGAACTATATTTGCTTTCATCAATTCCAAGGTACTGTTCTTTGTGGGTTCTGCCTGACTCCAGGCCGGACGCTGCGCACCTCGCGGTCAGCGGCGTACTTTGGGATTTCCACTGGCCACAACGTTGTTATAACTCAGTGGAGTTATTTGTTGCTTGACACTTGATTTAAGTGATAACCTATTTTTAAGGATAATTTGAGAATTGTATTGTGGATTTTGGTCCTATTGGTCTTGTTTAAGAATAGATAAAGATTTATTTTTCTAAACTGGTGTGGTGTCCATTTGTAGTGTTTTCACTGTATTACTGTATTTGTTTACAAATGCTTTACACACTGCCTCTGAGATAAACCTGTCTGCTCGTGCCAAGCTACCAAGGGAGGGAGCAGGGGTTATTTTAGGAGTGTATCCTCCTTTCCCTGACTAGAAGCGAGGGTCCCTATTTGTACAAAGGTGCAAACCGTTGCCAACTAGAGACCCCCCCAGTTCTTACAGCGACCATGTCTTCTTTGAGCTGTTGGTGTGTGATTTTGGAGCGAGTGCTTTGCAACTGCATAGGCATCTTGTAGGTTAGTTGGCCTAATGCCTATTTCAAGTCTGAAAGATGTGGGGTTTTTTTTGTGGCGGTGAGTGCTGTTTGGTAGTGTGATAACCATTCCAACTAAATTGAAGGATTTCTGCCCTCTGTTCCTGTTCATTTTTAGTTGCTGTAACATGTCATGGTCAAAAGTTCTGTTATAAGGAAGATGGTGGCCAGCTGTGTGGGACATGTGTAGTGTGGTGTGTTGGATGTACGCAAGATAGTCTGCCTGATGGGTTCAGTTGGAGGTTTTATAATGTATCTGATGCACAAATGAGAATTAACATATTTAAGTTCATAATAAAAGCAAATAATGGAAAGTATCAGTAGGTGAAGCAATACTTTTTAATCGATATCGCAATTATTCATTAGAATAAAGTGACAGTGCATTCATTACCCAAGTATAGACCTGTATTACTCCCAATAGTTCTCCAGCTGATTAATGTGGGAATGGCACGGATATTCATGATGGGTGGTTTTACCCACCTTAGAGCACTATAGCATAAAAGTAGGACTTAGGGATGATTTTCAGTGGGTGGTGATGAAGAAATGGGTAATCGCCTCAAAGACAAGATCAAAGCTTTTGCCTTTAATATTGGGTTGGCCCACCTGGCCTAGTATTCTGAAGTACCCTGTTTTAAGATTAGGTTGACATTGTATCTCATTTCAGTTTAAATTAACTTAAGTGTCTAGACTCCGTTATTGCAACACGCTTCCAAAACATTTTCTTCCAAACGCCTGTTATGCGAGAACATCCATCTATGGAAAAGCAGCATGCAATCGAAGTCTGCCCCTCTCAGTGTATAAAGCCCAATCTGTTAGAATCTTGCCATTCTGTGCCCATGAGCTTGATGCCTGTACGCTTTTCCACTTACACCTAATACGTTTCCACATTTTAAGCGCCTCGCACTGCTGAACATTTATTTATTGTGCCGTGTGTTTGCCTAATAGCGCCTCGCATTGCTGGACAATAATAGCGCCGTATGTTGATTTTGATTTTAATGATGCCTGTGTGCTTAACTGTGCCCACAGAAGTATTTTAATTTGCATTACCTTTATTTTCATTACTTGTGCCCCAATATCGGCGTGTTAGCCTTTCTTTTCTGTTTTCTGCTTGTTGCCATTTGGTTGTGCCTCCAGCCCGTCCCTCCCCCCACGCTCCCGCCTCCCAGCCGCCCCGCCCACTCTCCGCCCCCCCTCCACCCTCCATTAATGACAGCTGGACAATCTCGCAGCAGTCTTGCCCCAGTCGCGCCGAAGGTGCGCCAAAGGTAAGCCCGTCTACGCCCGTCCGCGCCTGGACCACGCGCAGCGCCATACCCCCTGGTCCCCGCCGCTCCCAACCCTCTAGATTCACATATGATGCCGCTACTCTCCTTGCCCTCAACCCCGGACGTACACCACTATGCTACGAAGCTACTCCTGGACGTACTCGCGGCCCATTCGCTTGCCTCTCCTGCAAGTTCAACTGCTTCAGGACTCTCGCCAAATCCACGTCCTCCAATCACAGTTCCGACTCTAACCGCCTAAAGTGCATCCTGCTCAACACCCGCTCGATCCACAAACACGCAACAGAACTTTGGGACCTACTCGACACTGCTTCACCTGACATCGCCTTCCTTACTGAAACATGGATGAACACATCATCAGCACCCGACATCGCCATAGCCATACCGGACACATACAAGATTATCCGAAAAGACCGCACCAATCAAACTGGAGGAGGCATCGCCATCGTCCACAGAAACACCATCAAAATCACAACCAACTCCGACGACAATCTTGCAACCGCCGAACATCTCCATTTTCAGATCCACACCGACCCCAGGACCACACTTAGAGGCACCCTCATCTACAGGCCTCCAGGTACCCGCTCTCAATTCAGCGATGACATCACGGACTTAGTCAGCCCACACGCCCTCGCCTCTGAGAACTACATTCTACTAGGAGACCTCAACTACCATCTTGAAAACAAACACGACAGCAACACCACCACCCTTCTGGACAACTTGGCCAATCTCGGACTCAAACAACTTGTGGACACCCCCACCCATGTAGCCGGACACACGCTCGACCCCATCTTCACCTCCAGCAAGCACATCTCCTTCGATCTCACTACTGCTCTCCACTACTGGACGGATCACAGCTGTGTTCACTTCAGCTACAAAACCACCCTGACCCTTAACTGTCCACAGCCTATCCCTCGGAGAAACTGGAACAAAATCACCTCCAACCAACTCCTCACATCACTCAACCAAAACCCTCCCACCATCTCAATGGACCCAAACCAAGCGGCCATCAACCTCAGGCAATGGATTACCCACAGTGCTGACGAATTAGCACCCCTGAAAAAGCACCAGATGAAATCAGCCAGCAAAAAGGCTCCCTGGTTCAATGACGAACTTAAAAAATCCAAGAAGCTATGCCGCACCCTGGAAAAGATATGGAGAAAAAACCCAACCTCCGACAACATGGCCTCCCTCAAGTCAGCCACCCGCAAACACCGCCAATTGATTCGATCCGCCAAGAAATCAGCTTTCAAGGATCGTCTCGACAACAACTCTCAAAACAGCAAGGAACTCTTCAACATCGTTAAAGAATTCACCAACCCCACCGCAGCATCCAACGACATCACTCCCTCCCAAGACCTTTGCGACGCGTTATCCTCCTTCTACAACAAAATTGCCGACATCCACAACAGCTTCGAGAATACTCCCAGCGATCTACCCTCCCCACCCCCCTCAGATCCTACTCCGCCAACTAACAACCTCAGCGCCTGGAACCCAATCACCACTGAAGACACCATTCGCCTGATTAACTCAATCCACTCTGGCTCGCCCACCGACCCCTGCCCCCACCACATCTTCAACAAAGCTGACTCCGTCATCGCACCCCATCTCCGTGATGTCATCAACTGCTCGTTTAACTCTGCCTCCTTTCCAGAAAGCTGGAAACACGCCGAACTCAGCGCCCTTCTGAAGAAACCCACAGCAGACCCTTCTGAACTTAAAAACTACCGACCCATATCCCTCCTCCCTTTCCCAGCCAAAGTCATCGAGAAAGCCGTCAACAGCCAACTCGCTGCCTTCCTCGAATCCAACAACTCCCTTGATCCATCCCAATCCGAGTTTCGAGCCAAACACAGCACCTAAACCGCCCTCATTGCAGCGACTGACGACATCCGAACACTCCTGGACAACGGAGAAACAGTGGCCCTCATCCTACTCGACCTATCTGCCGCTTTCGACACAGTCTGCCACAATACCCTTATACATCGCCTCAGCAACATCGGCATACAAGGAAAAGCCTTGGACTGGATCATCTCATTCCTCGCTGGAAAAACTCAGTCAGACTTCCACCATTCTACTCAAAGGCCACCGAAGTCATCTGCGGCGTACCACAAGGATCATCACTCAGTCCCACCCTCTTCAACGTCTACATGAGTCCTCTCGCCTCCATCGCGCGTCAACACAACCTTAACATCATCTCTTACGCCGACGACACCCAGTTAATCCTTTCCCTCACCAAAGACCCCAACACCGCCAAAACCAACCTTCACGAAGGCATGAAAGAAGTAGCCGAATGGATGAAACATAGCTGCCTTAAACTCAACTCAGACAAAACGGAGGTGCTTATCCTAGGATCTTCCCCCTCAGCCTGGGATGACTCTTGGTGGCCTTCCGCTCTGGGCGCAGCACCCACACCCACAGACCATGCACGTAACCTTGGCTTCATCCTAGACTCCTCTCTCTCGATGTCCAGACAAGTCAACGCCGTCTCGTCCTCCTGCTTCAACGTACTTCGCATTCTCAAAAAGATCTTCCGCTGGATCCCCCTCGAGACAAGAAAGACTGTCACCCACGCTTTGGTCACGAGTGGACTGGATTATGGTAACACACTATTTATTTATTTTATTTATTTAACAGATTTCTAGAGCGCATGGCTGCCCGTAAGCGTCCCAGCACTAAGTGACAAGAACCTACTGTAGAGGGGTCTTACGGGAATAGCCATGTTTTGAGCGCTCTACGGAATGAGAGCAGGTTGGGTTGGGCTCTGATGTTAGGGGGAAGAGTGTTCCAGAGTTTGGATGAATTGTATGAGAACAGTCGCCCACCTGAACGTGCTTTTTTGATTCTGTGTATGGAGGCAAGGTTACAGTTAGAGGAGCGGAGAGTTCTTGTGGTAGTATGGGGTGTAATCAAGTTTTGTAATATTGGAGGGGCCTTGCCGTGGAGAATTTTGTAGGTGGTACAGAGAGCCTTGAACGTTATTCGTTCGTGTACGGGGAGCCAATGTAGAGCAGCAAGAGCTGGTTTGGCTGAGCAGCGGCGGTTGGTTCCTGTGAGAATGCGCGCTGCCGCGTTTTGTACTGTCTGAAGTTTAGACAGTACTTTTTTGGGGGCCCCCAGGTACAATGCATTACCGTAGTCCAGGCGGACCAGCACCAGGCCATGGACTCGGAGTTTGCGGGAGTGTGCAGGGAGAAGAGGTAGGACGTTTCTGGCTGATCTTAGGAGGCCATGGCAAGTTCCCGCTGTTTTCCTTGCTTGAGCAGAGAAGTTGAGGCCTTCATCTAGCCATATGCCCAGGCTTTTAATTTCATGTTTCGGGGGGGGGGGGGGGGGGGGGGAGGTCCCATGGTGGGAGGCCATAGGGAAGAGGGGTTGTAGAGAGATTTGTTTCCTAGGATCATTATTTCCGTTTTTTCGTTGTTCAGTTTGAGGTGGGAAAGGTTCATCCACTTAGTTATTTCGGTGAGGCAGGTTTGAAGGTTGGGAAGAGAGTGATCTTGCTGGCTGAGGGATACCACGAATTGAGTGTCGTCGGCGTATGTTAGGAGTTTGATCCCATACGGGGCGACGACTTTCTCAAGGGGGGACATGTAAACATTAAAAAGGGTCGGGCTCAGGGAGGAGCCCTGAGGGACCCCACATCCGACGGCCGTAGGCTTGGACGTGAATTTTCCGTCTGCCACCCGGAAAGACCTGTTCTCTAGGAAGGATTTGAGCCAGGTCAGGACCGTTCCTGCAATTCCAAGGTCCTCGAGCCTGTGGACCAGAGTAGAGTGGTTGACGGTGTCGAAGGCAGCGCTTAGGTCCAGGAGGATCACTGGGACTGATCCTCCTGTGTCCATGATTTTCCTTGCTTCCTCGACTACCGCCAAAGTTGCAGTTTCAGTACACTGGCCTGGTCTAAATCCTGTTTGGGAGGGTTCAAGCAGACCTTTAGTATCAAGGTGGGAGGAGAGGCTGTAGTTGATGTATTTCTCCGCTATTTTACTAATGCCTGGAAGCCGGGAGATCGGTCTGTAGTTGCCCAGTTCTAGAGGATCCAAGTGCGGTTTTTTAATCAGTGCCTTCACCATTGCTTTTTTCCAACTTGGGGGGACAGTGCCGCTGGTGAGTGAGCTGTTGATTAGATTAACCAGGTGGGGAAGAATGGTGGATGTAACTAATTTTAGGATGTGGAGAGGTGCCGGGTCTGTGGGGGAACCACTTTTGATAGAGTTCAGTATTGGAAGCATGGTGTCTGTCGTTAGGGGGGTGAAGTCTGATAGTTGGTCCACAGTTGTTGCAGCAGTAGGGACGATGGGGAGGGTGTCCGGAGTGAGCGGAGGAAGGGAGTTGATGATTTAGTTGATTTTTTGATTGAAAAATTCTGCGAGTTCGTTGCAGCGAGCGGTTGAAGGTTCGATCAAGGGAGGGGGGTCCGGTACTTTAAGAAGTTTTTTCGCTATTTGGAATGTCTCCCGCCAAGAGTTAGTGGAGGATCTTATTTTCTCCTCAAAGTAGTTGGTTTGAGCGGTTTTAAGTGCTTTTTTGTATTTGAGGAGGGTTTTTTTATATTCAATTTTTTTCTCGTCGTCGAAATTTCTCATCCAATCTCTTTCTGATTTTTTACAGGCTTTTTTTAGAAGCCGCATTTCGCTAGTGAACCAAGGGGAGGAGGGTTTGCCCCGAGGGTTACTGAAATTTTTTTGGGGGAGTACTTTGTCCAGCGTGTCTCCTACCCATTTTGCTAACTCTACGTCGGCGAGAATTGGGTTCGTATCAAGTTTAGGAAGGGAGCATTCAAGCTGGTGTTTCCACTTCTCTACATCCAGTTTGGACCAGGATCGCGTAGGTATGCTAGGTTTTGCGGTAGGGCGAGGGGTGGGGGGTAGCTGCCAATTTATTGGCACTAGGAAGTGATCGGTCCAGGGCATTGGGATGGGCTCTGAGGTAGTGAGGTCCTTAATGTTGGTAAAAATAGGGTCTAGTAGATGTCCCTGTGAGTGAGTAGGAAGATGGCTAGATAGTTTTAGCTGGAGAGATTCGAGGTCTGCTGTTAGGTCGGTGGCAGATTTGGCTTCCTTTTTGTCAAAGTGGATATTCAGGTCTCCTAGGATCAGACATTCAGGGTAGGTAGTGGTTAGAGTGAATGTATGTTCCGCGAGGGATTCACAGAATTGACCCAAGGGCCCTGGAGTGCGGTAGATGAGAAAGCCTAGGAAGGCTTTACATGGTGAGACCTGAATAGGGTGATTGGTAGAGGTGGAGGAGTGGCGATTGTCTATCGTGACAGCTATAAATGCCGAATTACCCCTATAACTGTGCCATCTTGCGAAAGTTTTCACTTTTCACTTGATTTTTCCCCCACCACTACTTTTTCTGGCATCTTAGCCTACCGTCCTCCTGGTGCTCTCAATAATTTTATAACTAAAATTACGGACATTACTGCAGGTATCATCTTGTCCTCACCCAACTTCACCTTGTTAGGTGATTTTAACTTGCACTTAGACGACCCCCATGATACTGCAGCTAACACCCTCTGCTCCAATCTTTCCGCGCTAGAACTACAACAAAAGGGATTTCTTCCAACCCGCAATAGAGGTCACTAGCTGGACCACATTTACAGCAATATTAGCGATCTCTTGGTCGAATCCCCAGTCCCGTTACCCTGGACGGATCATTTTTTAATCCCCTTCATTTGGCACACTAATCTTTCCCCCTCCACTTGCGGCCCCGTTAAACATCGAGGCAGGAAATGGTCCTCACTTCCTCTCTCCGCCTGGGAAACCGCTCTGGTTAAAAATTTACCCGGGAAAGTGTCGAATTCCACCATAGCAGCTAACAATTTTGATGAGTGGATTTCTACCACACTTGACACGGTCCTTCCTGTACAGGCTACCAACCTTATAAAAAGACCCAGAGCCGCCCCATGGTTTACTTCCACTCTCAAGACCATGAAATTAGCCTGTCGCAAATCTGAAAGAGCCTGGAGACAAGATTACTCCAAGTCTAGGAAGGATGATTATAGAGCCGCTATTAGGCTCTATAAACAGGAGATAAAGACGGCACAAGCCGCCTTCTACGGCAGCAAAATTAATGCAGCCGCTAACGCCCCAAGGGAGATTTTTAAAATTGTTAAGTCACTCATTTCACCCCCTGCGGAATGTCCCTCTGCTGATGGTGCCCAAAACCGTTGCAACGAACTGGCTGAGTTCTTTTCTGGGAAAATACAGAATATATATTCTTCTTTTCGGGATGTTAATAATGACCTGGACCCCCCCCTCCCCTCCACTTCTGATATCGTAGTTCCGTGCAGGCTTGACACAATTCCACCCCTAGACTCTTCGGCTCTGGATAAGCTTATCCCCAAAGTCACTTCAGGCTCCCCCAACGATTCAGCACCCCCTCAGATTCTGATTAAGGCCATGGACATAGTTCGCCCGGTCATACTGGACCTTCTCAACACTTCCATCTCCTCTAAATCCGTACCTCCCCCCTGGAAGTGCGCGATGGTGAGGGCCCTGCTGAAGAAGCCCAGTCTCGACCAATCCAATTTGGCGAATTATCGTCCTATTTCCTTGCTCCCTTGGCTGAGCAAATTGCTGGAGAGGCATGTAAATAACACTCTGATGAACTATTTGGAGTCAAATAGTCTTCTACGTGCCTCCCAGACAGGGTTTCGCCCCCTACATGGGACCGAAACCGCCCTTCTAGCGGTAACAGAGGAAGCAAGAGCAGTGTTAGACCAGGGTGGCAAAGTTGCCATCATCTTATTAGACCTCAGCGCCGCGTTCGACACGGTTAACCATGTCACGCTATTACAACGTCTGGCGGACATGGGCGTGTCGGGCCCGGCTCTGGACTGGCTGACATCATTCCTGACCGACCGCTTCTTCCAGGTCTTCGAGGGCGAGGCAGTGTCACCTAAACATCCTCTCAGGTGTGGGGTCCCTCAGGGTTCCTCCCTGAGCCCCACCTTATTTAACACCTACATGGAACCCCTCGACAGGATTGTCCAACCCTTCGGTGTGCGTATTATCACCTACGCGGACGACACCCAACTGGTGGTCTCTTTAGACCACACGGAGGTGTCGTCCAACACTCTAGGCCCCTGTCTTGAGGCTGTTGCCAGATGGATGCAATCTTCCTGTTTAAAACTCAACGGGGAGAAGACAGATGTTATCTTATTAGGTAACCCCTCCCCCTCTGTCTTTGCTTCCATCTGGCCACCATGTTTGGGCCCCTCCCCAGCCCCCAAGGACCAAATAAAAAGCCTGGGAGTTTGGCTTGACACTGCCCTGAATTTCTCAGTTCAAGCCACAAAGACCGCAGCCACCTGTTTTGGACTGATGAGGATGCTGCGGAAGGTGCTCCCTCTGCTCCCATTTCAGGCAAGGAGGATCCTAGTCCAGGCTCTCATACTATCTCGCCTGGACTATGGGAATGTCCTCTATATGGGAGCCCCTTCCTTTGTTATCCAGAAGCTCCAAGTCACCCAAAACAGTGCAGCTCGCCTGCTCTACAACCTCCCCCGCTGGCAATCAGCAAGGAATGCCCTAAGGGAACTTCACTGGCTCCCCATAGCGGGCAGAGTGCAATTCAAGGCTATGTGCACTCTTCACAAAGCCTTTCATCACCTGGGCCCTGCAATCCTACAGCCTTTTGTCACTCCCTATGTTCCATCACGTTCCCTTCGATCTGGGACCCTCCAGCTGGCCTCCTCTACTAGAGTTAGGAGAGCCCGTTGGGGAGGCCGCTCCTTTTCACACACCGCGGCTAAGCTCTGGAACACTCTTCCGCTAACCTTGAGAGGGACCACTAATCATCTTTCCTTCAGGAAAGCCCTGAAAACTCACTTGTTTGCCAACTCCTGCTGATCTACCCGAGTCCGCGCTAACTTAGTCTTCTGTCATAAGCGCTACGAGGCCTCCGGGTAGATAGCGCTATACAAGTGAACTTTCATTCATTCAATAGAGAACATGGCGTTTTGGCAATCTAGAAGGGGGCTGCCTAGTAGACGGCAAGAAAGGTGGTTTTTGTAAATAATGGCGATACCTCCGCCTACTCTCTTGGGACGGTCCAGATGGTGGATGAGGAAGCCCTGTGGGAGAGAGTTGACAATATCGGGGTCTGAATTCGGTCCTAGCCAAGTTTCCGTAAGGAAGAGAATATCAAGATCATGGTCTTCCAGTAGGTGATATATCTCCAGAGAGTGCTTGGGGAGGGATCTACAGTTAATGAGGGCCATGTGCATGTTTAAATGAGGAAGGTTGTCGAGGCCGGTGGAACTGAGAGTATACTGGCAATGGGCACAGCTGTTGAGGGGGTGGTCCCCCGGAACAGAGTGTCGGCATAGGGCATATACCTCTTTGTTCAGGTGGGGCAGGGTGTCTCTTGCGTAGTTGCGCGATTGGTCGGTAGTGTCTGGCTCTGCGCTCTGCCTAGCGCGGACGAGCGCAGATGAGCTTGCCCTAAGCGCGCCTTCGGCGCGCCATCGTCGCGTCCGCTGCGCTTCCGACCAAGACACATGCTTTATGTTGGTTGGGCTGGGTGTAGGAGGGGGGTGTGGTAAATATTTGATTTACCGTCTTAATTTCTATGCAGGTAAGTACTTAATCAATAATAACTCAATCGGAAAGAAAAAGGCAGAGTCCGTGGTGTTAGAGTTCTTAGGGGTTTTATTCCTTAAAAAGGAATGGTCATGACCTGGATATCATGTTCCTGCAACCACAGGGGTTCAGGAAGGGATAGAGCAATATTTTATTGACAATACATAGCTTATATACTTAAATCACATCATAGAAACCAATATAGTAGGCGTAACAGCTGAGAGAAGACAAGATAACAGCATCCACGTGTTAGTAATACGTAATCGGAAGGCGTGAACTAGGCGTGAACTAGAGGTGTGTGCTAGAAACGTCATAGGTAGGTGTCACAAGTGGGTGGCACAAAGCAGAAATGTTGCAATGTCAGCAGAAATCTGAGGCTTGGATGCGCGCGCAGCTGCATGACGTGTGATTGACGTGAAACTGGAGGGTGCAGGGGACTTGACATTTACACTAGCGGAAAGAGACAGAAGTCTGGCATGTCAGATCAACTCGTACTTCTATCATATCTGCTATCTGATGTTTGGGAACCATATTATCTAAACGGAAAGGTCTCTGGGGCAGAAGCTATTCTATACTGACTGTGAGTGCGTGTATAAGCGCCTAAGTGTCTACATGAGAATGCGAGGGGCATGGGCCTATCATGGTAACAGAGGCTATGAATTACTTGCACGGAGACAGTGAGGCCGGGCCCTTTGCTCTGCAGCTGGGGGGATGTTTACTTAAACTAGTAGGCAGGAATGTATTTTCGAGGAGCGGAACAGATAATTCGAAGGTTGAAGTCAGTCTTGGCAGGCAGCAGGCTGAGCTAAGCGCCGGGAGCCAAACAGAAAGTAAGTCAGCGGTCACGGGTACAGAGACAGCCTGGGCTGAGGCTTTCAGAGTCAGAAGGCAGGGAGAAGCTCGAAGGCAGAATTCAGGGCCTACTTTGCCAGAGCTGAAAAAAACGTGTAAAGTACACTACAAAAAGACGTTGGCATAGCATACTTAGGAACGGACTATTCAACCCATTCAGGGTGGGTCTGAAAGAGGACATGTTAACGTTGGGCGCAAATGTATTTGCGTCTTCATAGCTGGTACAGGAGGGAAGTTACATGCACTTTAAGCTGGTACATGGAGACGGTGGGGTACACGCTAGGGAACACAACTTGACCATAAAATTTATATTTCCTCATTCCCTCCTTGTTCCCTACGGACCCTTCATGATCATGAATCGATCAGTTTGTTCTTGTAACATCATTTGTTCTTCTTTCTTTCTTTCACGTTTTGAGAGAAAACTGGAATGTTCAATGCATGATGTGGCACACAGTCCACAAATCGCTGGCCCACACTGTAGGCACAGGCAGCAACTGAATACTATGACTAGGCCAATGCCTAGGATGGATAGGATCTTCCATCCCCAAGCAGTTAACGTTGTCCAGAACCAACCGGACCAAGTCCAGGTGCCTGGATTCTGATGTATCAGATTTGCAATCTTATGAAGACGTGTAATAGCTTTGTATACAGATGGCGCGTTTTCTGGAATGAAAACACAGCAACTTGACCCGATGACCTTACAAGCTCCGCCTCTATCTGCCAAGATGACGTCAATAACAAGACGATTCTGAAGAACAACAACCCGCATGGCGGACTGCTCCTCTGTTAAGTTACCTAGGGCGGAGGCAGGTTCATTTACTACTGCTTCAAGTGTTCTAGTTAATCTGCGTATCAATTTACTATTTTGGACGGGGCCTGTGAAGAAAAAGAATCCTTTATTGAAATCTGTGTACTGTTCCCATGCCGTTTCAGTGTAGTCGACAATCGGGAGATCTCTTCGGAGCCTATTCTTTACAAGATTTGTATTTCTGTGATAATCGGGAGGGGCTAGAAAAACAGGTGGCAGAAGGAATGCAATGTAACAGGTACCATCCCAATCTAGAGGTAAGCGTACGTATGCGGTATGACCACAAACAAAGTAGGAATGACGGGTAGCTCTAAAGGAAGATTTACCTTGATCACTGAATTCGACCACAGTAGTACATTTACTATGACCTAAGTGTACTGAACCTTTCTTACTGACACATAATTCACCAGTGACTGGTAATACTGACATAGCAGGGAGAACTGGTGCAGCTTCGGATTCAACAGTAAGAATCATAAGGTTAATTGTGTAATTACCTAATCCATATACTTCATTTTCTAGATCAGTTCCTATTCTAGTGGGGAGTCCCTTCTTATCAGGGTAACAGACATTAAGCAGAACTAAGTTCAAGTTTCCCCAAACCCAGCTCCCTTTGAAAACAGCGATATCAGGATCTAAGGAATTAATTATTCTAAACCATGCACCACAGGAGCCATTGTGAGTGAACGGGTACGGAAAGAGGGGCAGAACTCCCTTGTATTTCTGGTAGGGAGGGAGTCGGCCACATATCCAGCAATTTGTAGCGTTGTTAGTCTGATGGGAGTGATGTAACATACTAATGAATGTGTTGTTGCGCAGCGCAAGTCTGTAAGAAAGTTCGTGTGGAGGTAATTCACTAAAAGAATGTTCAGCAGTGACATTGTAAGCAGATTGTTCACGCTTGAAAATAGGGTAGTATATAGAAAGCAGTATACTCGCAACAATAATCAGAAGACTTAGAAAAAACATAATCAATAATGTCACTATACAGTGACTATGGAGTGATTTGCAATATGTACGTTTCTTGAGTTGTCTCTCTCTCTCTCTATCTCGATCTAGGGGATACATGTCAGAAACTATTTAACCGATTCACCTAGGGGAGGACTTAAACAATTAAACTGTCTGACTTGCTAGATCGAAGTTTCAGTCTATACTCCTCTTGGGGAGTTTTCTCTCGTTCGGGAACTTTAAAGTCACTTGGCTCAATACAGTCTTTGGAGGGGGTGGACGAGTCTGGGTCTGGTTTCAGTTCGTTGCACTTTTTAATATGACTCGTATGTATCCACCCCTTTCTGCCTTCCACCTTTATTGCTGTCCTCGTAGTAAGAAGGACGGTCTTCGGCTCTTTCCAGCGGGGCTCCAGCGGACTTTTCCTGTCAAAGTTCCTAATCAGGACCAGATCTCCTGGACGGACATCATGCGGCTTTACATCAGTGTTGTCAGGGAAGGCTGCGGCAACCTGTGAACGACATGATTGGAGTGCAGACATCAAGGAGGCAAGGTAATCTGTCAGCATATTACAATCGACATCGGTAATTTTCTTAGGTAAGGGCGTCCCCCACATATTCGGTGGTCTGCCAAAGACCACTTCATACGGGGATAGTCCTGATCGCGAGTGGGCGACCATCCTCATATAGAACAATGCAACTGGCAGGGCGACTATCCAGTCGACCCCTTTCTCTTTACAAACTTTAGCAAGGCGGGTCTTTAGGGTCTGATTATGCCTCTCTACAAGGCCAGCGGCTTCGGGATGTCGGACACAATGGAATCTCCACTGATATCCTAGCAGCAAGGAAACTTGTTTCATTAATTCGGATGAGAATGGCTGTCCGTTATCTGAGTACACGACACGAGGCAAGCCGTACCGTGGGAAGAATTCTCGAACCAGCTGCCTGGCAGTGGTCGGAGCAGTGTAATCTGGGACTGGATATGCTTCGGTCCAACGGGAAAGTGCACAAACAATTACGAGAACATATTTGAATCCTCGACAACGGTCCATCTGGATATAATCCATCTGGAGGACTTCAAAAGGGTGATCGGGAGGATGAAATCCACCTTGCTCTACGGGGACGCTTTTACCTGGATTGAACTGACAACAGATCATGCAAGTACGCACTTTCTGTTTTGCTGCTGCTCGTAAGTGTTTATTGTGCCAGAGATTCTGTAAACTGTCTAACATCGCTTTCTCTCCTAGATGTGCAGGACTATGTGCTGTATTGATTATGACTTGAACCATAGAGTCGGGGAGAAACCATGTAGATTTTCCCTTCGTCATCCAACCTTGATCTGTCTGGATCCCTCCTAGTTCGGTCCATTTCTTTATTTCATCTGCAGTAGCATGTGTCTGAATATCTATTACATCTAGGGCGGGATCCCTAACTGTCATACAATGTATCGGTACTATTGTCTTTGTCACGTCAGTTGTCTGAGTATGAGTCAATGCTGTATGTTTTGCTGTCTGGTCTGCCAGGTCGTTACCCTGGGAAACAGAATCTGTAACTTTAGTATGTGCTTTACACTTCATGACGGAAATGCCTGTAGGCAGATGTATTGCATCTAACAGTGCTTGAATGAGGGGACCGTGTTGAATCTTGGCACCATGAGAGGTCAAAAAACCTCGTTCTTGCCATAACATTCCGAAGTCGTGTACAACTCCGAAGGCATAACGGGAATCAGTGTATATGTTGACATTTCTGTTTTTGGCTAGTATACAGGCTCGGGTCAGAGCGATGAGCTCTGCCGCTTGAGCGGACAGTGTGTCAATACGATATGTTTCTTTAACTTCGGTTTCAGTGGTCACTGCATACGCGGCCACTAATTCTCCTGTACTTGTTCTCATACATGAACCATCCACATAAAGTGTCAGGTCTGGATTTGTCAATGGAACATCGGTTAAGTCTCGTCGAGGCTTTGTTACTGCATTAATGATCTCTAGACAATCATGCGGGGCTGGATCTGTCATAATGGAAGGTAACAATGTTGCGGGGTTCAGAATGCTGCAGCCTCTGATTTCTATGTGTGGCTGGAATAGCGTTAATTCATAACCTTGTCATCGCACCCCACCTGCGAGACATCATCAACACATCCTTCGACACCGCCATCTTCCCTGAAAGCTGGAAACACGCCGAACTCAGCGCTCTACTCAAGAAACCAACAGCGGACCCCACCGACCTCAAGAATTACCGCCCCATCTCGCTTCTCCCGTTTCCAGCCAAAGTCATCGAGAAGACCGTCAACAAGCAGATGGCCGCCTTCCTCGAGACGAACGGATCCCTCGACCCCTCACAGTCCGGCTTCCGAGCCAAACACAGCACCGAGACCGCCCTCATCGCCGCCACCGATGACATCCGAGCCCTGATGGACAATGGAGAAACAGCGGCCCTCATCCTCCTAGACCTCTCCGCGGCATTCGACACGGTCTGCCACCGCACCCTAATACGGCGCCTCAGCAACATCGGAATCCAGGACAAGGCGCTGGAATGGATCATCTCCTTCCTCGACGGAAGAACACAGCGAGTCCGCCTACCACCGTACAAGTCAGAGGCCTCCGAAGTCATCTGCGGCGTCCCCCAAGGATCATCCTTGAGCCCCACCCTCTTCAACGTCTACATGAGCCCCCTCGCGGCCATCGTACACCACCTCAGCATCATCTCCTACGCCGACGACACCCAGCTGATCCTCTCCCTGACCAACGACCCCGCCGCCGCCAGAGCCAACCTGCACGAAGGGATGAAAGAGGTAGCCGAGTGGATGACGACCAGCCGCCTGAAACTGAACTCGGACAAGACGGAGGTCCTCATCCTGGGCTCCTCACCCTCCGCCTGGGACGACTCCTGGTGGCCTCCCGCCCTGGGCACCGCACCCAAACCGACAGACCATGCACGAAACCTGGGCTTCATCCTGGACTCCTCCCTCTCCATGACCAGGCAAGTCAACAGCGTCTCCTCGGCGTGCTTCAACATCCTACGCATGCTACGGAAGATCTTCTGGTGGATCCCCACAGAGACCAGGAAGACCGTCACCCAGGCCCTCGTCACCAGCCGACTGGACTACGGCAACGCCCTCTACGCCGGGACCACCGCCAAGCTTCAGAAGAGACTCCAGCGGATCCAAAACGCCTCAGCCAGACTCATCCTCGACATCCCACGATCCAGCCACATCTCCGGACATCTGAGAGACCTTCACTGGCTCCCCATCAACAAGAGAATCACCTTCCGCCTCCTCACCCACGCACACAAAGCCCTACACGACCAAGGCCCGAGCTACCTCAACAGCCGAGTCAACTTCTACGCTCCCAAACGCCACCTCCGATCAGCCAACCACGCCCTCGCCGCCGTCCCCCGCATCCGAAGAGCGACTACAGGAGGAAGGTCCTTCTCCTACCTGGCCGCCAAGACCTGGAACTCCCTCCCGTCCGACCTGCGCCTGACCCAAGACCACCTCTCCTTCAGGAAGAAGCTGAAGACCTGGCTGTTCGAGCAGTAGCGGCACCCCCCCCCCCCCCCAGCGCCTTGAGACCCTACGGGTATGTAGCGCGCTTTATAAGTGTCACTGATTGATTGATTGATTGAACCTGTCAGTCGTGCTACAGTCAAGTGCTGAGTCTGGGTTCTGTTTAAAAGAACCTCTACAGAATGTGGAACTTGTACTGTTAATTGATGTCCTAAAACAATTGAGTCGCTCTGTCTGATTGCTAATGCTGTCGCTGCTACGGACTTTAAGCACGCAGGGAGTGCCTGGGCTACTGAATCTAATGTACTTGAAAAATAAGCGCAAGGCTTATGTGAACCTGCTTGATCTTGGGTGAGGACAGACAACGCTGTACCATCACGTTCTGTAACAAAAAGTGTAAAAGGTTTGCTGTAACATGGTGTCGCTAAAACTGGTGCTTGGCATAAAGCTTTCTTTAATTCTTCAAAGGCTTGTGTGTGTTCCTGAGTCCAAGGGAGGGCAGTCGAAGTCGCTGCCTCCTGTGTCGTTAACTGAATGAGTGGTTTAGCTAGAAATGCATACTGAGGAATCCATTGTCTGCAGTATGAGGTGAGGCCTATAAAGGCCCGCACTTCCTTTTGTGTCTGGGGTTGCGACATATTTACAATTAACTGAATGCGATCGGGAGTGAGCTGTCTCCCCACTTTGGACAGCAAGTGACCCAAGTACACAACTTGCTGAACACAGAATTGTAGCTTCGAAGGGGACACCTTGTGTCCCTTGTCGGCCAGGAAATGTAAAACTGTCAGTGATGCTTGTTCACATTCGGGCTCACTTCGTGCGGTGATCAGCAGATCATCGACGTATTGCAGTAAAGCGGTGTTAACTGGCATTTGAATACAATCTAGTTGTCTTTTCAGTGCTTGACTATAGATGCTGGGGCTTTCTGTGAATCCTTGAGGTGCGCGTGAAAATTTGAAACTTCGTCCATTTAAACTGAATCCAAAAAGGTATTGGCTCTCGGGGTCAATAGGTACACTAAAGAAGGCGTTCTTGAGATCAATTACAGTAAAGAACGTTGCTTCAGAATCAATAGCAGTCAATAGGGAAGAGATGTCGGGGACCACAGGATACTGTGGTACAATGCATTTATTCAGTTCTCGTAAATCAATCACCAGCCGATATACTGGCGGTGCATTGGGATCAGTACGTTTAAGAATTGGAATGATAGGGGAATTACAGATATTGGAGTCGGTCTCTACGACCACTCCTTGGGCGATGAGCTCTTCAATGATTTCCAGTAAAGCCACTACAGCATCGGGTGGTAACTTGTATTGTCTGATTCTGGGTAGAACGACACCTGGTTTGAGTGTAACACGGTATGGTGTGATATGCATACAGCCTACATCAGTTGGGCCTTGTGCCCACAAGTGATCTGGTACATTTTTCAATCTGACATCAAACTCTCGTAATACATAATGACCCTTGAAATCCCGCAGAAAGAGTCTAACTCCCTCCGGAGAACAGCATATCACAGCTCCTAGAGCCTTCAATGTTTTGATACCTAACAGATTTTCTGGACATGATTTCGTAAGTAACAAGTCTGTAACACGTGATAACGGACCCACAGCCAGGGGAACGGGTTCTGATACCTCATTTACAATAGGCTGTCCTGAAAAACCAAGGGAAACATTCTGTGAGCCTGAGAGGGGTGCCCCTGGGACTTCATTATGGCTGATTGTTGTGCGGCTTGCCCCTGTGTCAATTAAAAACTTTCTGTCTTTTCCCAATACTTGACTGTGTACATAAGGACCCTCTTGATCTACAGGAATCTCAATAAGAGGCAAGCCAAACTCCCTCTCTAGGCTGTTTCATGTGTATCGTGGATAATCGGGGTAAGCAGATTGGGCATACTGGTACATCTGTTGTGAAACTTGTTGAGTCGCGGCAATGGGCTGTGGCTGTGATACCGCTACTGTCTGTGCTGCATGTGGTGAAGCATGCATAGGCTGTGTATTCTGCATGGGCTGTACATTCTGTGAAGTCTGTTGCTGGGCCTGATCTTGTCTTGGTGGATGCGGTCTTTCTTTAGTTTTACCTGTTGATATATTATGTTTCAGAACTGGACATTCATGTACGTAGTGACCTGGCTGCTTGCAATAGTTGCATGTCCCTTTAACGGGAGCTGCGGCGTGACCTGTCTGGGTCGTACCCTTTCTTTGGCCGTCGGCTGGAACCGATTGGGCCACTAACATTTTCATTTTCGTGTCTTTCATACGTTTCTGTTCATGATCCTGTTCTTCTCTAATTCTGTTCTGATGGTATTGTAACATCTGTAACATCTGTGATGGCGTGTTTGCTTGCCATGTACTCTCAACCTTGTATACACGGTTTTTAACTGCTAACAGGGAATTCTCGACTAACTTTGATACAAAAAGATGCGGGTACGACTCGCTACTTGGTTTAAGACCACTATTAATAATGAAACATTTCTCGAATCTTGAATAGAAGTCACTAGTATCTTCATCTGACTTCTGTTTACAGGCCGAAATGGCGTCCCAATCTTCCTTTCTAGTTGTCAGTAATCTTGGCAGAACCTGTACTATCAAACCTGGTAATGCTTTAGTTTTCTCCCCAAGGCCTAGCCCTGGGGTACGTTTTTCCTCCTCGTCTTCTATTTCTGCCCATACAATCTTTTTGTCTCCCACCTCCCATTCTTTTTCCTTGAGTTTCTCGTAGATGCCCGTGGGCAACAGTACTTTTAACATTTTCATGATATCTTCATATGTGTAATCCCCCATCAGTAACATGTCTTTAAGTTCTCTATGAAAACCTGCAGGGTCTTTATCATGACAGGGTACTAGTTTCTTCATTTCTAACAGTTCTAACTTAGTCAGAGGCGTGTGTACATACACACGTTTCAAGGTCTGATCGGCACCCATAACTGGATGTACTTCTCGTAAGGGGTTCTGACTTTCAAGACCATGCAGACGCTCCATATGATACATTTTTCTTTCTGGGGGCGGAGCGGGAACATATTCGGAGCTTACGAAAGTGTTATATCTATGTCGTTGTTCTAGAATTATTTGTATTAACTTGGTACTTAGACCTCTCCATCTATCCATGAGTAGTGCTTCTAATGTATCGTGTAAGGGACCTGGATCGGAATGTTGGTTTCTGTATAACGTGAGGAGGTGCTGAATCATGTATACACCTGCTAATTTCTGCTCGTCTGGGGTAAGGTTCAGAAATGTCTGCGCTACTGTGTCATCATTGTATATGTTCGGATTGTCAGCCCATAATACTGCTGACCGGGCTAGTTCTTGTTCATCCATAGAATTGAGTACGTGGTACCCTATTCGGTCTCGAAGCCTTTTATCAGTCTCCTGGAACTGGTGTTCCGGAGAATTCGGTTTTGTTATGCCAGAGAGAAAAACTCTCTTGCTTTCCGGACGAATGCCTTTCCTAAGGTAAGTTCCCTTACCTACATACGCTATCGTATCTGTAGTCTTTTCTGGTTCTTCAGGTTCTTCCTCCTCCTCGGAGGAAGCTTTTTCTTTCTCTTTTTCGTGTATTTCTATCACTGCTTTTCTTATTCTCTTGTACATACTGGCTATGCAACCCCCTTTATCATGCTTTCCTTCGGATATATTTTGACCCCACTTGTTGAGTCCATCTAATTCCTCCTGTTCTGTCTCAGGCCTGTCTCGTTCTCTTATTAAGCAATTTATGAAAAAACGTAATATATATGCTTGAGTGTCAACTTTCTGATGTGCCATGGCATCCTTAATACTGTCAGGATCTTCCCCAGTCTGGACAAAATGATATATTCTATCTAGGTGCTCTTTCATTCCTGAGAAAAACAGTAGGTAATCTGTAGCTTGTCGCAATCGTAGTGATGCTATCAACATCCTATCATCTGTGCCGGGTACTGGATCGTATCTGCAAACTGGAAGCGGTTCTTTGAGTCTGTCGAGACGGGGTGATTGAAATGTAAACGGGTTCTGCATATCCCTAAGGTGTAATCTGTGTGTTGGGGGCGGGGTCTGGTGACCCCCGGTCGCACCTCCTGAGGCGGAAGCGTGGACATTATTTCTCTGTGGGGTCTGTATCTGTACTTGAACTTGTCTTTTAGTAGGATCAGGTAGAAGCGGTTTCGGTATATCAATTTTAGGTGCGGGAAGTGGTGGAGGTGGAGGAACGGTGGGCTGTCGAACGGGGAAACCTGGTTGCGGTAATGGCGGGATATGGTCTGGAGGCGGGTTGTCACCGTCAGTAGGCGGGACGCGGACAGGCAGATTAGTGTAAGCGGGTGCTACATCCTCTAGATAGGAATTCAGAAATATGTCTTTAGTAGACCTGTGATTTACTTTAGTTGGGACCAATGGTGGCGGCAGATTTTTCGGTATTTCTGAAGTGGCCTCGGGCGGACCCTCGGCCACGAGGTACATGCCATTTACGAGATTGTTTTGTGCGCGATCTATTTGCTCTGATTTTACTCGGATCCCTTCAGTAACTAATTCGTTTTCTTGGGCTTTATCTGATTCTTTAAGTCTGTCTTCTCTACGGAGTGCTTTTTCAGCACGCTTATGTGATTCCTTACGCCAAAATTCTATGGCGTCTTTCTGAGACTGTCTGGCTTTCTTTTTCCATAGTGCTTCTTCTACCTTCATGATGCACTCGGCATCCCATGTTCCGGTAACAGGCCATCTATGTCTTTCGTCTAGATGCTTAGTATAATCGGCCCATAAATCTAGATACAATATGGCATCTAAGCCATGCTTGTGGTACATAAAATTTCCAGGAGTGTCCCTAGGGGGGATAGGAATTTCCTCCTCTAGTATCCCTTTCCTAGTTCCTATCTGCTTTAACTTATTGAAAAACGGCATCTTGTTTACTTAATACTGAATGCTCAATCCTTGCTACTTAATACAGCTAGTTACACAAGAACACAATAATGCACATTAAAAACAGTCGCACTCATACCACGACATTAATCACATGAAAGATATTTGAGACATATATGACTACCCCCTATACCGGATGTACTGCTAAACAGCACAGATACACTGTCAGAGACAATGCAAAAACTTGAATAACTGATGTACTGCTAAACAGCACAGATACACTGTCTAAAACAGTGCAGACCGAATTTGTGTACCCAAACCCGTCTTGATACGTCCCAGCAATGGTACTCACCGGGAAGCACGGAAACAGAAGGCCTCGGAAAACTCGACTGGACTGGACCGGACTCGACTCGACTCGACACGTGGATACTTCGGAAACTGGTGGGCCTCTTGACACCTCGGACCTTGCTTCTTTCGGCTAGGCTCTGGTCGGGATCCTCCGCACTCCTCACCGCCTCGTCTGGGTGCTGATCGCAGTCTTCGTCACCTCCGTGGGCCAGAGGGAGATACAGGAAATCCTGCCAGTACGCGTAGTTTCCGTCTAACTGATGGCAGGGGACAGAGCTTGCAACGCACCAACCGGCGCGTGGGGTGGGGGAGGGGTTCCTATTCGGGCGCCAGAATAATGTGGTAAATATTTGATTTACCGTCTTAATTTCTATGCAGGTAAGTACTTAATCAATAATAACTCAATCGGAAAGAAAAAGGCAAAGTCCGTGGTGTTAGAGTTCTTAGGGGTTTTATTCCTTAAAAAGGAATGGTCATGACCTGGATATCATGTTCCTGCAACCACAGGGGTTCAGGAAGGGATAGAGCAATATTTTATTGACAATACATAGCTTATATACTTAAATCACATCATAGAAACCAATATAGTAGGCGTAACAGCTGAGAGAAGACAAGATAACAGCATCCACGTGTTAGTAATACGTAATCAGAAGGCGTGAACTAGGCGTGAACTAGAGGTGTGTGCTAGAAACGTCATAGGTAGGTGTCACAAGTGGGTGGCACAAAGCAGAAATGTTGCAATGTCAGCAGAAATCTGAGGCTTGGATGCGCGCGCAGCTGCATGACGTGTGATTGACGTGAAACTGGAGGGTGCAGGGGACTTGACATTTACACTAGCGGAAAGAGACAGAAGTCTGGCATGTCAGATCAACTCGTACTTCTATCATATCTGCTATCTGATGTTTGGGAACCATATTATCTAAACGGAAAGGTCTCTGGGGCAGAAGCTATTCTATACTGACTGTGAGTGCGTGTATAAGCGCCTAAGTGTCTACATGAGAATGCGAGGGGCATGGGCCTATCATGGTAACAGAGGCTATGAATTACTTGCACGGAGACAGTGAGGCCGGGCCCATTTGCTCTGCAGCTGGGGGGATGTTTACTTAAACTAGTAGGCAGGAATGTATTTTCGAGGAGCGGAACAGATAATTCGAAGGTTGAAGTCAGTCTTGGCAGGCAGCAGGCTGAGTTAAGCGCCGGGAGCCAAACAGAAAGTAAGTCAGAGGTCACGGGTACAGAGACAGCCTGGGCTGAGGCTTTCAGAGTCAGAAGGCAGGGAGAAGCTCGAAGGCAGAATTCAGGGCCTACTTTGCCAGAGCTGAAAAAAACGTGTAAAGTACACTACAAAAAGACGTTGGCATAGCATACTTAGGAACGGACTATTCAACCCATTCAGGGTGGGTCTGAAAGAGGACATGTTAACGTTGGACGCAAATGTATTTGCGTCTTCATAGCTGGTACAGGAGGGAAGTTACATGCACTTTAAGCTGGTACATGGAGACGGTGGGGTGCACGCTAGGGAACACAACTTGACCATAAAATTTATATTTCCTCAGCTATACAAGTGAACTTTCATTCATTCAATAGAGAACATGGCGTTTTGGCAATCTAGAAGGGGGCTGCCTAGTAGACGGCAAGAAAGGTGGTTTTTGTAAATAATGGCGATACCTCCGCCTACTCCCTTGGGACGGTCCAGATGGTGGATGAGGAAGCCCTGTGGGAGAGAGTTGACAATATCGGGGTCTGAATTCGGTCCTAGCCAAGTTTCCGTAAGGAAGAGAATATCAAGATCATGGTCTTCCAGTAGGTGATATATCTCCAGAGAGTGCTTGGGGAGGGATCTACAGTTAATGAGGGCCATGTGCATGTTTAAATGAGGAAGGTTGTCGAGGCCGGTGGAACTGAGAGTATACTGGCAATGGGCACATCTGTTGAGGGGGTGGTCCCCCGGAACAGAGTGTCGGCATAGGGCATATACCTCTTTGTTCAGGTGGGGCAGGGTGTCTCTTGCGTAGTTGCGCGATTGGTCGGTAGTGTCTGGCTCTGCGCTCTGCCTAGCGCGGACGAGCGCAGATGAGCTTGCCTTAAGCGCGCCTTCGGCGCGCCATCGTCGCGCCCGCTGCGCTCGTCCGCTGCGCTTCCGACCAAGACACATGCTTTATGTTGGTTGGGCTGGGTGTAGGAGGGGGGCGTGGCCAGCCGAGAAGGCGTATCTCGTGGCTCCCTCGTTGTTGTTGATGGCGGTCGCGAGTACGTTTTGAGCCTGAAACGGCGATAGATCCGCTGTTCAGGGAAGTGCAAAGTAGTGCCAGGAATAACAGTGCAGTTTTAAAAAACAGGGTATCACAATATCACACAAGTTTTAAAAATAAGTTTGCGCTGTCGCGCTCCCGGCTTCCGCCTCAGGAGCTTCTTGTCAGTGTCGCGCTGGAGCACTATACGCCGGAATCTCAGCAAAACGACAGAAAAAACTCCAGCGCATCCAAAACGCGTCAGCAAGACTCGTATTAGACATCCCTCGCCAAGATCACATCTCCGGACATCTAAAAGACCTCCACTGGATACCCGTCAACAAAAGAATTACTTTCCGCCTTCTCACCCACGCACACAAAGCCCTCTACAACCTAGGACCCGAATGCCTCAACACTCGACTGTCCTTCTACAAACCCACCCGCCAACTAAGATCGTCCAATCAAGCCCTCGCCGCAATCCCGCGCATCCGGAAATCCACCATGGGTGGCAGATCCTTCTCCTTCCTGGCTGCCAAGACCTGGAACTCTCTCCCCACCCACCTCCGCCTTACTCAAAACCACATCTCCTTCAGAAAAGAACTCAAAACCTGGCTATTCGACAAATACTGAACCCCTTCCCCCAGCGCCTTGAGACCCTCTGGGTAAGTAGTGCGCTATACAAATGCTCGAACTTGAACTTATTTGGCACAAGGTTAGATTTAATAGAACTTGGTGAGGACTAGATGAAGGTTGGATATGTCTTGATACATAATACCAGCGACTCTTGAGAGGGTGTACTTTCGTTTTCACTGTACATTCAATAACACGGAATTGCCCAATTACACTCAAAACAAATGTTTAGGAATTCATCTATGGTTAACCCATTACTAGAGATACACATACGTACAGATCAATTCCACAATATTTGTACATAAGTATTTTCACCATTGCAGCGATTTGCGCACCCATCAACATTACTTATTCTGAGATTCACAGAGCGTCTACTCTGTACCAAGACATCCAAAGACACAAAGATTTGCATTCCAATACAGCAGCTTGCAAATACACATGCTCAAAAACACTCGAATGTGTGCCAGTGCACTGTCAAAACTATCATGCCCACCAATAGATGCATTAGGGTAGGAATAATTTGAAAATGTATGCTTGCATGCTTACAGTCGTGATTGCTTTTGAAGTGTGTGCCTAAGAGTAGCTTGAAATATTAGCATTGATACATCCATGTTTGAGCACAGTGACCCCAATGTGCATCTATGCGTCTTGTTTCCTTCGACACAGTTGACCTGGGGAGGCAGGATTTTGCTTGGAAATGTGATATTCTTTTATATGTATTTTCTACGAAGTTTGATGTATTATAAGAGTTCATTTGCATCTATGTGCGTGAGCTAGATCCATAAATTAAGCTGTGGCTCTGGTTAATATCTGAGGAGTCCTATGTTCGTGTAATGTCTCCATGCTACTTCCAGTGTGAAGAACTTTCACTCAGCATACTGGATCACTTTCAACCAGGCGTGGTCTTATTTAAAGGAAGATCTGGAGCTATATTACAGAAGTAGCGAATATTCCTGGATTGTGCTGGGCACACTTTTAAAAAGGTGTGCCCATCACAATCCAGGAAAATGCGCTGCATTAAGGTAAATGCGCTGCCACCAGAGCAGCGCATCCATGTGAAAAACAGAGCAGCTGTTTTAAAGCCGCTCCGTGTTTTCCCAGTGCAGGCGGTAACCCGCCTGCACTTTTAAAGGGATATCTAGGGGTGTCCATGAGACCCACTTTCCCCCCGCCAGAAGGCTGCATTATGGGGACACACTGACAGTACTAACCATCGGTACGCCTCCTGACCGCTTCTTTGCCCGTGTCGGCAGTATGGCACGGCCGCAGAGGCAAAGGGACTCCCTCTTTTGCAAGGGGAACACCCCCAATGCAAATGAGACAATGCCCTATGAAGATATCGCTGGCGCTATTGGTACAACGGAAGGGGTTGCACAGGCGTCTGCGGCCCCTTCTATAATACCAAAGAACCCCGGGGACGTGCAAAAAGGGGCACTGGGATATAATAAGGCCCATGATGTCTTAGGAATGTTCAGTATTTTTCCTTTTCTCACCCAAATCTTCTGTCAAATGACCTCCTGAACTTCCCATCAGAGTTGATGGTTTGATGTAAAGCTTGCCACAATGTACTTGTTGAATGTTATAGTACTGGATATGGCAGTTATGGTTCAACCATTCAACAGTGGGGAACCACTTTATTTTCTTATCACGTTGTTTGTTAAAATGGAACAACTTATTTAGGTTGTGAGAACACCATGCTTTCTCTCCTAGCCCTTAGGAGCCATCGTCGTCGTGGAGACAGTGATACCAATGTGGACCATCCTTGCATCAACAGTGAAATGGAAGTTAAAAGAAGTTGCCGGACAAAGAAAAGCAGATTTGAAAGCTTAAATCAAAGTCTTTTGTTTGATCAACTGGTAAACAGGTGCGTATCAATTTCTGTGTATTTAAAAAGTGTGTTTTACTTTATAGTTTCTTTACTATTTTTTTTTTAAATAGACAGTATAAAAAATGTTTTACAAAATATTCTGAATAGTTAGATGGCTTGGCCGAGTCCCTGATCTGTAATTAAAACTTCGTTAGGCACAATCGGATTTTAGTTTTGCACCGTTTTGTTTTCCAGTATTTTGGTGATTTTAATAAAGCACAGTGGCGTTTTGTCTTGATTGTGGAGTTACTCTGGATAAAAGTAAACATTCCATTCTGCTTGCCCAATAAAGGCCATAATCTGTGCCTCTTTGTACTAGCAGATTTGGCAGGCGGTAGGATTTCAGCTTAACATGTTTCATTGGATGTAAATTTACACTTCTGGTTTAAAAAAAAAAGGCTTATAGAGGAAACTCTGTTGCTTCTATGCTCTTTTCTAAAAATACGGAGGGATGTTTTGATGAAGAAATCCGCACTACTTTTTGACAGCAAGTATTTCTGTAGCACGGGGACAGCCAAAAGGCAGCAAAGCCCTGTACAGGTTCAAAGCTGAGCATAAAGTCAATGAGTTATAACAGAGGTAACTGGTCTGGGGGCCGTTAATACATTGTGATGTAGTGTTCTTTTTCAACTCTTTCCTTAAGTGGAGCAGCCCTTATGGATATGGGGATGTTGTTCCAGATCCTGGGTGCATAGATGGGGAAAAGCCTGCTGCCTTGCGTTTCTTCTATTTACACTTCTTAGTCCGCAGTCTGATGGTGTCTTGGTTGCATTGTTTGTAGACAACCACCAAAGATGATGAGCTTGTCTGCAAGATCACCAGGGGTGCTGGACATGATGGTTTTTCAAATTATGCAACTGGCTGTAAAGATGATGCGAGCCGGCAAGGGTAGCGAATATAATCCAATATGATGGGGTGATATGTTTTCAGGCCCTGATGAGATGATATGCAGAAACGTTCAGTACTGACATTTTTAAAGTGTAAGAATTTGCCATTAAGTAGAAACTGATCTTTAAAATCTTGGCAGTAGTAGTAATATACAAGCAAGGGCATGTAACACTTAGGAGTAACCAGGCCTAGATCTATCAGAGGGCTCTCAAGAACAGTTCTCCCATAACTTATGCTGTGAGGCAAAACCCTAGTAGTAAAATGGTCCCCCAGTGCTTATTATTTAATAATAATGGGATATTTAAAACTGCATGGTAAGGCAACAGATCATAGCTATACAGCAATAGTTAAAGTCTCCACAGCACTAGCTGATGGTTTTACTGGGCCAGTGCCCTTATGCACAGTCCAGCTACCAAACTTCAAAACGTTTCTTAAGCTTCTGCTGGCCAGGTATAGCTTTATACCTTGTATTTCGCGTCTTAATTTCCCTTTGTGTTCTTCCTTCTCACGTTGTCCCAGTTTTATGTCCGTAGTGCCTCAATGTCCATCACTGCAGGCCTGATTTTGCACACTGCAGATCTTTTACTGGACTCTTTAGAATAACTTATTTCCTGAGAATAACTTTAATTGGTGACTTTCCTTTTTTTTGGGATTCAGAGTTCAAGGAAACATTCCAGTAGTTGGAGTGATGAAGCAGTAAAGGTCTCAGCGTTTGCCAACCAATGACCCTTTATTTTGTAGACCTCCTTCCCAGCCTAGAAATGTTTTCTTTTCAGACATTGCACAATCATTATTGCATACATTGGGCCACAAGCTAGTTTTCACAGGTCATACAAAAGAACCTTATAATGTGTTTTGTTTATCTAACACTAGAGCACTGATAAAGGTCATCTCTGGGTCAGGTGTCCTTTGAGTCTACCACACCTTCTATGTATGCACTTAGAAGAACTTGCACCAAATGACTGATACTTCATAAGGTAACCTACCAGTACCATATAGCATCAAGGTGCTTCCGATGCAAGCAGGTAGGCCCTTTGCCATTGTCATAGGCCAAAACTACTAGCTTTCTAAAACGAGCCTTCCAATGGAAGTTTCTTTCGGTGCTTGACCTAAATCAATCACGTTCACTATACGACTGTGTAATGCAACAGAGGCACAACTATTGACCGCCTACAAAAGGATCGCTTAACTAAAAATAGATCACCAAATCTGACATTTGTCTCTGCAGGATCTTGATCATCTTACTGCTCTTCAAAGCGAAGCAACAGTTTATTTGTTTCTGTATTCTGCAGCTAATGATCTATTTGGCTGTTGAGCTTTCACACTGCATTTCACCATTCAACTGTGATTATCCATCAAAAAGATTTTGCTTTGATTAGTCTATATCCGAAGCTATTCATCACGGCAGATACAGATGGGTGCAAACTGACCTCATAGGTCCTGCATTATTCCAACAACACTAGCACTCTTATGTGGGCTCACCACTTGTAGGCCTTTTTACATACAAGGTCAATTCCCTGCTGCTGATAATGAGGAAAGATCAGGCCCTTCATGATTTTATGTCTGGCAAGCTGTTTGGCATGTAGAGTGTGGGACTCTGGATATTCTAATAAAAACTTTCGCGATCTTCTACTGACAGACTTGTCCCTTGTCAACCTATAAGACTCTTAAAAAGTGGAAATAATTCTAACATCCAGAAAACATACATACCCACTCTTCATAGTGTGCTCATTATTGGCTCAGTTATTTCTGTCCCCTCATACACTCCTCCCTCAAAACTGCTTCTATATAAAGATTCAGATGGCAACAAAGCACACTGTCCTTATTTGCCCAGTGCATTATTCCTCCGGGTCCTATTTAGGAGTTTCCACACCTAACAAAACTTTAGCACTCGTGAGTACTCTGCACTGCAGCCGGAAAGAATTCATATTCTTATGAACCTAGACATAAGGCCGATATTGGAGTACATATCCTGTATCTTTTGAATGGGATAATTAAGGATTTTTGGCTCAAAAATGCATTCTGTACATTTCTTTAAAAAAAAAAACCTTAACAACTAATCCAGTTTCCATTCCGAATTAACGAACCAGTTAACCGAATGGCAAATTTTCTCAGTATGAGATCGATTTGATCCTCTGCATGCTGTTCAGATGGCCACTCCTCTGCGTAGCTCTACTGCTGGCACACTCCATTCAAGAACAAAGTCGCAGTCAGACCGCCAACACTTAGACCCTTGCTCAAATTCCTCGCCATTTGAATTTTAAATAATATAGTTGACTATGATTAATTTCAATATGTGAATCTATGACTACCTAAAGGGGAAGAAATAAAAGTTACTTGTCTGTAATTGCGTTTATATATTTCACAGATTTTACTTGCAGCCTTTCCCCCTTTCTTTCTAATGCTAGTTTTATGCCTAAAAAAAATCTAAACTTCTAATGACCTCTCAGGGATTGGAGCACAGAGCTCGGCCATATCATTGGCTGCAGTTTAAAGCTTAGAGTGAGATGACTGGCTGCAAATGTGTTCTTAAGTTTGCCCCCTTTCAGTTTTTCACTGAAAATTTCCAGACTAACCGTGTACAATTTAAGCATGTGAATCAATTAAAGATGCATGTGCCAGGGAACTGTGAATACATACAAGAATCTTTTTTTACTGGTACACGTCTCAGTAGGGACATCTGTAGTAATTACTGTGGTTTTTTTTCACATGAAAATTAAATAGTACTGCTGAAGCCGTTCTCCAAGAAATGGACAACATTAACATCAGACGAAGTGGAAAATCAAGGGAGGTGGAGCGCCTTAGAATGTGGACAGACACAGAACTTGTAAGTGGCAATATTTGTTACTTTTTCGGTAGCAGAGTACATCATATTACTGAGGTATTTTGAATGTCCGATATAAGCTCTCAAGGTTTTTTGCTGGAGGTCCTGGAGAAGGCTGCTACTGAGCAGGTTTGGGTTTTATGGAGCAATATCACTGGCTAGCGAGATGGCTATTGGGCTTCAAATAAATCATTGAGCTGAATGGATACTGCCTCCTTGGATATCCAGACTACAACCCTGAACATTTTGTATGGAGTCCCCCTGGTGTTGCTGTTTATGCACCTTGACCAGAGTTTCTGAATGAGCAGAAACGTGGCGTGCCTCTAATTCAACAGACCGATAACTCCATGTAAAAAAAAAAAATATTTTTTGTTTTTAATCCAATACTGTTAGGAGTGCCACAGGGATCATGCCTGTCTCCTTTGCGGTTTACTGCTTATATACACCTTAACCCAATTCACAAACTTCTGTGTGAAGTTGGTTGTCATTCCACAGATATGCGGATGACACAAGTTTTCTTCCTAATTTCTTACAATTCTCAGAAAGATCAGTACAACAGCAGCAACATATTTGATGATGTACAGCAGAGTTGTCGGAGATTTGAATCATCCTAAATTCAGAATACTTGCACGACCATACTTAATTCTGAAAATAGTGAAATATACAGTCTCACCCACATTAATGCTGTCGCAATCCCAGTAGAAAATGCAGACTCTAGGTGTAACATTTGATAGACTGTCTCTGGGCAGCAAGTTTTACTCTGATTGTCTCGAAAGGCTGTCAGCTCAAACTGTTAAAATGCGTTCACTTTTTTTAGGTCTGGCCAACAGACCGCTTTATTTGTTTCATTAGCTTTGTGCAATATAAAAATAAATACAAATAGGAATATTGGATAAGGTCACTGTGACTCGTCTGTTCAACATTTGATTCTGGCCGCTCCGCAGCATAGAGCAAGAGGGGTCGTGAGTTAGCCTACTTCAGTCACTGACTTTGCTGGTGTTTTTACTAATCGCATGTTCACATTCAACTAAATACAAGAGCACTTCAGCCTCAGGGCAGGTCGGCCAATGCTCTACCTTTTTTTCCCTTCTTAATCCTCTTTTAGTGATCCTTGTGTGCTTAAAGTGTTTTCCTGTTAAAGTTATTCAAAGGCTATTCATTTTTTTGTTTGCACCAATAACAATCATATTTTCTCGTGATGTACACTGCCTGCTGAAAAGCATCTGTGCTGTTTTTCTTCTGATTTTAAAGTTTTAATTCGAAGGAAGTGGCAGTAACATTTCTTTTTTCTGTTTGTGAAGAATGTTTGCAATAAAAAGAAGCAAGAGCTATATAAAGGAATGTCGTGTTGACATTTAGTGCTGCTCTGTGTGTGTAGACTCGCTACCCCAGCCCTTAGTAGCAGTAGACAGACACCCAGTAGTTAGTATTTTGTAATGCAAACGTATTTATTATGAACGGGTCTGTTGGCCTTCAATAGAAAAACCTCTCTGTTAGCATTGAGTGCCCTCTTCTTTGCTCGTTTCACTATCTTTTTAGGATATCCTCTATTGTGTAGTTTGGTCGATAACAAAGTCGCTTCTGCAGTGAAGTCATTCAATTTGGAACAATTCCGTCGAATTCGAAAGACCTGTCCCACCGGTAAATTTTCACGCAATGACCGTGAGTGAAAGCTGGTAAATGCTATTAGTGCATTCTTATCCCTGGTCTTATGATGCACCCTAGTCTGCAGGATCGCTTCCCCTGACTTAATGACCAAATCCAAAAGGGTAGACTTGTCTTGGTATTTGTAGAGGTAAAATGAAGAAGGGGGTTCCTCTGGATCAACCATTCCAGAAAGTGGGTCACAGAGTCGGGTAGTTTTTTCAAATTATTTTGTTTTTTATAGTCCTGTCTTTGCGTCACGGTGTCTGTTGTTCCCCACCCCCTTTTGGTGTGTGTACCGGTTTCGGGATAACACCCCTCATCAGCCAGGCTAGCTTGACTCCAGTCGCAAAGTGAGCAAGGGACCCACATCTGGGCATACACTGTCAAATTAGGGCGAACAAAGCAAACACAAGAAGATGATGGACGGAGGGCTGAAACTTTTCATACACTTTCCCCCGGTCACAGATCTGGGTTGAACCCATCATCGTTCTTTTGCTGACCATCAGGAATTGCCAAAGATCATGTTCTTCTGTTATTACTTTTGCATTCCATGATTGGACACCCAAGGGACAGATTCCATGCTGTAGGCCATCTCTTAAAAGGCCTGAGAACATTTTGAAGATTCACATTAACCGAGATATATTGCTGTCCAGCCTCCTCCAAAACCCACACACTTGTTGTGCAAACTCGCATCTTAGCGAAAAGTCACTAGATTGTGTGGACGATTTTCACCTAATAGAACCCAGGCTACCTTGCAGCAAACAGTTGATTGTGGGATGATGCAGAACAACCTAGCATCAACACTGATTCTAGATCCAGAAATATAACAAAATATGTGAATGAGGCATTTCTGAGCATGCCGTTGGAATATGGATGCTCCAGCTGACACTTTCCCAGCCTCTGCCTTTCGTTCAGTTCTGAAAAAGTCCCCTTACATAAGTCGCCCGTTCAAACAGTTTGTTGTCATCCTAATGTTAATTCTGTCACTAACTGATGATTATGATGCTGAAATAGATTTATATGGTGACCTGGAAGGAAATCCTAGAGCTAAATGTTGTGATCATAGGCCTTCCGTAATCCTGTCTTATCGATTTTCTTTTACATTTATGTCGATCAGTTTTCATAGGAAACTTCCCAGCACAGTCTGATGTAGTTACTGCAACACCAAACCATGGTAGAGGTCCAGTAATTGCACCTTCTGGATAAAGATGGGAAGGCTGTGGAAGTTAAGCAAAAGAAACGTTATATTAAAGCATTGCTAAACATGATTCACCCTCATGTCCTGTTACTGTTTGTGAAGTGCAGACAATATTGCAGTATTTCTAGGGGTTCTCCCTTTAGAAAAGAAACAACTATGTATTTTGTTCCTCAACAGCTGAAAAGGACAAGATTGTAGCATTTGAAGGCCGATACCTAATTTCCCAGAACTAATCGAAACCTGAAAAAGTAAAAATGTGACTATTCAAAGTGAAATCCTCATGTACAATTTTGATCATGCAGCAGTAGGCTACGTACAAGCCTTTTTTGGTTTTCACGAAAATTCTCGCTTAACAGAATAAGTCGTTTTCCTCCTTATCTTCCTTAATCGAGCATAGCTTTTATCCAAAGTGCTAGATGGCAGTGCAGTCTGACAGCTTTTAGGCAAATCTAATACATTTGCATGATGTACTCTTTACTTTTTATCAGTCAAGGATCATTTTCCCCAGGTGGGAGCAGAGGCATTCTTTTTTCACAAAGTATGATCTCTAATTACTCAAGACCAGTGGGATCTGAAAATATTCTTGAAAGGTTCACCTTAGACCTTGCTTCAAATCCTGCTCTGTTCCCAACACACGTTTCAGAATTCATCACCAGAGCTGGTGCTAGAGGTTAAGAAGCATTCTCTTTTGGAAGTTATTGGTTTGGCTTCTGAACAAGAGAATGACCTGAGCTTTATTTTCTCCTGGTACTCAATTATCCCAGAAAAGACTGGGGGCGTAATTGTAATTAGTAGATTTAAATAGCGCAGCTTCTCCCCCGTGAGGGTATCCAGGCGCTGTACATGTACATGGGCAAGGGAAGATTAGGTGATTTGCCCAGAATCACAGGATGTTGAGCCAACGCAGAGGCTGGAACTCGGATCCCCTCCTCTAAGCATCAGACCTATCTTAGACCTGAACCAATTCTTCTCCCAGTAGATATCTTTCTTAAAGTCGCTCCGATGCACATTTTGGAGGTGTTCTTTAAGTGACTTGTTAGCATCTGTAGAACATCTAAGTGACTTCACTTACATTCCATTCAGGATAGACTTTGGGCAGTACCTCAGGTTTATGTATATACAACTCAACCCAGCACACAAAAGTGTACTTGAGTGCTTTCTGTAGTGAGGTCCTTTCTTTATCTTCAGCAAGTGTAGTTATACCTTTAGGCCAATGACTATCGAATAGGAACACAGTATCCAACAGACGTTCTGTTTATATGTGCTTTGCAGTACATTTCTTTGTTGATGGCCTTTCCTCTCGCTACCATCTTGGCCTCAACTCTCTCCATCACAAGATTAGAGGCATTGACAAGCTCAGACTGCAAACTTTTTAATTGTGGTTTCATAGGCTTTTAGGCATTTTGTTTAATTTCAATTTACTATTCTGAAAATGAGCGCTATTGTACAGCCTTAATTTTAAAAGGGGAATAATAGTCTAGGGAGAGCCTTTAAACAAGATATTGCATGTTACTCACTAATAAAAGTTAAAACTTATTGGCTTTCAGTCCAGTTATTAATTATTCACATAGCCAAGTTTGTGACTGAGGACAAACATGAGTGTCCCTAGATTGCATTCCTTTCCCCACAATAACAGCCAAGGAGTCTCTAGGGAAGGATAGATCTTCCAATCTCTGCTGAAAAAAGGAACCCCTTGCCTATTTCCTTTTGAACTATGCTAGTCAAAAAATATTCTCAAAAGGTTAACCTATTATATTTTCAGCACCAAAGACTCTATCTCTCACCTATACTTTGAATGGCCTTTTGGGCCAATAAAAGTCAGTATATAACATAATTGATTGTGTTGTATACTAGTCTCCAAGAAGTTTGTTTTTTGTTGGATTATCTTTAGTATGCGCCTGTGCTGTGATGGCAAGGACCAACCCTGCCTGCGTAACCAAAGTCCTAGTCCAGCAGAGGCATAATGACCAGAGCAACTCTACATTGATCTGTTAGGGAAACATGCCAGACTATGACCGTAGTCATACCACACACAGCTGTCTTGTTTTGGCCAGATGCCCACATTTTTTTTATTAGCATTTTCAAAGACATGCAATGTCTAACATGTAAACAACATGCCATGTCTAACATGTAAACAACATGCCGAACATAGTACAACAACATCCATCATCCAGTATATTGCAATTTGACAATATCACCTTAAGATATCTCCTGACATAGTATAGCTATTTTGCACAGTTAATCAACTTGGTACTTATATAAATAGTCAATCCGCTATTTCCAGTTTTATCTGGGTTTGGAGCCAGTGGGCAATTCCTCCTCATATGTTTGCAGAGCATCCTTGCAGTACGTCATATCTTGAATCCACTGTTTGATTTTTGGAGCCTTTCTGCTTCCCCAACATAGCGATATTCTGCGTTTAGCAAGGAGCAGAGCAATGATGCAAAATTTGCTCTTAGTAGCATGCACACCTGGAACACCTAGCAAACAAGAACGAATATTGCACATAAGGTTAAACTCTAACATAGCACTCAGCATCTCCTCAATTTTAGCCAATACTCATGTACTGCTACACAGTACCATGCTAAATGAATAAAATCCGCCATATCTGCTTTACAGCGTTGACACTTTGCATCTGTGCACAGGCCGTATTTATACAGCCTTGCCGGGGTATAGTATGTTTGATGCAGGTACTTATAGTGCACCTTACATAGGTTTCCATTGGGTGTTAGCATACCAGTTAGTGAACAAGCTATTGCCCATTTCTCCTCTGTGAGTCGAATACCTCATTCCATTTCCTTAACGCTTTGTGTGGTGTCTGCTATATCTTCTTGCAATGTGGCATAAAGTTTAGAGACCATGTTCGTGTTGCGAGGTTCGGTAAGAATCGGCTGTAGCGCCGACAATTGTGGTGGCTCCGCAGGATACAATGGGTATAATTTCTTGATCGCACCCTGCACTCTGTAATATGTGAAGCGAAACAGTAGTGTCTGATTGCTAATGTATGCGATTTCATCGGGTGTTCTAAAAGTGCCATCTTAGTACAGTTCACCTATAGTGTCAATTCCCACCTGTTTCAGCAGACCCATGCCCACCTCTTCCTGGGTAACTGAAAGTTCTGGGTGATGGTGTAATGGTAATTTAGGGGCATAGAGTGGGGGTTTATGTGCCAGTTTACCCTTCTTGCGCCAGGCCGCGTGGTCGTATCTATAGTATTGGTATCCCGACTATGCAATGGGGGTCTACGATGTGTTATGACAGCAGTCCGTGATCTTGGGAGTGCATCCCCTTCCTCAATGGCCACATGAGTGAGATAAGAATTTGGGTGATACCAATAATGCGCGTATTGCGCTTGTGCACATAAGAAAATTCAAAAGAAAATACGGGACTTTAAAGCTCCCGCGTGAATAAGGTAATGTAAGCGCACACAATTCAATACGGGTCTGCTTACCTGCCCATATTAGTCGATTCACCATTGCAGATAGCCTGCGAAATACCGCTGCTGTGGGAGTAATAGGGATATCGTTAAAAAGATACAGACATTTGGGTAAAATGACCATCTTGACAATGGGCAGCCGATCAGCCAACGTTAAGGGTAATTGAATCCAGCGCCCTATTTTGTCCTCCATGATACTAATCGCCCTGCCATAGGTTGTGCGAATCACTACTTCTGGGTCCAGATGATACCACACCCCTAAGTATTTTACAGGTTCTGATTGCCATTCTAGGGGGAACTCTGTCGAGTGTGGGTGTGTTGTGTCTGTCAATGGTATGATGAGAGATGTGGACCAATTAATTTGATGACCAGATTGATGTCCGAATTTAATATATTCCCTGAGTAGGGGGGGCCAAGTGAGTCTCAGAATCCCGCACGTATGACATCATATCATCCGCATATAGAGATATATGCAGTGGTCTCTGCGGAAATTGAAATGCTGAATAGTGATGCTTTTGTTGGATCTTGCATGCAAGGGGCTCAAGGGCTATCGCAAATAACAAGGGGGACAGTGGGCATCCCTGCCTTGTTCCCCTAGCAATTGGAACGGCCCAGATGTGTAGTTGTTAACCTTAATATGCGCTGTAGGTTCAGTATATATAATTTGCACCCATTGTAAGAAGATGGGTGGAAAGCCCATCCGTCGTAAAACAGTGTGGAAATATGACCATTCAATGGATTCAAATGCTTTTGCGGCATCTAATAGAACTGCAACCACCTTTGTGTTGGAGGTGAAATAATGGGATAATGCGAATAAAGTTCTGGTGTTATGCTTTATCGCTCAAGAAGATGAGATTAGTCATCAGCGGTTGTAGTCGAACAGCAAGAATTTTGGCAAAAATCTTTCTATCCACGTTAATTAGGGACAGCGGTCGATATGATTCGCAACACTCTGGGTCCTTGTTGGGCTTTAAAAGGGCGATTAACATGGCTTCTCTCAAGGTGGGCGGTAATATTTGCTGGTCATGAGCATCATACATTTGAACCAAATGGGGCGCTAACTGGTCTACAAATTCTTTATAAAATTCACAGATGAAGCGGTCAGGGCTTGGTGCTTTACTGTTTGCGAGTGATTTGATAATTTGTCACATCTTCCACTGTTACTGGCAGGTAAAAAGTAGTTTCTTTGCGTGTCTGAGAGCCATGCTATTTACACATCTACCAGATATTCCATGATTTCAGAGGGTGGTGCAGTGGGTTGTGACGTATATAGTGCGCTATAAATTCGCGCAGTATCCCCTGTGCGTCACGCTGTACCTCCCCATTGGCATCCCTGACTGCCAGAACTGTTTGTGGTGGACGACTCATACAAATGTTGGAAGCTAATACCCTACCTAGTCGGCCCCCCTCACCATAGGACCTTGGTATCTGTCGTTTTGAGATATATTTAAGCTCATCCTCTGCGAATGTCTGATATTCGGACATAACAACCCTTAAGTTGCCCAATATCTTTGCGTCTTGAGTGCGCTTGTATTCACGCTCCAGGTTGTTTAGTGTGGCCTCCAGCATGCTGAGTTACCGACGTATGTCCTTTAATATACCCGCATTGGTGCTTATACATACTCCCCTAATGGTAGCCTTAAAGGCTTTCCAGAGTATGCCGGACTCCTCAGTTGTGGGTTTATTTAAAGTAGTGTTGGCCTGACTAATAGTTTCAGTATACGCCTGATCTAATAACCCTTTTGCATTGAATCTCCAGATACAGGGGGGAGGTACATAATGTGGTACTATCATGAACAACAATACAGGATTATGATCCAACAATGTTTTGGGTAGATGGCATATATTTTGTGTCCAAAGCCCTACATCTTTGGTACCCTACCAGTTGTCTATATGAGACCAGCTATTGTGCAGGGCCGAAGAATGCGTAGCCTCCATACACCCCAGATTACGTGCTCTCCAAATGTCATGGAGGTGTGTTTCAGACATTATGTCCTGTATGATTTCTACTGCCTTCCGGTGTGGTTCCGTTGTAGTACCTGATCTGTCTACATTGTCATTCAGCGCAACATTGAAATCACCCTCCCAAATTACAGTCATGTCAGATAAGTCATTGATTTTACGCCAAATTATATGATAGAATTCCGGGTCGTTTATGTTGGGACCATAGACATTGATCAACGCTAGTCGCTGCCCCCTTAGTTTCCCTGTGATGATAATATAGCGCCCCTGGTCATCCGTGATAATGTTGTCCACATAAAATTGCGTACCTTTTTTGACCACGATCATTACCCCCTAGAGCAGGGGTCTCCAAACCGGTCCTGGAGGGCCGGATCCATGCCAGATTTTTTGGATATCCCCATTGAGATACATGTAGTAATTTTAAAAAATCTGGCATGGATCCGGCCCTCCAGGACCGGTTTGGAGACCCCTGCCTAGAGCATTAAGAGTATGACGAACTGTACATGGACTCCGCCCATTTATGCCCAACGTTACTTTTGCAAGTAGGTGCAAGATGTGTTTCCTGGAGGAGGGCAATATTGATATGGTGCCTATCGAAGTACGTAAATATTTGACGATTTTTTTTCGGGTTGCTTCGCCCCCTGACATTCCAAGTGACTACATTTAGATGTAATGGACATAGTTTAGTAGTAGCCATACTTAGTTATTAACATATAGCGTGAAATATTGCTATCTACGTGTTTTGTGCATATAGCGTTCCGTAACAGAAGTCCAGCGTCATTAAACATTGTGGTGTGAATCTGGATATCCGCGATGTCTCTCCAGTACCACAGTTTGCACAACATTAACCAACCTTTTCCCTCCCACCCCCACCCACTTCAGCATCCCAACCATGCCAAAGCCACAACCTTACTTGAAAGAACAGTATAACGAAAACCTTTCTTGGAGAACTCCCGCCTAGGGGGTCCGCCAGGTGCAAACAGCTACATCCATCGTAGTGGATGTGGTCAGGTATACATTAGTAATGCAGATCTAATATTACCAGAACAAAACAATTTGTTCGGGGCATATGGGCTGCAGATGGTACATTTATGAATAGATCGCCATCTGGTGTTGGGCTCGGATGATTGCACTTGTTTTTCTCTTGGAGAAGTCTTTTGTCGTCACGAGACTGGTGACTCCTCCTTTTGGGTGCTAGTGCGCATGGGCATCGGCTCCATCCTTAGATTGTTTTTTTCCGCCATCGGGTTCGAGTGAGGATCGAAGCGCTCCGGATAGACTTCCAGAAAAAGTGATATTTCGGCGCGTATTCCCTTTCCAATTTGACGGTATTATCGAACGCGATTTCATTTCCATTCCGACGCGTTTCGACTCCCAACAATAAACATTTTCTTCTACGTAGACGAGACCGGGAGGCCTTTCTCGACGTAGTCCAGCCCGGAGTCCATGGAAAGGACTCCATTTAAGAGATGTCCAACGTGTGGTGCTAAGTTCCCACACAAGGACCTACACGAGGTGTGCAACCTCTGCCTATCGCCTGAACACGAATCCAGGGACTGCGAAGCCTGCGCAGCATTCTCCTCCAAGTCGACTATTAGAAACCGTCGAGCCCGAAGACACAAGGTTTCCAGAATGCAGTCGGAGGCAATCCCGGAGCTGTTCAAGGCCCAGCACCTCGAAGAAGAAGAGAAACATGAAGACGAGTCGGAAGTGGACGAGTCTGATGTCTAAGAAATCGACGCTCAACAAACCGGGAGTGACGACGTCCCCTTACCAAAAAACCGACCCCGTGTGGTACCGACCCCGCCTTCGAGCCCGGTCAGACTACCGAAGAAAGTTTCCGACGCCCCGCCTTCGAGCCCGGCAACGAAACCAAAACAGAAACCGAAACTCTCGGCCTCCCACCATGCTCCATACAAAGGAAAGCTCGGCATCGAAACATTCCATGTCGAAACCGAAACATGCTTTGACGTCGAAGACTTACTCGACACCGAAAAATCGGAATCGAGCAAATTCTCGGTGCCGAAAACACAGAACACTGACGGTCAGAAGCAAAGGCACCTTTCGGAACCAAGAACTTCGGTACCGACACAGGAGCAGCAGACAGATGCAAAACAAAAGACTTTGTTTATCGATCCGCAAACTGGCAAAGTGGTGACAAAACCACTGAAAAAGAGGAAGAATGAACAGCTAGATGACAAACCTCTTCCTCCTAAAAAGAGAACAATGGGGACAAATACAACTCCTCCCCTTTCTCCTCGACCTAGAGACACACCCTCTTCTCCTATTCCTCACACTATGCCAGCTATTCCTCCACTTTCTACACCAAGACCATCTACACCTCAAACAGATGTAGACAGTGATACAGGGGAGGGAGAACCTCATGGGGATGACGACACTATCCCAGATGAAGACCCATGGGAGAATTATGATGCAGGGTCAGATGATAACGACCCAGAATTATACCCCTCAAAACCTTCACCACCTGATGATAATACAGGTTTTGTACAGCTGATTAATAGGGCAGCAAAATACCATAAGGTAGATTTACATACAGAACCTCAAATGGAGGATTTCCTTTTAGAAACGCTACCTGCTGCACAAAGAACATCAGGAACACTACCTATGCTAAAGGGTCTTCTCAATCACACAGCAGACATATTCAAAGACCCTGTAGGGGTTGGATATTAAACCCAAGAATTGATAAAAAAATATAAGGCGGCCCCAAAGGACCCAATATTTATCAAGGGACAGGTAACTCTGGACTCGCTTGTAGTCACAAACGCTCGTAAAAGAGCAAGCTCATTATCTGCAGGAGAAGCTCCTCCTCCTGATAAGGAGTCCAAGCTAATAGATGCATCAGGCAAGAGTAGAATCCCAAGCAGCAAACAGCTGGCGCATAACTAATACACAAGCGCTCCTTGCACGCTATGATAGAGCGCATTATGACGAGTTAGAAAAACTCCTCACACCTCTCCCTAAGGAACATCAAAAAGGGCAGACCAGCTTATACAGGAAGGGAAGATAATAACCAGCACTTCCATTAAGTGCGCCTTAGACGCGGCAGACACTGCAGCAAGATCCATCAACACCAGTATCATGTTAAGAAGACATGCATGGCTTAGGGTCTCAGGGTTCAAACAAGAAGTACAAACATCTTTATTGAACCAACCTTTTGGTCAAAAAACACTTTTCGGCTCAGGTACAGATGAGTCCTTAGAAAAGATGAATAAAGACACAGAAACGGCTAAATCAATGGGAGCATTACAACAGCCAACTCAAAGGGGTTCCTTTCATAGGTCCACCTATAGAGGGGGGTCAAAGAATACAGGCACAAGCCAGCAATCTACCTCTTTTACACCAACATCACCCAGAGGTAATTCAAGAGGCAGTTACAGAGGTAACAACAACAAGGGTAGAGGTCGCGGAAATAATAACAACCGCAGCTCCCCAACCACAAAACAGTGACTTAATACAACTCCCCCCAGACCATATAACACTGGTCGGGGACGTTTATCACAGTTCCTACCTGTCTGGGAAAACATCACGTCAGACAGGTGGGTGAGACAAATTATCCAACATGGTTATTGCCTAGAACTCACAGCTACCCCACCAAACATCCCCCCCAGCAGCGTCCAATGAGTCAAGATCATCTGACATTGTTAAAACAGGAAGTACTATCACTGCTACAAAAGTATGCTATAGAGAAGGTTCCAAAACATCAGCAAGGGACAGAAGTATACTCTCTATACTTCCTAATTCCCAAAAAAGACGGGTCTCTAAGACCAAGTTTAGACCTCCGACCTCTCAGTGCATACATAAACTCGGAACATTTCCACATGGTCACGATCCAACAAGTACTTCCTTTACTGAAGAAAGGGGACTTTCTTTCTACACTGGATCTAAAAGACGCTTACTTTCACATCCCAATTCACAAAGCCCACAGAAAATACCCCAGGTTTGTAGTAGAAGGACAACATTATCAGTTCCAAGTCCTTCTGTTTGGGGTCACAACAGCACCAAGGGTGTTCACAAAATGACTAGCAGTAGTTGCAGCACACCTAAGAAGACAACAAATACATGTCTTCCCTTACTTGGACGATTGGCTAATAAAAGCCAAGTCACAGGAAGAATGTCTTCAAAACACACAGAAGACCATTCAATTGCTGCACCAGCTAGGGTTTACGGTGAACTACACAAAATCCCACCTACCACCAAACAAGGTTCAACAATATCTAGGGGCTACTATAGACACAGAAAAAGCCAAAGTATACCCCAATCCAATCAGGATCCAAACAATGATCACGTTGATACAAAAATTTCAACCACAACACTCACTAACAGCTCGAGTGCTCATGCAGCTGTTACGGATGATGTCCTCCTGCATACTGCTAATACCATATGCCAGACTACAAATGCGTCCACTGCAAGAGTGTCTAGCGACACAGTGGAATCAGGCTCAAGGTCCGATTACAGATCTGGTGTTGGTAGACGACCGCACACATCGTTCTCGAAGTGGTGGAACACAACAAACATTTCCAAGGGTCGGTCGTTCCTAGAACCGATTCCACAAGTGATACTAACAGCGGATGCATCGCTCACCGGATGGGGAGCGCATATGGAGAAATATACAGTGCAAGGAAAATGGAGTGTACAGCAAAAAAGACTGCACATCAATTATCTGGAACTACTAGCAGTGTTTCTAGCATTAAGAGCTTTTCAAATGCAAATTCTCAACAAAGCAGTCCTGATCAGAACAAACAACATGACTGCAATGTATTATATTCAAAAACAGGGGGGACACACACTCTCCAACTATCCAGACTAGCACAGGACATCTGGAGATGGGCCATTCCTCAAAAGATCTATCTGTTAGCCGAACACCTACCAGGAGTTCAAAATCAGATAGCAGTCATCCTAAGCAGAGAGTCAGAACAAATACACGAATGGGAACTGCACAACCAAATACTGCAGCCAATCTTCCAAAGATGGGGACAACCAGAGATAGATCTCTTTGCCACTCATCAGAACGCAAAATGCCAAAACTTCGCATCCAGGTACCCACGCCATCTGTCCCAGGGCAATGCGCTATGGATAAATTGGTCCAACAAATTTGCTTACGCTTTTCCCCCTCTCCCACTAATTCCATTAGTGGTTCGGAAATTGCAACAACATTCAATGACAATGATCCTAGTAGCACCCACGTGGGCAAGACAGCCGTGGTTCACCACGCTACTGCAACTCTCACAGGTGCCACATCAAAAGTTAAGATTATTACCCATGCACCTTACACAGAACCATGGAGAAATAATGCACCCAGATCCCAAACAATTGAACCTAGCGATCTGGCTCCGGAGGTCATAGAATTTGGATACTTGGATTTACCTCCAAACTGTATGGAAATCATTAAGCAAGCAAGACGTCCTACCACCAGAGCATGCTATGCAGCAAAGTGAAAAGGTTTGCTGTATACTGTAACAGTAACAACATCAACCCTCTGGACGCATCCACTAAACAGATTATTTGCTATTTACTACACTTGCAGCAATGTAACCTTGCTTACATCTCTATTAGAGTACATCTTGCAGCTATAGCGGCGTACCTGCAAAACCGACAACATCTTTCCCTGTTTAAAGTACCAGCAATAAAAGCTTTCATGGAAGGCCTCAAAAGAGTCATTCCACCAAGACTACCGCCTTCCCCAGTCTGGAATCTCAACATAGTACTTACCAGACTAATGGGACCACCTTTCGAACCTATGCATAGGTGTGAAATACAATTCCTCTCATGGAAGGTGGCCTTTCTTATAGCTATTACTTCACTCAGAAGAGTAGGTGAATCGAAATTTGCCTAGCTTACGTAACGGTAAGTTTCAATTCTATTAAGGACACGGAGGCGAGGATTATGCTATATCTTCCTTCGCTTTATTAACATAAAGAAACCACAGCAGCTCAGGAAAAGATATAATAAGAACACAAGATGCTTTAAACATAAAGCATTGACGTAATGTTCAACAAAAAAATCAACCACAACTCCCAAGAGTCTCTTTGCTTATAATAATAGTCCACAGTCCTTTGTCTCTGTTCATCGTCCCTATATAACCGGACTTCCCATCATCTTCCTCCTCTTTCTTCGCGCAGATCACGCTTAAGCCTCATTGGTCCTGTTTAGCACCGTCGTTGCCTGCCAAAAAAGGAACAGCATCAGCGAGGTGGCCCAGGAAATGCGACAACAAGGCGAGGAGCATGTAGAGAACAACACAGTACTGACAACGTAAAGGAAAACGCTTTACTTACTGCCATACGGGTGGGTAGAGACACCACCGTAGTCCGGGTGGGATAATCCTCGCCTCCGTGTCCTTAATAGAATTGAAACTTACCGTTAAATAAGCTAGGCAAATTTCGATTCTATGTCAGGACCGGAGGCTTCAGATTATGCTAGTTTAAAGCTTACTTACCACCAACTGAGCCAAATCCACCACCGGCTTAAAATAAAACCTCTTGAAGGTGGAATCCGAGGACCAGTCCGCAGCTCGCATAAGGTCCTCCAGACGAGCACCCACCGAGAATGCCTTAGAGGCCATGGCCCCCCTGGCGGAGTGAGCTCCAAAGAGAGAAGTATTGATGCCCGCTTCCTGCATGACCCAACGCACCCACCGAGCAATAGTGGGGGAAGAGACAGCTTTGTGTGGCTTCCGCAGGGCAATCAACAACTGACGCTCGCCCGGAGGGCGCAGATCCAAGGTCAGGTCCTCATAAGCTTTGAGGCATTGCACGACACACAACTTAGGAGTGTCAGTAAAGGCTGGATAAGAAATGGAACGCGACGACGTCTTAGTGCGTCGGCCCACCGTAAAGGTAACCCCATCCGGGGAAAAAATGCGTGCAGAATTATCCAGCGCGCGCACGTCCGAGACGCGCCTACAAGAGACCAGACATAACAACATGGCTAACTTCGCCGACAGCTCTTTAAGAGACAGATAGGAATTGGCCGGCCACGACAGGAACAAATTCAGAACCAAATTGACGTCCCAAAGGACGGAGTACCTGGGTTCTGGCGGCAGCGCGAGGCGAACAGCTCGCAGAAGCCGGCACACAAAAGGATGTTCCCCTACCGGATGGCCATCGATGTTATCATGGCCAGCAGAAATCGCCGACCGAATAGCATTGATCGTCCTATACGCTAGACCCTTGTCGGCCAAATGCGCTAGGAAATTCAGCACGGGAACGAGGCCTGCGACCACGGGATCCAGATCCCTTCGTAAACACCAACGCATCCACTTAAGCCAAGCGGATCTGTAACGCTTCGTCGTACTATCGGCCCATGCTTTGGAGAGCAAGTGCTCAGCCGACCCCGAAAGGCCCGGGAGCGTCCAGCGTCTCCTGAGAGCCTCCACGCCACGAGGCGGAGAGTGTTCTGCACGACGAGAGGGTGAGGTTCCTGATCCGGGCTCGTCAGGAGCAGAGGAAACAGGGGGAGTAGGATTGGAAAATCCCAGGAAAGTTCCAGAAGAACCGGAAACCATACTTGAGACCTCCACAGCGGTGTAACCAGCACCAGGTCCGCACCCTGGCGGCGTATTTGAGCCGCCGTTCGCATGATCATGGAGAACGGGGGAAACGCAAACGGTTGTTCCCGACTCCAATCCTGTAAGAACGCGTCCGTGGCCTCCGCCAGAGGGTCCGGCCTCCAGCTGTAGAACCGCGGCAGCTGGTGGTCGAGACGGGACGCGAAGAGGTCCACCGAGAAGGGGCCCCAAAGGGAAAGTAGCCACCGGAAGACTCCCGGATCCAGTTTCCACTGGCTGGCATCCCTGAGATGTCGAGAGTGCCAATCCGCTACTTGATTGGACTGGCCTGGCAGATACTCTGCCGTCACCGCAATGTGACGAGACAGGCAATAATCCCAGAAGTCCTTCGCCAGATCCGCCAAAGCGCGGGACCGAGGACCTCCCAGGTGGTTCACATATCGGACCGCCGAAATATTGTCCATCCGTAGCAGGACACAAGCCTTGACCGAATCCTTGGTCCAACAGCGAACCGCGAAGGAGCCCGCAAGGAGCTCCAAACAATTGATATGCAATTGTTGTTCTTCTGACGACCAGGCGCCGCCGGTGGAAAAATCCCCGCACCGGGCGCCCCAGCCCGACCTGCTTGCGTCGGACTCTATGATCAAGTCCGGAGCCGACCCGAAGATCGCTCGCCCATTCCATGCCTCCATGTGAGACAGCCACCATGACATCTCCTCCTTCACTTCGTCTGTGAGGGGAACCCACTGGTCGTAACACATCCCACGGCGCAAATGCTGCGCCTTCAGGCGCTGAAGAGCCCTGTAGTGCAGCAGGCCTGGGAAAATCGCCTGGATGGAGGACGATAGAAGACCCACCACCTTGGCGACATGGCGCAGTGACGTACGATCCCTCGCGATCGTCTGCCGAAGCAGGTGTCGTATCTTTGCGACCTTCCGACCCGGTAGGCTCAAGACCGCCTGTACCGATTCCACCACGAAACCTAAAAAGGTGATCTGCTGAGTGGGAACCAAGACCGACTTGGAGCCGTTGACAACGAACCCCAGTCTCTGAAGCAGGCCGACAGCTTGACGCAGCTGTCCTGCCAGCACCTCTGGGCACTGACCCATGAGGAGGATGTCGTCTAGGTATACTATCATACGGACCCCCTGGCTTCTGAGAAACTCACCACCGGGTGAAGGACCTTCGTGAAGCACCACGGGGCCGAAGAAAGACCGAACGGCAGGGCGGTGAATTCGAACACCTTGCCGTCCCACAGGAATTGTAGGAAACGACGATGAGGGGGGTGGATGGGAACGACCAAGTAGGCATCCTTGAGATCCAGTCGCACCATCCAATCCCGAGGGAGGAGCACGTCCCGAAGGAGGTGGATCCCCTCCATCTTGAAGTGACGGTAGACCAACCACCCATTGAATTCCTTGAGATTGATCACAGGCCTCTTGCCCCCATCCGTCTTGTCTACCAGGAAGACGTTGCTGAGGAACCCATGTGGGTGGCGCGTTGATAGACGGATGGCTCCCTTGCGCAGCAAGTCTGAGACCTCCCCGTCTATCAATCGCGCGTCGGATTCTGAGAAAACCATCGGGCGCGGGGGCCTCACCTGAGTTGGTTGGTCGTGAAACTCTATATGGAAACCTCTCACAGTTTGCAAAACCCAAGCATCGGCAGTGAGCAATTCCCACTCCCCGTAAAAGCTTGCCAGCCGCCCCCCAATCGGAACTTGATCCAAGCAAAGTACACTCACCGGGGGCATTTCCTTGTCCGGAGTTTTTCTTGAATCCTCTGCCACCATAGCGCTGTCCCCTCGTGGGGTAGAAATTGGTGTAGTTGGCCGAGGTCTGGTACTGACCTCTTCCGGAGCCTTGTCCACGGTTGTTGGTCTGCTGACCACGGCCGATCGCGCGGCCCCTGCCGCGACCGGCCCCTCCAGAAAAACGCTGGTGGAACACCCTCTTGATGTTGGACTGGGCCTTGTCCAGCGACGTGAACGTGTTCACGAACTTTCCAAGCTCGCGGATGAAAGGCTCACCGAAGAGGCCACCCTGGGCCACGGCACCTGCTCCGACGAGGCCAGGTCCCCCAGCTTCGGGTCCAGCTTGATAAGGAGCGACCGCCGCCGCTCCGTGGACAGAGCACAGTTGGCGTTGCCCAAGAATACGATCACCCTCTGGGCCCAGTTGGAGAGCACCTCCGGTGAAATGGCGGTGCCATTCGCTCGAGCCTCCTCCGCCATATCGAGGATCTTCGTGGCGGGCCCGACCGCATCCAACAGCTTGTCCTGGCAGGCCCGCCAGGACCGGTCGATCCCCTTCCTGGGGTCCTTCATGAATTTCGCCAGGAAGGTGGCCATCTTGGGGTCCAATTCTGGTGTCATGGCCACTTTCCCCTCCAAAGTAGGCCGAGGGCATTCCCCGCGCAGGCACCCCCTCGCCTCCTTCTCCAGGGGCTTGCGCAACCTGCCCGCGACAAATTTCGCCACCGTCTCCCCCGGGGCCCAGGCCGCGGATCGGGGGTGGACGATCTCGTCCGGGTCCAGCATGCCCGACTCATCTCGGGGCATCTCCTTCCCTGAAGGCACCGGGAGCCAAGAACGGGTCGACTCCCCGTCGTCATCCGTGTCCGGAGAGTCGTAGATCGGGGAGGCGGGCGCCGTCGACAGGCCGCCCGAAGTGCCAGGTTCCACCAAGGGCGTCGGAGGCACCGCCGTCGCCTTGGCCAGGAAGGCGTCACGAAGTCGCTCGAAAGCGCCCTTGTCCACGCCTTGGGCCTCCGATGAAGGTCCCTCACCACGGGGTCTCTTCGGAGCGGGTGGCAACCCGCCGGACGTCCCCGGGAGTTCGGGGGACGGCGGCACCTGCGCCGCTGCCAGCTTCGCACACTCCTCCACGATGCGGGCCGAAAGGCGGTCCTCCATGGGCCCTACCACCTCCGTCACACAACGATAGATGGAGTTGTCCACCGCTTGGTAAAACTCATCATCCTGCAGATAGGGGCAGGCCTCCTCCTCGTACTCCCCTTCCATCTCGGAACCAAGGGGCAAATGCGGGGCACCCAAGAGGGCGGCAACCGAGAAAGTTCTCGAATGTGGGCAGGCCCAGCGGCTGCGATCACGTTTTGGGCCAGCTGACGTGGCAGGTGGGCTGCACCAACCCCCAAGCGCGCAGACCCTCCTCGCCGGGACCGGGTCTACGTACCCCTCAAGCGCGCTAGGCCACACACTGTTAAAGAGGTGCACAGATCTCGCCCGAAGGCGATTCACGCGGTCAAACCGCTATACAGACCCCAGAGGGCGTCAAAATTGGTAAAGTACAGACCCGGATCACCAGGTGTCAGAGGGGTACGCGAGGGTCGGCCCCTGCGCAAGCAGACCCCACGGCGCGGCTCCTCGTACTGCGGAGGCGCGCCGGAGGGTCGGCGAGGCGACAGGCCGCCCCCTTGCGGTCTATGTACACACCGCACGCAAGTGGGAATAAAGTCGCGTAGGAACGATAGAACGTTCCCGCAACCAGGGACTCTGAAAGGGAATAAACCATGCAAGGAGTCCCCAAAGACCGCAAGACAATCAATCACAATAAAAGAAGACAAAATAGAAAAGCACTTATCTGGCTGCGGGAGCAGCGAAGAAAGAGGAGGAAGATGATGGGAAGTCCGGTTATATAGGGACGATGAACAGAGACAAAGGACTGTGGACTATTATTATAAGCAAAGAGACTCTTGGGAGTTGTGGTTGATTTTTTTGTTGAACATTACGTCAATGCTTTATGTTTAAAGCATCTTGTGTTCTTATTATATCTTTTCCTGAGCTGCTGTGGTTTCTTTATGTTAATAAAGCGAAGGAAGATATAGCATAATCTGAAGCCTCCGGTCCTGACATAGAATTGCAAGCATTTACAATACAAGAACCATTTCTGCAGTTACACCAAAATAAAGTGGTTCTTAGAACAAACCCAAAATTCTTGGCTAAAGTAATTTCAGCATTCCACATCAATCAGCCAGTGGAACTACCAGTCTTCTTTCCAAAACCACAGACGGTAGCAGAAAGGGCCCTACATACATTAGATGTCAGAAGGGCGATATTGTACTACATAGAAAGAACACAAACTTTCAGAAAGACAAAACAACTATTTGTAGCGTTTTCTCCTACACATAAAGGCAATCCTATATCTAAAGCAGGCATTGCCAGGTGGATTGTAAAATGTATACAAATATGCTACTTAAAAGCAAAGAGGACTTTAACTGTTCCTCCTAGAGCTCACTCTACACGTAAACTAGGAGCATCTATGGCATTCTTAGGAAACATTCCTCTAGATGACATATGCAAAGCAGCTACCTGGGTTACACCGCATACCTTCACAAAACACTACTGTGTAGATGTGCAGGCAACACAACAGGCTAGAGTGGGACAAGCTGTACTAAAAACTTTATTTCAGACTGTTGCAACAGACACTGGTGACCACCGCTAGGGAGATAACTGCTGTATAGTCTATTCATAATTGTACCATCTGCAGCCCCTATGCCTCGAACAGAATATGCTACTTACCAGTATGCATCTGTTCTTGGCATGGAGGGCTGCAGAGTGGTACATGCCCTCCCAGCCTCCCCGGAAACCTGTGTCTGTTCCAACACTATCTTATTTAGATACACTAACATGGGCATTTCTATCTGTATTCTATCATACTACTCCATCTAACCCTACTATGGCAAAACAATCTAAGGATGGAGCCGATGCGCATGCGCACTAGCACCCAAAGGAGGAGTCCCCAGTCTTGTGACGACAAAAGACTTCTCCAAGAGAAAAACAAGTGCAATCATCCGAGCCCAACACCAGATGGCGATCTATTCATAAATGTACCACTCTGCAGCCCTCTATGCCAAGAACAGATGCATACTGGTAAGTAGCATATTCCTCGCATAACCTGTGCATACAATAAGCACATCTGGGTAGTGTATGACATTAGGAAGCTCTGGTTCCCCCGCCCATGTCATACAGTATAACAAACCATTCAACGTGAGAGTCTGAAAAGAGGAAAATGTAAAAAGGCTATATCCAACTCCACCCGCTAGTTGATACCAATAGAGCAGCAAAAGAATTCTAGTGCACTTTTCTTCCCCTAGTATCAATACGTTCCTACCCAATACAAAGGGCTTGCGGCTAACACATCATGGTCCAATGGCATAACAATTACTGTCTACAGAGTTCAGTAAATACGACTCTCTGCCATTGATGTTCAGCAAATCAGGGTCCATGGTCGCCTCTTGTAACAGGACAATATATGCGTAGTACATACATTACCACGTTGTGTAGTCTGTGTTGCCACACATCTTCAAGTTGCTATTCAGACACATGTCTGCCATGCATCCCCATTGGTCCGTACGTGGAATAGACAGCGCGTACTCCCGACGTAATATCTCGTGGCCAACCAACTACTTCTAGCTCAATGTACATAATAGGCGGCATGAGTGTTCCAACGGCATTGTACGTTGCCATAGGTGTAAAATATCTCCTAACAGTCCATATTAAAGATAACACAAGGATTGTCTAATATTCAAATCCGATTCACTCTGAATCCTGCTGTTCAGTTTGCTGTTGCTCTTTACGCTTGCTGGCTATTTTTTTTAAGGAAGTCTTATGTCGCCTTTGGTGTCTGGAGGATGGTAGTACGACCATCCCATGTTACCTTCAGCCTGGCTGGGTAGTGCATTGCATAGTTAATACCTAGGTCACAAAGTTTCTTTTTTGCAGGGTTGAAGTCCTTTCGTGCTAGCTGGACTGACATGGTAAAATATGGGTAGAATACTAGTGTGTTGCCCTGGTATTTGACTTGCTGCTTCTCTCTCACCATCCTAAATACTGCGTCACGATCTCTATAACTGAGGATACGAGCGACAGTAGGTCTAGTTCTTGGAGCCAAGGATCTCTGTGCACGCTCCACTATCAGGACCGACGAAAAGTTATTGGAGCCAAATACTTCACGAAGCATGTCCTCTACGTAGGTCTCCATCCACCCGGTGATGGTGGACTCAGGGACTCCTGTAATTCTGATGTTATTACGACGGTATCTGGCTTCCAAATCCTCCGCCTTGTTTTTAATTACTTCCAGTATTTTTGCCATGTCTGCATACTTACTCATAGTAGCATGTGATTTGTCCTCGACTGCAGTTATCCGATGCTCTGCCTCATTCAGACGTTCACCCTGTTTGTCTAGTTTTGCCGACCTTTTGTCAACTCGCTGAGCAAGGGAATCTAGTTTCCCATTGATGTCTTGCAGACTTTGCTGTATGGCTTGAAGGACATTTTCCATGGTGTTACCTGGCACAGTTTCTGCTTCCAATTCAGTGTCAGAGTGCGCAGTTGCGCCCTTGGTCTGTCGTTTCATTTCAAATGTCAGTTTTGATTGCTGTCTATCTGGCTTGCCCATTTTTTTATTTGACAATACTGCTGATGGGTATATACAATGATGTATATGGCGTCAGAATTAGTGTGACGTGCCGTGGGTATGTCGTGCCCCAGAGCAGCACAGGTTCGGCCCCGGCCCCGGCCCCGGCCCCGCCGCCAGTCCAGAAGCTTCAGCTCCACTGCTCGGGGCACTGCCAGCCGGTAGAAAAATGGTAGACCGCACATGATATTTTATTTTTGCAGGTCTGTTCAGCCGCTTAGTGGATGCAGATTATCGAACAAGTACACTATAGACGCTCCCTCACATTGCCTGCACACCATATATACCGTTATCTTCACTGCAATCATACCAGACTGCAGTCGTTACATCTTTGCGGAGCGTATCTCATTAGGTGCAGTTGGATTGATCACTGCGATATATTACAAAACATGGGCTACATTTTGCTGCATTACCAAGTACTATTGATCACGGCACCTTGCGCATCTTGGGAAAAGTCAGCATGTAGCAGTATGGGTGAATTTCGCCAAGCCTCGTAATCAGACTGCACTTCCACAGCACATCGCCGCTAGATTCTTACGCGCGATAACACCGCAATCTGTGCCAGCATTGAATACACACTTACACAGTTGGTGCTGTATAGCGACGTTCACTGGTGAGCGGCGGGCTGACCAATATTGTAGAAAAGCACTGTTACTAACACGCATTTAGGAGCTGGAGAGTTTAGCAGAAAGTGTCCTCCATCATTCCTCCGTTTCTACGATCCCCCATTTTGTAAATGTATACCATACAGCTCGCCTTAGGATGCATTTGCCAGCACATAAAGAGCACTCCAGTACCATTGGGGGGGTACAGCCATCTGATGTTCTGGGGAGCAAATTGTAAGCACAATTTACCGCATTGTACACGCTGTGGTGCAGTATCGTGGTCTTCTCACGCTCCGAGCTGCCGCAGTCTCAGGGCGCCACCATCTCGCGTGCTCCGGACCTCACCAGCTGCCAATCTTTCAAAACGATTTTCTGGCTCCAGCAGCGGGTTACAGGTCATCCGTTATCGTCATCTTGGGGACTGGCCGTTCCGATTCGTATAAACGCCGACAGAATTTAATTTGAAGTCCGCAATGAGTAGTTGAACCTGACCGGCGGAGCCGTCTCGAGAGGCAGCCATCCCGCAGTGCGCCCTCCAGCACCCCCAAGACAACAATCCAGATCCCACATTGGTTGCGCTCAGCTTGTAATTGATCTTCCTTCAACCAGTTACGGCATCTACTGTTTGTCACCTGTGATGAAGATCTAATGATGGAGAATGAAAATTGATTTTCTGTAACCTAGTTCCCCTCTTAGGTCACATTATTTTCAAACTGAACTGTCCATAATTCCCTATTTTGAAGCTTTAGATAACTGTTCTGTGATGTTTCCTAATAGAAATCCTAATTTTCCGTTAAATGCATTTTTACTAGTGTTTTTATTCTGCATAGTGTTTTTCACTAGTATGAATATAGTGAAGACTCCAATAATTATGAATACAAAAATTAAATTTTTTGCTGATTTGTGCAGGGAAGATAAGGAAGTGTTTGTATATTATTCAGTAAAAATGCATTTAAATACCCAGTGGGATTTATAAAAGAAACCCGCATTGAAAATGCTTTATGTACATGAAATCTTTAGCTTCTGTAACGTCATCCTTTTAGCTGAGGGAGACTATGGTATATCATACTTTGACCCAGCTTAAACAGGTACATCCATCAATGGTGCCGTTTGCGATTCCTTAATTGCGAAAATTAAGGAATCGCAATTAAGGAATCGCAAACGGCAATGCATCAAAAAATCACACATTTTTTAGCGATTCCTTATTTTTCCTTAATTGCGATTCACAATTTGCGAATCTCAATTAAGGAATCCCTTCCCATTGATTCCTATGGGCCAAAAGCCCCATAGGAATGAATGGGAAGACAATCTCAATTTGCGATTCGCAATTAGCTAATCGCAAATTGAGATTGCGATTTCAAGGGTGCAGGGGTGTCCAAAGGACACCCTGTTGCACCCCTGAAATCAATCTATGCACATATGTTGTGCACACACATGCCCGAAGAGCATGTGTGTGCACAACATGACAGTTTGAAAAATGCACAAAATTGCATTTTTCAGAATTTTCGCAAATTACCATGAGGTCCACCCTCATGGTAATTTTTTCCTCCTAATTGTGAATTTGCATTTTTTTAGGTGTCATGCATTGCATTTAAGGAATCGCAAATAGCGATTCCTTAAATGCCATCGCATTTTTAGAAATCGCAAAAAATAGCGATTTCATGTATTTTTGATTAATGCATCCCAAATAGTGATTTAGGAATCCAAACGGCCGAATTTTGCGATTCGCACCGTTTGCGATTCCTAAATCACTTGATGCATGTGGCTGAAAGTTTCTAACTGTGTGAGGACTGGTGGGGTAAATTGTGATCCCTTCATACCATCTTTAATTAGATTTTAGACTGCTGAAACATTTTTGGATGTATTGATTGTACTGTGCAACGTTCCCGGAATTTGTTTATGAACAATGTGCCTCGAACAATCTTCTGTCTGACATTCCTGACAATTCTAGGAAAATATGGATATGTACTCCAGAGTGAAGCGCAGGAGAAAGAGTTTGAGGAGAAATGCATACGGCATCCAAACCCACCATGATGAGTCTTCTGAAGGAGAAGAGGAGGAGGGGACAGAAGGTAGATAAAACAAAATACTGAAATGCTGATTTCATTAGAACCTTTGGTTGATGGGTGCTTCCAGAACTTGTTACCTGTTCTACATGAAATAATCTAAGAGTTGCATTGTGCTCCAACTAACCTCAGAACAAAGTATACAACCATGATTGTGAAAGCTTTAAATGTTTTGCATTTAGCTTCCATTTCCACGTTTATGTATTACTTTCAGGGTCTCAGATGTTGTAGCCAAAAGAAATCACCAGGTCAGGATAATAGAACCGTTTGGTAGCAAATGCCGTATTATTCATATTCTCGGCCTTAACCCAGTTTTCACCTTTCACTACAAACTTCTTTTCAGTATCAAAAGTAGCATCTATTTTGGAGTAAGGAAGACGAGGCTAGCTAGGCTGCTTGCAATCAACAAAATAAACTCTGTGGAAAAGATGTGTTATCTTAACTGTGTGGACTTGATAAAAGATGGTGATTAGAAGTCTCTAATTTGAGAGGGACTTGACCAGCAATAAGCCTGAAGGTCCCAATCAAAAAAGCAAGTGCCATCTCATTCACAGGGTGCCATCATAGAAACAATCTACTTTGTATGTGGCCAATATTCTGCATGAGATTCAATGCCAAAACTAATGCACGCCAGCTCTACACCATCAGGTCTTTTACATATTGTGGGCATCTGTGTAATGCAGTTTGTTTTCAGAGGTTCAGCCACTTAAAATTTCATCCTACTCTCCCTCCTGCCTAACTGAATTGAAATTGCTTAGGTTGCCTAGCAGAATCAGAAAAAGACTCTCTAAAATGCTTTTACTTAATGTTGTTTAGCTCTCCATGTGTAAATACCCCTCTGTGACTGCCCCCATATCATGAATGTCCACACCTATGTTATTTTTTCTGGTAATCTTCTAAAATATTTTATTGAATAGAATGTTGTGTACTATGCTGATTTCGCTTGACCCAGTGCTCTGTATAAGAATGCTAAATTCCTCCACTATCCACCACTTGCGGGTATTGTAGGAGTACCTTTTGTCTCCCTTCTCACAAGAGTTGGGTTTTTACCCTTTATCTTATGTACGCAAAAAATACCTTGCCATGCCTTTCCCAATGAGCTTTAATCCAATTGCAGGACATGGCAGCAGTTGTCAGCAGCTAAAACACAGCTTGTGTTTCTTCTTTGGGGGATCTGCATCTTATGAGATGCTGCCTCTTTAATTGTAGAATTTGCAGACTGTTTCTCTCTGTTAAGAAAGGACCTGGAATTGAGAGGGACTCTGGACTTTGTATTGGTTTGGAAGCAGTTTCATCTTAGTAAGCAGGATTCAGTGCCAAGAGTGGTCCCTTATAAGACAATGTCTATTGGTATCACCTCTTCTATTCTGAATCATTCCCTTTAGAGAGTACACACTTTGAACCACTCTGAAAGAAGACATGGAGCTTTACAACTTAAGGACCAATGGTACCACATAATTGTTTCAAATTGATCCTGTTCTAATGGAGAATTCGAACTGCCGACCGTTCTCCTTAGAATATACTCCCTAGGCCGCTAGGTGGCGCCATGCAGCTCCGTGTTGACTTTGTACTGCCCTAGAAGTGACAGAGCAGGAGCCCCATATGCACCACCCCTGCATGCTGATGTTGGTTCCCTTCTTTCTGTGCCCTTGATGCAGATCTTGAGCTCCGATTCCAATTTTGTCAGACTTCTAAATCTAATTCCAGTGTGCTCATGTAAACCTACAGGTATAAACCATGCTGCGACCAGAGTAAACTAATGTCATTAACCAACCTGTGCAAAATGTCTTTCTGATGTCTGTGTTAAGGCAATGACTCGTGCCCGAAGGCAATCTATGAGCGCAAGGCAGAGCCTTATGTGGTTAAAGGATGTAGTTGTGTCTAATGCTCAAGTCACACTCCAAATTGTTGGCGCGGACTCTGTCCCACTCCCAAGGCTGTTCCTGCAAATGGTCAGCTTTGTGCTCTAAGTCAACCCAAGTGCAAACATGAAAAAGCAAGGGGGTGCTCAAACCCATCCCAGCCAAAATAGCAGGCATCATGATGTGAGTCTTTCACCTTTGAGGGTTCTGATCATGGAGCATATTCCTCAACTGATCTCTGTGTACCCTGATTTCACCGGACCATCGGTGATGCCACACAGATTGAAGCCTTTGGGGCTGGGGAAAATGCTTCTGATTTGTGTGTGCTTGGGGCTGCCTCTGGTATGCATTTGGGCCGCCTCTGGTATGCATTTGGACCCTACAGGACTGAAGAGGCCCCAGCTCAGGTTACCGCCTAAGTATCCTTTATCAGTGCCATCTGATCCCTTGGAACTAGTGTAGGGCCCCGTACCAACATCGGTAAAGCTTCTACTACCGCTCCAACATCTGAGCTGATGACATAGGTGCTGGAACAGAATCTAGTGCGGATTATGTTGTCAAACTCCGAGCCACGTGCAGCTTGATCGACGTTGCTCTATGAGATTACAAAAGCGCAATTGTTCGCTGTCCATCCTGACTCCAACCGGATGCCTTTAGCAGGGTGGGTGCATTAGTAGAGGTTCCATTATCTTTTTGATTCTAACTCTGAACAAGGACAACCCAGAGTTGGGATGAAGATGGATGATTCCCCCTCATTGCACAGATAATAAGCTTTTCATGGATTTACAAAAGGCCAATGGCCAGACACTTCTCTGGGGGCAGAGTTTGACTCACCACTTTGCCCACTAATGGAATAAAGTGGCTCCATTGCACTGGTGGTCTGGCAACCAGCTGAAGTCCTAGATTTACAACAGCCCTCAGACTAAACCAAAATATACTTCCTTACCAAAATGATGCAGTCTGATCCAGCCACATATGAGTCTTTGCTCACTTTTAACAAGGCATTCACCGGTACGTTGATGGCTACTTGTTTGTGCCCACCAGTGAATGTTTGAGTGGCCAGGTGTCAGAGACTAACTACTGGCTATCCTGGCTTTCTCACTAAGCTTTCTACTTTAGAGAATCTTGTGGTTCAAGCTTCAACCTGTAAAGTGTATCCCAATTCATTTCTCACAACTCCAAGGGAATCCAAGAGGGTTGAGGCTTGTGGCAAGCATTTATTTTATCTTCCAGTCTAGCATTGCATTTGGTTAATGACGTCTGCCTATTGGGCTGCTATTTCTTTTGGGACATGGCCAGAGAGATTTGGCCTTTGGTCCCGGAAGACTCTCGTTATTCCATGGATGAGACAATTCATGGTAGACAAGACGCAGCCTAAGATATCTAGTTGTTCTAGATGCTAGTTGTTGCCTGTGGTGGGTAGTTGGCACCAGTGTTTTTTTCTCAACATTTTTATTTGCATTTTAGTGTAACTCCACGATACAATCATGTCATCTTCAGTGCACATTTCCCATTCTTCCATCCGCCACCCCCTCCCCACAATTCTCTAACTAGTTCCGTGTCCGTGCAATCCGGCGTCCAGTGCGCCAAAATACAGTAGTCTCTCCTGGTCGGCCTGTGGCATTTCCCTAGTTGGCTTAGACACCTTTATATTTCCCCTCTAAGAATATGGCCTTCAGAGTCCCGCATCCAACCCGTGATAAGTTCTCCGTTTACCCCAAACAAACTTCTAAGGGCATCCCCTCGCCTTGTAAGTGACCCTTTCCGCAGCCATGTACAGGTCCATCCCTCTCCTCCATTCCTCGAAGTCTGGTGATTCAGGCGCACCCCAGTGTTTAGCTATGTCTCGTTTGGCCACTACCAACGCCAGGGTCAAAAAGGTCAGGAGAGGACGCGCCAGATCTGTCATTTATCATCCCTAGGAGGGCTTTTTGGGCTCTGGGGCAATAGGGGTCTCCAGCACCTCACTCAATTCCATAAATATAGTAACCCAATATGCCTGCCTGGATAGTAGTACATGTCCGTATGATGTGGTAGAAGTCTCCTCCCGTTGCCCTGCACCTAAGGCATCTAGTGTCTTCCGTTCGTCCCATTTTATGAAGCCTCACTCTGTCGTAGTATGTTCTGTGTAGCACATTAAACTGGATGAGTGGCAACCTAGACTTAATGGCCACCTCCCTGGGGTGCATTAGTACCATGTCCCAATCAATGTCCTCTATGTCTCCCACCTCGCTCTCCCATGTTCTCCTTAGTTTCTCCATGTCTCCTAGCATATTATTTGTTAGTGTTCTATATGTGAGGGACACCATTTTTTCCTGCACCTGTTCCTGTAACAGTCTACCCTCTAGAGGTGTGTACTCCGGGAGTCCGTCTAGTGATATTCTTTCCGCTCGCCAGGCGTGTCGCAACTGGGCGTATTTGAAGAACTGCGTGTGATGCAGTCCGAATTTGGACCGCAGTGCTTCGAACGACTTCAAGTCTCCTCCTGCCACTGTCGCCCAAGGTGGAGATCCCAATATCGTCCCCTTTCCGAAAGCCTATTAACTTATTCAATTCCGTGAGCCACACACAGTGCCAAATCGGCGTCTGGCGGGTGGGTTTCTCCCCCCAGCCCGTGCGGCTCATCACCTTTTTCCACAGCTGTAGGGTGGTACATGTAGCGGGGAGAAGCTGTCTTCGTCGAGCTCCCCCATACAGATAATACAACTAGTGACAGGCTGAGAGCTTATGTCTCTCAAGGGCATAGATGGGGTGATCTGCCGGCGCATGCATCCACTCGTTGATCGGGGCAATATGTTCCGCCCAGTAGTATGCTTCCAAATTCGGGAGCGATATCCCTCCGCTGCACTGATGGCGTTGAAGCGTGCGGAGTGCCACTCTGGATTGTTTACCTAGCCACAGGAAGGACCGAAGTTCCGCATGTATCCTCCCGAAGGCTTTGGACGGGATAGGGTAGTACTCATTCTGTAGAGCATATAAGAATTTGGGGAGTGTGATCATCTTAAACATGGCCGCCCGGCCCAGTATGGTGAGAGGGAGCTGGCTCCATCGGGACGCGTCTTCTACAAAATTCGATATTATTAGTTCTACGTTTCGTTGGTAGGACTGATTGCGATCTAGGGTGACATATACTCCAAGGTATTTAAACCCCTCCTCTGTCAAGGTCCGGCCAGCTTCCCTGACCCTTAGGATCGTAGAGGACCGACTTGTGCCAGTTTACCTGGTACCCCGCATGTCTACCATACCGCTCCAGTTCCAGAAATATTTCCTGAATTGTGGATTCCGGTCGAGTAACGTATAAGAGGATATTATCCGCATAGAGCTATATTTTTTCATCTGAGAATATAGCTCACTCCGCCTGAATCCCCTAATGGTTTCATTCTGGCGCACCCTAGTAGCCAGCACCTCTATCGTGAGCGCGAACAGGAGGGGTGGCAATGGGTAGCCCTGTCTGGTCTCCCTTTTGACCGGGAATTCCCTTGAAATAGCCTCATTCACTCTCACTTTAGCTCTAGGTTCTGTATAGAGCAATTGAACCCACTTCCGGAATATGGGGCCGAAGCCGAACTTTTGTAGGACCCCCTCCAGAAATGGCCAATGCACCGCGTCAAAGGAGAGGAACCAGGGTGGATCTTCTGTTTCCCTTACTTCCTGCAGCCAATTGTGGGTACGTCGGAGGTTTAACCTAGTAGCCTTGTTCTGGAGGAACCCTGTTTGATCGAGATGTACTAGGTCCGATACCGCCCGGCGAAGGCGCATAGCCAAGATAGTTGCCAGAAGTTTTGCCTCTATATTCAAGAGGGAGATAGGGCGGTATGACGTGCAATCGTCATGAGGCTTCCCTTCCTTATGGATCGGGACTATTATTGCCAGCCTCAGATCTGGGGGGAGCCTCCCCTCCTCCATCGCCCCTTCGAAAAGGCCCTTTAGATGATGTGTCAAGAGGTCCGCCATACGTTTAAAGAACTCGGCTGGGAACCCGTTACGGCCCGGGGACTTACCTGGCCTGAGCCTAGCCAAGGCCTCGGTGATGTCCTCAAGAGTGGTCAGCCTCTAGGCTTTGCTGGGCCTCAGCGGATAGTGTCTGTAATTCAACTGATTCCATGTACTGTAGTGCCTCATCACAAGTCCCTAAATCTCTAGCTCGGTAGAAGCTTTTATAATGGTCTGCAAACGTCTCGGTGATAATAGAATCCGACCGTATTGGTATTCCCTTAGTGTCTCTGATTTGCTCCACCCATCTCGCTGCGCGCTCTTTTTTGCTGAGCCTCGCCAGCAGTTTGCCCGACTTATCCCCTACATCATATAGGCGATGCAACGTGGCAAGCGCCTGGGTTTTGGCCTCGCCCGTGACCAACTCTCGGTACTGTCTCTGCGTGTCCGTCAGTCGCCTGAGAATCCCAGTCTCGTTCGAGACCAGGTATTCGCTCTCAAGATCCAGAATGCTCGCCTCTAGTGCCACTGTGTCAGCCTGGTGCTTCCTCCGCTCAGCCGCTAATCTATTCTGTGCCCTGTCTCGCATGACCGTTTTTAGAGGCCCCCAGAATATAACTTTGGATTGGACCGTCTATTCATTGTCCGCCACATAAACCTTCATGTCTGCCCTCATGCCTTTCAATATGCTCACTTTTTGTATATCCCACGCCGTCAATCACCATGAGCCTCAACTCCTATCTCTCCCCAATCCCACTCTAGCTAAGAGTGGGGAGTGATTAGAGATCCCTCTTGCCTTATATTCTGTGTGTCTATTGCCAGGTGTTGCCGAGACATAAATATGTAATCCAGCCTCGAGAGTACTTTATGCGATCCCGAGAAGGAGTAGTTCCTCTGGTCCGAGTGTAACCATCTCCATACGTCAGTGAGTCCCATGTTAGTAATCATTCGAGACAGGGGAGTCCGGGTCTGGTCTCTGGTCGTCAGTCCCGTTCGATCCAACCCCGGGTCCATCACATCATTAAAATCCCCACCAAGGATTTGTATAGTGTCAGCCGTGTCTAGGAGTATGTCTACTACCTTCTTAAGCGTGTTGGCCTGCAGTTTCGGGGGGGGGGGGGGGCGTATACCGAGATTATCGTGTACTCACGTCTATTCCAAGTCCCCTTCACCCCCACGTATGTCCCCTGTGTATGTATACATGTTTGGGCTATGTGGAACGGTGTAGTCTTCTTCAGAGGTATGGCCACTCCTCTCGAACCCGTGGTGTAACCTGCATGTGCTAGCACCTTGTAGTGTCCCCTAGCTAGGAATGCACAGTTCGTCCCTTTGAGGTGTGTTTCCTGCAATAGTGTTATGTCAGGGCCTATTCGTTTAATGTATGAGTTCACCAGCCCTCTCTTCACATTACTGCCTAGCCCGTTCACGTTCCAAGTTAGAACACTGAATCCCCTTTGGTCTATGGGGTTCCTCCTATTGTCACCTGGGAATCTGGCGTGTGTGGGGTGTAATGCAATCAGCCTCTTGCGAGGAGGTGTGGTCCGGAAGACTTGAGTTTGCAAGTAGTATCACATGATCATTCACCCCCCTTACCGTCCCCAAATCCTCTCCTCCCCCCCAACTCCCCCCCCCCCGCCCCCAAGTACCTAGGACCCCATCAATAGGAAACTTTGAACATCCCCAACTGTCCCCCGCTCCCCCTCACCACCTTCCTCCCCCCTCAGTCCCACCATCCACCTCCCTCCTTGATAGGACTTATTGGCAGGAAAAGGTCTGTCACCCCCCCCCCCCCCCCCCCCTGGTGTCTCGCCCCTCTTCTGACCTACCCCAACTTGGCACCTACCAAACTCGGAAGGATACTTTCTTACAGTGTCCACAGTTCTATGAGGTAGTTCGTAATCAGAAAAGGAAAGATACAGTAATGATTAACCAAACAGTACTTAAAGAAAATTAACAATTGAGAGGCGTGGGAGCCACTTGCGTGCTGTCCGCCGGTCCAGCCGATATCTCATCCATCCAGCATACTTCCTGTTCAAGTATTGCGTTCCCTGTTCTCTCCCTGCACTGGGGCATTGCCTGTAGGCGGGTCCTTTTCCATCTCGTTGATAGCAACCACTATCGGATGAAGTGACTGATCTTCCTCCTCATCGCTCCCCGTCGTAGCCCCCCGTGTCATCCTCTTCCTCAGGACGATCCTTGGCGGCTAGGGCGTGAAATCTAGATCCCGCTTGGCTGTCCCGACCCGGGGAGGCAGCGTCCCGGTGTCTTCTAGGAGACCTATTCTGCGGGGGGTACGGCGTTGTTTGTGTCTTCCTCGTCCCCCTGAGTCTGCGCCGGCGCTGTGGTTTCACCAGTTCCCAGAGATTGCCAGTGGAGGGGGCCCCCATCACCTTGTTCAGCTCGCCCCCTTCATCTCTCCGTGTTGGTGGGCGTTCTTCTAGCCAGTGCCATGCGTCGTCTGGATGAGTGAAGAAGTGGGTCTTTTCCTTGTAGATCAGTTGGCACCAGTGTTGTTTGACATGCATTGGTCTGTTCAACAGGATTTTCCAACGATGGACTAGCCTTTCTCATGGATATACATTTTGATAGCTTACACGTTTTTGCTGAAAAGGCAGATTTTGCGTTGAAACGCTGTAAGGAAAGTAGAGCTGCAACACGCTCCTTGTGCATGTTGACCCCTGCCATGCTGTTTCCTCACCATTTCAAAATATTCAGAGGCTCTAGAGGGGTGATGTATAGGCTAAGTCAGTCTGCCCAGTAGCATTAATCTCTCCAGGCATTAATTCTTCCATTCCCACACCCCTACTGTAACAGCCACCAAACCACTTTAGTTAATTCTTAATGGCACTTGGACATCTACTGAGAGCCAGGATCCAGCACTTACACCCAGGGTTACAACCCATCGCGTGCTTCAAATGGGTCTTGCAAATCTTTCAGCATGACTATGACCGTCATCTTCTTTTTCCTTCCAAACATTCCCCACACATCAGATATAGTTTCAGAAGATCTCCTGTCTATTAGTCTGCAGGAAATGCGAGCCTTACTCATCAGGGGTGCTATTGAGATGGTACTGCACTCAGAAAGAAGAGTGTTACGCTTGTATTTCCTTCTGTCAACAAAGAAGAGTGTCCAGCCTATTTTAGACCATTGGCCTCTGAATATCATCTTACAGAAGAACAAATTCAAAATACTCCTGCTATCTCATATCTTGTCTTCCCTGGGCCCCCTGCGACTGGATTGTGTCCTAGGACCTGCAGGACACATTTTCTTTTTATACCAGTCCTGTAGACCCACAGAAGTTATCTGCTGCTAGGTAGGACAGGAGCATTTTCATCTTTCTGTGCTTTGTTTAGGCCATCCCAGTGCCCCTCTGGTGTTCACAAAAGTGATGGCAGTGGTTGTGACCCATCTTTGGAGGTTGGGGATATTGTTCTTCCCTTGCCTTGACCACTGCCTTTTAAATGCAAGCTTGCCACAATCTGCTGTAGACCACCTGCAAATGATGGCGAGCCTCTCGACGACATTGTGGTTCTCTATCAACAAGCTGAAATTGCACCCGACTACGCAGATGCTTCCATTTATTGGAGCTGTGTTGTATACGGTGCAGATCAGGGACTTCCCTCAGCTGCATTGAGTCCAGACATTCAGTTTACATTTCTGATGTTTTGGCCTTGTTGCTAGGTCATGGTGTGAGCAGCTCTGAGACATCTTTCTCTCTTAACCTCCTGCATCTTCAGTTGGCATATTCCTGTTCTGCAATGGAATTTGAAGTTCCAGTGGTCCAGCATCAAGGAAATCTGACGGATGCCATCCAGATAGATGACTGCTAACAATGACTGACACATCCACAGTCGATGAGGGGCTCCGGTCCTCTTTGAACATCCTAGTACCTGTTTCCATCAAAAAACACTAAATAACCCTAAATAACCCTTCTCCCGACTCCCTGGTACCATGCGTCCTCATACGAACAGAAAAAGCCATGTAATAATCTTGAGAGGGTGCGCCGTAAAACATATGAAAAGAAAAATTAGGCAATTTACAAAAAAAGCATTAAAATACAACCAGAAGACTTGTCAGGCCTTATTTTATACGAGTAAAATCACTAACTCAGAACTGCCTGAGACTCTTTTTCAGGTTGTGAAAGCCCTTTTTCGATCTGACCAACACTGCACCTGCCCCCCCCCCCGCCTTCTCAAACACTGTGAGGAAATGGCTGAATCCTTTACCAAGAAAGTGGCAGATCCAGGTGTCTATTTCCAGTACTGACGAGGTCAGCTTTTCAACTAGTCCATCTCAGGTAAACTGTGAGTTGCAGGAGTTCCAGCCTTTGGATGTGACCTAGTTTAGGCCGATTCTAAAATCCATTAATTCGGGATCCCCACTGTGTTCCTGTCCCCTAGATGTATTTGGACAACTTTCCCACTTTATTACAGGGCAGATTACCCAATTGTCGTTGATGGAGAGCGTGGTTCCTAAAACCTTATCTGGGCCCTCTTATATGGTCAAATTACAGACCCACATCATTGCTACGTACTCCAACCAAAGTGTTAGAGAAATATGTAAATCTACAACTTACTAGGCACACTTAACTCAACGACTTACTACATCTCACAATCTAGGTTTCGTGCTGGACATAGCACTGAGTTGGTGCTTCTTGGTGTATTGGAGTTTCTGAAGCACCAATTAGATGCAGGCAGAGCTGCTGCACTGATTTTGTTAGATCTCAGTGCAGCATTTTATACTGTTAATCACTGTGCTTGCACAGAGGTTAGAGGAAATGGGAATACAGAACACTGCTTTATCCTGGCTTAAATCCTTTCTTGAGGGTCACAGCTTTCACGTGCATACTAACCAATATAGGTCAAAACCACAATGTATGACTTCTGGTGTGCCTCAAGGATCTACCTTAAGTACCCTGCTATTTAATTTATATGTTAGACTACTGGCAGAGATTGTGGAAAACTGTAGCCTTACACTTTTCTCATTTGCAGACGATACACAAATTGTGGTATTTTTGGCATCAAAGGATAATCAGAATGTGATGGATTTGCACTCCAGTCTCACCCAAGTTTCTTCTTGGATGGATGACAACTTTTTAAAGTTGAATGGAGACAAGACAGAAGTCACGCTGGTTTGTAATCCTTCCACCCCTTGGGGTTCTCACCAGGGGCCTGTGATTATGAGTACTCCCCATAGCCTAGTGCCAGTTGTAAAGAACTTGGGTGTATTGTTGGACAACAAACTTATGATGAGCCAGCAAATTAGCAGTTTGGCAGCCACCTGCTTTGGTGTAGTGAAGTGGCTCAGAAAGATCATGTACTGCTTCCCCACTTCTGCCCGGAGAACTCTAGTCCAGGACCTTGTTACCTAGAGGCTGGACTACGGAAATATTTTGTATCTGGGAGCAGATAAACAGCTACTCAAGCACCTTCAGATTGTTCAAAATGTTGCAGCACGCCTTTTGTTTCGCCCCCTGCCCCCAAGTTTTCCTCTATAGCCAGTTTGCTAAAGAATCTTCACTTTCTATTTGCAACACGTGCATTTTAAAGCATTGTACTATAAGCACAAATGCTTAGCTGAGATCATTGGTGTCTTGGTACTTTCCCGTACGCTTGTTAAGCTCTAGTCAACTGAGATTGGCCGTGATTCCTAAAACCAGGAAATCTTGCCAAAGCGGCAGAGCCATTCCTACCTTGGATCAAGGCTTTGGAACAATCTGCCTTCAACATTGAAAGGATGCGATTCATTTCCGATGTTCAGGAAACTTTTAAAAACCTAGCTGTTTACATCCTCAAACTCCTTTTAAATTCTTCTTCCGTTGGTGATTACACTTTGGAGTGACTCTTTGCCGTATGAGTCTACTGCTGGGAAACCTTATGTAGGTAGCCATGCATTTTACAAAATGTGCATAATAATTTGCGATGGTGGCTGACTAAGTGTAAATGGTCCAGTGGCAGGCCCATCTCCCTTCCCCACTCAGAGCTGACAGTGGTGACGAAGGCGTCTATGCTGAGTTAGAAAAGGCATTGGGGTAAGATGGAGATCAGAGGATTTGTGGGCTATTTGTCTCTGAAGGCCTGAGATCCATAAAGGGTTAGCTAATGCAGGTTCTCCTCTACAACACCACCACCATGGGGTTTTGCAACAAGCAGTATGGAGTGGGGTTCTAGGCCCTGTACTATGAGGCTCTGCCTTTCTGTATTTGGTTGGAGCACCACAGAATTTCCCTGATCATGAACCATCTGTCAAGGCCCTTGAATGCCGGAGCAGAAGCATTGAGCGGTCGTCATCTGGCAGATCACGAGTAATGCCTACATCCCGAAATGGTGCTGGGTATCTTCCAACAGTAGGGAGAATCCTGGATAGAGCTTTTTCGCATTGTTGAGAACGTGCAGTATCAATACTTTTGCACTTTAGAGTTCCCAAAAGAAAATTCGTTAGGAAATACATATAGCTGGAATGGAATACTGGACATCTTTTATAAGCCTTCCCACCCCTCCTCTCTTGCCTAGAGTTCTCAAAAAAGATCAAGAATGACTGGCGGCTCCAAGACATCCTAGTGGCTTTAATTGGGCCAGGAGATGGTGGTACCTGGAACTTCTGGACATGAGCATCTGATTCTCGAAGAGACCACCACTTAGGGAATGGCATCTGTCACAGTAACATGGCAGGGTACTCCTCCAGAATCTGCACAATTTGCAGCTACATGCGTGGAGTTTGAGTGGAAAACTTGCCTCTGGGCGCCCTTCCACAAAGTGCAACTATGCCAGGCACTGTGACAAATTTGTGACTTAGTGTGCCCCTCATAAGATTGATGCCTTACAAGCATGCTGTTGGACATCCTTTTGTATGTTTTATCTTTACCTCGGCAATACCTCGCAGATGGCCCTACCAAAGGTTATTTGTCATCTCTTTTGGCCCTTCTGCATTTACCGGACCAACCGTACTTATTTAAATCACTTGGTGTAATGAGATTTATTAAAGGTTTGACACACTTGCTCCCTTACAAACAAACTGTGATGCCACAGTGGGGCCTTGGTTTTGATGATTCTTATTTGTAAGTCATTCCAGTCGATTCATAGCTGCTTGCTGCTGCTTTTGAGTTTGAAGATTGTTTTCCTCATTGTGATTACTTCAGAGAGGACGCGGTCAGGGTGGATAGTCTCCTTCATCAAGATCTGCTACTCACTGGCCAAGCAGCAGTCCCTGGAAGGTCTGAGAGACCAATCCACAGAGGCCAAGGCTTTGACCATTAATTTGGCTTGAGGAGTTCCTGTCCTTGACATCTGAAAGGCTGCAACGTGGAAGTCTGTGTATACATCCATGAAGCACTACCTCTTTGACAGCCAGGCCCACTTTGCCCGCTCAGTCCTGTAGGATTTTTTGATTTGCGTCCATTCCACAGATCCTTTGGATGGGAAGGTCCTGCTTTGGCATCTATTCTTTGGTATCTATTCTTTGGTATCTATTCTTAGGTGCAAAATCTTGGTAGAAGTGTCATCTGTGCTTTTAAGTTAACTTAAAGCTGATTACAATGTGTGTGCCATTTTAAGTATAGTAGATGAGCACTGACCGCATACTGGCCACCAACTCCAATTAGAAGTCCTCTGTCAGCACTTAAAATTATTATAGAGTGCACTTCAGAATCTCTTGTATGGTTAAATTATGTGTGTTATTGATTCTTACTGTAGAATCTCAAGAAGATGATGAAGATGGAGATGGAGATGAAGAAGTCGAAGTAGGAGAGGAAAATGACCGACCTTATAACTTGAGACAGAGAAAAACTGTGGATAGGTATCAAGCACCTCCAATAGGTAGGACGCAACATGGTCATCACAGCTAAATAATGTGATTGTATCGACTTTCATAAGTCTTTTACTGTTATTATATTCTGAAATGTGTGCTGATTATTTCGGCTGCTTATTTGCTTTATTAGTGGTATGTTATGAAACAAGTGCTGTTTTCAGGTTGTATTGTGAAATCCTGTTCAATGTGGGTTTGGCCTTGTCGGTCTTCTTTGCCAACATACCTCAGGGCTAATATAGATAATAATAGATAAATCCACTTATGATTCTATTAATATACACATATTATTGCTTCTTGTTCAATACTAAGTAGGATGATTGACCTCTAAAGCTTTGTCTTTAAGTTTTCAAATTTCTTCCATGTGGTGGAATAATATAAGCTTCGTTTGACACTGATATTCTTTTGATGTAAAGTAGTCATTTAAAAAAGCTGATCAAGTGGTATCTCAATTGTCAAGAAAAACTCCATTACTGTAGGAATTTGTAAATGTGGAGTGGAGAAGTGTGGCTCAATGATTAGAGCGGCAGACCCTGATGCAGAGGTCTAGCCCGGGACCAGGGTTCAATTCCCCGCCTCGGCGGGTCTTGGGCTCAAAATTCCACTGACCTGATAATTCTCGCCTCAGTGCCTATTCCAATCATGGAGTCCCACTCTGCAACTCTGGGCAATAGCTTGCTTAACCTCCACAACGGCCCCCACAACGCTAAGGATGCCTGACCACCACCTTGGGGGTGCCCAGGAGTGGACGCCTCACAGGGAAAGCCAGGATGGGTTCCACAGTGGTATTCGTACAAGCGCCTTGAGACCCTTGCAGGTGAGTAGTGCGCTATACAAGTATCAATTTACAATTTACAATGTAGTAGATATAGAGGTGCTTAAAGTAGGACCCTCCACCTATTGCACTCCCCATGTTAGACTCATGTTTTGATTTGTGACCTTTCCCCTAATTGTAAAGCGCTCTGATATCCTTCGGGATCAAGTTTACGCTATATAAAACTTTATAAATAGAATAAATATAAATAAAATATTGCGGTACACTCACTCTCCACTGTCTCTTTTGCTCAGTCCACAGCAATTGGTTACCTTGGGGGCAACCAGACTTCAAGAAATGTTAGTGTGCTCTCAGTAATGTTTTCAGTACAGGATCCCCTTTTGCGTTAATCTACTGCATATAGATCATAGTAACCCTGGGGATCAGTACGCTGTGAATGTTAATTTCAAAGGCCACAAAGCAAGCCAATGAGTCTTAATTTATCATGTTGTATACCACCGTGCCAAAGCACTGCGAGAGGGCCACTGGCCGAAAAAAATCTATTTTGAAACTTTCAGAAAAGCAGGGAGAGACAATTGTTTATTGACCACTTTATATATGCTAGTCTTTGAACTGAATGCTTCACATATGTGGAGAAATGTTACAGGCTTGAATCTGAACACTGGCATCCCTGCACACGCACACACCTGCTCTCACACATCCACACTTCCTCTCACCTTCCCATTGACATCAGGGTTAGTTCACTCACCGTGACATTAGCCTGGGCTTCACATTTACTTAGTAATAATAAGGGTGGCTTTACTTTTGTAGAACAAGTTTAAAGACTGGTTTATATGTATCAGTGCTGAGTTTCCAATGTTGGTGAAATATCTTTCCCGTTACAAAAATTTACAGTGACTTGTGTCTGCTATTAAGGAAATCCTTCTGAGAATTGGCATTAGTTTATGCATTAGTCATTAAAGCCATTCCAGCTTGGGTAATTGTTAACAATTCAGCAACTCTGTGATTCCAACTTCTTCCCCCCCCAGTTTGTCTCAGATTTTTCTGATGGTTGAAGTACTTAAACGGCAACAAGGTGAAGAAAGTAATCCAATAATGCTAGAAGTGAATGGATTGTCAATGTTGGTGTTATAGAAATAGGCATACAGGCAGAAATCCTTATGGCACACAGTGATATATTGATTATGTGAACGTTGCTCAATAATCCTAAATAGAGTAAGAATTTAGAATTATTTCATTGGCAGAGATATTTCTGATGGTGTAATGTTTGGTATTTACCCAAATGGATAATAAGTACAACCAGGAGTCTGGTCTTGTAAAAAAGTCTGATACTGCTGGAACTAGGAACTTGAAATTTATAAATTGTAGGAAAGATGTTATGATAGTGAAAACCTAGATCCTAAGTAAATCTTATCTCTAAATGTGTTCTTTCTAATTCTCTTTACCAGAACCAGCACATCAAAGAAAAAGGCAAAATACTTTGTTCGATACTCACAGGTCCCCAGCAAGAAGGAGCCATATTAGGTAATATGAAAGCTCCAGTATGTTTTTTTGAATATTCATTTTCTCAGACTTACTGTGTAGTCATTCCTATTTCTAATAACAAAACTTTTTTTAATTGATAAGTAAAATCGAATTGTAAATGCGCTAACTTATACTTAGTCATACAGTATAATCTCTAACCCCTTTCATACAATGAGAGTATGCCCTTATCAAACATCACATGATCTTCATCCAGACACTAAGCACATGTGAATAACCATTTCATTGCCAAACATGATTTTCTTCATCTCATTTAAGCAGATCCTGCCAAATTGCCAAGCAATTTAGAATTGAACTAAATCGCAATCGCCTTTGTATTCCAAATGCATGTTTATGCTGCCTTGAATTGTGATTCAAAATCTATGAGTGTAAAACCTTTTGTGGATCACAGGGCCATTCAACACCAAAGTTTAAAAAATAGCACAAGCATGTATTCACATTTCTTATATAATTGTTATACAATGGTAATATAATAAATAAGGTAAAGCAAATGAAAATTTAGAAAAATGGTGACAGTTTAAAATATATATATCTTGTAAGTCTTTTAGCACAATCAGGGAGCAGAAAGCATTTAAAATTATATGTTTTAATACATTCTATCACAAGAAATCCAGAACAATATTAATTTAACATGATAAGCTTAAATAATATATATTGTCCCACAATATGCTAAATATCTGTTGTTCGTAGAACAAAGTACTGTAGAGGGACTATCCAAATTACACTTCAAAACGGTCATGAGATAGAGCTATAGAACTACCTGTTCCAGTGTTCTAATGTCAAAGGTAAGTGGGTTTCCAAGTAACTCACATTTCTGCCCCATGGCAGGCCCTCAAAGAATACTCTTAGTTAGTTAGTCTATTCTAAACGGCATGCAATCCGCCTGGCAAAGATAATTTTCTGACTCTTTTCCAATTTGTTGTAATTTAATATATAGCAGTAGCAATGCCTAAATCAATTAATTTAGTCTAGTTCTATTCTGAAATGTAACTGCTAAATTAGGGAGCAAATGTATTATCTAATATAACAGGCATAAATAGATTAAACTGATCCATTACCTCACCAAATAATGTCAACCATTTTACACCCATACAGCCAATCACATACCCCTTCACCGACCTATACAGCCACTCAAACACCCACTCTTAAAGGTACAGGTTACGCTAGGAAATACAATTAAAACAACTTTTGATATTTATAAAAACAAAGGTTACAGGGACATTATATTTAGGAAACAAAAAAAATTGATGTTATAGTTAGGCTAAGATTTCACTCGTACAAAACTAGTGAAATTCAGCAGTTATAGTTACCAGAGCTAACTATAACTTGCGCTCATGCAATGTACAGCTTATGACCTCACATATTACATCACTCATGACATGGTCAGTGACATTACTGATATCTGAAATGACATCACTGAGGTCATCACCCACTCACACTCCCATAAAACCTCTTATAAACCCTTCACATACCTATTCAAGCACCATACCAGTACTCACACAACCAATCACTCATCCATAGAGCCACTCACACATCCACACACATCCACACACACACACACACTCATACAGCCACTCGTGCACCCACTCACTCACCAGTACAGCCACTTACACATCCAATTATACACCCTTACAGTCGCTCACATATACCCTCAATCACCCATCCACACACTCACACTCACTCACCAACATAGGTACTCACACACCCACCCACTCACTCACATACAACAACTCACTCACCCATACAGCCACTCACACATTCACTCTCCAATACAGCCACTCACATCCACTCACCCAGTGCTTAATTCGTAAAATATGAAGTGCAGGTGCTCAGTCTTTCACGAGGCCACACCCACTTCCCCAGCTTCGCCCACTCCCTTCAGTGGCCCCACCCGCTTCCCTTTATTGGCTCCACCCACATCCACAAGCCTCAACACATCGGAGTCACCTCCTCCCTTATTGAGTTCCTCAAGTAGATGAAGGGCTTGCTCTTCACAAAAGCAACTCATGCACTTCACACATACACACATGCCCCAATCCCTTTATACCCTCCTGGGGGATTAGTGCGCTATACAAATCAATATAACATAATATAATGGAAGCATATGACAAAAACTTAAAAGTGAACAAGATGGTACTGGGACAGGTAGGAGAGTGGTACTAATACACTGACTGGCAGGAAGATATGTTTTCAATTTTGGACCACCCTCAGCTGCTTCCCATATTTTGTTATTACTCTGCAAGGCCTTGTCCTCTGTGCAGGAATTTATCGATGGTGTCCCACGGCCAAGCACTATTCTGTCACCTGTGGGATAACAGTTGTGTGTAAAATAACGCACACACAACTCACCTAACCTTGCAGCTTTGGCTACACTGGAAAGCTCAGACTGCTGGCTAGCGCAGCTGAAACTATGCTCCCAGTTCATTGTTCTTGCAGTTTATACTGTGCATGACACAACACACCTGACCTTCCCCCACCCTGAAGACTAGGCACTGGTGCGTGCCAAAGCAAGCACGCTAGCAGCATGCACCAAATTTGAACGTACAGCTGTACAAGCCTCACTCGAGGCTGGGCGGCTCTTTAATGGCCTGTGCACAGTGCTGGCTGTGCATTGGAGAAAAATTAAATAGACCGGGCCCTGAGAAATAGGTGCCGGTGCTCAGCACCTGAAAGCACCTGCACAAATTAAGCACTGCACTCACCTATACACACACTCAAACAGCTGCTCACTTGTCTATACAGCCACTCACATACCCATACAGCTAGTCACATACCCACTAACACATTCAACACATCCATAGAGCCACTCACTCACCCACCCACACAGCAACTTAGATATCCTCCCACACTCTGATACAGTCACACAGCCACTCAGTGTGATTAATTACTAGTACGAAAGAATAGCAATTTAACTTATGCAGTAGCTTAGTATACATCTTTGAGCTTCAGAAATGTTTACAAAACACCTACGGTCACAGTATGATGTAATCCGTGATGTCACTGACCATGTCCTGAATCAATCAATCATTTAATTTGTAAAGTGCACTTCTTGCCCGTGAGGGTCTCAAGGCGCTGGGGGTGGGATGTGCTGCTACTGCTCAAAAAGCCAGGTCTTGAGGAGTCTCATGAAGGACAGCAGGTCTTGGGTAGCGAGGTGG